>NC_140999.1:53261931-53861931 GCF_052327205.1 Somniosus microcephalus | reverse complement strand
TCTCCCCCCCGACCACCATCTCCCCCCTGACCTCCATCTCCCCCCGACCACCATCTCCCCCCGACCAGCATCTCCCCCCGACCACCATCTCCCCCCGACCACTATCCCCCCCGACCTTCATCTCCACCCCCGACCACCATCTCCCCCCGACCACCATCTCCCCCCGACCACTATCCCCCCCGACCTTCATCTCCACCCCCGCCCACCATCTCCCCCCGACCACCATCCCCCCCGACCACCATCTCCCCCCCGACCACCATCTCCACCCCGACCACCATCTCCCCCGCCCACCATCTGCCCCCGACCACCATCCCCCCCGACCACCATCCACCCCCGACCAACATCTCCCCCCAACCACCATCTCCCCCCGACCCCCATCTTCCCCGACCACCATCTCCCCTGACCACCATCTGCCCCCGACCACCAACACCACCGGCCACCATCTCCCCCCGCAACCACCATCCCCCCCGACCTCCATCTCCCCCCGACCACCATCTCCCCCCAACCACCATCTCCCCCCGTCCACCATCTCCCCCCGACCACCATCTGCCCCCGACCACCATCTGCCCCCGACCACCATCCCCACCGACCACCATCTCGCCCCCCGACCACCATCCCCACCGACCACCATCTCCCCCCCGACCACAATCCCCCCCCGACCTCCATTTCCCCCCGACCACCATCTCCCCCCGACCACCATCTCCCCCCGACCACAATCTCCCCCCAACCACTATCCCCCCGACCACCATCTCTCCCGACCACCATCTCCCGAGACCACGATCTCCTCCCCGACCACCATCTCGCCCCCCGACCACCATCTCCCCCCGACCACCATAACCCCCGACTACCATCTCCCCCCGAACACGATCTCCCACCCACCACCATCTCCCCCCCGTCCACCATCTGTCCCCGATCACCATCTCCCCCCCCGACCTCCATCTCCCCCGACCACCATCTCACCCCGACCACCATCCCCCCCAACAACCAACCCCCGACCACCATCTCTCCCGACCACCATCTCTCCCGACCACCCTCTCCCCCCTACCACTATCCCCCCGACCACCATCCCCCGACCACCATCTCTCCCGACCACCATCTCCTCGACCACCAGCTCCCCCCGACCACCATCTCCTCGACTACCATCTCCCCCCCTGACCACCATCCCCCGACCACCATCTCTCCCGACCACCATCTCCTCGACCACCATCTCCCCCCGGCCACCATCTCCCCCCAATCACTATCCCCCCGACCACCATCTCTCCCGACCACCATCTCTCCCGACCACCATCTCCCCCCCCGACCACCATCCCCCCGACCTCCATCTCCCCCCGTCCACCATCTCCCCCCAACCACCATCTCCCCCCGACCACCATCTCCCCCCGACCACCATCTCCCCCCCGACCACCATCTCCCCCCGACCACCATCTCCCTCCCGTCCACCATCTCTCCCGACCACCATCTCTCCCGACCACCATCTCCCCCCCCGACCACCATCCCCCCGACCTCCATCTCCCCCCGTCCACCATCTCCCCCCAACCACCATCTCCCCCCGACCTCCATCTCCCCCCGTCCACCATCTCCCCCCAACCACCATCTCCCCCCGACCACCATCTCCCCCCCGACCACCATCTTCCCCCCCCGACCACCATCTCCCCCCCGACCACCATCTCCCTCCCGTCCACCATCTCCCCCCGACCACCATCTCCCCCCGACCACCATCTCCCCCCGACCACCATCCCCACCAACCACCATCTCCCCGCCAACCACCATCCCCCCCGGCCACCATCCCCCCGACCACCATCCCCCCCGATCACCATCCCCCCGACCACCATCCCCCCCGACCACCATCTCCCCCCCGACCACCATCTCCCCCCCGACCACTATCTTCCCCCCGACCACCATCTCCCCCCGACCACCATCTCCCCCCGACCACCATCTCCCCCGACCACCATCTCCCCCCGACCACCATCTCCCCCGACCACCATCCCCCCCGACCACCATCCTCCCCGACCACCATCTCCCCCGATCACCATCTACCCCCCCCAACCACCATCTCGCCCCCCGACCACCATCTCCCCCCGACCACCATAACCCCCGACCACCATCTCCCCCTGAACACGATCTCCCACCGACCACCATCTCCCCCCCCCGACCACCATCTCCTCCCCGACCACCATCTCGCCCCCCGACCACCATCTCCCCCCGACCACCATCTCCCCCCGACCACCATCTCCCCCCAACCACTATCCCCCCGACCACCATCTCCCCCTGACCACCATCTCCCCTGACCACCATCTCCCCCGACCACCATCTCCCCCCGGACCACCATCTCCCCCCGACCACCATCTCCCCCGACCACCATCTCCCCCCGAACACGATCTCCCACCGACCACCATCTACCCCCCCGACCACCATCTGCCCCCGACCACCATCTCTCCCCCCGACCACCATCTGCCCCCTTTCACCATCTCCCCCCGACTACCATCTCCGCCCCCCGACCACCATCTGCCCCCGACCACCATCTCCCCCCCCTGACCACCATCTACCCCCGACCACCATCTCCCCCCCGACCACCATCTCCCCCCGACCACCATCTCCCCCCAACCACTGTCCCCCCGATCACCATCTCCCCCTGACCACCATCTCCCCCCAACCACCATCTCTCCCGACCACCATCTCCCGAGACCACCATCTCCTCCCCGACCACCATCTCGCCCCCCGACCACCATCTCCCCCCGACCACCATAACCCCCGACTACCATCTCCCCCCGAACACGATCTCCCACCGACCACCATCTCCCCCCCGTCCACCATCTGTCCCCGATCACCATCTCCCCCCCCGACCTCCATCTCCCCCGACCACCATCTCACCCCGACCACCATCCCCCCCAACAACCAACCCCCGACCACCATCTCTCCCGACCACCATCTCTCCCGACCACCCTCTCCCCCCTACCACTATCCCCCCGACCACCATCTCTCCCGACCACCATCTCCTCGACCACCATCTCCCCCCGACCACCATCTCTCCCGACCACCATCTCCCCCCCCGACCACCATCCCCCCGACCTCCATCTCCCCCCGTCCACCATCTCCCCCCAACCACCATCTCCCCCCGACCACCATCTCCCCCCGACCACCATCTCCACCCCGACCACCATCTTCCCCCCCCGACCACCATCTCCCCCCCGACCACCATCTCCCTCCCGTCCACCATCGCCCCCCGACCACCATCTCCCCCCCGACCACCATCTTCCCCCCCCGACCACCATCTCCCCCCCGACCACCATCTCCCTCCCGTCCACCATCTCCCCCCGACCACCATCTCCCCCCGACCACCATCCCCACCAACCACCATCTCCCCGCCAACCACCATCCCCCCCGGCCACCATCCCCCCGACCACCATCCCCCCCGACCACCATCCCCCCGACCACCATCCCCCCGACCACCATCTCCCCCCCGACCACCATCTCCCCCCCGACCACCATCTCCCCTCCGACCACCATCTCCCCCCGACCACCATCTCCCCCCGACCACCATCCCCCCCGACCACCATCCTCCCCGACCACCATCTCCCCCCGACCACCATCTCCCCCGACCACCATCCCCCCCGACCACCATCCTCCCCGACCACCATCTCCCCCCGACCACCATCTCCCCCCGACCACCATCTCCCACCGACCACCATCTCCCCCCCGACCACCATCTCCCCCGACCACCATCCCCCCCGACCACCATCCCCCCCGACCACCATCCTCCCCGACCACCATCTCCCCCCGACCACCATCTCCCCCGACCACCATCCCCCCCGACCACCATCCCCCCCGACCACCATCTCCCTCGACCACCATCCCCCCCGACCACCATCCTCCCCGACCACCATCTCCCCCCGACCACCATCTCCCCCGATCACCATCTACCCCCCCAACCACCATCTCGCCCCCCGACCACCATCTCCCCCCGACCACCATAACCCCCGACTACCATCTCCCCCCGAACACGATCTCCCACCAACCACCATCTCCCGCCCCGACCACCATCTGCCCCCGACCACCATCTCTCCCCCCGACCACCATCTGCCCCCTTTCACCATCTCCCCCCGACTACCATCTCCCCCCCCGACCACCATCTGCCCCCGACCACCATCTCCCCCCCCTGACCACCATCTGCCCCCGATCACCATCTCCCCCCCGATCACGATCCCCCCCGACTACCATCTCCCCCCCGACCACCATCTCCCCCCGACCACCATCTCCCCCCAACCACTATCCCCCCGATCACCATCTCCCCCTGACCACCATCTCCCCCCAACTACCATCTCTCCCGACCACCATCTCCCGAGGCCACCATCTCCTCCCCGACCACCATCTCGCCCCCCGACCACCATCTCCCCCCGACCACCATAACCCCCGACTACCATCTCCCCCCGAACACGATCTCCGACCGACCACCATCTACCCCCCCGACCACCATCTGTCCCCGACCACCATCTCTCCTCCCGACCACCATCTGCCCCCTTTCACCGTCTCCCCCCGACTACCATCTCCCCCCCGACCACCATCTGCCCCCGACCACCATCTCTCCCCCAAACCACCATCTGCCCCCGATCACCATCTCCCCCCCGATCACCATCCCCCCCGACCACCATCTCCCCCCGACCACCATCTCCCCCCGACCACCATCTCCCCCCAACCACTATCCCCCCGATCACCATCTCCCCCTGACCACCATCTCCCCCCAACCACCATCTCTCCCGACCACCATCTCCCGAGACCACCATCTCCTCCCCGACCACCATCTCCCCCGACCACCATCTCCCACCGACCACCATCTCCCACCGACCACCATCTCCCCCCCGACCACCATCTCCCCAGACCACCATCTCCCCCCCCGACCACCATCTGCCCCTGACCACCATCTCCCCCGACCACCATCTCCCCCCCGACCACCATCTGCCCCCGACCACCATCTCCCCCCAACCACCATCTCTCCAGACCACCATCTCCTCGACCACCATCTTCCCCCGACCACCATCTCCTCGACCACCATCTCCCCCCGACCACCATCCCCCGACCACCATCTCTCCCGACCACCATCTCTCCCGACCACCATCGCCCCCCCCGACCACCATCTCCCCCCCCCGACCAGCATCTCCCCCCGACCACCATCTCCCCCCGACCACCATCTTGCCCCGACCACCATCTCCCCGCGACCACCATCTCCCCCCGACCACCATCCCCGCGACCACCATCTCCCCCCGACCACCATCTCTCCCGACCACCATCTCCCCCCTGACCACCATCTCCCCCCTGACCACCATCTCCCCCCCAACCACCATCTCCCCCCGACCACCATCCCCGCGACCACCATCTCCCCCCGACCACCATCCCCGCGACCACCATCTCCCCCCGACCACCATCCCCCCGACCACCATCTCCCCCCGACCACCATCTCCCCCCCGACCACCATCTCCCCCCCGACCACCATCTCCCCCCGACCACCATCCCCGTGACCACCATCTCCCCCCGACCACCATCTCTCCCGACCACCATCTCCCCACCGACTACCATCTACCCCCCGACCACCATCTCCCCCCGACCACCATCTCCCCCCGACCACCACCCCCCCCGACCACCATCTCCTCGACTACCATCTCCCCCCGACCACCATCTCCCCCCGACCACCATCTCCTCGACTACCATCTCCCCCCGACCACCATCTCCCCCCGACCACCATCTCCCCCCGACCACCATCTCCCCCCGACCACCACCCCCCCCGACCACCAACTCCTCGACTACCATCTCCCCCCGACCACCATCTCCCCCCGACCACCATCTCCTCGACTACCATCTCCCCCCGACCACCATCTCCCCCCGACTACCATCTCCCCCCGACCACCACCCCCCCGACCACCATCTCCTCGACTACCATCTCCCCCCGACCACCATCTCCCCCCAACCACCATCTCCTCGACTACCATCTCCCCCCGACCACCATCTCCCCCCGACCACCATCTCCCCCCCGACCACCATCTCCCCCCCGACCACCATCTCCCCCCGACCACCATCTCCCCCCGACCAGCATCTCCCCCCGACCACCATCTCCCCCCGACCACCATCCCCCCCGACCTCCATCTCCCCGCAACCACTTTCTCCCCCCCGACCACCATCTCCCCCCCGACCTCCATCTTCCCCCGACCACCATCTCCCCCCGACTACCATCTCCCCCCGACCAGCATCTCCCCCCGACCACTATCCCCCCCGACCACCATCTCCCCCCCGACCTCCATCTTCCCCCGACCACCATCTCCCCCCGACTACCATCTCCCCCCGACCAGCATCTCCCCCCGACCACCATCCCCCCCGACCTCCATCTCCCCGCAACCACTTTCTCCCCCCCGACCACCATCTCCCCCCCGACCTCCATCTTCCCCCGACCACCATCTCCCCCCGACTACCATCTCCCCCCGACCAGCATCTCCCCCCGACCACTATCCCCCCCGACCTTCATCTCCACCCCCGACCACCACCTCCCCCGCCCACCATCTGCCCCGACCACCATCCCCCCTGACCACCATCTCCCCCCCGACCACCACCTCCACCCCGACCACCATCTCCCCAGCCCACCATCTGCCCCCGACCACCATCCCCCCCGACCACCATCCACCCCCGACCAACAACTCCCCCCGACCACCATCTCCCCCCGACCCCCATCTTCCCCCGACCACCATCTCCCCTGACCACCATCTGCCCCCGACCTCCATCTCCCCCCGACCAGCATCTCCCCCCAACCACCATCTCCCCCCGTCCACCATCTCCCCACCGACCACCATCCCCACCGACCACCATCTCCCCCCCGACCACCATCCCCCCCCGACCTCCATTTCCCCCCGACCACCATCTCCCCCCGACCACCATCTCCCCCCATCCACTATCCCCCCGACCACCATCTCCCCCTGACCACCATCTCCCCTGACCACCATCTCCACCCGGACCACCATCTCCCCCCGACCACCATCTCCCACCGACCACTATCTCCCCCCCGTCCACCATCTGCCCCCGATCACCATCTCCCCCCCCGACCTCCATCTCCCCTGACCACCATCTCACCCCGACCACCATCCCCCCCAACAACCAACCCCCGACCACCATCTCTCCCGACCACCATCTCTCCCGACCTCCCTCTCCCCCCTACCACTATCCCCCCGACCACCATCCCCCGACCACCATCTCTCCCGACCACCATCTCCTCGACCACCAGCTCCCCCCGACCACCATCTCCTCGACTACCATCTCCCCCCCTGACCACCATCCCCCGACCACCATCTCTCCCGACCACCATCTCCTCGACCACCATCTCCCCCCGACCACCATCTCTCCCGACCACCTTCTCCCCCCCCGACCACCACCCCCCCGACCTCCATCTCCCCCCGTCCACCATCTCCCCCCAACCACCTTCTCCCCCCGACCACCATCTCCCCCCCGACTACCATCTCCCCCCCTGACCACCATCCCTCGACCACCATCTCTCCCGACCACCATCTCCTCGACTACCATCTCCCCCCCTGACCACCATCCCCCGACCACCATCTCTCCCGACCACCATCTCTCCCGACCACCATCTCCCCCCCCGACCACCACCCCCCCGACCTCCATCTCCCCCCGTCCACCATCTCCCCCCGTCCACCATCTCCCCCCGACCACCATCTCCCCCCCGACCACTATCCCCCCCGACCTTCATCTCCACCCCCGACCACCATCTCCCCCGCCCACCATCTGCCCCCGACCACCATCCCCCCTGACCACCATCTCCCCCCCGACCACCACCTCCACCCCGACCACCATCCACCCCCGACCAACATCTCCCCTGACCACCATCTGCCCCCGACCACCAACCCCACCGGCCACCATCTCCCCCCCCAACCACCATCCCCCCCGACCTCCATCTCCCCCCGACCACCATCTCCCCCCAACCACCATCTCCCCCCGTCCACCATCTCCCCCCGACCACCATCTGCCCCCGACCACCATCCCCACCGACCACCATCTCCCCCCCCGACCTCCATCTCCCCCCGTCCACCATCTCCCCCCAACCACCATCTCCCCCCGACCACCATCTCCCCCCCTGACCACCATCCCTCGACCACCATCTCTCCCGACCACCATCTCCCCCTGACCACCATCTCTCCCGACCACCATCTCCCCCCCCGACCACCACCCCCCCGACCTCCATCTCCCACCGTCCACCATCTCCCCCCAACCACCATCTCCCCCCCGACCACCATCTCCCCCCCCGACCACCATCTCCCCCCCGACCACCATCTCCCCCCCGACCACCATCTCCCCCCCCGACCACCATCTCCCCCCCGACCACCATCTCCCCCCGACCACCATCTCCCCCCGACCACCATCTCCCCCCCGACCACCATCTCCCTCCCGTCCACCATCTCCCCCCGACCACCATCTCCCCCCGACCACCATCTCCCTCCGACCACCATCTCCCCCCGACCACTATCTCCCCCCCGACCACCATCTCCCCCTGACCGCATCCTTGTGCCGCAAGCTTTCCTGTCCGATAGGCCGTCAGCCTGTCAATCAGGCGGGAAACTTAGTTATGGATTTTTCATCCATAGTTGCTCGCCCACACTCCGAACGCACGGTCCCGAAAATATCCGGGCCTAGATTTCTGCTCATCTACATGCTGTTCTCAATTGGTTTGTTAAAAGCTCGAAGAATAAGCAACTGTTTGAAAAGAATGTTTTCCTCTGCCATTCCATTTGCTCCTCTCGTGTTGGGATGCAGTTCCATTGTCCACGTGTGAGCCCAGGCTATTTGAGTATGGAGGGCATCAGATCTCATGGCCACACACATGTATTTTTCAACAGGAACCCTGATGGGCTTTTCCCCTTCCTGGGCCGGGAGCCCTGAGGCCAATGACGCCAGCGCATTGCCACACTGTCACATCATCAGACCCAGCACAGCTCAGGCTTTGAACGCGGGACTTTCCTGGTCTCCGTGGCTGAGCCCAGTGTGTTTGCACCAATTAAACCATCGGGGGAAGAGTCACAATGCACAACTTCAACTTAGAATTGACCATCCTAAAGATGTGACAAAATTTGCAGAAGGTCTACGAACTGTGAAAACAAACATGGGGGCCTGTAATTTCTTAACGCAATTGAAACTAAAATTCCAGTATGAATTCCTGCCAAGTTTGTGTTCCTGATAAATTCTGTGACAAAGGGGCCTTCACTTAATACTAGATTGGGTGACCACTTTGCGGAACACCTCCATTCAGTCCGCAAGCGTGACCCTGAGCTTCCGGTTGCCTGCCACTTTAATTCTCCCCTCCACCCCTACTCTGATCTCTCCGTCCTTGGCCTCTTACACTGTTCCAATGAAGCTCAACGTAAGCTTGAGGAACAGCACCTCATCTTTCGATTAGGCACTTTACAGCCTTCTGGACTCAACATCGAGTTCAACAATTTCAGATAATAAATTAGCCCCTGTATTTCTTTCTTTTTTTCTCTTGTTTCCTCACATGGTAGCTGTTAATGTTGCTGCCATCATCATTCACACATCATCTAGAGCCATCTTTTGTTTCTTAACTTGTCCCATTACGTTGTGCCTTACACTATCATCCCTTTTGATTTTCAATCTCTCCTGCCTTCCATCCCATCACAGACCTTCCCTTTGTTCTTTCCTCCCCTCCTCCCTGCCCCTGCTTAAAAATCTCTCCTCCCTAACCTTTTCCAGTTCTGATGAAGGGTTCAACCCGAAATGTTGACTCTGTTTCTCCCTCCTCGATGCTGCCTGACCTGCGGAGTGTTTCCAGCACTTTCTGTTGCCTTCACTTAACAGGCATCCCATCTGAGGTAGCATAGCTGGCACACTCAGAGAGGCTCTAATTGGTACATGATCTCAGCGTGTGTTCGGGAGCTCTCCAACAGCAGTTGCTAGGACCTTGGGACGTAACATAGATTACCTCGGGCTGTGGCACTAACAGCTCTGAGGCCTGGCGATACTCTGAAAACAAAAGGCCTGTCAGCTGTCAGGGTGAGGTTGACAGCAGATGCCAACGCACTCAGTTCATTGGACTCTGATTATCCAGCTGTCCATTTACTAACGTGCTTCAGGCTTTGATTATTGAATTATTTCTGTTTCAACAAGAGAGTCTGTGCCCTAAGCGTTTTATACCGATCCTTTGCACCCACAGGCGCTTAACACGGAGTTCCAGGGAGGTCTGACTTATATTGGTTAAGCAATCATTATTTATTCTCTTATTGATTGGTGTTTTATTTCCTGTCACCTCTTCAGGTTTCCCTGTGCTCTGCACCACTTCTGGGTCGAAAGGAGAAGGATCGACAATCCACTCTTGGGCCTCTGCGAGTCCTTCAGCTGTGGCACGGTGTGTGGGAGCACTGTTGCATCACTTCCCTTTCTCTCACTCTTTATAGTTAAGCCCCAGTTAGCTCTCTTCCCACTGAAAGCATAGCTGAGATGGTAAAGTTGAGGGGGAATCACTGGTACAACTGAATGTCCTCGCACTCTGAGCCAATGTTTCCATCGCACAGATTTTAACTAGAGCAGGGGACAGGGCGAAGGGAAAGGACCCATGACAGCACCAGTGTGAGACGCAGGCCATTTTAACTTTCGGGCCTCGGGAATGCTGACTCCCGCGGGAATGAGGAGGATGCTGGCGGGCGGAAGCAGGATTTCGGGCAGCAGGCAGCTACAGGGGACCCGAGAGAATGGGGTCCGAGCATAAGGTAAATGTTGCGGGGTGGGGAGCAACGTTCCCGTTAAGCTGCGAGGCCGCGCAGCGGTCTGGAAGTCCTGCGCAGGCCGTTCACTGGCTTTTGCATGGGAGAAACCGTGCATGCGCCAAGATATGAATGAGCCATGCAGCCACTTAAAGGGGCCGCGCACCCAAAATAAATTACAGGGAACATTAGTGAGGAGTGGTCCTAGGGTGATCATGGTCATGGCAGGGGAGGCTCAAGGTGTCCAAGTGATGCCTAAGGAGCACTCCTGCCCCTTTCATAGAATCATAGAATAGTACAGCCCAGAAGGAGGCCATTCGGTCCATCGAGTCTGCACCGGCTCTTTCAAGAGCAATCCAGTTATTGCCACTCCCTTGCTCGTTCCCCATATCCCTGCAACTTTTTTCTCCTTTAAGTATTTATCTAATCCCCTTCTGAAGGCTTCTATTGAATCTGTATCCACCACCCTATCACGCAACTCACTGCGCAAAAATTTTTTCCTCATGTCGCCTCTGGTTCTTTTGCCAATCACCTTAAATCAGTGCCCTCTGGTTACTGACCCTTCAGCCATTGGAAACTGTTTCTCTTTATTTACTCTATCTAAACCCTTCATGATTTTAAACACCTCTATCAAATCTCCTTTTAGCTTTCTCTGCTCTAAGGAGAGCAACCCCAGCTTCTCCAGTCTATCCACGTAACTGCAATCCCTCATCCCTGGAACCATTCTAGTAAATCTCTTCTGCACCCTCTCCAAAGCCTTCATGTCCTTCCTAAAGTGTGGTGCCAGAATTGGACACAATACTCCAGCTGGGGCCGAACTAGTGTTTTATTTTGGTTTAATGTAACTTCCTGGCTGTTGTACTCTACGAGGGGAATTTAAACATGGAGGAGTACGTGAGCTTGGGAGCAGGTGGGGTGGGGGGGTTTAAAGAAATTGACAGTGCGTTGGGAAGCCGGCTCCAACCAGCGCGTTAGGCTGCGTGTGCGCAAAGCCCTTGGGAGAGGCAGGTTGCCACTTAACAAGGGGTCAATCGCTCAATTGAAGCGACATTGACACCGATTTTTAAGTTTAGCGCCGTGTCCCTGGGTTTCCTGGACTTCCTGGAACTCACCAGTGAAAGCAAGGCGAAAACACAACATGAATTGAGGGGGCTGACTCAATCTCTGGGAAATATGGCAATAAATGCTCAGTACTCACAGCTGTTTTCTTACCTACGAGTGGGAAAAGGTTTGTTCACAGTACTTTTGCTAAGAGTTGACTTTCTACACTTTGGAGGCTTCATCTATCAGATTAGGGTGGGTGCCACTTATGCTGCCTTAGATTGGAGTTCAGATGAGGACCAAGATGACCAGCACCAGCAGCCTGCTGGTCACGGACCTGTAGCTCCACAGCAGAGAGGGGAGCAGCAACAGAAAGGTATACCTGGCACACAGAGTTTACAGGCAGCGGATCAGCTTCCTCGACATGTCAGAACGAGTGTCTCAGGAGGTTCAGGGTGTCGTGTCAGGTGGTGGCAGACATCTGCAGCCTGCTGGAAGAAGACCTGCTGCCTGCTGGACCTGGTGGTCCTGCTTTACCAGTGGCTGTCAAAGTCACCACTCTTATATTCATTAATAAATAGACATTCTTATTATGAACACAGCTAGCTTTTGCTAGTTACTTTACTGAGCACATGTGGACTAGGTACAGTATCTGTAGAGGCATCCATCTTGACTGCTGCCTTATGGGTAGCCTAGTGCCTCATGGGTAATGTAGTCTTAATATAATACAGCTAGGTAGTGTAGTCTTATATACAGCTCTACGGCTCCACCTAGTGTCCACTATAGAATGACGTGTTATTGATCATTACAACCACCACCCTCAATTATTTTGCTGCTGGATCCTTCCAGGGCTCTGCTGGAGACATTTGCAGGATCCCGCAGTCGGAGGCAGACAAATGCATAAGACAGGTGACTGATGGCTTGTTTGCCAGGGCCGCCAATTATGTCAACTTTGCCTGCGAAGACACCAGTCAGAATGAGCGGGCGCTCGGGTTTGCATCTGTGGCTGGATTCCCACAGGTTCAGGGCATCATCGACTGCACCCACATACACATGGCAATCAGGACACCCCCAGATCACCCAGGACTATTTGTTTACCACAAGGGCACTCCAGTTATGTGCAGCCACATTCCCGGGTAGCTGCCATGATGCTTTCGTCCTGTGGCAGTCCACCCTCCCTGATCTCTTCGCACCTCGGAGTGGTTGCTCGGAGACAAGGGATACCCACTTAAAATGTGGCTGATGACACCTCTCAGAAACCTGACGAATGATGCCCAAGAATGCTACAATGAATGCCATATTACCACCAGATGTGTCATTGAACAAGCCATCGGCATGCTGAAGATGCGCTTCAGGTGCCTTGATAGATCTGGAGGTGTCCTTCAGTACGCCAAGGTGTCCAGAATGGTTGTGGTGTGTTGCACTCTGCACAACCTTGCCCTGCAGTGGGGTTTGGACCTGCAGGAGGTCCAAGGCACAGAGCACAGAGCCTCTTTGGGGGATTCCGAGGAGGAGGAGGAAGACGAAGAGGATGAGGAGGAAGAAGATGATGGGGCAATGCACTACTAGCGACACACATTGCTGCCCAGGATGACTGGGATGCCCTGATTATTGCGAGGTTCACTTAGGTTCCACCAGTGGACTCATCTCACAATCAAATACAACAACCACTTTTCCGCCCCTGTTCCCAATGCCACTAACACAAGGCAGTCCTGCAAACAACCAACCACCCCTTTCACGTCCTCCCATTGGTCGTCATCAATTCACATCTTCCTATTCATCATCAAACTAGTTAAAAGGCCAGTTCTGATGAAAGGTCGTCGAACTGAAATATTAACTTTGTTTCTCTCTCCACAGATGCTGCCTGACCTGCTGAGTATTTCCAGCATTTTCTATCTTTATAACTTAAAAGGCCATTTATCAGCTAGCAACCAAGAATGGGCAAGACGGGAAAGTGGTGCAAAAGAATAATATTTATGTGCTTCAAGTAAAGACAAAGGGCTAGATTTTCAGTATAGACAGTTTTGGGGCGCTAACCTTAGCGCCCGCCCGAAGTTAGCGCCCGCCCCAAAGTAGCGCCCCGTTGCCGGAAATTCAGTGGCTTCGCCCTAAGAGGTTGGTGGAGCGCTAAAAGAGGCGTTCCACTACTATCTTTAGGCGCTAACAGAGCGCAACACCCGAGCTCGGGCGCAGCGCACGGCAGACACTCTGGTGCCAGTGAGCTCTTAAAGGGGAAGGGTGCATGTGTTTTTTTCAAAGGCAGAGTCTGGGGGGGAAAAGACGATGAGGATGAGGATGAGGATGAGGATGAGGATGAGGATGAGGATGAGGATGATGATGATGAGGATGAGGATGATGATGAGGAGGAGGAGGAGGAGGAGGAGGAGGAGGAGGAGGAGGAGGAGGAGAATACACCGTTCACAACAACACACTGGATCCTTCCACACAACACATGCAGACTGCCGTTTATAGTGCAGGAGGAGTGCCCTTTAATTTGCGCTCCCCAGGGTGTGTTGCGTTCCATTTTACAAACGCTCTGGACGCCAGCCGCACAATGGGGCGGTCCGACTGAAGTTTGGATTCAGGGCGGCCAAAGGGCGTTGCACGAGGATGTGACGTCATTTTCTGCGTGCGCATCTGGGCGGCCGCTAAACTTTGCGCCGGCGCTAACGGGCAACTTAATTTGGGGCGGGGCGCAAACTGCGCTGCGCCCGGGCGCTACACGCATAGCGCCCGAAAATCACTTCTCTTAAGGCGCTAACTGCTGGCGCAAGCAACTGAAAATCTAGCCCAGAAACTTAGCAACATAACAATGTCTAAGACATCTATGTACATACCCTTGTGCAACTACAAATCTTTAACCTTCCTTTTCCTAGCGCTTCTACAAGGTGCAACCCCTGTGGCTTTAGGAGGGGTAGAAGCAGGCTGCTCAAATTCCTGCTCCGGACCTTCAGATGCTCTTGGCCAACATCCTCTGGGTTTTGGAGTCCATGAGGGCCTGCCAATAACTGTTCCACCTCCACCTGTGCAGGGGCAGACTTGGTCAAGTCAACATGACTGAGTGCCGTATGACGTGTGGGTGGCTGATATTTAATTGTGTCACCAGGTAGCTGGGAGCTCCCTATCTTCCTATCTTTGATGGCCAGGCAGTCTGAGACTCTACTGATCTCCCGTGCCTCCTCCTCTGCACTTGTAAGTTGGGAAATCCGTAGAGGACCACCTATGGTTCTCTGCCTCTCCCTGGTGTTCTGTGCTTTCTTCTCCTGTAACAAGGGAAAGAACAAACCATTGAGTGTGGGTAATGGCATGTGTTCAGCCAATGGATGGAGTGCATTTGGTGAGGGTGACTATCAGGGAGAGGCATGAAATTGCATAAGGATGAGGACGAGTGGCAGTGGCGGATGGATAGATGGGAATGTGAGGAAGTGCATTAAAAAAAAGATGGGTGGGTGTGCAAGGTAAGTGGGTGTGAGGAGTGATATGATGGAGTAGGCTTGAGAAGGCAGAGTGAGGGGTTGGGGTGATGTGCACAGCAGAATATAGGTGAATGTTCAACTGTACTCACCTTTCCTGACCTGGTTACGTCATTAAAGCGCTTCCTGCACTGCTTCCATGAGCGTAGTACTACACTCCTGCTGCGGACCTCCTGTGCCACCTCCAGCCACGCCTTCTTGGTGTTCAGCAGCGGGTTTCTTCCTCTCATTGCTGGGGAAGAGTTTCTCTCTCCGTCGCCTCACTGCCACCAGCAGCACATCAAGGGAGGTGTCATTAAAGTGGGGCGCAGCCTACGAGTGTCCTGACTCCATACTGACGCTGCTTCCTCTGTTGCTTCCAACTCCAAGCGCCTGTAAATTGCATCTATGGATTGGCCCTTTAAATACTGGAGTTGAGATCGCGGGTCCTCATCACTGCCGCTGCCGTTGATTGGACAGAAACCAGGAAGTAAAATGGTAATGAGGTGGCTGAGTTAAAAAGCCACAGTTAGACGCGGTGAACATACTTCCGGGTTTCCCACGCGATATCGGACTCCCCCACTCTGTGGTGAGCGGCCTTGACGCTGCCAAAAACCCTGGAATTAAAACAGTGGTGGGCTTGAACACGTCGGGAACACAGCGAGAAGTGTCCAGCCACCATTTTAATCGCTGCCTGCATAGTCGGGCAGGCAGGGTTAAATTCGGGCCTATATTGGTGTCTTCAGTCTTTGAAAATAAACATAACCTTATTTAAACGGGATTGCAACTTGCTTTGCTCATTTCCCTTACAGGCTTTAAACTGGTCATCTGACAACTGCCCTTTCTGTATCAACAACCAATTGTCGATTTGGGATTAACCACATGTAGCCCGCAATCTCTTGGGAAGATTTTACAGGCCATATGACTCCTTTTTATTGTCTCTGGCAACTTTGGTAACACGTAACTGGCTCTAACATTCAGAGCTCTCTGTCTCTGACAACTTTGTTGATCATTTAATTGACTCTAAAGTTGCAGACCATGAGCAATTATTTAACACAGCATCTATTAGTCCATTGAACTGACCCGTTAAAAAAATTGCACTGGGAGCCATTTTCTAACAGCATGCTTTACTAAAGGTTTAACTAGCTGTCAAGTTTGGACCAGCAACCAATTTGTTGTATCTGCTGGTCTATTTTACTGACCATTTAACTGACCCATTTCACACACTGTAAATTCTGCCTTGCAGATATTTTCTCTGTACTTTATTCTATTTTACTGATCGTTGAACTGATTGAAGCTGACTGATAAACATTTTGGCGATAACTGCAATAACAACTTGTATTTCTACACAGCTCTTCACATTCAGGAAGATGTCTCAAGACTCTTAATATTAGGAGCACAAAAACCGTGGATGCTGGGCAGGAGCGGAAAAGGGAAAAATAGAAGGTTTGTGGCAGGTGCCAAAGGCATTAAGGAGCCTGGGCTGTCGTACTAACTATGTGTACAGAATAAAGAAAGATTTTGCATTTATATAGCTCCTTTCACGACCTCAGGACGTCCCAAAGTGCTTTACAGCCAATAAACTACTTTTAAATATAGTGACAGTGGTAATGTAGAAAATGAGGCAGCCAATTTGTGCACAGCAAGGTCATAAGAACATAAGAAATAGGAGCAGGAGTAGACCAGTCAGCCCGTCGAACCTGCTCCGCCATTCAATAAGATCATGGCTGATCTTCTACCTCAACTCCACTTTTCTGCACTATCCCCATATCCTTTGATTCCCTTAATAGTCAAAAAATCTATTAATCTCTGTCTTGAATATACTCAATGACTGAGCCTCCACAGCCCTCTGGAGTAGAGAATTACAAAGATTCACCACCCTCTGAGTGAAGAAATTTCTCCTCATCTCAGTCCTAAATGGCCGACCCCTTATTCTGAGACTGTGACCCCTGGTTCTAGACTCCCCAGCCAGGGGAAACATCCTCCCTGCATCTATCCTGTCAAGCCCTGTAAGAATTTTGTATGTTTCAATTAGATCATCTCTCATTCTTCTTAACTCTAGAGAATATAGGCCTAGTCTACTCAATCTCTCCTCATAGGATAACCCCCCCATCTCAGGAATCAATCTCGTGAACCTTCGTTGCACTCCCTCTATGGCAAGTATATCCTTCCTAGGTAAGGAGACCAAAACTGCACACAGTACTCCAGGTGTGGTCTCACCAGGGCCCTATATAATTGCAGTAAGATGTCTTTACTCTTATACTCAAATCCTCTTGTAATAAAGGCCAACATACATTTGCTTTCCTAATTGCTTGCTGTACCTGCATGTTAACGTTCAGTGATTCATGTACAAGGACACCCAGGTCCCTCTGAACACCAACATTTCCCAATCTCGCACCATTTGAAAAATACTCTGCTTTTCTATTTTTCCTACCAAAGTGGATAACTTCACATTTCTCCACATTATATTCCATTTGCCATGTTCTTGCCCATTCATGTAGCCTGTCTATATCCCCTTGAAGCCTCTTTGCATCCTCCTCACAACTTACATTCTCACCTACCTTTGTATGATCAGCAAACTTGGATATATTGCATTTGGTCCCCTCATCCAAATCATTGATATAGATTGTTAATAGCTGAGGCCCAAGCACTGATCCTTGCGGTGCCCTACTAGTTACAGCCTGCCAACCCAAAAATGACCTGTTTATTCCTACTCTCTGTTTCCTGACCATTAACCAATCCTCAATCCATGCTAGTATATTATCCCCAATCCCATGAGCCCTAATTTTGTTTAATAACCTCTTGTGTGGCACCTTATCGAATTACTTCTGAAAATCTAAATACACCACGTCCACTGGTTCCCCCTTATCTATTCTGCTAGTTACAACCTCAAAAATTCTAACAGATTTGTCAACACGATCTCCCTTTCATAAATCCGTGTTGACTCTGCCCAATCCTATTATTATTTTCTAAGTGCCCTGTTACCATGTCCTTAATAATAGATTCTAGCATTTTCCCTACGACTGATGTCAGGCTAACTGGTCTGTAGTTCCCCATTTTCTCTCTTCCTCCTTTCTTAAATAGTGGGGCTACATTTGCTACCTTCCAATCCGCGAGAACCGTTCTAGAATCTATGGAATTTTGGAAGATGACAACCAATGCAACTATTACCTCTATAGTCACCTCTTTTGAAACCCTAGGATGTAGGCCGTCAGGTCCAGGGGATTTATCGGCTATTAGTCCCATGAATTTCTCCAGTACTATTTTTTTACTAATACTAATTTCTTTCAGTTCCTCATTCTCGCTATATCCTTGGTTCTCCACTATTTCCAGGAGGTTTTTTGCGTCTTCTTCCATGAAGACAAGGCACAAAGGGTTGGATTTTCTCAATGGAGACGTGCTGGAGATGGGACTTCTGGTTTCTGGGTTTCAGTCCCGCCCCCAGTGACATCTGACCAACCCACGCTATTTTCCCTTGATTGGCCTTGTACCGGCCAATTAAGGGAAAACCGGTGACAGATGACGTTAGCGTATGACGCTTCATCTGTTGAAAATTTTTTGACAGATGAATTGTCAGCATTTGACAGCTTTGAGAAGCTGTCAAACACTGACAATCTCTGTTCTAAGGTGAGCCCTTGCACACAGGCTCACCAAGACCTCTCTCCTCAGCAGAAATCAGATGGCTGCTGCATCTGAGAATGCAGCAGCCATTCTGTCACCTCTGCTGTTGAGATGAGGCACCTCCGGACCCTCAAAGGTTGAAGCCTGCAGAAAGAAGCAAAGGTAAGGAAACTTTTTCCAACACTTTACACTCGCCCCTCATACTTACCTGTCCACACTTGCACCCATCACTCACCTCTACAGCTGACATTTCAACCCCTCTCACCCCCACAGACCCACTGCTCGCCTCGCTGACCCTGGCGAGGTTCGCAGCCATCTGGAAGCCCACAATTGCAGGCGTAAAATGGGGAAAAGTCTCCAAACTGCCTGTTAACTACCTGTTAACAGGCAGTTAATTGGCTCTAATCCCCTTCCTGCCTCGACTCAGGGACCCACCTCCCAGGAAGATGGCACGGAGGTGAGTTGGGAGCGGGGTCAGTACCCGCTCCCAGTTTCTGCCATTTTCCCGGCAGTCCCGCCTCCATACCTGCCTCCCCAGGGCTGGGAAAATTCCCCCCAAAGTATTTGTTTAATTTCTCTGCCATGTCCTTATTCCCCATTATAATTTCTCCTGTCTCAGCCTGTAAGGGACCAATGTTTACTTTCACTAATCTTTTTACATACCAATAGAAGCTTTTACAATTTGTTTTTATGTCTCTCGCTAGTTTACTCTCATTCTATTTTCCCTTTCTTTATCAACTTCTTGGTCTTCCTTTGCTGAATTCTAAAACCCTCCCAATCCTCAGACTTACTACTCTTTTTGGCAACATTATAAGCCTCTTCCTTTAATACTATATTTAATTTCTGTTGTTAGCCATGGTTGGACCATTTTTCCCATGGTGTTTTTATTTCTCAAGGGAATGTATATTCGTTGCGAATTTGAATTATTTCTTTAAATGTTTGCAATTGCTTTTCTACTGTCATATCTTTTAATTTACTTTCCCAACCTACTTTAGCCAACTCACCTCTCATGCCTATGTAGCTTGCTTTGTTCAGGTTTAGGAACCTAGTTTCATACTTAACTAAATCACTCTCAAACGCAGCATAAAATTCCATCATATTATGATCACTGCTCCCCAGAGGCTCCTTTACTACAAGGTTTTTCATTAACCCTGTCCCATTGCACAGTACTAGATCTAAAATAGCCAATTCCCTCATAGGTTCCTTGACATACTGATCTAGAGAACTGTCTTGAATGCATTCCATGAACTCTTCCTCTGCACTATTTCTGCAAATTTGGTTTGCCCAGTCTATATGAAAGTTAAAGTCCCCCATAATTACTGTATTACCCTTGTTACATACATCTCTAATTTCTAAGGTCCCACAAAGGGCAATGTGATAATGACTAGATAATTTGGTTTAGTGATGTTGGTTGAGGGATAAACATTGGAACAGAAGGGGAAGAATTTCTGATGTGTGTTCAGGAGAATTTTCTTGATCAGTATGTTTCCTGCCCAATGAGGAAAGAAGCATTGCTGGATCTAGTCCTGGGGTTTGAAATATATCAAGTGGAGAATGTCACAGTCAGGGAACATCTTGGGAATAGTGATCATAGTATCGTGAGGTTTAGATTAGTTATGGAGAAGGACAAGGAGAAATCTAGAATAAAAATACTTAACTGGAGGAGGGATAATTTCAGCAAATTGAGGAGGGATCTGGCCCGGGTAAGTTGGAGTCAAAGACTGGCAGGTAGAAATGTAATGGAGTAATGGGTGGCTTTTAAAGAGGAGATGGCTCTGCTACAGTCTAGGTACATTCCCACAAGGGAGAAAGGAAGGGCAACTAAAGCCAGAGCTCCCTGGATGATGAAGGAGTTGGAGAGTAGGATGAAACAGAAAAAGGTGTATGACTGATGTCAATTTGAAAATACAAGGGAGAATCAGGCTGAATATAAAAAGTACAGAGAGAAAGTGAAAAAGGAAATAAGAGGGGCAAAGAGACAATATGAGAATAGATCGGCGGCTAACATAAAAGGAAATCCTAAGGTCTTCTATAGGCATTTTAACAGTAAATGGGTTGTCAGAGGAGCGGTGGGGCTGATTAGAGACCAAAATGGAGATCTATTGGTGGAGGCAAGGCTGAGGTACTAAATGAATACTTTGCATTTGTGTTTATCAAGGAAGAGGACTTTGCCAAAGCTACGGTAAACGAGAAGGTTGCTGGGATACTTGATGAGATAGAAATAGATAAAGAGGAGGTACTAGAAAGGCTAGCAGTACTTAAAGTGGACAAGTCACCTGGTCCGGATGGGATGCATCCTAGGTTACTGAGGGAAGTAAGGGTAGAAATTGCATAGGTGCTGGCCACAATCTTCCAATCCTCTTTAGATGCAGGGGTGTAAACAAAGGACTGGAGGATTGCAAATGCTATACCCTTGTTCAAAAAAGGGGAAAAGGATAAACCTGGCAATTACAGACCAGTCAGTTTAACGTCTGTGGTGGGGAAGCTTTACAGATAATAATGCGGGGGGAAATTAACAGCCACTTTGACAAGCAGGGACTG
This sequence comes from Somniosus microcephalus, assembly GCF_052327205.1. Classification (NCBI taxonomy): domain Eukaryota; kingdom Metazoa; phylum Chordata; class Chondrichthyes; order Squaliformes; family Somniosidae; genus Somniosus; species Somniosus microcephalus. The sequence continues at coordinate 53,840,516 of NC_140999.1, read as the reverse complement.
ATAAAGGAGAGCCAGCACAGATTTGTTAAAGGCAAATCGTGTTTGACTAACTTGATTCAACTTTTGGATGAGATAACAGAGAGGGTGGATGAGGGCAGCGCAGTTAATGTTGTGTATATGGACTTTCAAAAGGCATTGATAAAGTACCACATATTTGACTTGTTAGCAAAATTGAAGCCCATGAGATAATAGGGGCAGTAGCAGCATGGGTACAACATTGGCTAAGGGATAGAAAACAGAGTGTTCTGATGAATGCTTGCTTTTTGGACTGGAGGGAGGTATACAGTGGTAAGAACATAAGAACATAGGAAATTGGAGCAGGAGTAGGCCATTCGGCCCTTTGAGCCTGCTCCGCCCATTCAATGAGATCATGGCTGATCTTCTGCCTCAACTCTATTCACCGGCCCTATCGCCATATCCCTTGATGCCCTTACTAGTCAGAAATCTATCGACATCTGTTTTGAATATACCCAATGACTGAGCCTCCACAGCCCTCTGGGATAGAGAATTCCAAAGATTCACCACCCTCTGTGTGAAGAAATTTCTTCTCATCTCAGTCCTGAATGGCCTACCCTTTACCCTGAGGCGGTGGTCCCCTGGTTCTAGACTCCCCAGCCAAGGGAAACATTCTCCCAGCATCCACCCTATCAAGCCCTGTAATAATTTTGTATGCTTCAATGAGATCCCCTCTCATTCTTCTGAATTCAAGAGAATACAGGCCTAGTTTACTCAATCTCTTCTCATACGACAGTCCCGCCATCCCCGGAATCAATCTCGTGAACCTTTGTTGCACTCCCTCTATGGCAAGTATATCCTTCCTTAGGTAAGGAGACCAAAATTGTACACAGTACTCCTGTCTCACCAAGGCCCTATATAATTGGAGTAAGACTTCTTTACTCCTGTACTCAAATCCTCTTGTAATGAAGGCCAGCATACCATTTGCCTTCCTAATGGTTTGCTGCACCTGCACATTCACTTTCAGTGACTCATGTACAAGGACACCCAGGTCTCTTTGAGCATCTGAATTCCCCAATCTTTCACCATTTAGGAAATACTCTGCCATTCTGTTTTTTCTACCAAAGTGGATAACTTCACATTTATCCACATTATATTCCATCTGCCATGTTCTCGCCCACTCACTGAGCCTGTTGAGATCCCCTTGGAGCCTCTTCACATCCTCTTCACAACTGCCACTGCCACCAAGCTTTGTATCATCAGCAAACTTGGAAATGTTACATTTAGTCCCCTCATCCAAATCATTGATATAGATTGTGAATAGCTGGGGCTCAGGCACCAATCCTTGCGGTACCCCACTAGTCACAGCCTGCCATCCTGAAAAAGACTCATTTATCCCTACTCTTTGTTTTCTGTCTGTTAACCAATTCTCAATCCATGCTAGTATATTACCCCAATTCCATGTGCCCTAATTTTATTTACCAACCTCTTGTGTGGGTCCTTATCGAAGGCCTTCTGAAAATCCAAATGCACCACATCTACCGGTTCCCCTTTGTCTACTCCACCAGTTACACCCTCAAGGCACTCCAATAAGTTTGTTAAACAGGATTTCCCTTTCATAAATCCATGTTGATTCTGCCCACTCTTACTATTAGTTTCTAAGTGCCCAGTTATTGCATCCTTTATAATAGATTCCAGCATTTTCCCAACTACAGATGTGAGGCTAACAGGTCTGTAGTTCCCCGTTTTCTCTCTCCCTCCTTTCTTAAATAGCGCGGTTACATTTGCTATCCTCCAATCTGCAGGAACCATTCCAGAATCTATAGAATTTTGGAAGATGACAACCAATGCGTCCACTATCCCAATGGCCACATCTTTCAAAACCCTGGGATGTAGGTCATCCGGTCCTTGGAATTTATCGACTTTTAGTCCCATTAATTTTGCTAGTACCGTTTTTTACTAATAATAATTTCTTTAAGTTCCTCATTCTCACCACACCCTTGGTTTTCTCGTATTTCTGGGAGGTTTTTTGTGTCTTCCTCCGTGAAGACAGAAACAAAGTATTTATTTAATTTCTCTGTCATTTCCTCATTCCTCATTATAAATTATCCCGTCTCTGACTGTAAAGGACCTACATTTACCTTCACCAGTCTTTTCCTTTTCACATACCTATAGAAGCTTTTACAATCCGTTTTTATATTTTTCACTAGTTTGTGCTCATATTCCATTTTCCCTTTCTTTATCAGTTGGTGTTCCCCAGGGTTCTGTACAAGGACCACTGTTGTTTTTGATATACATTAGTGACTTGGACTTGGGGGTACAGGTCACAATTTTGAAATTTGCAGATGACACGAAACTTGGAAGTGTAGTAAACAGTGGGGAAAATAGTAATAGACTTCAAGCGGATATAGACAGGCTGGTGGAATGGGTAGACACATGGCAGATGAAATTCAATGCAGAAAAGTGTGATGTTGTGGCAAAGCCATCAAGAGACTCTTGCAGTAACGTTTATAATTGTCTTTAATCATAGTTGTTACCTTTAAGTGTGTGCGCTGTTTAAACAGCGCAAGATCGATAAAATCACGATCTGACGCGATGACGTCATCATGCGGGTCACGTGACGTTTTCAACGGCGGGAAACGTGATGACGTGATGACGTTAGGGGGGTAGGGCATTTCAGTTCAGTCCTCGTGGATCCAGCTTGTGTATAGACCTGTTTGGCGTTTCTCCTGCGTTCTTTTGTTTATAACTGTTTCAGTACATTAAACCACGTTTGTTTAACTGTCAGTTTCAACCGCAGTATTTTCGTAGTAGTGTGAGGACACCTACATTGGTGACCCCGAAACCTCGTGAACGTTTTTCGCGGTGGACACGGAACGCAGGTCAATGATGGAAGCCAACGCAGTGGCTTTGAAGCTCCCCCAATTCTGGGAACAACAGGCGGCCTCCTGGTTTGTGCAGGCTGAGGCACAATTTGAGCTCCACAACATCGTGCAGGACCAGCTCCGATATTTGTACGTGGTCTCCGCCCTCGACAGCTCGACGGCGTCGAGGATCATCAGCCTTCTGGAGAAACCCCCGACCGCTGACAAGTATGTCGCCATCAAGACACGGCTGCTGCAGGTATTTGGCCTTACAAAGACGGAGCGTGATCGCCGTCTACTTACACTACCCGGGTTAGGCGACTCGAAACCCTTGGAACTAATGAACCACATGCTAACGCTCCTGGGGTCTGAACCCCAATGTTTCCTGTTTCGCGAGCTGTTTCTTAGTCAGCTTCCCGAACAGGCCCAAGCAGCCTTCGCCAGGTCGGACGCCCGGGATTGCATTGCGCTCGCCGAAGAGGCGGATAAAATATACGCGGTCCGACAGCAAGACTGCACCATTGCGCAACGCCCAGCCCCAAAGGGCCCCACCTCGACACCTCCGACGACCGGTTACTGTTATTACCACGCTCGTTTTGGCCTGAAAGCCCGCTGCTGCAGCCCGCCTTGCAGTTTCGCGCCCAAACCGTCAAACAGGCCACCGCGAGTCAAGAACACCGGAACCGGGGCGTGCCCCGCGGCCATGATGGCGATCGGCGATTCCGGGAATCTTTTGTATTTAACCGACTCCATCTCGGGCCGTCGTTTTTTGTGCGACACGGGGGCACAGTGCAGCATACTTCCCGCCTCGGTCCTCGACCTTCAGTCCGGCAGACGGGGATCGCCCCTCCAAGCTGCCAACTGGGGTGCGATTCGCACTTTCGGGAACCGGCGGGTACAAGTCTGTTTTGGTGGCCAACGTTTCAGCTGGGATATCGTCACCACTCAAATTTCGCAGGCTCTCTTGGGTGCCGACTTTTTCGGCGCCAACAGCCTGTTGGTGGATGTGAAGAATCGTCGCCTCGTTCACGCCGCCACGCTCGACGGTATTTCATGTGCGCGCAGCACGGCCACACCGCACTCGGTCTCCTGCGCTCAGTCACCTCTCGATGACTTCTCCCGCCTTCTCGGGGATTTCCCCGAACTGACCAAGCCCACCTTTTCAGCTTTGACCGCCAAGCATCGGGTGGAGCACCATATTTCGACGACTGGCTCTCCTGTCTACGCCAGGGCACGATGTTTAGAGCCCAGCAAGCTCGCGGCAGCGAAGGCGGAGTTTGCCGCGATGGAGAGGATGGGGATTATTCGCTGGTCCAGTAGTCCCTGGTCTTCGCCGCTCCACATCATCCCCAAGCTGGACGGGGGATGGCGGCCCTGTGGCGACTATCGTCGCCTCAATGATATAACAATGCCCGACCGTTACCCCATCCTGCACATACAAGACTTCTCCGCGCATTTGGCGGGGAAGTCGATCTTCTCTAAGGTCGACCTCGTCCGTGGGTACCTTCAGGTACCGGTGCATTCCCAGGATGTCCAAAAGACGGCCGTCATCACCCCTTTTGGACTGTTTGAGTTCCTCCGCATGCCCTTTGGGCTTAAAAATGCGGCGCAGGCGTTCCAGCGCCTTATGGATTCGGTTCTGCGGGATCTCGATTTTTTGTTCGTCTACTTGGATGACATTCTGATTGCCAGCACCACAACGGAGGAACACCTCGAGCAGCTCCATGTTCTTTTTTGTCGTCTTCAGCAGCACTGCCTCATTGTAAACCCGGCCAAATGCCGTTTCAGCCTGTCGCAACTCGACTTTTTAGGACACCGCATAACTTCCGAGGGAGCAATGCCGCTTCGAGCTAAGGTGGAGGCGATCACGGCGTTCCCGAAGCTGCAATCCGTGAAGGCCTTACAGGAGTTCCTGGGGATGGTTAACTTCTACCATCGGTTCGTCCCCAGGGCCGCACAACTCATGTGGCCGCTCTACGAGGCCCTCAGGGGCAAGACGGGAAGGGAGCCCATGGGTTGGTCGCAAGAAATGGATCGCGCCTTCGGGGATACGAAGACCGCGCTCGCGAACGCGACAATGTTGGCACATCCTCTGCCGGGAGCTACTATCGCCCTCACGACGGACGCGTCGGACTATGCCGTTGGGGCCGTCCAGGAGCAATGGGTCGACGGCGCATGGCAGCCACTGGCATTTTTTAGCCGCCAGCTGCGGCGGCACGAACGCCGGTACAGTACCTTTGACAGAGAGCTGTTAGCTTTGTTTTTGGCCATCCGCCACTTCCGATTCCTCCTCGAAGGGCGCCGCTTCACTGTGTTTGTCGACCACAAACCGCTGACGTTCGCGATGGCCAAGACTGCTGAACCGCGGTCGGCTCGGCAGCAAAGACAGTTGACCTACATATCCGAATTCACCACCGACGTCCGGCACGTGGCCGGCAAGGACAATGTCATAGCGGATTGCCTCTCCCGCGCCGCCGTCCAGGCCGTTCAATTAGGCATTGATTATGCGAGAATGGCAGCTGACCAGGCTGCCGACCCGGAGACTCAAGCTTTTCATTCTGACCCCGCCAGCCTTCAGCCGAGAGATGTACCGTTCCATTCGGCAGGTACCACTCTCCTCTGCGACGTCTCCTTGGGTGATCCATGTCTGATTGTTCCGTCGACCTGGCGCCGAGATGTTTTCGACGCCATTCATGGGCTGTCGCATCCCAGGGTGCGTGTGTCGCAGAAGCTGCTGGTCCTCAAATTCGTATGTGTTAAGTCTGTGTGTTATATTGCGAATTACTACACAGACCACAAGAGTAAACTTTAACAGGTCTTTACTAGTTGAAGGTCAAGGCGGAACTGCCCAATAAATCATTACGCAGCACTTATATACCAGTGTGGTCACCACCGGTATTACAGTATACAGCAGCCAAGATAAAGTAGTGCAACCCTTAAAATAGTTCTCTTAAAGGTGGAACGGTTACATACACTACAATCCTCCCTTTTTAGGTTAACAGTATATATTCCCATTAAACATAACATCATAACATATATACACAACTTAATGTAAAAACAGTTCACAGATTCAGTCTCTCTGGAGGCTTCCTGACTCGGTCCGGATAACGCCTCGGTGGTGTAGTAGTTTTCGGTGGTGTAGTAGGTTCTTTTGGCAAGGTCGATTCGGCTTGAATGTCAGTGTCGGGTTCATCTGGTTCCAGTATCACCGGATCGGAGGTAGATACTATGGGTATCTCTGCTTCATCATTAGGCGTATAGAGTTGTGGTGTAGGTTGTCCCTTTTCGGATGACGCTATGATCTGGTCAGCATGGCGCCTTATTATGCTTTCACCAATGTCCACGGTATACATCAGCGGTCCTAGTCGTGTGCAAATAGTTCCAGGCTGCCATTTCTCGGTACGGTAGTCCCGGGCCAAAACTTGTTGACCTATCTGGAAGGTTCTAGTTGGCCTTTCATTCATGCCTTGAAATTGCCGGTTCTCTACGTCCCTTCTGATGTTTGGCTTGATCAAATCCAGCCGGCATCTTAGTCTTCTATTGAAAAACATCATGGCGGGAGTTTGGTTTGTGACCGCATGTGTTGCATTCCTGTACGCCAACAAGAAGTTATCTACCTTATGTTGTAGATTTATGTCTTCATTACCCATGGCCTTTATGGCCTTCTTGAAGGTCTGGACAAACCTTTCAGCTAATCCATTGGTGGCGGGATGGTATGGGGCGGACGTGTAGTGCTTAACCCCATTGTTTTTTAAGAACTTCCTGAATTCTTCGGACACAAATTGCGGTCCATTATCAGAACAGATCTGTTCCGGCAGCCCATTCCTGGCAAATATGGTCCTTAATACTGTGATGGTTTTTTCCGTGGTGGTGGAGGACATCTTTATTGCCTCCGGCCACTTGGAGTGTGCATCCACCGCGATTAAGAACATTGAGTCCATAAATGGACCAGCAAAGTCGATATGTACCCTTTGCCATGGAGATGAGGGCCACTCCCATGGATGCAGAGGAGCTTGTGGTGGGGCGTTTTGGACCTTCTGGCATCCTAGACAGCTCTTGGTCATTTCTTCGATGTCTCCATCGATACCTGGCCACCACACGAACGCTCTGGCTAGGTTCTTCATTTTCACTCCACCCAGATGCCCCTCGTGAAGCTCCTTTAGCACTTTATGCTGGAGTTTGGGTGGAATCACCACTCTGGATCCACACATCAAAGTTCCTCGGCACACTGACAGCTGTTCTCTTCTTTGCGAAAATGCTGGCAACAGTGGTTCGCCATGTGCTGGCCATCCCTTCACCGTTAAATCGTAGACTCGTGAGAGAGTCGGGTCATTTCTTGTTTCCTTTTCGATCATAGAATTTGTTACTGGTAGACATTCCACTATGGTTGAGTGGAACATCTCCACTGGGTCCACTGTAGGCGCCTCTTCTACCGTTGGCAACGGTAGGCGTGATAAACCGTCAGCATTCCCATGCTGTTTTGATCCTTTGTATTCTATGTCATATTGGTGTGCCCCTAGGAAAAGGGACCACCTCTGTAGCCTTTGCGCTGTCATAATGGAAACGCCCTTTTTAGGGTTGAATATGGATACCAATGGCTGGTGGTCTGTCAGCAGTGTAAACTTCTGGCCCTGCAGGTAATGATTAAACTTCTTTACTCCCCACACCAGGCTGAGAGCCTTGTAGTGTATGTAACGTTCCACCTTTAAGAGAACTATTTTAAGGGTTGCACTACTTTATCTTGGCTACTGTATACTGTAATACCGGTGGTGACCACACCGGTATATAAGTGCTGTGTAAGGATTTATTGGGCAGATTCGCCCTGACCTTCGAATAGTAAAGTCCTGTTAAAGTTTACTCTTGTAGTCTGTGTAATAATTTGCAATATAACACACAGACTTTACAGTGGCGACGAGTTCGATCTTACCCTGCGGCAGCGATACATCCGAAGCAGTTAATGAGCGTTGAGAAGAGGCATCCGCCCTCGTCGTTCTGCTGAGAGAAGACTCGAGTCTGCAGAGCAAGGAAGAAGGAAGAATTCAGACATGAAGCCTTCCATCAGCAACAGGCAGTGATCATCCCTTCTGTCACGGTGGTGAGTGAGCCGATCAGCCACGAGAAGCAAGTCGGCCACGTTGACTGTGAGTAGGGGGGAAATAAAAAGAAACGGAGGATAAGGGCGGTGAACTCGACCACGGTTGGGGGAAAGGAGCCGGACAGAAGTCGGGGCCAGAGACGCTGAGACTGGGGCAGCGTAGGGCACGGAAGCCGCGGTACAAGCGGGAACGCAGCCGGTGTGAGAGACAGGGCTACAAGCGGGAACGCAGCCGGTGTGAGAGACCGGGCTACAAGTGGGCTGGGAGACGCAACAGCGTTGGGAGACAGCTCGACCGCGACCGGTGAAAAAGGCCGGGCAGCTACCGAGGCCGCGAGGCGCTGCGACCGGGATCATAAGGCGCGGGAAGAAATAAATAAATAAAACTGCGGCGAACTCAGCCGCAGCCGGGGGAGGAAAGGACCGGACTGCGAGAGGGCTGGGGAGGCGCGATTGAAAGCCGCTGAGGGAGAGACAGAGCCCAAGCGAGCGGGAGAGCTTCAGAATAAACTGAAGCCGGTGCGCAGGCTGCGAAACCCGAAAGCCAGCGGTCGTCACCCGAGGGCAAAGCTTACCCCCCCCCCGCCAGAGGAAGAAAAGCGCGGGAAACCGCCATCCTCGGAGGCGGGGAAGAAGATAAGCGCGGGAAACCGCCATTTTTGAAAAAAAATGTTAAAATGTAAAGAAAAATTTCGTTGTTGTTCTCAGAAAGATTGTGAAGATGCCTAAGCGTGGTAACATCAACGATTTCGATTCCGATGTGGAAGATTGGGCCACGTATGTAGAACGCATCGAGATATATTGTAAGGTCAATAAGATAGCAAATTATGATAAAGCTCTAACCTTACTAAACTCAATGGGTGCGAAGACATATGGGCTATTGAAGCATCTTCTATCACCAGATAAACCGGCGGATCAGTCTTTCGCTAATATTGTTGCTGTCCTGAAGGATCATTTGAACCCCACACCGCTGATGTTAGCGGAATGATCTAAATTTTACGTGAGAACGCAACTAAAAGAGGAAAGCAACGCGGAGTACTTGGTTGAACTGCGTAGGCTAGCAAAATACTGTCAGTTTGGGGAAAATCTGACAGAGGCACTGAGAGACAAGTTCGTGTGTGGGATGTCGAAGGAAGAAACACAAAAGCGACTGCTCGAAGAGAACGATCTTACACTTGATAAGGCTGTCCTTATTGCAGCATCGCACGAAGCCGTAGAGAGAGGCACGGCGGAGATGCAGCTGAAGACAACGGTACTCAGCATGGATCAAATGACTTCGGGTACAACGAAATGTTATCGTTGTGGGAAGACAACACACGACCAGAACCAATGCTGGTTTAAAAACCAGGAATGTAGAAAATGTGTCAAGCTTGGTCACATAGCTAAAGTATGCCGGTCAGGAAAGAAGACCAGCAACAATAAGTCACCGCAGAAGAAGTACAGAAAGGTACATAAGGTGACTGGGAAGAGTTCAGATGAACAGAATTCGGATTCAGAATCCAACAGCAAGGAACTGGGTAGTCTGAGGATTCACAATGTGAGCAAGGAAACTGACCGACAAACTATCTGGGTCACACTACAGATTGCAAAAGTCCAAGTGAAGATGGAAGTGGACACCGGATCGGCGTTGACGGTCATGAATAAGCAAGATTACAAAAAGTTATTCAAACATATTCCCCTACGGGATACGGAGATAGTATTGCAGACATACACGGGGCATAAAGTATACCCCATCGGAAAGATAAAAGTCAAGGTGAGACACAAGGGCAAAGAACACCAAGGAATGGACATATATGTACTACCCGAGGGAGGTCCACCACTTCTGGGGCGGGAGTGGATCAGGAAAATAAAGATAGACTGGCACTCCCTAAACACAATGACGGTAGATTCCGGAAAGAAAGATGTCAAACCTGAACGATTGTCCAGAATATTGGACGAGGCTAAAGAGGTATTCCAGCAGGGACTGGGAATACTGAGAGGAATTAAGGCAAAAATCAAGATTGCAGAACATGCAAGCCCAAAATTTTTCAAAGCCAGATCGGTACCTTACGCGATACGACCTGCTGTGGAGGCAGAACTGGAAGAGCTTGAACGTTCAGGGGTACTGTCTAAGGTGGACTGGAGTGAGTGGGCCACGCCCATTGTTCCCGTCATGAAGCCTTCGTCGAGTAACAAGCCAGGGGGACCGGGAAAGGTCCGCATCTGCGGAGACTTCAAGATCACAGTTAATCCGGTGCTTCACACGGTACAATACCCGCTTCCGCGGATTGAGGATATCTTTGCTTCATTGTCTGGCGGGAAACACTTCACCAAGATAGACCTGGCGCAAGCATACTTACAGATGGAAGTCGAGGAAGAGTCGCGCCAGTATCTCACAATCAACACGCACAGAGGCTTGTATCGATATAATAGACTGGTTTTTGGAGTGGCTTCGGCTCCAGCAATTTGGCAGAGGGCCATGGAGCAAGTCTTACAGGGTATTCCAAGCACTCAGTGTTACTTGGACGATATCCTGATTATGGGAGAGGAGGAGGAGGAACACCTCACAAATTTGAAACTGGTGCTCACCAGGTTGAAGGAATATAGCCTTCGAGCTAACCGTCAGAAATGTGAGTTCTTCCAGAAACGGATCTCGTACTGTGGTCATGTCATTGACCAAGAGGGCCTGCACAAGTCACCTGAAAAGATCGAAGCTGTCGTGAAGGCCCCCGCTCTGGAAAATGTATCACAGTTGAGGTCGTTTCTGGGGTTGATTAACTATTACCATAAGTTTCTGCCAAATCTATCCACGGTGCTGTACCCGCTGAATGCTCTGTTGCGGAAAGAAGTACCATGGAAGTGGAGCGAGGACTGTAAGAAGGCCTTTCGCAAAAGCAAGGCATTGATCACCTCTGAGGAAGTGTTGGCTCACTTCAATCCAACGCTACCTCTTCGTCTAGCTTGTGATGCTTCCCCTTATGGTATTGGAGCAGTACTCTCACACAAGTTGCCAAATGGCTCGGAAAGGCCAGTCGCATTTGCATCCCGATCATTGACACCCGCTGAGCGCAATTATGCTCAGATAGATAGGGAGGCTCTCAGCCTTGTGTGGGGAGTAAAGAAATTCAATCATTACCTGCAGGGCAAGAAGTTTACATTGCTGACAGACCACCAGCCGTTGGTATCCATATTCAACCCTAACAAGGCCGTTTCCACTATGACAGCGCAAAGGCTACAGAGGTGGCCCGTGTTACTAGGGGCACACCAATATGACATCGAATACAAAAGGTCCAAACAGCATGGAAATGCTGATGGGTTATCGCGCCTACCGTTGCCAGTGGTAGAAGAGGCGACTACAGTGGACCCAGTGGAGATGTTCCACTCAACCATAGTGGAATGTCTACCAGTAACAAATTCTATGATTGAAAAGGAAACAAGAATTGACCCGACTCTCTCACGAGTCTACGATTTAACGGTGGAGGGATGGCCAGCACATGGCGAACCAATGTTGCCAGCATTTTCGCAAAGAAGAGAACAGCTGTCAGTGTGCCGAGGAACCTTGATGTGTGGATCTAGAGTGGTGATTCCACCCAAACTCCAGCATAAAGTGCTAAAGGAGCTTCACGAGGGGCATCTGGGTGGAGTGAAAATGAAGAACCTAGCCAGAGCGTTTGTGTGGTGGCCAGGTATTGATGGAGACATCGAAGAAATAACCAAGAACTGTCTAGGATGCCAGAAGGTCCAAAACGCCCCACCACAAGCTCCTCTGCATCCATGGGAGTGGCCCTCATCTCCATGGCAAAGGGTACATATCGACTTTGCTGGTCCATTTATGGACTCAATGTTTTTAATCGCGGTGGATGCACACTCCAAGTGGCCGGAGGTAATAAAGATGTCCTCCACCACCACGGAAAAAACCATCACAGTATTAAGGACCATATTTGCCAGGAATGGCTGCCGGAACAGATCTGTTCTGATAATGGACCGCAATTTGTGTCCGAAGAATTCAGGAAGTTCTTAAAAAGCAATGGGGTTAAGCACTACACGTCCGCCCCATACCATCCCGCCACCAATGGATTAGCTGAAAGGTTTGTCCAGACCTTCAAGAAGGCCATAAAGGCCATGGGTAATGAAGACATAAATCTACAACATAAGGTAGATAACTTCTTGTTGGCGTACAGGAATGCAACACATGCGGTCACAAACCAAACTCCCGCCATGATGTTTTTCAATAGAAGACTAAGATGCCGGCTGGATTTGATTAAGCCAAACGTCAGAAGGGACGTAGAGAACCGGCAATTTCAAGGCATGAATGAAAGGCCAACTAGAACCTTCCAGATAGGTCAACAAGTTTTGGCCCGGGACTACCGTACCGAGAAATGGCAGCCTGGAACTATTGGAAAAAGGCTAGGACCGCTGATGTATACCGTGGACATTGGTGAAAGCATAATAAGGCGCCATGTTGACCAGATCATAGAGTCATCCACAAAGGGTCAACCTACTCCACAACTCTATACGCCTAATGTTGAAGCAGAGATACCCAGAGCATCTACCTCCGATCCGGTAATACTGGAATCAGATGAACCTGACACTGTCCTTCAAGCAGAATCGACCTTGCCAGAAGAACCTACTACACCACCGAAAACTACTACACCACCGAGGCATTATCCGGACAGAGTCAGGAAGCCTCCAGGGAGACTGAATCTGTGAACAGTTTTAAATAAAGTTGTATATATGTTATGATGTTATATTAATGGGAATATATATATACTGTTACACTACAATCCTCCCTTTTTAGGTTATGTAACGTTCCACCTTTAAGAGAACTATTTTAAGGGTTGCACTACTTTATCTTGGCTACTGTATACTGTAATACCGGTGGTGACCACACCGGTATATAGGTGCTGTGTAAGGATTTATTGGGCAGATTCGCCCTGACCTTCGAATAGTAAAGTCCTGTTAAAGTTTACTCTTGTAGTCTGTGTAATAATTTGCAATATAACACACAGACTTTACAAGCCTCCCTATCTATCTGAGCATAGTTGCGCTCAGCGGAGGTCAATGATCTAGATGCAAATGCGACTGGCCTTTCCGAGCCATTTGGCAACTTGTGTGATAGTACTGCTCCAATACCATAAGGAGAAGCATCACAAGCTAAACGAATAGGTAGCGTTGGGTTGAAGTGAGCCAACACTTCCTCTGAGGTGATCAATGTCTTGCTTTTGCGAAAGGCCTTCTTACAGTCCTCGCTCCACTTCCATAGTACCTCTTTCTGCAAAAGAGCATTCAGCGGGTGCAGCACCGTGGATAGATTTGGCAGAAACTTATGATAATAGTTAATCAACCCTAGGAACGATCTCAACTGGGATACATTTTCCGGAGCGGGAGCCTTCACAACAGCTTCGATCTTGTCAGGTGACTTGTGCAGCCCCTTCTGGTCAATGACATGACCACAGTACGAGATCCGTTTCTGAAAGAACTCACATTTCTGGCGATTAACTCGAAGGCCATATTCCTTCAACCTGGTGAGCACCAGTTTCAAATTTGCAAGGTGTTCCTCATCGTCATCTCCTGTAATCAGGATATCGTCCAAGTAACATTGAGTGCTTGGAATTCCCTGTAATACCTGCTCCATGGCCCTCTGCCAAATTGCCGGAGCCGAAGCCACTCCAAAAACCAGTCTATTATATCGATACAAGCCTCTGTGCGTGCTGATTGTGAGATACTGGCGCGACTCTTCCTCAACTTCCATCTGTAAGTACGCTTGCACCAGGTCTATCTTGGTGAAGCGTTTCCCGCCAGACAATGAAGCAAAGATATCCTCAATCCGCGGAAGCGGATATTGCACCGTGTGAAGCACCAGATTAACTGTGATCTTGAAGTCTCCACAGATGCGGACCTTCCCCGGTTCCCCTGGCTTGTTACTCGATGGACGCTTCATGACGGGAACAATGGGCGTGGCCCACTCACTCCAGTCCACCTTAGACAGTACTCCTGAACATTCCAGCCCTTCCAGCTCAGCTTCCACAGCAGGTCGTATCGCATACGGTACCGGTCTGGCTTTGAAAAATTTTGGGTTTGCATGTTCTGCAATCTTGATTTTTGCCTTAATTCCTCTCAGTGTTCCCAGTCCCTGTTGGAACACCTCTTTAGCCTCATCCAATATTCTGGACAATCGTTCAGGTTTGACATCTTTTTTTCCGGAATCTACCGTTATTGCGTTTAGGGAGTGCCAGTCCATATTTATTTTCCTGATCCACTCCCGTCCCAGAAGTGGTGGACCTCCCTCAGGTAGTACATATAAGTCCATTCCTTGGTGTTCTTTGCCCTTGTGTATCACCTTGACTTTTATCTTTCCGATGGGGTATACTTTTTGCCCCGTGTATGTCTGCAATACTATCTCCGTATCCCGTAGGGGAATATGTTTGAATAACTTTTTGTAATCTTGCTTATTCATGACTGTCAACGCCGATCCGGTGTCCAATTCCATCTTCACTTGGACTCCTGCTATCTGCAGTGTGACCCAGATAGTTTGTCGGTCAGCTTCCTTACTCACGTTGTGAATTCTCAGACTACCCAGTTCCTTGCTGTTGGTGTCTGAATCCGAATTCTGTTCATCCGAACTCTTCTCAGTCACCTTATGTACCTTTCTGCACTTTTCCTGTGGTGACTTTTTGTTGCTGGTCTTCTTTCCTGACCGGCATACTTTAGCTATGTGACCAAGCTTGCCACATTTTCTACATTCCTGGTTTTTAACCCAGCATTGGTTCTGATCGTGTGTTGTCTTCCCACAACGATAACATTTCGTTGTACCCGAAGCCATTTGATCTACGCTGAGTACCGCTGCCTTCAGCTGCATTTCCGCGGTGCCTCTCGCTGCGGCTTCGTGCGATGCTGCAATAGTGACAGCCTTATCAAGTGTAAGATCATTCTCTTCAAGCAACCGCTTCTGTGTTCCTTCTTTCGACAATCCACACACGAATTTGTCTCTCAGTGCCTCTGTCAGGCTTTCCCCAAACTGACAGTATTTCGCTAGCTTGCGCAGTTCAATTAAATACTCCGCGTTGCTTTCCTCTTTCAGTTGCGTTCTCGCATAAAATTTAAATCGTTCCGCTAACATCAGCGGTGTAGGGTTCAAATGATTCTTCAGGACAGCAACAATATTAGCGAAAGTCTGATCCGCCGGTTTAGCTGGTGATAGAAGATGCTTCAATAGCCCGTATGTCTTCGCACCCATTGAGTTTAGTAAGGTTAGTGCTTTATCTTCATCTGATATTTTATTTGCCTTACAATATATCTCTATGCGTTCTACATACGTGGCCCAATCTTCAACATCGGGATCGAAATCGTTGATGTTACCACGCTTAGGCATCCTCGCGATCTTCTTGAGAAACAAAAGATTTTTTTTTTTCTTTTACAAAATGGCGGTTTCCCGCGCTTGTCTTCCTCCCCCGCCTCTGAAAATGGCGGCTTCCCGCGTTTGCCTTTCTCCCCCGCTGGCTGTAATGGCGATTGCCGATTTGCTGCGTTCGCCCTCCCCCAGCGGTTTCAAATCGTGCCTCCCAGCCCCTCTTGCAGTCCGGTCCTTCCCCCCCGGCTGCGGCTGAGTTCTCCGCGGTTTTTTTTTTAATTTTCCCCCGCGCCTGATGCTGACCCGGTCGCTGCGCCTCGTGGCCTCGGCAGCTGCCCGGCCTTTTTCACCGGTCGCGGTCGAGCTCTCTCTCGACGCTGTTGCATCTCCCAGCCCGCTTGCAGCCCGGTCTTTTGCACCGGCTGCGTTTGCATTCACCGCGGCTTCTGTGCCTTACGCTGCCCTAGTCTCAGCGCCTCTGGCCCCGACTTCTGTCCGGCACCTTTCCCCGGCCGTGGTCGAGTTCTCCGCCCTTATACCCTCCGTTTTTTTTTTTCCTTTATTTTCTCCCCTACTCACAGTCATCGTGGCCGACTTGCTGCTCGTCGCTGATCGGCTTACCCACCACCGTGATAGAAGGGATGATCACTGCCTGTTGCTGGTGGAAGGCTTCGTGTCAGAACTCTTCCTTCGCTCTGCAGACCCGAGTCTTTTCTCAGCAGAATGATGAGGGCGGATGCCTCCTCTCGACGCCCGTTAAACTGCCTGGGATGTATCTCTGCCGCAGGTTAAGATCGTACTCGTCGCCACTGTTAAGTCTGTGTGTTATATTGCGAATTACTACACAGACCACAAGAGTAAACTTTAACAGGTCTTTACTAGTTGAAGGTCAGGGCGGAACTGCCCAATAAATCATTACGCAGCACTTATATACCGGTGTGGTCACCACCGGTATTACAGTATACAGCAGCCAAGATAATGTAGTGCAACCCTTAAAATAGTTCTCTTAAAGGTGGAATGGTTACATACACTACAGTATGGAGAGGGATACGCAAAGACATCCGCCACTGGGCGAACACTTGTGTGGTTTGTCAGCGGGCCAAAGTGCAACGGCACGTCAGGGCCCCTCTGGCCACCTTCGCGGTGCCAGAGCGGCAGTTCGACCACATTCACGTCGACCTAGTGGGTCCACTTCCACCGTCCCGTGGTTTTACACACCTTCTGATGATGGTGGACCGCACCACGAGGTGGCCAGAGGCGGTTCCCCTGACATCTACCACCTCTGCGGATGTCGCTCGAGCCTTCATTTCATCATGGGTAGCCCGTTTCGGTGTTCCGGCGGATATTTCGTCCGACCGCGGGCCGCAATTCTCGTCGGAACTATGGAATGCGGTGGCCTCCGCATTAGGCACTAAACTCCATCGCACTGCAGCCTACCACCCACAGGCAAACGGGTTGTGCGAGCGGTTCCACCGTTCATTGAAGGCGTCGCTCAGGGCCAGCCTCCTGGATGCGGCATGGGTCGATAAACTGCCGTGGGTTATGCTGGGACTGTGCACAGCGCCGAAGGAGGATTTACAGTCTCCTGCCATGGAAATGGTTTACGGCCAGCCACTTCGGGTTCCGGGCGAATTCCTGCCGTCACCTACGCGGCCGTGGTCTGCAGCCGGTCAGCGGGAGGCCCACCGGGATGCATCTCAGTGCTTCAGACCTGTTCCGACCTCGCAGCACGGTTTGCCTTCCTCCAACGTCCCCGTGGAGCTGTCAAAGGCCAAATTCGTTTTGTACACCAAGACGCCCATCGCACCCCGCTCGCACCTCCATATGTGGGTCCGTTCCAGGTTCTATAGGCCGGGGACAAGAGTTTCGTGATCGACTTCGGGGGCAAGCCGGAGCACATCTCCGTCGATCGCCTCAAGCCTGCGCACCTGGACCTCGAACAGCCAGTCGAACCTGCTCAGCCCCCGCGCCGGGGCTGGCCGCCGGCTACCGCCACACCTACCTGCACCGTGCTACCTGCCAGTTCGTCACCTGCTCAGCGTTTTCCTCTCCGGGAATTTAGGAGTCGGTCAAACAGGCTTGTCCGACCTCCTCTGCGATTGACGTTCCTCGTTAAAGACAATTCTGGGGGGGGCGTATGTGGCAAAGCCATCAAGAGACTCTTGCAGTAATGTTTATAATTGTCTTTAATCATAGTTGTTACCTTTAAGTGTGTGCGCTGTTTAAACAGCGCAGAATCGATAAAATCGCGATCTGACGCGATGACGTCATCACGCGGGTCACGTGACGTTCCCAACGGCGGGAAACGTGATGATGCCATGACGTCAGTGGGGTAGGGCATTTCAGTTCAGTCCTCATGGACCCAGCTTGTGTATGGACCTGTTTGGAGTTTCTCCTGTGTTCTTTTGTTTATAACTGTTTCAGTACATTAAACCACGTTTGTTTAACTGTCAGTTTCAACCGCAGTATTTTCGTAGTAGTGTGAAGACACCTACAATGTGACATATTTTGGTAGGAAGAATGAGGAGAGAAAATACATGCTCAATGGTACAATTTTAAAGGGGGTGCAAAAAGACCTGGGGGTGTTTGTGCACAAATCTTTGAAGGTGGCAGGACAGGTTAACAAAATAGTTAATAAAGCATGTGGGATTCTGGGCTTTCTAAATAAAGCCAGGAAGTTATGCTAAACCTATATAAAAGCCAATCTGGGGTATTGTGTCAAATTCTGGGCACTAGGAAGGAGGTGAAGGCTTTGGAGTGGGTACAGGTGTGATTTACTAGAATGGTTCCAGGGATGAGGGATTACAGTTATGTGGATAGACTGGAGAAACTGGGGTTGTTTTTCTTAGAGCAGAGAAAGCTAAGAGGAGATTTGATAGAGGTATTTAAAATTATGAAGGGTTTAGACAGAGTAAATAAAGAGAAATTGTTTCCAATGTCTGAAGGGTTGATAACTATAGGCACAGATTTAAGGTGATTGGCAAAAGAACCAGAGGCGACATGATGGAAAACTATTTTACGCAACGAGTGGTTAGGATTTGGAATGCACTGCCTGATAGGGTGGTAGATACAGATTCAATAGCAGCCTTAAAAAGTGAATTGGATAAATACTTGAAGGAGAAAAAAATTGCAGTGATATGGGGAAAGCGCGGAGGTGTGGGATTATCTGGATTGCTTGTCGAAAGAGCTGGCACAGACTCGATGGGCCAAATGGTCTCCTTCTGTGATGTACTTTTCTATGATTCTATATATCCCTATTTATCAATCCACAAATGATGCTGACCTTTTTTTTACAGCTTTATCTATCTGCATTTGCACTATCAAGGAATTATGTATTTGAAGTCTAGGGGCTAGATTTTCAGTATAGACAGTTTTGGGGCGCTAACCTTAGCGCCCGCCCGAAGTTAGCGCCCGCCCCAAAGTAGCGCCCCGTTGCCGGAAATTCAGTGGCTTCGCCCAAAGAGATTGGTGGAGCGCTAAAAGAGGCGTTCCACTCCTATCTTTAGGCGCTAAGCCGGCGGTCCAGAGGGATAGCGCCCAGGCGGGGCGCAGCGCGGGTGCGGTCATTTTTGGACTGACAGCAGACCCCGTGGCGCCGACCAGCTCTTAAAGGGGGAAGGGACGAATTGGTCTGCTGCCACGCCCTGCACACTGCAGCCTTGCAAAGAGGCCTCAACACTGCTGCTCAGCCCCAGGGAGTCATGGCAACGCCAGAGAAGGCCCGTCAGCGTGCCCTGCGCTTCTCAGAGGGTGATCTGGACATAATGGTCACAGCTCTGGAGGTGAGGCGCAAGATCTTGTTCCCAGAGAGTGGGAGGAATCCAACCCACCACGACTACACCAAAGCCTGGAAGCAGATCGCCCAGAGGGTGACGTTCACCGGCGATGCCCCCAGGACCCACAAACAATGTCGTAAAAAATACAACGATCTGACCAGGATTGTGAAGGTGAGTAGCCTTTCCAGTCTCCTCCTCATTCTTGCATGTACACCTGACATGATGGGCAAAGGGAGCTGAAAGTCCTATTGGCCAGCCCTCAGCCAGCAGCATTGGGACAGTCATGAGCATCACATGGCCATTCGGCACTCTACACTTTGTCCAAGCTATTTCACCATGGGAGGCAGTGCACACTACATCAGGGCTTCACTCTGTCCACGCTATTCCACCATGGGAGGCAGTGCACACTACATCAGGGCTTCACTCTGTCCACGCTATTCCACCATGGGAGGCAGTGCACACTACATCAGGGCTTCACTGCGCACTTACAGCCCGTCCTTTCTCTTGCAGGCTAAAGTAGTGTTTAATCGCCAGGCGCGTGCCAGGGGTGGCCGCGCCAAGCTGCAGAAGCTCACTCGGCTGGAGGAGCGCGTGTGTGTGCTCATGGGAGCCCGTGTGATTGTCCCCACAGCGTGCGGAGTATCCGACCCTCCACTGCCCGGCAATGGTAAGGACCTCGCCTTTTGGCCCTCTCGCGTCGCACTGGCCCATCTGAGCTACCTCCTTTGCCACTGTCCCACCAATGCGCTGAATGCCACCAGTCCTAACTCGCTCGCTGACGCCGTCTCCTCACTCTGAAGCTACTCTTGTGCATTCCTGCTTTCAGCTGGTGACGACCAGGACCCTGAAGCTGCCAGTGACAGCACCTCCGACCAGGAGGAGGAGGAGGAGCAAGCCGGACCTTCGGGGGAACAGTCACGTCCCGCAGGAGAGGAGGAAATGCTTGACACCTCCTCACTGGACGAGTGCCTGGAGGAACTGTCGCAGGGAAATGGAGCTTCTGGGACCAGTGGCGTCCAGCCACCCAGGAGCCATGCGCGTGGCCCGCGGCCTTCCCCCCAAAGGGGGGAAGGATCAGAGGGGAGTGCTGCTGTTCGGCACACTCGCCGCCACCAACGCGGCAAGGGTCCCCTAGTTCGGCCCCCTCCTCCCCAGCGGGAGAGTCGCGACTCCAGTCCGGACACCTTCACCTCGGAGGAGGTGCGGAAGCTGGATAAGATGGCCGAGGATTCGGACCGGCGCCACACGGAGCTCATGAGCGTGGTGGGGCGCATGCCTGAGGCCATCGAGTCGCTGGCGACCAGTGTGCGCGAGTTCGGGGCAGCAACTGCCGCGAGTGGCCGCATGCTGACTGATGCCGTCAAGACCCTGTCGGCTGTGATGCGCGCGCACAGCAGGACCACAGGGGCACTCACTGCTGCCACACGCGCTGTCTCAGGCAGGCATCGCCAGGGCAGCCGCCGCGCTGGACCATCCCAGCAAGCCGCCCCTTGGCTGATTGTTGCGGATCCTGCAGTGCGGGCCCGGCCGAGTGCCACCGCGCCACAGCACCAGCCAGCGCATCCCAGACGCCAGCTGGCCCACATTGCGCCATCCGTCGCCGCCATTCCCCCACTGGGGTGTCAAGGGCAAGCGGCTGCAGCTGATGGTGGCCAGGCTCAGGTGCGCCACTCAGCAGACGGCCCCTCGAGGCCCAAACGCCGTGTAGGCCGCCCCCCAGCGGCATCTGGCGGAAGGGCATCTGAGCCTCAGGCGCCTTCCCCCAGCCTCGCAGCAGCCACTGGGCAGAGCTTGCGAAGGAGCAGCAGGCCGGGCAGGGGAGGCAAAAGGCTGGGCAAGGTCTCGCCCTCGCGGGCCACTCAGTAGAGGGTGTGGGCAGCTTTCCTTTTATATGGCGGTGGCCATCTTTATTTTGCCCATGGTTGTGTTGTTGGAGGGCTTATTTTTTGCGTTAGGCCGACGTTGAGGCCCGGTTTGAAGAAAGGTGGAGTGACTCCTCCCCAGTTTGTGGGAGTGAGTCGTTTGTTGGGCTTTTTGTGGGGCCCGTTTATTGTTTTTGGGGATTCATGTGGGAAGGGCTTTTCATTTTTGTGTAATAAAAAATTATCTTTATTCATGCAGTCTCCATGGTTGTTCTTCTTAGTGTTTGTTGGCTTCGCCGGCTGAGGGCTTGCGGAGCGGCTGCATTCATCTTCCCTCATGGCCCCTGGCCATTCCCTGACAGGGGGCTTAGAAGTACCGTGTAATAAGGTGGCGTCGTGCGGCCCTTGGCCCTGGTCGCTCCCTCCTGGGAACGTACTCCTGCTCCTCCTCCTCCTCCTCCTCATGCTCCTCCTGCTCCTCCTCCTGAGGCGCTGGTCCAACGTCAGGTGGCAGTGCCTGAGTCCTGCGGATAGCCAGGTTGTGTAGCATGCTGCAAACCACCACAAATTGGGAGACCCGGTCCGGCGAATACTGGAGAGCTCCTCCGGAGCGATCAAGGCAGCGGAACCGCTGCTTGAGGACCCCAATAGTTAGCTCGATGATGTTGCGGGTGGTTTGATGGCTCTCGTTGTAGGCCTCTTCAGCAGCGGTCCTGGGCGCGCGGAGCGGGGGCATGAGCCAGGTGCACAAAGGATAGCCTTTGTCCCCGAGTAGCCATCCTCTTGGGGGAGGCTGTGCCTGGAACATGTCATGCACAGTACTCTGCCGCAGGATAAAGGCATCGTGGCTGCTGCCTGGGAAGCTGGCATTGACTGCCATGATGCGCTGCTTGTGGTCACAGACCAGCTGCACATTCAGAGAATGGTAGCCCTTCCTGTTGCGATACTGCTCGCCATGCTCCAGAGGGGCCCGCAAAGCCACATGCGTACAGTCAATGGCGCCCTGCACCAAGGGGAATTCCCCGAGTCTGGAAAATCCCAATGCGCGCTGATGCTGGCTCTCCAGGGCCATGGGGAAGGAAATGAATTGGCTTCTCCTTCTGAACAGTGCTTCGGTCACCTGGCGGATGCAGCGATGCGCGCCGTACTGGGAGATGTTTGCTATGTCCCCAGCAGCGTATTGGAAGGAGCCGGTGGCATAGAAGTTCAATGCCACCGTCACCTTCACTTCCACCGACAGAGACGTCCTGCACCTGAGCTTTGGCCGCAGATCTCGGCGAAGCAGGTGGCAGATCTCTGCAATCACCTCCTTTCGGAATCGGAGCCTTTTAACACATCGCGCGGCACTCATGTTTAGGTAGGAGCGCTGCTGGCGGTATAGCCTGACTGGGTAAGGCCTACGTGGCCGACGCCTGTAGCCCCCTCTGCCTCTAGCCAGGGCTGCCCCTCTCACAATGCGTCTGCGAGCCCTACGGACATGGAGCTGCAGCTCCGCGTTGGCACCCCATGCAACCCCCATCAAATCCTGGCAAACACTCTAATTTCCAAAAGGCCACTTGCAGCGCTCTGGCCTGAGTCCAAAAATACCTGGCTCTTGCTGCTTGAAACCAGTTAGCTATCCTCCTTGTTGTGTCTCCAGAAATGCGTTGCACAAGAGTGTTTTCTGAAAAAAGGCTGGCCTTTATACTGGAGAGTACGTCCCCTTTAATTTGCGCCCCCCGGGGCCCGCGCTGGTTGTGTTGCGTTCCTTTTTCCAAACGCTCCGGCCGCCAGCCGCACAATGGGGCGGTCCGACTGAAGTTTGGAATCGGGGCGCACAAAGGGCGTTGCACGAGGATGTGACGTCATTTTCTGCGCGTGCATCCGGGCGGGCGCTAAACTTTGCGCCGGCGCTAACGGGCAACTTAATTTGGGGCGGGGCGCAAACTGCGCTGCGCCCAGGCGCTACACGCATAGCGCCCGAAAAACACTTCTCTTAAGGCGCTAACTGCTGGCGCAAGCGACTGAAAATCTAGCCCCTGATCTCTCTGTTCTTCAGCATCTGTATTTCCTTCAGCATCTTTCCATTGAATGTATACTCCTATGCTACACTAAATTGCAGCTGCCACTTGTTTGCCCTTTCCGCTACTCTGTTTATGTTCTCCTGAAGTCTTTTGCAGTGCAACTCACTGATTGCCAAAACCCTTGCTTTTGTCATCAGCAAATTTCAATATCATGCTTTCCATGTCCAAGTCCAAATCATTTTTACATATCGAGAACAAAAGAGGAATCAGCACTGATCCCTGGGGTACATCACTTATAACCCTCCTCCAATCTGCATATGAGGCATTGGCTTTAACTCTTTGGCCTAGAAATTGGGTTGGTAGCGCCGGCGCTGTGCGCCTAAAGAGACCTAGAATTGGGGCGAAGTCCTATGTTGGGGCGAGCGCTATGAAGATAGCGCCAACTCAGATATTGACTATACATTTAGCGCCTGCGCAAAGTGTTTGCGCGTGCCCGCGAGCGCAAGCGGCTCATGACGTCACTTCAGTGTGCAACGCCTTTTAGGAGTGCCTGAGCGCATATTGGGTGGCGCCCAGAACCTTAGCGCCCAGCGCTATTAGTGACAGTTCGAGGGAGGGCTAACAGGCCCTTCTCGGAGTAGGGGGGCGCTATTTAAAGGGGACAGCTCTAGTGCAGAATCTTCTGCCACTTGGACTGCTCATTGCGATCGCTGCTACAGAGAGTTGGCGAGCAAATATGGAGCGGAGTTATGGGAATTAATCTTTACAGTACTTGGGACCTTCAACCCTGTCCGAAGCACTTGCAGCACTACACCTAAAAGCCTTTTGACCAACTGGCATCAGAATGGGAGCTTGTTTGGAGGGCCATGGCCTCATCGCCCAACACTGTGAAGGGGCACAGAGACGGCGGGAGAGAGGGCCGGGATTGGCCAGAAGGAGGAAGGGCAATGGAGGTCGGCCAATCCGACGGGATGCTGCGAGGGTCTTCAGGCAGCAGGTGACAAGCCTTGACATGTCGGGGGAGCAGTGTTTGGAAAGGCTCCGAATCTGGAGGGACATTGTTACTGATCTGTGCCACCTGCTTGGTCAGGATCTGCAGCCGCGTGAACGCTGCAGAACCTCTCTGTCCGTGATGGCTAAACTGACTGATGGCCTCCATTTTTATGCCAACGGATCCTTTCAGTCAGCCATTGGGGACAATGCGACTGCCACTCAGGCTGCAGTCCACTGTTGCATCCGGCAAGTGACAGATGCCCTTTATAGGCGAACGCGTCAATTCATAACCTTCCCTCGAACCCTGCACAAGCAGGCGGAGGAGGAGGAGTATGAGGAGGAGGAGGAGGAAGAGCAGGCGGAGGAGGAGGAGGAGGAGGAAGATGGAAGGGCTGCTGAAAGTGGAAGGTCCATACGTCAGAGGCTCCTCTGGACTCCTGTCGACACCCCTGTGGCGGAATGATGAGAGTCTTAACTCATGCGCACTTTGGATGTTTGAGGGCCTCTGAATGCCAGCATCACTGAAAGTAGCCACATGCACCATGCCACATCGAAACTTCTGTTTATTGGCACAAAAGTCTTTCATTACAGCTAAACAACGTCATGTCAGCAGAAACCATAACTTTAAAAAAAACTGTGAACTGTTCGGCAAAGCCGCAAAACTCAACCAACCTTCTGCAAATATAACAGCAGGTGAGGGTGTCCTTGAATTTGGACAAACAAATGTCTCAGCACCTCCCTCTACAACTGGCCCCTTGAGGGAGAATGATTTCTCTTTCGCGCCCGGCCCCTTCCCTCCCTGCTGCTCCTCCGTAATTGGACCCCAGTGGCAGGCTCAAGGCTGGGGGACGCCTCCTGACTGTCTGGAAGCGCAGAAGCCCCTGAGGGACGGCCTGGCCGACCTCTGGGCTTGGAGGGTGCGGACGCAGGATGCTTGCTGTGACCATGGCTGGAAGCAGTGTGGCCTGCAGGTGGTGGCAGCTGCAATGCAGGTGTCCCAGCGCTGGCATGTGCAATGGTCTCCTGCCGAGAGAGGACACCTGCACCATGGTCGGATGACACACTGGCTATCTGAGGGGAGCGGCTCGGCTCATCCGCCACAATCGCATGCTCCACTGATTACTGGCCTTGTACGGGAGTGGAAGGGCCCGGGGTGATCCTGTCTGATGCAGAGAGGGTGGCTGCAGTGAGAGATCGCGTTGCGTCAATCTGGCTGTGGAGGAGCCCAGCAAGTGACTGCGTGGCAACAGTGAGGACCTGTGTGCCAGGTGCCAGTGCTTCGGAGAAGGCCTGGACAGTTCTTCCCATAGCTTCGGACAAGCCAGGTGCCGACCGCTCCACTGCCTTGGACAAGCCCTGCACAGACCTTTCCAGGGATTGTCCGAAGCCCTGAACAGTCCTTTCCATAGCTGACTCAAAGCCGTGGACAGTCCTCTCCATTGTTGGGCCGAAGCCCTGGATAGTCTGGTCCATTGTTGCCCCGAAGCCATGGATAGACCTGTCCATTGTTTCCCCGAACACCTGGAGAGTCCTCTCCATTGTTGCCCCAAAGCCCTGCAGAGTCCTCTCAATTGTTGCCCCGAAGTCCAACATACTCCTAGCCAATGAATCTATTGACTCAGGCATCTTCTCCACTGCAGCCATGAGCTCCGTGTGTCTGAGCCGGGCCTGTTTGCTCATCTCAGCCAGGCGACGGACCTCATCTGCACTCTGTGCAGCAGTCATAATGACCTGCCTTGCCCTGCGGGGAGACGGTGGCCGCACTTGCCTATCCCCCGTGCGTGGCTGCATGCCGCTTGGTCTGGCAACTGGTTCATCCTCAGAGCCCCCCCGCCTCCCCTCCAGGGGACTACTATCCCCAGTCTGTAGATGTGTCAGCTCCCCAGATTCTGCAACAGCTGGTCCGGATTCCTCCTGGTCCTCGCCTCCGGTGGCACTGCCACTGGCAGCTTCAGCACGTTGAGCCCGAGTTGGTGCTGCTTCATCTGAAAGTGGGAGGTGGAAGAGTGGCTTTAGCAAAAGGACAGCTTTGCTGAAAGGCATGCCAGATTGCGGCAAGGCTCTGACATGGCTGCACACTGAGGATGCATGCTGGCGGGGGGACCAAGTGGAAGGCAACAGGTGAAAAAGCTGAGAGTCTTACCCTCGCTGTCGGTAATGGGGTCGGCAGATGCAGTGGTCACAGGAACAGACAGACATCCTCCAAGTATCTGGTGCACCCTCTCCTCCAGATCCGTGAGAGTGACCACTTGTGGAGGTCCGCCACCGGTTCGACGCTGCTCCTTCCGAATCATCGCCAGCTTGGACTGCAGGGGAAATAAGGGGAAGTTCTGTAACATGAGGCCTTGAGACCTCATCGCATGCCCCCCATGGTGCAAGAGCCCTTACAGGAGGCCTTGAGACATCTGTCCATGTGTGTGGCCAGAAAGGGCCATGGGTGCTTGCTGACAGATGGCCATTGGGGCATCATGGCAACAGGGTGGCCGAAGTCAGCTGCAGATGCAGGGAAGCACAAGTTTGGTAAACCATCACTCACCCTAACGATCCGTGTGAGGTCGTTGAATTTCTTCCTGCACTGAACAGGGGTCCTGGTCGCCATGCTGCTGGAGTTGACCCTCACAGCAACCTCCCTCCAAGATCGTCGGTCAGCCTTCTGATTCGGCCTCTTGCCATTATCCGGATACAGGACCTCTCGACGGTGTTCAACTGCAGCCACCAAGTGGTCCA
Source organism: Somniosus microcephalus (assembly GCF_052327205.1). Lineage (NCBI taxonomy): Eukaryota > Metazoa > Chordata > Chondrichthyes > Squaliformes > Somniosidae > Somniosus > Somniosus microcephalus. The sequence goes on along the minus strand of NC_140999.1, from coordinate 53,813,911 downwards.
GGGCCTCAGTGCTGAAGCGCTCTGCTCTCTGTCTAACCTTCTCCATGATGAACAAGTTTGTACCGCCAGACAAGGGCGAGCGCCGAATCTGAGGCCTACAGGGCGTTGGGTGTTGAAGCTCAGACTGACTGACCCACCCCTTTAAGAGCCGGCCGGCGCCTGGAGGTCTCGTGCTTTCCCGTAATTGAGTTCACCTGCGCTGCGCCCATCCGCGTCGATACTGAGTAGCGCCTGACCTTTTGCGCCTTAAGAGCACCATGCAACGGCTGATTTAGCGCCTCAATCCCCTTTGGGGGCGATGCAACCCAATATCGCGCCAGGCGGCGATAAGTTTCGTCTGGCTATAAACTTTGCGCATCGCCAGTTCTAACGCCTCAAGCGGGGCTATACCCAATTTCTAGGCCTTTATTTCTTGTCCATCAACCAAATTGGTATCCAAGCTGCTACATTTCCCCCTGCACTATATGCCTGATTTTTTGTTACAAGTCTACGGTGTGACACATTATTGATGCCTTCTGAAAATCCATATAGTCTACATCTATAGCATTCCCTTTATCTAAACAATCAGTCACAATTTCAATTTTAAAAAATGTAATTGGTCAAACATGACTTGCCTTTAACAAATCTATGCTGGCTGTTCATAATTATTCTACACATCTCTAAATGCTCACTAATTTGATCTGAAATTATGAATTCTAAGGGGGAGAAATTTGGCTGGTTAGCGCCTCCCGTTAGCGCCTCCGGGGGGGTGGGGGGGGGCGCTAGCGACTTGCCGCCCGGGTGCGGCGATGTTAGTGCCGCTGGCGAAATTGACCTGGTGGATGGTGGTGGCACTAACCACTACCGCCGCGATCTCCTGCGCCCGGAGATCGTGATGTCATCCAGCCGCGCAGTGCCGTGGTAGTGCCCTCAACCAGAAATTCATTTTCACCCCCTGCCTCAGTGCCTGCCGTTAGGAACGACAGGTAGAGGAGGCAGTTTGCAGTTGGCTGGGAGCTGCAGGAGCGCTATTTAAAGGGGTGCACTTCCTGAGCCCAGCCATTGCCACCAGGGATTGGTGCACCACCTCAGGAGGAAGAGGGAGAGGAGGAGGAGGAGGATGAAGAGGAGGAGGAGCAGCACCAACGTAGGAGGGAGCCACTCACTGTGACACAATACTGCAGATTGGCTTTTATATAGGTTTAGCATAACTTCCTGGCTTTATTTAGAAAGTGCAATGGCGGAGTGGCAGTGGTGGGAGTAGGAATGCTGTCATCCTGAGAGAGGACAACACCTTCCTGCTCGACCAACACACTGCCACTCCCCCGGGGCAGAACCTCAGCATCCGGAGCAATCTGCTCGAGCACTGATTGCTGGCCTGCTGCGGCACCATCAGATCCCCGGTGGACAGTGGGCGACCCAGCTACGATGGCAGCAGTCAGCGCTTGTGTGGCCTCAATCTGAGACTGCATCAGAGCCAATTCCTCTGCTCCCCTCCAGTGACCGTGTGGCCCCAGTATCTGATGTGTCGCCCTTGGGAGACGCAGGCAGTGAGACTCAGGTTTGGTGTTCCTCCTCCTCTCCCGCTTCGCTGCCACTGGAAGGCTGAGGGACAGACTGGTCAGATGGTGGCTGATTATCTGAAAGCATTAAGGCACAAGAGTGGGTTTAACGTCAGGGGAGGGGACAGGCAGGGAGCAAGGAATGGAGACAGTATACTTAGATGGAAAGTGGGAAGGGCTCATGTTGTGAGGGGCAAGTGGTATGAGAGAAGATGGAGAGGCTATTGTCCCCAAGGGGGTCAACTTCTCCGTTTGCCACAGCGCCCACGACATGGCTCGCGATGATTCTGTGCACTCGCTCCTCCAGCTGTGTGAGGGGGTGCAGCTCTGCCTGACCTCCTCCCGTGTGTTGCTGCTCCCTCCTGTTATGAGCAAGCTTGGCCTGCAAGAAAAAGGACAGCGTGTGAGTGAGTGTGCAGCCATGTGTTCGGCAGATATGCCTACCATAGTTGAACAGCTGTTAATGTACACAAGGTGTGGGATGTGAATGTGACTTTTAGTAGATGGGCATAGTTGGTGGGTGAGTGTTGGGAATTTGGCACTTTACACCGTCTATGCACAGAGTGAGGTTGAGATGGTGGGATGTAGAGGTTTTTGAAGCATGGACTGACCCTGACCACCCGGGTGAGGTTGTTGAACTTCTTGCGGTACTGGGTGTGAGGCCTGTGGACCACACTTCTGGCCGAGACATACTAGGCCACATCCCTCCACATCCTTCTAAAGTCATGTGGCAATGGCCTCCTGCCAGTGTCTGGGAACAGCACTGCCCATCGGCGTTCCACAGCCACAACCAGAGCCTGGTCGCTGAACCAACGAGCTCTCTCTTTGGGCCTCTGATCAGCCATGAGATTTGTCGTTGATGGATTGCAGCTCCTTGCAAGCCCAGGTCACAAGCAGCAATGATCAGAGTGAGGCTGTGCAGCATGATGGACCCTCCCCTTTAAGTACTGGAAGGCACCAGTCTGTCTGAGTACTTGTCACTGACAGCGCCTGAACTTGAGTAGAGCTCTGAATGTAGCGCCCCGCTCCCCAACGTTAGCGCCCTAAGAGAAGTGTGTAGCGCTTGATTTAGCACACCACGTCCCTCTTGGGGCGCTAAAACTGAATTTTGCAGTCACTGGCGCGCTAAAGCTTGCACCCGGGCGATGGCAGTGTCCGAAAATGGTCGATATCAAATTTTTCCCCCTAAGAGTTCACCCATAATTGACATTAAACTAGCTGGCTTATAATTACCCAGGTTATCCATCCCTTACTTCTTGAGCAAAGGTGATACACTGGACACCCTCCAGTCCCCTGGCACAATTTGCTTTGTAATTTTATATATCAGTTTGAGTGTGGTAGTTACAATCATTCCCTTAGCCACTGGCTTGTATATGAGTTTGTTAATAATAAAACTTTTGAGATTATTTGAAGAAAAGGAGGAAGCTCTCCCAGTGTTGTGACCAACATTCCTCCCTCAACGAACACCAGTAAAATCAGATTAACTGCTCATTCATCTCATTTTATTGTTTGTGGAATCTTTCTGTGTACAAATTGGCTGCTGAACATGCTGAAAATGTAACAGTGACTACACTTCAAAAGTAATTAATTGGCTGTGAAGTATTTTGGGACATCCTGAGGATGTGAAAGGTGCTATATGAATTCAAGTTCTTTCCTTCTTTTAAAGTGTTACCCACCTTAACAGCAGAATAATGCATTGTGTTTTACATTGTATAATGCTCCTGTCCTTATACGGCAGAGCATCACCTTGAGTCGTGACACAGTAGTGTTTTGAAACTTTAATAACGCTTTTTCCTTTCCATCAACTTTGGATTACAAAAAATCCTGAAACAACTTAAAAAAAACCATTATTTACCCAAAAGGATTGTAGACCCAGATCTCACCACTGAACACTGCATAATGGGGTATGAAACATAGAATATTATATTCATACATTATCACTGTAGGACAATTTATAAAAGATGGGATATATCCATGCATCATAGCTGTACAATCTAATATGGAATAAATGAAGCTTTACTCAATTGTCATACCTGTGTTTTGTATTGTACAATATGAAACAGAGTTCAGCGTGGATTTATGAGAAGGTGAAATGGCTTCTCTTCGACACCTTGGTGAATTGCTACTTAAAGTAATGAAAGTTCAAATCGGAGTTTTATCTAAATACAAGGCTCAGCACCATCAGGGCAACGTGAGTGGAATTCTCAATTCGAATTGCTTGAGCATTGAGGTATGAAGGGTGTCCTCAGGCATCTGTGCATTGACCTTGGCATAAGGCTCAGGAAAGAGGGTGTGAGAAATGTGCAAGTGAGGTCAAAGACAAAGGACCACACCAGCAACTTAACTAAGGATACTTGAGGGAAAATGGAAGCAATAACAGTGACATCATTTAAAGATATTCCTCAGGTCTATCTTTTAAATATTTTTTCCTCTTTTAAGATTTTCTTCCATTCCCTCTTCTCCTCAAGGTGCTGAATTCTTGCCGTGGTTCCGTGGGTGAGTCATCTTTTGTTATCTCACTGTTACTTATCACTGATCCTTGATGGTGAGTGTTAGCGAATCAAATCCACAGAAAGACATAAATAATCAAATGGTCCTGAAGTTAGTGAGGATTGGTTTTTTTACTTTTAAAAGTGGGATCTCATCATACAAGCCTAGAAATGACAGCACAGAAGGAGGCCATTTGGCCCATCGTGTCTATGCCACTGCTAGCTCTGCAACTGGAGCTGTCTACTCCTATCACATTTCGCTGCTCTTTCCCTGTATCTATTTATGTCCTTTCTTTAAAAATAATTATCCAATTCCATTTTAAATGACATTATAGTCTCTGCCTCCAAAAATCAATTGTGGTAAAGTTCGAATAAATCTGTTTGAAAACATTGCTTCTCAGTTACATAGAAACATAGGAGCAGGAGTAGGCCATTCAGCCCTTCGAGCTTGCTCCGCCATTCAATATGATCATGGCTGATCCTCTATCTCAATACCATATTCCCGCTCTCTCCCCATACCCCTTGATGCCTTTTGTGTCTAGAAATCTATCTATCTCCTTCTTAAATATATTCAGTGACTTGGCCTCCACAACCTTCTGTGGTAGAGAATTCCACAGGTTCACCACCTTCTGAGTGAAGAAATTTCTCCTCATCTCAGTCCTAAATGTCCTACCTCGTATCCTGAGACTGTGACCCCTTGTTCTTGACCCCCCAGCCAAGGGAAACATCCTCCCTGCATCCAGTCTGTCTGGCCCTGTCAGAATTTTATATGTTTCAATGAGATACCCTTTCATTTATCCAGTGATAAACCCGATGTTGATACTTTAAAGAGTAGTCTTTTGATGAATACTTCTCACAGTATGACCCTGGCTGCAGACTTTTGTATAGGGGTGACCTGTTTGGCCCCTCCATAGGTCCTTCTGTTCTTTTTCCAAAAATAACCAGTAAAGGGGGATTCCCATGTGGAAACCCTTTGTGCCACTGTTGTGGAGGTGGTTCAAAAAGGACAATGGCCCAGAAATTCGGGTCGGGGGCTTCCCGCGGGTGTAAGCCCCCGACCTGCACTTACCTAGCGCGCCGGCCGTTGAGCTGTGGGCCCCCGTGGGATTCTGATCCTGGGCCTGCTCTAGCTGCCGGCGCGCAGTGCTTGCGTATCCGAGGGGCGCAGTTAGTTTGAAGCATCCCCTGGGATCACGTGGGCCATGGGGAGCCAATCGGAGCAGGGAAATGCCCATTCATAAGTTTGACAAGAAGAGCTGTCAAAACGTATAAATACGACGGCCCCAAAACAGCACTAAGGCCTAGAAATTGGGTACAGCCCCGCTTGAGGCGTTAGAACTGGCGCTGCGCAAAGTTTATAGCCAGACGAAACTTATCGCTGCCTGGCGAGATATTGGGTTGCATCGCCCCCAAAGGGGATTGAGGCGCTAACTCAGACATTGCACGGGGCTCCTAAGGCGCAAAAGTTCAGGCGCTACCCAATATCGTCGCGGACGGGCGCAGCGCAGGTGATCTCAATTACCGGAAACCACGAGACTTCCAGGTGCCGGCCGGCTCTTAAAGGGGTGGGTCAGTCAGCCTGAGCTGCTACACTCAATGCCCTGTAGGCCTCAGAATCGGCGCTCGCCCTTCTCTGGCGCAACAAGCTTGGTGAGGATGGAGAAGGTGAGACAGAGAGCAGAGCGCTTCAGCACTGAGGCCCTGGACCACTTGGTGTCTGCAGTTGAGCGCCGTCGAGATGTTCTGTATCCTGACAATGGCAAGAGGCCGAATCAAAAGGCTTACTGGCGATCTTGGAGGGAGGTTTCTCAGAGGGTCAACTCCAACAGCTTGGCGACCAGGATCCCTGTTCAGTGCAGGAAGAAATTCAATGACCTCACTCGGGTCGTTAGGGTGAGTGTTGGTTATGCAAACTTCTGATTCCCTCCATCTGCACCTAACTTCGAGGACCCTGTTGCCATGATGCCCCAATGGCCATCTGTCAGCAAGCACCCATGGCCCTTTCTGGGCACACACGTGGACATTTCTCTCAAGGCATCATGTAAGGGCCCTTGCACCATGGGGGGCATGAGATGATCTCTCAAGGCATCATGTAAGGGTTGTTGCAGCATGGGGGGCATGAGATCATCTCTCAAGGCATCATGTAAGGGCTGTTGCACCATGGGGGGCATGAGATGATCTCTCAAGGCATCATGTAAGGGCTGTTGCACCATGGGGGGCATGAGATCATCTCTCAAGGCATCATGTAAGGGCTGTTGCACCATGGGGGGCATGAGATGATCTCTCAAGGCATCATGTTACAGAACTTCCCCTTCTTTCCCCTGCAGTCCAAGCTGGCGACTATGCGGAGGGAGCAGCGTCGAACCGGTGGCGGACCTCCACAAGTCGTCACTCTGACGGATCTCGAGGAGAGAGTGCACCAGATTCTTGGAGGACGTCTGTCTGGTCCTGTTACCACTGCAGCTGCCGACCCCATTTCCGACAGCGAGGGTAAGGCTCTCACCTTTTGCAACTGTCTCCTTCCACTTGGTCCCCCCGCCAGCATGCTTCCTCAGTGTGCCGCAATGTGCCATGCCTTTCCGCCAACCTGTCCTTTTGCTAAAGCCATTCTTCCACCTCCCTGCTTTCAGATGATGCATCACCAACTGGGGCTCCACGCCCTGAAGCTGCCAGTGCCAGTGCCTCCGGAGTTGAGGATCAGGAGGAAGCCGGACCATCCGCTCCAATCTCAGAGGAGCATACACATGTACAGACTGGGGATAGTAGTTCCCTGGAGGGGAGGGGGCTCTGATGATCAGGCAGTTGCCGGACCAAGCGGCATGCAGCAACGCAAGGGGGGTAGGCAAGTTCGGCCACCGTCTCCCCGGAGGGCAAGGCAGGTCGTGATGACTGCTGCACAGAGTGCAGAGGAGGTGCGTCGCCTGGCTGTAATGAGCACCCAGGCCCGGCTCAGGCACACTGAGCTGATGGCTGCAGTGGGGAGGATGCCTCAGTCAATAGATTCACTGGCAAAGAGTGTGTTGGACTTCGGGGCAACAATGGACAGGACTCTCCAGGGCTTCGGGGCAACAATGGACAGGACTCTCTAGGGCTTCGGGGCAACAATGGAGAGGTCTGTCGAGGGCTTCGGGACAACAATGGAGAGGTCTGTCGAGGGCTTTGCACCAACAATGGAGAGGACTGTCCAGGGCTTCGAGGCCGCTATGGAAAGGACTGTTCAGGGCTTCGGACAATCCCTGGAAAGGTCTGTCCAGGGCGTGTCCGAGGCAGTGGAGCGGCCTTGTTCGAAGCAATGGAAAGAACTGTCCAGGGCTTCTCCGAAGCACTGGCACCTGGCTCACAGGTCCTCACTGCTGCCACGCAGTCACTTGCCGGCCTCGTCCACACCCAGATTGAGGCAACGTGAACTCTCACTGCAGCCACCCTATCTGCCTCAGCTAGGATCACCTTCCAGTACCACACGAGGCCAGGAATCAGTGGAGCAGTCGCTTGTGGCGGTGGAGCCGAGCCGGTCCCCTCCGAGAGCCAGTGTGTCGTCCGACCATGGTGCAGGTGTCCTCTCTCGGCAGGTGACCATTGCTCATGCCACCGCTGGAACGTCTGCAGTCCAGCTGCCACCACCTGCAGTTCACACTGCTTCCAGCCATGGCCAGATAAAGCAGCCAGCCTCCGCACCCTCCAAGCCCGGAGGTCGTCCAGGCCGTCCATCAGGGGCTTCTGCGCTTCCAGACAGTCAGCAGGCATCCCCCAGCCTTCACCCCGCCACTGGGGTTCAATTACGTAGGAGCAGCAGGGAGGGAAGGGGCCGAGCGCGAAAGAGAAGTCGTTCTCCATCAAGGGGCCAGCAGTAGAGGGAGGTCCTGAGACGTTTCTTTGGCCAAACTCAAGGAGACCTGTTGGAATTGTAGGAAAAAGTTTGTTCAGTTTGGCGGCTTTGCCGAAGAGTTTATTGTTATTTTGTTTGTTATGGTTCTGTTGACATGACGTTGTTTTGCTGTAAGGAAAGACTTTTGTGACAATAAAGAGAAGTTTAAATGTACTAAGGTGTACGTAAATAATTACAGTGATGCTGGCCTTCAGATGCTTTCAAACATCCAAAGTGCGCAGCAGTTAAGACACTCATCATTCCGCCAGAGGGGCCTCGAGACGACTCCTCATGAGCCAGTGGCGGATGTCCCTTCCACTTTCAGGAGCCCTTCCATCTTCCTCCTCCTGCTCCTCCTCCTCCTCGTCCGCATGCTCCTCCTCCTCCTCCTCCTCCGCCTGCTTCTCCAGGGTTAGAGGGAAGGTGATGAATTGACGCCTTCTCCTATAAAGGGCAGCTGTAACTTGCCGGATGCAGGAGTGGACTGCAGCCTGAGAGATATTTGCGATGTCCCCAATGGCTCACTGAAAGGATCCGTTGCCATAAAAATTGAGGCAAAAGGTCAGTTTAGCGGCCACCGACAGAGAGGTCATGCACCGTTGACGCGGCTGCAGATCCTCAGTAAGCAGGTGGCACAGCTCAGTAACAACGTCCATCCTGATTCGGAGCCTTCGCACACACTGCTCCTCCGACATGTCAAGGTATGACCCCTAAAGACCCTTGCAGCATACCCTCGGATTGGGCAACCTCCATTGCCCCTCCTCCTTCTGGCCAATCCCGGCCCTCTCTCCCGTCGTCTTTCTGCCCCTTCATAGTGTTCGACCAGGAGCCCGTCGCCCTCCAAAGCATCTCCCATTCCAATGCCAGTTGGTCAGAAGGCTGTTAGGTCTAGTGCCCCAACTGCTCCGGACAGGTTTGAAGGTCCCAATTACTCTAATGCTAAAATCCAAAAACTCTGCTCCACAGTAGCTCCCCAAATCTCTCCACCAATGATCGCAATGAACAGGCCAAGTGGCTGAAGCTTCTACAATAGAGCTGTCCCCTTTAAATAGCGCCCCCCGAATCCGAGAAGGGCCTGCTAACGCTCCCTCGAACTGTCACTAATAGCGCTAGGCGTTAAGGCTCCGGGCGCCACCCAATATCCGCTCAGGTGCCCCTAAAAGGCGTTGCACGATGAACTGACGTCATTATGTGCTTGCGCTCGCGGGCGCGCGCAAACACTTAGCGCAGGCGTTAAATGTATAGTCAATATGGGAGTTGTCGCTATCTTCATTGCGCCCGCCCCAACATTAGGCAATGCCCCAATTCTCGGTCTCTTAAGGCGCTAACCGCTGGTGCAAACAACCAAATTTCTAGGCCTATATCTTTAAATAAATATTTTAAAAAGTCACATTTTTTAAATAAACTATAAATTACATGAAATAACTATTTTAAACAATAATTTAAATTTTTGAAAAAAATAATTTTATTTTCTAATGGGGCTAAAAATAAACTTACCTTGCTTTAAAGTATTTAAAAATAATAAACCTGTGTGAAAAAATGTTTTAATTTTAATTAATTCACCACTTACCTTGTAAAAAGCAGGCCTTACGCCTGCTTTTTAAATGTGTAACTTCTGCAGGCTTACCCTCCCGGGAAAACCTGGATAAAAAACCAAAGTTCAATGCGCACGCGCAGCCTCTCCTGCGCACGCGTTCGAACTTTGAACCCCTTCGTTCAGGGGAACGGAAGTGCCGGTTTCCCGCGCATGCGCAGTGCATGCAGGAAACCTGCACTTCCATTGGGCTTACGGGTGAATACCCCGTGCGTACTCACCCGTGGAGACCCGAATTTCAAATTGTGTAAACAATTGACAACATAAGTAGCAACAGAAAAAAGTTAACAATAGACAAATAGTGCAAAAAAATCCTCCAACTCCTCCTAACAATTTTATAGGGCTCTTTATCATTAAGATTGAAACCTTCCGATCAGCAGCCTCTGCCGCTTCCTTCCCTTCCCCATGCCCACCAGACCATACTCCCTCTAAGGTTCCCCCCCTGCCCTAGCCCTGAACTTGCATTTTTTTCTAGTTTCTCTCCTATCTCTTGACCTCTCCGAGCTCATCTTGTTCATGATGTCCACCTCCTGCCCCCTCAACCCTATTCCCACTAAACTGCTGACCACCCAACTTCCCTTCCTGGCTCCCATGTTAGCTGATACAGTATTGTTAACAGTTCTCTCTCCTCAAGTACTGTCCCCCTCTCCTTCAAATCTGCCGTTATCACCCCTCTCCTCAAAAGAAACCAACCTTGACCCCTCCGTCCTTGCAAACTACCGCCCCATCTCCAAACTCCCTTTCCTCTCCAAAGTCCTTGAATGTGCTGTCACCTTCCAAATCCGTACCCATCTTTCCTGCAACTCCATGTTTGAATCCCTCCAATTAGGTTTCCGCTTCTGCCGCATTACTGAAACGGCTCTTATCAAAGCCACAAATGACATCCTATGTGACAGTGACTATGGTAAACTATCACTCCTCGTCCTTCTCAAACTGTCATCAGCCTTTGACACGATTAACCGCTCCATCCTTCTCCAATGCCTCTCCACCGTCATCCAACTGGGTAAGACTACACTCGCCTGGTTCCATTCTTATCTATCCAGTCGTAGCCACAGAATCACCTGCAACAGCTTTGTTATGTATTGTGTCTTCTATTGTGTGTTCTCCTCCCACCTGTGGTGGCGCTGTCACAGGAGATAAATGGTTGGGTGTTCTCTGTTAAGTTTTAGCTCTCTTTGTTCGGAACTTTCCAGAACTTCCTTTCCTTCCAATAAAGCACTTCATGTTTGAATCTCTGAGTTCTGAGTCCTAAATTGTGTCTAGGTAGAAAGGTACCGACACAACAAGTGGCAACGAGGAGCGGATGAATCTGCGTACGTTACGGGTGCAGTGAGTAAACAGAAAATTTAATTTGAAACGTGAGATGGCTACTATATTAGGAAACATCGGTGATTTTGATGAAAATGTGGAGCAATGGAGCGCATATACGGAACGTTTTGACTATTTTGTATTGGTGAATGCGGTGGCAAATGAAAAGGTCGTGCCTACCTTTTTGAGTGTAATCGGGCCGAAGACTTTCAATTTACTTCGCAGCCTCGTGCAGCGAGATAAGCCAGGAACTAAAACATATAAGCAACTAGTGGAAATTCTTGGAGCACATTTTTCACCAAAACCTCTGGTTATTGCTGAGGGATTTAGATTTCACAAACGGAATCAAGAGGAGGGGGAATCAGTGATGATGTTTTTGCTGCTTTAAAAAGGTTGTCGGAACACTGCCAGTTCAAGGAGGTGCTGAATGACACCATTAGAGGCAGACTTGTGTGTGGTCTGCAAAATGCAGCCACACAGAAGCGCCTTCTTACTGAGGACAACCTTACTCTTGAAAAGGCCATTGAAGTTAGTGTCTCCATGGAGATGGCGGAAAAGGAGGCTCACCAGTTGAGTTCAACAGGGAGAGTTCACAAGGTGTCGTCTGAGCCTAAAGGTGCGCGGAACGGCACATGTTACCGTTGTGGGAAAACGGGCCATCACGCTAATGACTGCTGGTGTACGGAGCTGGAATGCCGAAATTGTGGCAAAAAGGGTCACATTGAACGCGCCTGTAGAGGTAAAAAAAGAACAGACAGAGCTGGGAAGCATGGAAGCAAAATGTCTGTATTTGGACAAGAGAGGAAAAAGAGTGTTCATTCAGTGCAGTATGATGGAACAAGCAAAACAGAGGGGAGCGACACCTCTGAGGAGGAAGAGGTGCACATACTGACGGTTGCAGGTGGTTCAAATGGCTACTGGGTGTCACCACTGGTGGAGGGACAATCAGTGCGGATGGAGGTGGACACAGGCGCGGCTGTGTCCCTTGTTTCAGACACTGTCTACAACAAAATGCTAAAGCATCTTACCCTTCAGCCAACAAACATTGTGCTAAAGACGTATACCGGCGAACCTGTGGCCATGAGAGGCGTCATTGAGGTGACAGTTAAATTGAACAGACAGACTGCAAAACTGCCACTATATGTGGTAAAGGGAAATTACCCATCGCTACTGGGACGTGCGTGGCTAGGGAAAATCACGCTGGACTGGCCTGCAGTCCGCATGATGTCAAAAGGGGAGTCAGGTCTGACTGCAGTGTTAAACAAACATGCAGAACTCTTCAATGGGGAACTTGGGAGCATGAAAAAGATTAGCGTGAGACTGGACATTAAACCTGATAGCAAGCCGAAGTTTCACAAAGCCCGACCTGCACCCTATGCAATTAGGCCAAAAGTTGAGGCTAACTTGGAGGCCTTAGTCGAGAATGGAGTCCTGGAGCCTGTGAGCGTGAGCAAATGGGCCACACCCATTGTTCCTGTCCTGAAAAAGGATGGATCTGTTCGAATCTGCGGGGATTTTAAAGTGACTATTAACCCGGTGCTGTCTGTGGAACAGTACCCTCTTCCCCTCATTGATGATCTTTTTACGGGCCTGGCCGGAGGGCAAAACTTCAGCAAAATAGACTTATGCCAGGCTTATCTACAAATGCATGTCGATGACAAATCAAAGGAGCTGCTGACAATTGTGACACACAAGGGGCTATACAGGTACTGCCGCCTTCCGTTTGGAATTACGTCGGCCCCTGCTCTATTCCAAAGGGCAATGGATCAGATTTTGAGTGGATTGCCAGGAGCCCAGTGCTACCTGGACGACATCCTTGTCACTGGGACAAATGAGGAGGATCATCTTCTGAACTTGGATGTGACACTACAACGACTGAAAGAGTACGGACTCAGAGTTCGTAAAGACAAATGTGAATTCTTTCAGTCTTCAGTTGAGTACCTGGGGCATGTGATTGACGCTACTGGCCTGCATAAGGCGCCGCCAAAGGTCAAGGCGATCGTGGAGGCCCCAGCACCCCAGAATGTGAGCCAGCTACGTTCATTTCTGGGGCTACTTAACTACTATGGGAAGTTTATTCCAGACTTAGCAACATTGCTGAAGCCATTACATCAGTTGCTATGTCAAGGCAAAACATGGAAATGGACTGAACTGTGCAACGAAGCTTTCGCCCAAGCAAAGAAAGCATTGCTGAATTCGGAGGTCCTGACACACTTCGACCCAAAGCTACCCGTGCCGCTAGCATGTGATGCATCACCATATGGTGTGGGAGCAGTCATATCCCACATCATGTCTTTGGGTGAAGAGAAACCTATTGCCTTCGCATCACGCACCTTGAGCAAGGCCGAGAGTAACTATGCGCAGATCGAGCGCGAGGCCTTGGGAATCGTTTTTGGAATTCGAAAATTTCATCAGTACCGGTTTGGGAGAAGGTTCACACTCCTGATGGACCACCGTCCATTGACTTCAATCTTCAGGCCCCACACCAGAATTCCGTCTCTCGCTGCAAGCAGGATGCAAAGGTGGGCTTTACTGTTGTCAGGACACACATACGACATCAAATATCGCAAATCAGACTTGCACGGCAACGCAGATGGTCTCTCAAGGCTACCCTTGCCTGTTACTCCCCCAGAGCCTCGTCAGATAGACATCTTCTACTTTAGACAAGTGGAGAGAGCACCTGTCACTGCAGTTCAGGTGCGAAGGTACACCCGCAACGGTCCAGTCCTGTCTGAGGTAATGGACGATGTCATTCGAGGGAGAGCGATAGGAGATTCTCCTAGTTTGAAACCTTAAGTTTCAAAAAGAAATGAGCTCTCTGTCCAGGCAGGTTGTCTTCTTTGGGGACGCCGTGTCATCATTCCGCCACCTCTGAGGGAACCTATACTGCAACAACTTCATACAGGCCACAGTGGGATGGTTTGGATGAAGGAAATGGCAAGAAGCTACTTCTGGTGGCCAGGTCTCAATGGGAATATTGAGGAGAAAGCCAAAACATGTACCCCATGTCAAAGGGTCCGGAATGTTCCACAGCTGGCAACCCTACACCCCTGGGGTTGGCCTGCAGAAGTGTGGCAGCGAGTACATGTGGACTTCGCCGGTCATTTCGAAGGGAAGATGTTTATGGTGGTTGTGGACGCTCGTAGCAAGTGGCCGGAGGTCGGTGTGATGAGGTCTACCACGGCAGAGAAAACAATTGAGAAACTTGGTGAGATGTTCAGCCGCTATGGCTCACCAGAACAACTCGTAAGTGACAATGGTCCACAATTTGTATCACAGGAGTTTGCAACCTTCCTGCATGTGAATGGTGTCCAACACATCAGGTCTGCACCCTATCATCCCTCTACTAACGGCCAGGCAGAAAGGTTTGTGCAAACTTTGAAGCACGCCTTGAAGGCATCGCAAGGTCAGGGCTCAATCCACCAACGTCTGAACAGCTTCCTGTTGTCCTACAGGAACGAGCCGCATGCCACAACCAAAACTTCCCCCGCTTCGCTCATGATGAAGAGACAGTTGCGGACAGGTTTTGACTTACTCAAACCTCCAAGGGCAGAACAGGTTGTCCATTGTCAACAACAAGCTCAAGTTGAAAAGAGAGAGAAAAGAGCCAAGGAGAGACGGTTTCATCCGGGAGAGCACGTCCTAGCTCGAAACTACAACACTGGACCGAAATGGGTTCCTGCTACGGTGATCGCGCAGACGGACCCTGTGTCTTACACGGTTGAGACTGCTGAGGACGTCGTCTGGAGAAGACACACAGATCAACTGTTGCTAGGAGCAGAGACAGCCACAGAGGCTCCAATGGCTGGTTGGCCTGAACTGTTTCCGGATGATACCGCAAACCAGCATCCTTTGCCACAGTGCTCTTCTCCAACACAGGAAGTCAAAGCGACTGTTCCACCTGTGCAAACTCCTGACTTTCAACTGACACAGGCACCTTCTCCATCCAGGCCTGTGTCAATGCCTACTGCTGTGGAAGCCAGCGATGACCGCCGGTATCCTGTCAGAGAGCGGCGGCCTCCAAGACGCTTGGATCTGTAGGCTTAGTGACTTACCCACAAGACTGGGGCAGAATAAACCCCAGGGTAAAGTCAGGGTTTGAGGCAATCTACCTCTACCCTAGGTTCGTTGAGTGCATTGAATGTAACTTACTTGTTGAGAATAATGTGGACCTTCCATTTAAGAGGGGAGGAAATGTTATGTATTGTGCCTTCTATTGTGTGTTCTCCTCCCACCTGTGGTGGCGCTGTCACAGGAGATAAATGGTTGGGTGTTCTCTGTTAAGTTTTAGCTCTCTTTGTTCGGAACTTTCCAGAACTTCCTTTCCTTCCAATAAAGCACTTCATGTTTGAATCTCTGAGTTCTGAGTCCTAAATTGTGTCCAGGTAGAAAGGTACCGACACAACAAGCTTCTCTTCCCGCTCCTGCACCGTTACCTCTGGTTTCCCCCCATGCTATCCTTGGCCCCCTCATATTTCTCATCTAGATGCTGCCCCTCGGCGATATCATCCGAAAACACAGCGTCGGTAGTGGATCAGTAGAAATTTCCTGCAACTAATTATGGGGAAGTCCGAAACAATTGTCTTGATCCCGAGATGAGCTTCTGACCATATATTCGCACCATCACTAAGACCATATATTTCCACTTCTTTAATATCGCCCGTCTCCACCCCACCTCAGCTCATCTGCTGCTGAAACCCTCATCCATGCCTTTGTAATTGTAATGTATATATACCTTAAGGGAGAGAACTACTTTTTACAGCTCCTGTATACTGTAGTACCGGCAGTGACCACACCTGTATATAAACCCTGAGTAGTGATCTGTAGAGTTAGTTCTAGAGTAACCCTCATTCAGTAAACACCTGTTGAATCGTTCCCTGCAGTCTGTTGTCTGATTATTGAAGGACACAACATTAAGATACACGGACATAACGTTGGCGACGAGGATGGCCCCAGAGAAGCCAGTAGAAAAGGATTTTGAAAACATAGTGTCAATCCTACAGGACCACTTAAACCCCACACCGTTGCTGATAGCAGAAAGATTTAAGTTTCACAAAAGGAACCAGCATAAAGATGAAAGTAATGCTGAGTATTTAACGGAACTGCACAAGCTATCGAAACACTGCCAGTTTGGAACGGGAGTAGCAGTTACTTTAAGGGACAAGTTTGTGTGTGGGCTTCAAAGTGAAGGAACCCAGAAACGGCTTCTATCAGAAAAGGATCTTACGCTGGACAAGGCTTTCAGCATGGCAGTATCACACGAAGCAGCAGCACGGGGCGCTGCAGAGATACAACGGAGACCGCAAGAATATGGCACAAATGAAATGTCATACGGAACAGTGAAGTGCTATCGCTGCGGCAGAACAACACACGACCATAACGATTGCTGGTTCAAGGACAAAGTGTGCAGACAGTGTGGAAAAGTAGGACACATAGCAAGAGTCTGCAGGTCGGTAAAGAAAACCAGCAGCAAGAAATCTCCACAGGAGAAGTACAAGAAGGTACATAACGTGACGGAGAGTAGTTCAGACGAACAGAAGAGTGATACAGACTCCGGAAGCAAGGAGCTGGGTTGTCTGAAACTACATAATGTGATCAAAACGGAGGATCACCAAACTATCTGGGTCACGCTCAAGATAGACGGAGTCCAAGTGAAAATGGAATTGGACACAGGATCAGCCCTAACAGTCATAAACCGAAGGGACTACAAGCGGCTATTCTCACATATACCCTTGAGAGATACAAAGATTGTCTTGAAGACGTACACGGGGCAAAAAGTCTACCCCAAAGGAAAAATAAGGGTGAACGTTATATATAACGGCAAGGAAACACCAAAAATGGACCTATATGTATTGCCAGATGGAGGACCACCACTACTAGGGCGTGAATGGATCCGGAAGATACAGCTAGATTGGCATTCCATACAAGCACTGACTGTAGATGCCAAAAAGTATGACGACGTCACACCTGGACGACTGTCAAAAATGCTAACTGACGCACAAGAAGTGTTCCAGCAGGGACTCGGAACACTAAAAGGCATAACAGCGATGATCAAAATAGAGGAAAATGCAAGCCCAAAGTTTTTTTTAAGGCCAGACCGGTACCTTATGCGATCCGCCCAGCCGTCGAAGCAGAGCTGGAAGGTTTGGAACATTCAGGAGTACTGTCCAAAGCGGACTGGAGCGAGTGGGCTACACCCATCATTCCTGCAATGAAGAGGTCGTTGAGTAATACGCCTGGGGAACCGAAGAAGGTTCGCATCTGTGGGGACTTTAAGGTGACAGTGAACCCAGTCCTTCACACTGTACAATATCCGCTTCCGCGGATTGAAGATATGTTTGCCTCGCTATCTGGAGGGAAACGCTTCACTAAGATTGATCTGGCCCAGGCGTACCTGCAAATGGAGGTAGAAGAAGCCTTGAAACAGTACCTCACGATCAACACTCATAAAGGTCTCTACCAATACAACTGGCTGGTGTTCGGGGTAGCATCAGTTCCGGCTATTTGGCAAAGGGCAATGGAACAAGTCCTGCAAGGGATTCCAGGGACCCAGTGTTATTTGGACGACATCCTGGTCACGGGTGAAAATGACAGTGATCACCTCGCCAACCTGGAGCAGGTGCTCACTAGATTGAAGGAATATGGGCTGCGAGCTAATCGCCACAAATGCGAGTTTTTCCAGAAGCAGATCTCGTATTGTGGCCACGTTATTGATAAAGAGGGGTTACATAAGTCCCCTGAAAAGATTGAGGCAGTAGTCAAGGCTCCAGCACCGGAAAATGTGTCACAACTGAGGTCGTTCCTCGGGCTGGTGAACTACTACCATAAGTTCTTGCCGAATTTGTCTACCGTACTACACCCACTGAACACCCTACTGCAAACGGGGGTACCATGGAAGTGGAGTGACGAATGTAAACGAGCTTTCCAGAAGAGCAAAGCATTGATCACATCAAAAGAGGTGTTGGCTCATTTCAACCCAGCACTACCAATTCGATTGGCGTGTGATGCATCACCCTATGGCATTGGAGCAGTGCTGTCGCACAAATTGCCGGACGGCTCGGAGAGGCCAGTAGCCTTTGCGTCTCGGTCACTAACCTCAGCTGAGCGTAACTACGCCCAGATTGACAGGGAGGCCCTCAGCCTAGTGTGGGGAGTGAAAAAGTTCAATCACTATCTGCACGGGCAGAAGTTCACCTTGCTGACTGACCACCAATCACTTGTCTCCATCTTTAATCCAAAGAAGGGCGTTCCGGTGATGACTGCGCAACGACTACAAAGATGGTCCCTTTTTCTAGGGGCGCACCAATATGAAATCGAGTATAAGGGCACGAAACAGCATGGAAATGCTGATGGGCTATCACGCCTGCCACTGCCTACTGCGGAGGAAGCACCAGCAGTGGATCCTGTCGAAATATTTAATTCAACTATAATTGAATGCTTGCCAGTAACTAACGCTGGTATAGAGAAGGAGACCCGAAATGACCCGACACTATCTCGGGTATATGATTTGATGGTGAAGGGATGGCCAGCACATGACGACTCACTGTTGCCAGCATTCTCATCCAGAAGAGAACAGCTGTCAGTATGCCAGGGGACCTTGATGTGTGGATCCCGAGTGGTAATTCCACCCACGTTAAGGGAGAGAGTGCTCAATGAGCTTCACGAAGGTCATCTGGGAGGGGTGAAAATGAAAAGCCTTGCTAGGGCTTATGTGTGGTGGCCGGGGATCGATCAGCAAATCGAGGACCTGACAAAGAGCTGCTCAGGATGCCAGACGGTCCAAAATGCACCACCACATGCCCTTCTACACCTATGGGAGTGGCCCTCATCTCCATGGCAACGGGTGCATATTGATTTTGCTGGTCCATTCATGGACTCAATGTTTTTAATAGCCGTGGATGCGCACTCGAAATGGCCTGAGGTGATCAAAATGTCCTCCACCACCACGGAGAAAACTATTGCAGTCCTACGGACCATATTTGCCAGGAACGGCTTGCCAGAGCAGATTTGCTCTGATAACGGACCACAGTTTGTGTCCGAAGAGTTTCGAAGATTTATGAAAAGGAATGGGGTAAGGCATTACACATCCGCCCCGTATCATCCAGCCACAAATGGATTGGCTGAGAGGTTCATACAAACCTTTAAAAAAGCAGTAAAGGCCATGTGCGATGATGACATTCCACTGCAGCATAAGGTGGACAATTTCCTGTTAGCCTACAGAAATGCGACACATGCAGTCACCAACCAGACCCCGGCCATGATGTTCTTTAACCGAAGGTTGAGATCTCGTCTGGATTTGCTCAGACCAAATGTACGAAGAGATGTTGAGAGTAAGCAATTCCAGCACATCAATGAGAAGCCGACAAGGAGCTTCAATGCAGGGCAACCAGTCTTGGCCCGCGACTACCGAACAGAGAAATGGCAACCAGGAACGATATGCACATGGCAGGGGCCACTACTGTACACAGTGGATGTTGGGGAGAACATTGTGAGACGCCATGCTGACCAGATCCTAGAGTCACAGGAACGAGTCAACCCCATGTCTCGGCCATACGTACCTAGTGAGGAACCCGACGTACAGGTCGCATCTACCTCAGAAACAATAGCATTGGAAGCTGATGAATCAACTGACGACAAGGTGCTAGAATCGCCTCCGCACCAAGTGCGAG
This sequence comes from Somniosus microcephalus, assembly GCF_052327205.1. Lineage (NCBI taxonomy): Eukaryota > Metazoa > Chordata > Chondrichthyes > Squaliformes > Somniosidae > Somniosus > Somniosus microcephalus. The sequence continues at coordinate 53,794,445 of NC_140999.1, read as the reverse complement.
ACACTCGGGAAAGGCGTTATCCAGAAAGAATCAGGAAGCCTCCCCAGAGACTGAATATATGAATGGACTATTTTCATATAACATTGTATATTAAAAATGTTAATTGTTAAATGAGTATTATGGTACTGTTAATCTAAAAGGGGAGGAATTGTAATGTATGTAATGTATATATACCTTAAGGGAGAGAACTACTTTTTACAGCTCCTGTATACTGTAGTACCGGCAGTGACCACACCTGTATATAAACCCTGAGTAGTGATCTGTAGAGTTAGTTCTAGAGTAACCCTCATTCAGTAAACACCTGTTGAATCGTTCCCTGCAGTCTGTTGTCTGATTATTGAAGGACACAACATTAAGATACACGGACATAACAGTTACCTCTAGACTTGACTATTCCAATGCACTCTTGGCTGGCCTCCCACATTCCACCCTACGTAAACTTGAGGTCATCCAAAACTCTGCTGCCCGTGTCCTAACTCGCACCAAGTCCCATTTGCCCATCACCCCTGTGCTCGCTGACCTACACTGGCTCCCGGTTAAGCAACGCCTCGATTTTAAAATTCTCACCCTTGTTTTCAAATCCCTCCATGGCCTCGCCCCTCCCTAACTCTGTAATCTCCTCCAGCCCTACAACCCTCTGAGATCTCTGCGCTCCTCCAATTCTGGCTGTTTGTGCATCCCTGATTTTAATTGCTCCACCATTGGTGGACAGACCTTCAGCTGGCAAGGCCCCCTAACCTCCGCCTCTCTACCTCGCTTTCCTCCTTTAAGAAGCTCCTTAAAACCTATCTTTTTGACCTGACCTAACATCTCCTTATGTGGCTCGGTGTCAAATTTTGCCTGATAACGCTCCTGTGAAGTGCCTTGGGAGGTTTTACCACCATATAAATACAAGTTGTTGTTTAAAACTACACCTGTAAACAGCATGGTCACTAGTGACCGTGGATGTTTATTTTATCAGAGTGACTGCTGCCAACGAACTGGAAGCTACCAGAAGCTGCCGGAAGCTGCGCAGAAGCACTCTGCGCATAAATGTCAACTTTCATAACTTTCATTAATCCGATAGAAACACCAATTCCAATTTTAATTTTAATTTTCTTTTCGGCTCAGTTTGGCAGCAGCGATCGCTTTTCCCCACCCCCTCCCTATTGCTGGTAATATTTAACATTAAACCATCATCGGCCAGGCCTATTTTTACTTCAATCTAAAGCTCGGTGGATGCTGATTGTTGACAAACTCCAGGAGCTTTCGCTTCTCAAGCCCACTAGCTGCGCGTGAGGGATCCGGAGCCCAGCCCGACCCCACCAGAAAATCACCACATCGACGAGCAGAAAGACAATAGAAATGAGTGGAAACCGTGAGTGTCTTTACTTCTAATAATTACAAAGATGATTTATTTCACAAACAAACCACATTAATATATCAGAGTGACTGTGGCCTACGAAGTCCGGCGAGAACAACCAAGAAACCATTGGAACTGCGCACGCGCAATGACTTTATTTTGTTGACTTTATTTTGTATGGGTGTGCATGTGAATCAGTGCGATGCTGGTCTGTATGGGTGTGCACGTGAATCAGTGCGATGCTGGTCTGTATGGGTGTGCACGTGAATCAGTGTGATGCTGGTCTGTATGGGTGTGCACGTGAATCAGTGCGATGCTGGTCTGTATGGGTGTGCACGTGAATCAGTGTGATGCTGGTCTGTATGGGTGTGCACGTGAATCAGTGCGATGCTGGTTTGAATGCTGGGGCATTGTGAGGTCATGTTGGTCTCATAGATTCGCCCATGAACTGACGGAGGCACCCGGCACCTTTCAAACCGAACATCGCAAAATTGGACATGGTGCTAAATGAACAGAGATCCAGCGTCATGGATCTCTGCCCTGATTCCCGGTCAGTTTTGGCCATTGGTAAATGTAGGCTCTTGTCTCTGCTTTGGTTGCCTGAACTCTCAATTGATGTCTCTGTTAGATGCCTTAAGTAGGCTGTATCTTTAAGTGGAACTGTGTGGGCGAATGACAATGGCCTGTTTTCCTGATGCCTACCTCCAGCAGCTGAGACTTCCTGCCGGGAGTGTGGCTTCAGAAAATCAACTCGAATGCCACTAGGCCTCTGTGGAATGTGCTTATAATCAAGTAATAATGGAAAATATTTACAACTGTGCTGGAAGGGCACAACAGAAGAAATTGTTGATGTGCCATCAATAACTCAAAGACAAGAAGTTAAAGGATTCAACTGAAGGCTTTTAATCGCTAAGAACATTGCACGTCATTCCACATTGGATTTGTCTGGCAGAATGACTCATACAGCTCTTGAGACCTTTATATGACAAAAGACAGGGGCGGAGCCAATACACACAATAGGGGAAAAGGGGGCGGTACACACAATACAATGCAGGTAAAACACAGGGGCTGATGAAGACATATATTTCATCACATTCACCCCTTCTACAGATTTAGTCTGTCCGGGGGTGTGATAGTCCTTCCTGAACGTCGCAACAGTACCTCGGGTTCCGACCGGGAGTCCGTGGTGCCCTCCTGGGCATACCCATGTGCTGGGGGTGTTGCAGGTACTTCTGGGGGTGGTGAGGATACCTCTGGGGATGGTGGAGGTTCTTCTGGGGGTGGTGAGGATGGGTCGTCGTCGCTTCCTGCCGAGGCGAGGTCCTTTATGGACACGGTGTCCTCACGCCCGTCGGCGTGCTTGACGTACACGTACTGTGGGTTTGCGTGGAGTAGGTGTACTGCCTCCACGAGGGGATCCGTTTTGTGGCCCCTCACATGCTTCCGTAATAGGACTGTCCCTGGGGTGGAGAGCCACGAAGGTAGGGACACTCCCGAGGTTGATTTGCGGGGAAAAACAAACATCTTCTCGTGAGGAGTGGCGTTAGTAGCAGTACACAGTAGTGACCTTATCAAGTGGAGTACGTCTGGGAGGACCTCTTGCCAGCGGGATGTAGGGAGGCCTTTAGACCTTAGTGCTAAGGTGACCGCCTTCCACACCGTCGCGTTCTCCCTCTCCACTTGCCCATTACCCCGGGGGTTATAACTAGTGGTCCGACTCGTGGCTATCCCCTTCGACAGCAGGTATTGGCGCAGTTCGTCGCTCATGAACGACGCCCCCCTGTCAGTGTGGATGTAGTTCGGCATGCCGAACGTGCAAAACAGGCTGCCGAGGCACTTGATGACCGTGGCACTGGTCATGTCTGGGCAGGGGTAGGCGAATGGGAAGCGGGAGTACTCGTCCACAATGTTGAGAAAGTACACATTGCGGTCGGTGGAGGGGAGTGGTCCTTTGAAATCTAAGCTCAGGCGCTCGAATGGCCGTGTAGCTTTGATCAGGTGGGCTCGGTCGGGCCTGTAAAAATGGGGCTTGCATTCCGCACAGGTGCGGCAGTCCCTGGTCATAGACCGGACCTCCTCGATGGAATAGGGCAGGTTACGAGATTTTATAAAGTGAAATAGCCGGGTGACCCCCGGGTGGCAGAGGCCATTGTGGAGGCCCTGTAGCCTGTCCCCCTGGATGCTGGCACATATCCCTCGTGATAGAGCGTCAGGGGATTCGTTGAGGGCCCCCGGCCTATATATTATGTCGTACTCAAACGTGGAGAGTTCGATCCGCCACCTGAGGATTTTGTCGTTCTTGATCTTCCCCCTCTGTTTGTTGTTAAACATGAAGGCTACCGACTGCTGGTCGGTAAGCAGGGTGAAGCGTTTGCCGGCTAGGTGGTGCCTCCAGTGCCGCACTGCCTCCACTATGGCCTGGGCCTCCTTCTCTACCGAGGAGTGCCTGATCTCGGGCCCTTGGAGGGTTCTTGAGAAAAAGGCTACGGGCCGCCCATCCTGGTTGAGGGTGGCTGCTAAAGCGAAGTCGGACGCATCGCTTTCGACCTGGAAAGGGATGTTTTCGTCCACTGCCCGCAGCGCGGCCTTCTCAATGTCGTGTTTAGTGCTGTTGAAGGCGGCGTGGGCCTCGGCCGTGAGCGGGAAGGACGTTGATTTCAGGAGGGGACGGGCCTTGTCGGAATAATTGGGGACCCATTGGGCGTAATAGGAGAAAAACCCCAGGCACCTTTTCAGGGCCTTGGGAGTGTTTGGTAGGGGTAGCTCCTGTAGGGGGCGCAATCGGTCGGGGTCCGGACCGATTTCCCCGTTTTCCACCACGCAGCCCAGGATACAGAGGCGCGTGGTGCTAAAGACACACTTATCCTCGTTGTAGGTGAGATTGAGTCTGAGGGCAGTTTTCAGAAATCTCGCGAGGTTCGAGTCATGGTCTTGCTGGTCGTGGCCGCAGATGGTGACGTTGTCTAGGTATGGATAGGTGGCTGTTAACTGGTTCTCATCGACCATGCGGTCCATCTCCCGCTGGAAGACCGAGACCCCATTTGTTACCCCAAAGGGGACTCTGAGGAAGTGGTGGAGGCGTCCGTTCGCCTCGAAGACGGTGTATGGACGGTCCTCCGGCCTAATGGGGAGTTGGTGGTATGCCGATTTTAGGTCGATGGTGGAAAACACCCGGTATTGCGCAATTTGGTTAACCATATCCGCTATGCGGGGCAGAGGGTAGGCGTCTAGCTGGGTGTATAGATTAACCATCTGGCTATAATCTATCACCATCCGCTTCTTTTCGCTACCCTTAACTACTATTACCCGGGCGCGCCACGGGCTGGTACTGCATTCGATGATACCCTCCCGCTTGAGTCTTTCTACTTCAGACGCAATGAACCGTCTGTCCTCCCAGCTGTACCGCCTACTCTTGGTCGCTATGGGTCGACAGTTGGGTGCGAGGTTGGCGAACAGAGAGGGCGGCAGCGATTAAAATTGATGTGCCATCAATAACTCAAAGACAAGAAGTTAAAGGATTCAACTGAAGGCTTTTAATCGCTAAGAACATTGCACGTCATTCCACATCGGATTCGTCTGGCAGAATGACCCATACAGCTCTTGAGACCTTTATATGACAAAAGACAGGGGCGGAGCCAATACACACAATAGGGGAAAAGGGGGCGGTACACACAATACAATGCAGGTAAAACACAGGGGCTGATGAAGACATATATTTCATCACATTTGTCACAAACACATTTATGCTGTTATATCACGTAGAGACTGAAGGAACTCTAACACATTGGGGTCGATCTTGACTTTGTTTGACAGTGTAAAACAGGTGATAGTGATTTGGCAGCCCTGATTTTAATGGGAATAAAAATCGGGAGGGTTGTAAAATGAGCTACCAATTCGCTAGCACCTGTTTTACACTATTGCACAAAGTCAAGATCTACCCTGTTGTCTATTTAATAAATCCAGAGACTGGGATTTTATGAGGGGCGGCTAGACAACCTCTGTGACAGTCTCTTATTACTTATTCTTTTCTGTTTATCCAGAAAGAGGCAGGGATGAGTATGTCATTGCTGAGGGAGTTCAAAGAATGGAATCAAGCCAACAAAACAGCACGCACATACAGGCAAGCACCAAGAAAACAGACGCGAGTTCGTTCTCCTCAGGTAACCTGACAACCTCAGCAGAAGGGACTATGTTTACTGTGAGAAAGCCTAAATTTATTGGTTTTAATGTTGTTGAATTGAATTTGCATTGTTAATTCATGTTTCTCTCGATTTCAGCTGTTTCCGCCTTTTTGTGAGCCTGGGTTTGGTTGTGCAGCCTCATTTACTGCTGGGAGTTGATAACAGTCCTGGGTGCGTTCTTATCAGGTTTTCCTTTGGCTACAGTACAGAAAAAAAATGTGTCTGCCAGGGATGGAGACTGGTGTTTGGGGAGGCTTGTTCAAGCTGAAGCGAGTGGAGACATCTTTACAATTCAAAGCATTGCAAAACACCACAGCCAAAGGCAAAGGACTGAGATCTGAAATACTTACGGGAAGACGCTTGTAAGAGGTGTTTCATCAATGCTCAAACGGAACTTGGAAGAGGTGGGCAAGGGAACTCATGGAAAGGCCGCTGGAGAAAACACAAACACAAAATGATGAGATGTGATAGAGCCGTTCAAAATACTAAGGGCCTTGATAAAGTAAATAGGGAAAATTATTTGTATTGCTAGATCAGTTGGCAACTAAAGGGCATACATTTAAGATCATCATGTTAGGAGGTTAGGACATTTTTTTTTTTACACACGTGTTGTTAGGACCTGGAATGCTGTACCAGAAACAATGATGGCAGTAGGATCTATAATAGTTTTTAAAAGGGAAGTGGATGGATATTTGAATAAGAAAAATAGAATAGGTTATGGGGAAAGGGCAGGGGAACGGTTCTAAGTGGGTAGCTCTTTCAGAGAGCTGGCACAGGCACCATGGGCCGAATACCATCCTACTGTGGAATAAAACTCTGTGGTCCCTAAATCTCAGTGGCTTTGTAGGATGCAATCCTGGTAGATCTACCTGGGGAAGGGGGTTGGAATTTGGGACTTGGACCGGATATATTGGGTCTGAGTTACGCCCTAAATTCGCTGGAAGTGAGGAAAGATGTAGGATGTGTCTGCCTCAGCAAGAGTGCATCCATGCAAATGATAGTTTAGGCCAGGATGACATCATTGACTGGATTCTCCTCCATCATCCTGTCTGAAATGGTGCAGAATCCAGGCAGAGAATGAGGCAAAATCAGGCATCGAGGACCGAGTTACCACCACTTTCTGTGACCGCCATATAGGAGGTAGCAGTAGGCCCGAGGTCAGGAAATGGTAGAACAGAGCCTGGCAGAGGCCTCCCCTCCATCCATATAGGGTTCCACTCACATACCTGTGTAAGCCTTGGTTATCCCTTAATTTTTAGATCTCCTCTGCCTCTTTAAATGTCACACCACCTCTTCTGATGCTGCAGTGGGTGTCCCACTGAAGCATTGCCAGGGTTTTGTGACCAGGCACAGGCCTGCTCCTTCTTGGCAGTGAGAATGCCACTGGGAGCTTGCCCTGCATCAATAGTGACCCCCCAACCCAGAGAAATGGATTGTGATTGGGGCGGAATTGAAGGAGTGGACAGAGGTCCTATGTTCTTAGGTTCCACCCCGCCAGTAATCCACCCCAAAGAGGAGAATCCCACAAGTCCTGAATTCAGTCAGTCTGATACAACTTATGTCACTATAAAGAGAGGTAACTTAGACCAGCAGCACAGGAAGGCTGATGCTGCATATCATTGTGCTGCTAGATAGAGACTCATGACTTTACTTTGGATTGGTCTGTTGTCAATCTTTTGGTTTGATTTTAAAATTCTCATCCTTGTTTTCAAAAATTTCCATGGCCTCGTCCCTCCCTATCTCTGTAACCTCCTCCAGCCCTACAACCATCAGAGATCTCTGCGCTCTTCCACTTCTGGCCACTTGAGCATCCCCTATTTTATTCGCTCCACCATTGGTGGCCGTGCCTTCAGCTGGCAAGGCCCAAAGTTCTGGAAATCCCTCTCTACCTCTCTTTCCTCCTTTAAGATGCTCCTTAAAATCTTCTGGCCATCTGCCTTAATATCTCCTTATGTGGCTCAGTGTCAAAAATTTTGATTGAGAACGCTCCTGTGAAGCACCTTGGGATGTTTTACTGTGTTAAAGGTGCTATATAAATGCAAATTATTGTTGTTGATTGATATTGGTTATTTCCCCCTCGTGTTGCTAGAAGTCCTCAATTAATGACTTTGGGCCGTATTAACATAGTTCCTAAACTCAGCAACAAATTGTCGGTAAATCAGGGTTCCTTCTTAAACCTGGGCTATGCTAACTACCGCACATGGTGGAGAAGAAAAATACAGCTTTAGGTCCTTGCATCAGCTTGGCTCTGTTGGTAGCATTCTCTCCTCTGAGTCAGAAGATTGTGAATTCAAGACCCACTTTGGATTGAAGTATATAATTTAGATTAGCAGGACTGAGGGAGCGCTGCATTGTTAGTGGTTTCTTCTTTTAGTTGAGGCCCTGCCTGCCTGTTCAAGTGGATGTGAAAGATCCCATGTCAGTATTTGAAGAAGAGCCCAGTGTTCTGCTGGTAGCCCGGCCAATACAGATTATCTGGTGCTTTGTTCATTTACTCTCCTTGGGACCGTGCTGTGGCCAACTGTTGCATTTTTTCCTGCATTACAATAGTGATGGCACTTCAAAAATAACTCATTGGTTGTGAAGTGCTTTGGGACATCCTGATGATGTTTTTAATCGGGTGCTATATAAATGCAAATAACTTAGAATTACAAAGAATTCACAGTACAGAAACAGGCCATTTAGACCAACTGATCTATGTGCTGGTGTTTATGCTCCACATGAGCCTCCTCCTATCCTAGTTCATCTCACCCTATCAGCATATCCTTCTATTCCTTTCTCTCTCATGTACATATCTAGCTTCCCCTTAAACGCATCTATGCTATTCATCTCAACTATCCCATGTGGTAGCAAGTTCCACATTCTCATCACTCTGGCTAAAGAAGTTTCTCCTGACTTCCCTATTGGATTTATTAGTGACGATCTTATATTTATGACTCCATGGGGCTAGAAATTCGGTGCCTTCACGCCACCTGTTATTGCCTCCAGGGGGTGATAACAGGGTGCTAAGGTCTTACCGCCCGGGCGAGGCGATGTTACCACCACCCATGAAATTCACCTGCCGGTTTGCGGCTGCGGTAACCCTTATCGCCACACCCACCTGCGGCTGGAGATCGATGTCATCCGGCCGTGCATCGCCCCGGTAGCGCCCCAGACCTGAAATCCAATTCTGCCCCCTGAAGCATCGCCGGCCGAGAACAATGCCAGCTTCAAGGGACGTGCGTCGGGTGACCGGCCACTTCGGAGGCGATGCTTAAAGACGAGGTGACCGAGGTAAGTAAAATAAACTTACCTTTTTTAATCCGTTTTTTTTCCGCGGGTTCCTGCCCGCGATCGATCACTCTGAGTGAGGGCCGGGCTGATCGCGTGGGTTCGCCGCTCCCTTGGTGGTCCAGGTAGGTGCCCTTTCTTTTTGCAGAGCCTGCAGCGATGGCCCTTCTCTCTAAGGGAGCGAAGGAGCCTTCCAACGCGGCAGCGCTGCACGGCCCATTGTGCAGCGCTGAAGAACTCACCGCCCTGCCTGCTGCCGATCGCGCTCCAAGAGGGAAGTGGAGCACTTGATTTAGCACTCCACCTCCCTCTTGGAGCGAGAAAACAGATTTTTTTTAAAGTTCGAAGAACACTGGGCTGGATTTTCTCAATGGAGATGAGTTGGAGGCAGGACTGCTGCTTGTCGGGACAATGTCCCGTCTCCATCCTCGTCTGACCAACCAGAGGGATTTTCCCCTGATTGACCTTGTTAAGCCTGCCCTGCAGGCTCAGCAGACCAATTAGGGAAGAAGTCACCGACAGAGCACGTCAACATCAGACGTGCTATCTGTCAAGACTTCTTGAAAGACGAAATATCAGCATTTGACAGCTCTGTGAAGCCGCCAAACACTGACATTCTCTGTAGTTTGATGAGCCCTTGTGTTCAGGACTCATCAAACCTTTCACCTTTGTAAATTTCACATGGCTGTTGGGTCGGAGGATCCAACAGCCAGTCTGTGAAATAGACAACGAGGATGTCAGGTCTCCCGATCCAGAGAGGATGAAGGCTGTAGGAAGAAAACAAGGTAAGTGAACATTTTTTTGCACTTATCATTCACCTTCCATACTTACCACTCCACACTTGCACCATCACTCACCTCTACATCTTACTTTCAGGCCCCTCCGACCCCCGCAGACCTCCTTCATGTCTCCTCCAACCCGGCGGGGTTCTCCAAGGTCAGGAAACCTTCACCTGTGAAGGTAAAATGGCACTAATCCTTTTTTCTGCCTGTTAACTACCTGTTAACAGGCAGTTAAAAGGATTTAATGCCATTCCCGCCTCCAGGAGACGGGACCCGAAGCAACACATCTTCCCACCTCCTGGCAAACGGGTAGGGAGGCGGGATGGGGGCGGGTTTGCCATCCACCCCCATTTTCTGCTACTTTACCGGCTGTCCCGCCTCCATACCCACCTCCTCGGGGCTGAGAAAATCCAGCCCAGAGCACCTGGCGCTAATTTTCCAATCTTTTAAAAGATATCGCCCCAAACCCAATTTCACCCCCCTAGTTTTGGTCTCCCCCACAAGTGGAAACATCTTCTCTACGTTACCTTATCAAACCCCTTCATAATTTAAAGGGGGAGAAATTTGGTATCGCCCCGTTTGGGGCGCTAAATTTTGAAATTGTGAAAAGTTAGCGCTAGGTGTTAATGATTCTGAAGTTTCCCTAAATTAGCTGTTAGCACTCCTGGAAAGAGCGGGAGCACTAAATCAAGCGCTAATGACCTAAGCAGGGCTCTGCAGGGGCGCTACCAGCAGAGCAATAATGGATTTCAGGGGCTATGCAATCAGGAATGATCCTTCACACTGGCCCCTTCCAGCTCTTAAAGGGGAGGTTGCATCATTGTGCAGGTGAAGGCGACCTGCTAACAACTCAATGCCCTGATCATGATGGTTGATCCCACTCCCAGGCAGAGAGCTCGTCGTTTCACGGACGTGGCATTGGTCGCGGGAGCGGAGCGAAGGAGGGCAGTGTTGTTCCCGGACACTGGAAGGAGGCCATTGCCCCAGGTCTTTGGGGCAATGAGGAGGGAAGTGGCCCAGGAGGTCTCGGGCAGTAGTGTGGTCGTACACAGCCTGACACAGTGCCGGAAGAAATTCAACAACCTCACTCGGGTGGTCAGGGTGAGTACATGCTTCAACAGGTCCTACATACCAGCATCTGAACCTCAGTCTGTACACACTGCACAAACCACCACACCCCCACCACTCATCTACCAAGCATCTCCACCTAATCAAACTCACATCCACACCTCACGCCTTGCCTACAATCACAGCTATTCAACTATGGCAGACACATCTCCCAAACACTCTGACTCACACACATTTATTTCTCTTGCAGGCCAAGATGGCTCACAATAGGAGGGAGCAGCAGAGAACAGGCGGGGGTGATGCGCAGCTCCAGCAGCTCTCAGACCTGGAGGAGCGAGCGCTGCGACTCATTGGGCAGCAGGTGATGGGCGGCTTGGCCGTCGGCGACGTCAACCCTGTTGGGGGCAACAACGGTATCTTCAGCCCCTCTCCTTCACTCATCCCACTTCCCCCTCATGCCACAAGCCATTCCCACTTTCGAGCTCCTGATACTATCTGCATTCCTTGCTCCCTTCCTGCCCACCTGCCCTCACCTTAACGTGAGTCTTGTGCCTTTATGCTTTCAGATAATTAGCAACCAGATGACCAGCCTGTCCCTGAGCCTCCCACTGAGAGTGAGGAAGGAGAAGAGGAGGAGGAGGAGGAGCAAAGCACTGCGTCATTGCATCTCTCACCCGCAGGCACCACCTCAGATACTGGCACTACGCGATCTTTAGAGGCAAGTTTAGTAGAGGGGTCTGCACTGGGTGATGCACCAGGGATGAGCGGGCTGCAGCAAGGCCACGAGGAAAGGGTAGCTCGGGAGCCAGCTCCCCAGAGGGCGAGATCGCGCGTGAGCTCTGCTGCTCATGACTCAGATGAGGATCTCAATGGGGAGGCGTTCACAAGAAGGGTGATGGCCATGAACTCCGAGATGATAGGTGCAATGGCAAGGCAGCCCGAGAGCCTCTCAGCAATGGTAAGGAGTGTGGAGGAGTCTGCCTCCAACATTGCACAGAGCTCTGCGCACACCATGGAGCCCATCATATCCACTCTGCAGAAGATGGTGGACTCCCAGAGGGACCGTGAGGATCCAGACCTCATGACGCACATCATGGGCAATGTGGCAGCTTCCATTGTGCTGTAATGCAGTCAATGGTTGCTGCCATCGAGTCTCAGACTGCTCTAATGCAGTCTCAGCTTGATGCCACGCAAGCTCTGACTGCTGCCATTATCGCTGGGTCCACCACAGGCCACCGGGGATCTCACGGTGTTGCAGCAGCCCAGCAATCTGTGCTCAAGCAGATTGGTAGGGATGCTGAGGTGCTGCCCCAGGGGAGTGTCAGTGGGTCAGTGGAGCAGGAACCTGCTGTCCTCTCTCAGAATGACAGCATTCCTGCTCCCACCACTGCGTCATTGCACTTGTCGCTGCCTGTCATCCAGCCAGCCCAGACTGCCACCGCCCATGCTGAGGTGGTGCAGTCTACAGCCAAGCCTTCCAGGCCCAGAGCTGGTCAAGGGCATCCTGCAAGGCCATCTGTAGTCTCTGGCACCGACACTCAGCAGCCTTCCACCAGCCCTGCTGCAGCCACTGGGGAGACACTATATAGGAGCAGTAGATTAGGGAAAGGCACTGTAAAGAGGGGAAGTAAGAGCTTGCACAAGGGTGATTAGTTAATATTGTTACTGTATATATATGGTTGCTGAATTTGGATAAATTTATTATTGGAATGTTGCAGATTTGGGGCTGTGTCACATTTCAGCTTTGGGGTGTGATATGGAATGAGAAATTGATGGAATGATGGGGACGTGCTAAGCAACCAGGAAGTGGCCTCAAATTCATTGGAACCGAAGTCTGATGAGGCGGTCACGAACCGCCCTTCCACAAGGCCGATTGAGTGGCGGCCTCCTCCGTTGCTGATGTTTGTGCTCCTGTCCTCCTTCTCCTCCTCGTCCTCGTCCTCGTCCTCATCCTCCTTGTCTCCCTCTTCCTCCTCCTGAGGTGGTGCGGCTATGACTGGTGGCAATGGCTGGGCCCCCATAATGGCCAAGTTGTTCAGCATGCAGCAGATGACGAAAAGGCACACCTGCTCAGCCAGGTACTGGAGGGCTCCTCCCGAGCGGTCGAGGCAGCGGAACCGTTGCTTGAGCACTCCGATGGTCTGCTCAATGATGTTTCTGGTGGCGGCATGGCTCTCATTGTATGAGTGCTGGGCACGATTGTTGGGGTTGCGGAGGGGAGTCATGAGCCAGGTGGAGAATGGATAGCCCTTGGCTCCGACCAGCCAGCCATGAGCTTGATGTGGTGGCTGGAACAGAGCTGGCACACCGGTTTGGCACAGGATGAAGGCATCATAGTTGCTGCCAGGATAGCGGGCATTGACGGTGAGGATTCACTGTGTGTGGTCACACACCAACTGCACATTAAGTGAGTGGAAGCCTTTGCGGTTACGGAATACCTTAGGATTGTTACGGTGCACCCACAGAGCGATGTGAGTGCAGTCAATGGCACCCTGCACCATGGGGAAGCCCGTTATCCTGGCAAAGCCACATGAGCGCTCGCGCTGCTTCTCTCTGGTCATGGGGAAGGAAATGTAGTCCCTTCTCCTTCTGTAGAGAGCATCTGTGACCTTGCGGATGCAGCAATGGACGACGAATTGCGATATGTTAGATATGCCTCCTGTTGCACACGGGAAGGATCCGCTGGATAGAAATTGAGGGCGACGGTGACCTTGATTGCCACTGAGAGAGCCGTGGTGGTCCTGATGTGAGGCTCGAGGTCAGGCTGCAGGAGGTTGCAGAGCTCTGTGACCACGTCCTTGGTGAAGCGAAGCCTTCTAAGACACTGTTCCTCAGTGAAATTGATGTATGAGAAATGCTGCTGGAATACCCTGGGAGGGTAAGGTTTCCTGTTGAGAGCCCTGTTGGCCCTCCTCCCCCTGGCCACATTTAACAATCTCTCTCTCTGCCTCTGACGTTGACACTGGAGTGCGAGGTCCAGTGCCAGTACAGCCCCCACTGAAGTATGAAAATGTTGCACTTTCAAATCTCACCCAACACATTACCAGCACCCGGCTACCGACCATAGAGCACATATACCAGAAACGCTGTTTACGGAGGTCACGGTCCATCATCAAAGACCCTACCCACCCCAGCCACAGTCTGTTCGCCCTCCTGCCATCTGGGAGACGCTACAGATGCATTCGCACCCGTACGACCAGATTTAGGAACAGCTTCTTTCCCAGGGCTGTCATCCTACTGAACTCCACAAATAAACTCTAAAGCCTGCACATCTGCCAATGCACTTTATTATGGTTATGTTTATGTTAATGTATTACAAGCCAAATGTATGTTGAATGTTTAAATGTCTTAATCTAAATGTACACTCTCGGGAGCCGCAAGCCTACATTTCGTTGTACTGCACTTGTGCACTAACAATGACAATAAAAGTTGATTTGATTTTTGATTTGAAATGAAAGTGAATAATTTTTTCTGAGGCAAAAGCCTCCTTCAACTGAAGAACGCTTAAATCGCTCAAATCGCCTGCTTGCCTCTGTCAAACTGACAAGGCAGCAGTCTTTGCCGACTAAAAATAAACTGGATTAAAACGCCTTTATATTGCGCTCCTCCAGCGCTCATCCGACTGCAAACCGCCTCCTCTACCTGTCGTGGCTCACGGCAGGCGCTCAGGCAGGGGGCGAGAGTGAATTTTTGAGCCGGGGCGCTACGCAGCCGGATGACGTCATAATCTCTGGGCGCAGGAGAGCGTGGCGCTAGTGATTACCTCCACTTCAATCTCGCGGGCGTCGGTACTATCACCGCGCCCGGTCGCTAAGCTGGTAGCACCCATTAGCGCCCCCCGGAGGCACTATCAGGAGGCGCAAAGGTACCCAATTTATCCCCAGTGTCTTGGCCAATATTTATCCCTCAACCAACATAACAAAAACAGATTATCTGGTCGTTATCACATTGCTGTTTGTGGGAGCTTGCTGTGCACAAATTGATTGCCGCATTTCCACATTACAATAGTAACTCCACTTCAAAAAGTACTCCATTGGCTGTAAAACGCTTTGAGACGTCCGGTGGTCGTGAAAGGCGCGATAGAAATTCAAGTCTTTCTTTTTATTTCTCTCCCAAAGACTTCTAACAGGTCACCCCTCAGCCTTATCTTTTCTGGAGAAAAGAGCCCCAGCTTGTTTATTCTCTCCTGATAGTTCTTTTCTTCTGTCATAATGGATTCTGTCACCCGCGAAGTGTAATCTAACTGGAAGGAATCGGTATCAGAGGTGGCTGTACTTCAACAGGGCAAATCCGGCGAATTCCAAAAGAACAGCAAAATCAAGGAGTGACGTCACAGGACTGCAGATAGGTGATTGGTGGGTGAGTATTCGTGTTTTATTCTCTAAATAAACTAATTAACGTAACTATAAATAATCGTGTGAATCAAGACTTTAACTAAGAGAGCAAGAGAAGCGGCTGGAGATACAGGTAGGCCCGACTTTTAAGACTCTTACGAGGGGGGGGGGAAATTGGGTGTCGCCCCGTTTGGGGCGCTAATGATGCCGGGACGCTAGCTTTACTGCCCTGAAAAAATTACCGCCCCTCTGCCGCTACTGGAAGCGTGCCACCTCCTTCTTGGGGCGCTACAACTGAATATCGCAGCGCTACGTGCAACAGCGCCACGCCCGTCGGCACATAGCGCCGCATCATAGCAGGCCTCCTCCCCTGATTAAAGAGGAGGGGCCTAGTGCTGCGCGCACCAGGGCCCTGCTGGACCACCGGGGAGTGGGGTGCCGTGAAAAATGCCCGGCACTCAAGAACCCTAGCGATCGCGGCCGGCATCTCGAAAATTTTCGTGGGAGGCGTTAGTGGCGCCATGTCCGGGCGCTAGGGGATTTGCGCCGGGGGGCGCTAACGAGAGGCGCAAATGAATCCAATTTTCCCCTCTTAGTCTTAAGTTTATTTCTTTAAGTTAGTTAATAGTCGAATAAATAGAGGCATGGCAGGGCACCTCAGTCCCGCGGAATGCACATCCTGTGCCATGTGGGGACTCTGGGACGCTTCCCGTGTCCTGGACAACCACAAATGCAGGAACTGGCGTTAGCTGGAGGAGCTTGAGCTCTGGGTTTCGGACCTTGAGCAGCAGCTGGCGTCACTGCAGCGCATCTATGAGGCTGAGAGTTGTGTGGATAGCATGTCTCAGGAGGTGGTCACCCCGCAGTGTAACAGCATGCAGGCAGAAAGGGAAAGGGTGACCATCAGACAGACAAGGGGGACCAGGCAGGTAGTGCAGGAGTGCCCTGAGTACATCCCGCTCTCCAACTGGTGAGAGCAATGGGAGTACAGCCAGAGCCAAGTCCACGGCACCACGGGTGGCTCAGCTGTACAGGGGGGGAGGAGGAAGATTAGGAAGGCAATAGTGATCGGGGATTTGATAGTTAGGGGAACAGACAGGCGTTTCTGCAGCCACAGACATGATTCCAGGATGGTATGTTGCCTCCCTGGTGCCAGGGTCAAGGATGTCAGTGAGCCGCTGCAGAACATTCTGAGGGGGAGGTTGAACAGCCACAGGTTATGGTCCATATCGGTACCTACGACATAGGTAGAAAAAAGGATAAGGTCCTGCAGGTAGATTTTATGGAGCTAGGAAAGAGATTAAGAAGCAGGACCTCAAAGGTAGTAATCTCTGGATTACTCCTGGTGCCATGAGCTAGTGAGTATAGAAATAGGAGGATAGAGCAGATGAATGCGTGGCTGGAGAGATGGTGCAGGAGGGAGGGCTTTAGATTCCTGGGACATTGGGATCGGTGCTGGGGGAGGTGTGACCTGTACAGGCCGGACGGGTTGCACCTTAACAGAGCTGGAACCAATGTCCTCGCGGGGGGGTTTACTAGTGCTGTTGGGGAGGGTTTAAACCAATTTGGCAGGGGGACAGACACCAGGATGTAGCATTAGAAAGGAGAAACAAAGTGCACAAAGGATGGGGAGAGACAGATAGCACTAGAGTAAGAAATAGTAAGGTATTAGGTGGGATCAGGTTAAGATAGAATACAAGAGGGTCTAAGATAGGTTTACAGTGCATGTGTGTAAATGCACCATGTGTGGTAAACAAGGTTGGTGAGCTGCAGGTGCAAATAGCCACATGGGAATATGATGCCATGGCGATAATGCAAACCTGGCTCAAAAAAGGGCAGGATTGGGTTTTAAATATTCCTGGATATAAGGTGTTCAGGAAAGATAGGGAAGGAATGAAAGGAGTTGGGGTGGCAGCATTGGTTAAGGAGAATGTTACAATGCTGGAGAGAGAGGATGTCCTGGAGGGGTCAAGGACAGAATCTATTTGGTTAGAGTTGAGAAACAATAGAGGTGCCATTACACCACTAGGTGTATTCTATAGGCCACCAACTAGTGGGAAGGATATAGAGGGGCAAATTTACAGGGAAATTACAGAGAGGTGCAAGAACTAAAGAGTAGTAATAATGGGGGACTTCAACTATCCTAATATAAACTGGGATAATAATGATGTAAAGGGCAGAGATGGGGAAGAATTCTGAAGTGTGTTCAGGAGAACTTTCTTGATTAGTATGTTTCTGGCCCAAGGCCGAAGGAGGCATTGCTGGATCTGGTTCTGGGGAATGAGGTGGGTCAAGTGGAGCAAGTGTCTGTAGGAGAACATTTAGGGAATAGTGATCATTGTATCATAGGGTTTAGATTAGCTATGGTAATGGACAAATTGGAGAAAGGCAAATTTCAGTGGGTTGAGAACGGATCTGGCCCGGGTAAATTGGAATCAAAGATTGGCAGGCAAAACTGTAATCGAACAATGGGCTGCCTTTAAAGAGGAGATGGTTCGGGTACAGTCGAGGTACATTCCCACGAGGGGGGAAAGGAAGGGCAACTAAAACCAGAACTCCCTAGATGACGAAAGCGATAGAAAGTAAGGTGAAGCATAAAAAGGGGGCATATGACAGACATCAGGTTGAGAATACAAGTGAGAACCAGCCTGAATATAAAAAGTTCAGAGGGGAAGTGAAAAAGAAAATAAGAGGGGCAAAGAGAGAGTATGAGAATAGATT
Source organism: Somniosus microcephalus (assembly GCF_052327205.1). NCBI lineage: Eukaryota > Metazoa > Chordata > Chondrichthyes > Squaliformes > Somniosidae > Somniosus > Somniosus microcephalus. Next base: position 53,776,747 of record NC_140999.1, on the reverse strand, counting down.
GGCAGCTAACATAAAAGTGAATCCAAAGTCTTCTGTGGATTAATTAAGGAAAGCCAGCACGAATTTGTTAAAGGTAAATCGTGTTTAACTAACTTGATTAATTTATTTGATGTGGTAACAGAAAGTGTTGATGAGGGCAATGCGGTTGATGTGTATATGGACTTCCAAAAGGCATTTGATAAAGTGCCACATAATAGGCTTACCAGCAAAGTTAAAGCCCATGGAATAAAAGGGACAGAGGCAGCATGGATACGAAATTGGCTAAGTGACAGGAAACAGAGAGTAGTGCTGAATGGTTGTTTTTCGGACTGGAGAAAGGTGTACAGTGGTGTTCCCCAGGGGTCGGTACTAGGACCACTGCTTTTCTTGATATATATTAATGATTTGGACTTGGGAGTGCAGGGCAGTATTTCAGAGTTTGCAGATGACACTAAACTTGGAGGTGCAGTAAACAGTGAGGAGGATAGTGATAGACTTCAAGAAGATATAGATAGGCTGGTGAACTAGGTGGACACGTGGCAGATGAAATTTAACGCAGAAAACTGCGAACTGATACATTTTGGTAGGAAGAACGAGGAGATGCAATATAAACTAAAGGGTACAATCCTAAGGGGGGTGCATGAACAGAGAGACCTGGGGGTATATCTGCAGAAATCATTAAAGGTGGCAGGGCAGTTAAAAAAGCATACGGGATACTTGGCTTCATAAATAGAGGCATAGGGCTCAATTTTCATTGGGCCGTTGAGGCGGGATTGGAGGCGTGTGGGGGGTTAAAATCGCAAAATCGGGGGGCATGAACCCATCCTGCCCCCGACCCACCTCCATGCCAGTTTCAAAGGAGGCGGATACCTGACCTGTGCTGGGACCCGCCTCCCCGAGGCAGGAAGGGGCTTAGTGCCAATTAACAGGTAGTTAACAGGCAGTTTTTAGCCTAATCCCTATTTTTATCCCTGAAGTGTGGGATTCCCGATGGCTCCAAACCACGCCAAGTTAGCGAGGCGGACCGTCGGGTTGAAGGGCTTGGAGGGTTCGAGATGTCCGGTGTTCAGGTGAGTGATGTGTGCATGAGTGCAGAGGTAAGTGTGTTTGGTGTGTGTAAAGTGTTTAAAGAAGTTTTACTTACCTTTACTTACTTTTACAGCCTTCCTTCCTTCAGGTCTCGGGAGTTCCTCATCTCACCGGCACAGAAAGCAGAATGGCCGCGAGCTGTCAAAAGGTGCAGCATTCTGCTTTCTGTTCTGGAGAGATCTCTAAATCAGCCTGAGAGGAAGGAATTAACTTAGTGTACAGATTGTCAGTGTTTGACAGCTTCAAAGAGCTGTCAAACGCTGATATTTCATCTGGCAAAAGCTCTTGACAGATGAAATTTCAATCGTGACGTCACCTGTTGCCGGGTGGCCCTTAATTGGCCTGCTGAGCCCACTGGGCGGGCTCAACAAGATCAATCAAGTGAAAATCGCGTGGGTTGGCCACAACTCGATGGAGGCGGGACTACAACCCCAAAAGTTGTAGTCCCGCTTCCTACACGCCTCCAGTGTCAAAATCCAGTCCATAGAGTACAAAAGCAAGGAAGTTATGATGAACCTTAAAAAACAAGGTTCGGCCTCAACTGGAGTAATGTGTCCAATTCTGGGCACCGCACTTTAGGAAGGATGTGAAGGCCTTAGAGAGGGTGCAGAAAAGATTTACGAGAATGATTCCAGGGATGAGAGACTTCAGCTACGTGGATAGACTGGAGAAGCTGGGGTTGTTGTCCTTAGAGCAGAGAAGGTTGAGAGAAGATTTGACAGAGGTATTCAAAATCATGAGGGGACTAGACAGAGTAGATAGAGAGAAACTGTTCCCATGGTCGAGAACCAGAGGACACAGATTCAAGGTGATTGACTAAAGAACCAAAGGCAACATGAGGAAATTTTGTTTTATGTAGTGAGCAGTTAGGATCTGGAATCCACTGCCTGAAAGGGTGATGGAAGCAGACTCAATCACGGCTTTCAAAAGGGAATTGGATAAGTACCTGAGGGGAAAAAATTTGCAGGGCTACGGGAAAAGGGCGGGGGAGTGGAACTAGCTGAAGTGCTCTTGCAGAGAGTCAGCACGGGCTCGACTGGCCGAATGGCCTCCTTCTGTGCTGTAATCATTCTATGATTCTGTAACTGGGAACTTACAAGTGTTGGGAAACAACCTTGGCTGTAACAGCAGTGTTGAGTTGAGTCCAAGGCACACATTGTAACAGAAAGAAAAGCAATTTATTTAAAATGCAACATTGCACAAGTTCTATACTTCACCCACTTTCAGGCCTGTCTCATCAGGCCCCACTTTGGTATATGTTTACACATGGCAACTAGCTCAAGTAAACATTTTGATTTCATGCACAATATATCACATGCTACATTTGTTGCTGAAGCTTCACATTCTTCATAACTTGGTGTTTACACCTATCCTCAGCCATGAAGCTACAGCTCAATCATGGCGCCTGCATTAGCTGGAGCAGCTACAGAGACAAAGACTGTGAGAGAATGAGAGGAGAAGGCAGCAAGGGTGAACGCCTGGGTACAAAGAGAGCGAGAAAGAGGGAGAGAATTCAAGAATCTGCTTTAAAACTGTCTCAAAGGTGGAAGAGTTATCAGAGGGAGGATAAATCTCTCTGTCGTCTAGCCAGAGAGTTGGGCAATAGGCCTATTGACTCCATCTCTTTTTTGTAGACATCTCCATGCCAGGTGCCTTTGGGGCTCATTAACTTTCATTAACTGTTAAGTATGTGTATTGTATTGAACAATTAACACAAAGACTTAAACGTATAACTCAAACAGGACTTTACTGGTTGGAGGTAGGGACTATACATAGGTCTTTACTTCATGCCCACAGGCGGGAACTGAGGGGGATCAGTACCCACAGTACTATTTATACCCCTATGGCCAGGAGTGGTACTGCGTATCACTATGCCCAACAAGTAGTGCAGTCCTGTCCATAGGTTCAAAGTAGCACACATATTACATACACAACATTCCTCCCTTCCTAGCTTTACAGTCATCTCCCCATTTAACATAACGTAATAACATATATACATATATAACTTCAGGTTTACATAACAGAATAACATAGATACATAGATAACTTCATGTCAAAACAGATCACAGATTCAGTCTCTGCGGAAAACAGTTCACAGATTCAATCTCTGTGGTGTAGTCGGTTCACGTTGCTGGAGTGACTCATTCAATAGTCCTTCCATGGATTTAACAGTTTGAACTTCCGAACTGAATTGGCTCCGTTCGGAGGGACCACGTGTGTGATCTGGTAGAGGTGATAATGGTTCAGATGGGTCATCTTCTGTTTTTACTTTTCCTTTTCTGCTTCTTGGAGACTCTCTGGGCTCCATTGTCAGCTGCCACAGCTGCCAGCTGCATGCGCAGTTCCTCCTTCTCTTCCTCCTGTTTCCGTCGTAGAGCCAGCTTCTCCCGATGTTCCGTAGACTTTTGGTGCTCCTCCATGATTTCTGCACTTTGGGAGTCGAAGTTACAAGCTGGGCAGGACAGGACATCGTAATATTCGGTGTCGTCCTGAGCTAGACCAGTGAGAGGGTCGTCTATTTCCTCCATACCCAGCTGGACGTTAGCCAGCTCTTGTTCCAAATCCAGACATCTTTCCTGAAGAGACTTCTTCATGTGTACCTCTGCATCCAGCTTTTTCTGGGCTTTCAGCAAGTCGTTTACTAGTGACCTCATTTGTGATTTTAATACTTCAACTTCCTTTGGAGATTGATTGATCGGACTATGCAATCCCTCTACCGGAGCAGCTGTTTCAGCGGTCTGTTGTTCTATGTTGACGTGAGTCAGCGTACTTTTGGCATCCAAGGGCTGCTCTGTTGCAGTCATCTCAGTCTGTGTTGCCACCTCAGCTCTTCCAATAACCTTTGAGAGCTCCGAACCCCTTTCGTTTGAATATTGAAGTTCATGTTCAAGTTTTTCCCATTTCAGAGTCCTGTCCTTCAGCATATGCAGGAGTTGGCTGACCGTTAACTCCTCTGACATCAGACGTTTTGTGTGCTCCTGCTCCATTTTCTCCATCAGCTGCTTCTGTTGTCTTTCCAGATTCTCCAACTCTATATCAAAGAACTCTTTTGTTGCATTCAACTCTTGCTCAAAACGGCGAAGCATTTGTTCTAATTGCTGTTGTAGTTTGAAATGGAGTTGAGTTCGAGCCCGGTGTCCCTCAGAAATGGGCACATCAGTAGACTTGCCAGACTCAGAATCCACAGTTAAACTATGTTGTTGTTGCTCAGTGGAATTCTGTGCTGAAACTTTGGCCTAGAAATTGAGTTTTGGCTTAGCCAGGGCTTTAGCGCCGGAAGTTAGTGCCGGCGCTAAGTCCCCCTGCGCGCGCCAAAAATTCAGCAGGGCCGCGCCCAAACGGCTGCCGGCGCTACTGAAGGGTCTTTGCGGCGGTAAATCGGCGCTAACTGCCGTTTCGCGCCGCAATTCCGGCGCTGCGGCACCCGATGCGGTGCGGCAGGCTCGGGAAGTGCAGGCCTCCTCCTTCCCTTAAGGAGGAGCTGCCTGCACCCGATCGCGGCCCGCGAAAATCTTTTAAAAAATGAGCCCGGCACCTCGGACAAGTGCCGGGCTTGCTTCTGTTCCGGGGGGGGGGGGGGGGAAGTCCGGGGAGGGAGCTGCGGCCAGGCGGCCGGCGGGAAAGCGGCCGGCCGCCGCGGGGCCTTTAATGCGCCGGCGCAAAGACTCGTAAGACTCTGTTGCCAGAGTCTTAGTTGCGGCTGTCACGGGCGAGGCGGCCGCAACTGAATTTCGGCGCTGGGGCCCGTCGGCATGGCAACCGGGACGCTGCGCACACCGATGACGTCATCGGTGCCGGCGCAGCGCTACCGGTCTACCGCGGCGTAAGGGCCCCAGGCAATTTCGGCGCCGGCGCCAAATGCAGCGCTAGGCCCTCTAGCGCCGCAAAATCGGCGCTAAGGGCACTCAATTTCTAGGCCTTTGTCTTTTGCACCTGAGTTGGGCTTACCATCATCCGTTCCAGAGTCTGGGCCGACTATCTTCACCGAGTTCTCACTCGTTATTGTTTGTAGGAAATGCCAGTCCATATTCATTTTCCTAATCCACTCCCGTCCTAGTAGTGGAGGACCTCCTTCAGATATCACATATAAGTCCATTATTTGACTGTCTTCGCCCTTGTGGACCACTGCAACCTCTATTTTCCCGATGGGGTACACTCTTTGCCCCGTGTATGTTTTCAATATAATCCCCGTATCCTGTAGGGGAATATGTTGGAATAACTTTCCGTAATCTTTCTTATTTATGACCGTCAATGCTGATCCAGTGTCCAATTCCAGTTTTACTTGGACTCCTTCTATCTGAAGAGTGACCCAAATTGTCTGGAGGTCTGCACCCTTACCAGCGTTGAGTACTCTTAAGCTAGCCAGTTCATTACAGCTTAAGCTAGCCAGTTCATTACTGCTAGCGTCTGAATCGGACTCCTGTTCGGTCACCTTGTGTACCTTTGCGTATTTTCCTTGCGGTGACTTCTTGTTGCTGGTCTTCTTCCCTGACCTGCATACTCTAGCTATATGTCCAAGCCTACCACAAGTTCTACATTCTTGGTTTTTAAACCAACACTGGTTCTGATCATGCATTGTCTTTCCACAACGATAACATTTGCCAGAACTCACACCCAATTTGTGTGCACTGAGCTCCGGTGACCGTAGCTGCATTACTGCCGTGCCTCTCGCTGCGGCTTCGTGTGCTGCTGCCATAGTGACCGCCTTCTCAAGCGTCAGCTCATTCTCCTTGAGCAGTCGCTTTTGTGTATCCTGTTTAAATAAACCACACACAAATTTGTCTCGAAGTGCCTCTGTCAGTCCCGTTCCAAACTGGCAATATTTCGCTAATTTACGCAATTCCAGCAAATAATCAGCATTGCTTTCATGCTGTAGCTGCCTTCTGTCGTAAAATTTAAATCGTTCCGCTAGCATCAGCGGCGTGGGGTTTAGATGATCTTTCAGGACAGTAACAATCTCATCGAACGTCTTATCCGCCGGTTCATCTGGTGATAACAGGTGTTTCAATTGCCCGTATGTCTTCGCACCCATTAAATTTAATAATGTTAGTGCTTTATCAGCCTCAGGAATTTTATTGGCCTTACAATAATTTTTAACTCGTTCAACATATATGGCCCAATCTTCGATGTCACTATCAAAGTTGCTAATATTCCCGTGTTTAGGCATTGTAGTACTTTATCAGATTTGCAATTTCTCAGATTTTTTTTTTACTGTTATCCAAGATGGCGGCTTCCCGCTCTTGCCGTCGTCCTCCGCCCACAAAATGGCGGTTTTCCCGCTTCTGCCTTCTTCCCCAGCGGTTTTCCCGCGAAAAATGGCGGCTTTCCCGCGCTTCTCGCTCTCCCCGCCCACTTCAATGGCGGTTTTCCCGCGCTTCTCGTCGCTGACTTTCAGCCCGACTGTGGCTCTTATCTCCTGTGCGATCGCCGGTGCGCCGCCCGCCCGAAACGGTTCTCAGCCCTTATCACCGGTGCGATCGCTGGCCCGCTAAGCGCCTCCCGCTTGAAGCGGCTCCCGGCCTCTGGCTCACCCGCTCAGCGGCTCTTGCTCGCTCCCTCCCGGGCTCTGGCTTACCCGCTCGCGCCCTCCCGGGCTCTGGCTTACCCACGAGGTTATGGAGGCTTCAGGGTCCTAATGCCTGTCGCTTCCAGTCGCTGGAAGCTGTCAGGATTTCAGCTGCCCTTCAGTTTTCAGTGGGGTGTTGAGGATTGGAACCTCTCTTCAACGTCCTGTCTTTGGACGAAGCCGCTGTGGAATAACTGCCGCAGGGTTCGAACCGACTCGTCGCCAGTGTTAAGTATGTGTATTGTATTGAACAATTAACACAAAGACTTAAACGTATAACTCAAACAGGACTTTACTGGTTGGAGGTAGGGACTATACATAGGTCTTTACTTCATGCCCACAGGCGGGAACTGAGGGGGATCAGTACCCACAGTACTATTTATACCCCTATGGCCAGGAGTGGTACTGCGTATCACTACGCCCAACAAGTAGTGCAGTCCTGTCCATAGGTTCAAAGTAGCACACATATTACATACACAACATTAACCACGAATGCGTGGGACGCTTGCCTCCCTTCGTCTTTGAACGGGTGTTGTTGGCACATGAACCATGGCCAAAACCACTGTTGTATAAAGTACTGCACACTATTTAATACTGTACTCTCCCAGATCTGTGTGCCCAAGGTATGAATATTCATATTTTATATGTTTCTTGTCTCTCCAAAAGAATGACATTCTACTAGGCGAGGCACTGTTCTCGCAACATCTGTTCTGACGTGTGGGTCTCGCTGGAACCTGTGGGTGAGACTGCCAGGATCCGCTAAGGCTGCTGGCTGCGAGACCCGTTTTCTACTGGCTCAACAGCGTGGAAGGGTGAATAAAATCACAAAAGAAAAAACAACAGCCTGCAGCTTTACAACATCACCAAGCTCGTAAAGCCAGAACTACAGAAGAAAGCCAGGAAGCCAGCTAAAGCAGATTGGCCTGGGAGCAGGAAAGCAATAAGACAACACGCAGAAAGGGGTGACTGGGGAAGGAACGACAGAGAAAACAGGCAGGCTGAAATAAATCTGCAGAGATTTGGGTGCACTGTTATTTGATAAAGGGCTGAATGGACAAACTTTGGTGTGATGGCGGGGAAACAGATTTTAAAGAAAAGCTCATATTGCCCTTTAACGTAACACTAAGATTAATTTGTTCCATCAGTACTATATCCATTACCTCACCAAAACAAGTGGCAGGGAGGGCCTGACCTGCAACTTGTAATTCATGAGGAAGATCCTTTTAGCCACTAAAAGGCCAATAAGAAGCACCTGAGATTTATTTGCGGGGCCTGTCACATCGCTCAGATTTCCTTCTGTTGCTGTCAGTGAAATAAGGGACCATTCACAATTAACTACTTTGCAGAAAAGAAAACCTATTTTCAAAAAGATTTTATCATCTGACAGCCTCAAAAAAATCAGTGTCCCCATAGACTTCTCACATCTCTTTTCATTAGAGCGTAGACATCTACAACTCAACATTTATGTAACGTCTTAACAGAAAAGTCCCAAAGCAGTTCACATACAGTGAATTACTTTGAAGTATATTGGCTGTGCAGGCCAAACAGAGCAGCCATTTTGCATACAATAAGACCAACAAATGTGAACTTGGGCTGACAATCTGAGAGGGTGAAATTTGATTTGTGGAGCAGAGCAGGCTGCGGTTGAATAGTGGATATGTAAGGACAGACTACTTTCATTTGATTGTCTTTGGAGTTCATTTAATCTTGCGTTATACAGAACTTTCCCTCACATGGTTAAATTAGTGGGGTAGAATCCATGATAAGAGTAGATTGTACATGGCCTCTAGAAGTAACAGAGTTTGATTGACCAAATAGCCTTCTTTCATTCATCAGTAACAACTGACATTTATACAGTACCTTTAACATAGAAAATGTCCCAAGGTGCTTCACAGGAGAGGGGGGCAGAAGAAAAAATAAAAAATAAAATAGAAAAATGGGATAAGAGAACAGTAATGGTGCAACAGTTAAGAGAGGTGATTGAAAGCTTAGTTGGAAAGATGGGTTTTGAGAAGATTTTAAAGGTGGAGAAGTGGAAAAGCAGACGGGTTTAACGAGAGAGTTCCAGAGAATAAGACTGAGGTAGCTGAAGTGCTTTATTACCAAGGGTGGGACAGAGAGGGGGGAGATGCCAGAGTTGGAGCACCAAAGGGTGCAGGGGAAAGGAAGACTTGCACTTATATTGTGGCTTTCACGACCTCAGGATGTCCCAAGGCATTTTACAGCCAATGAAGTAATTGTGAAGTGTAGTCACTGTTGTAATACAGGAAACGCAGCAGCCAACTTATGCACAGAAAGCTCCCATAAACAACAATGCGATAATGACCAGATAATCTGTTCTTTAGTGAAGGATAAATACTGGCCTGAACAGCTGGGGACCACTCCCCTGCTCTTCTTTGAATAGTGCCATGGGATCTTTTACATCCACCTGTGAGGACAGACTCTGCTACTGACTGAGCCGTGGCTGGCACTGGGGATATAAGGCTAGAGGAGGATGCAGATATATGATGGGATGAAGCCATAAAAAGATTTGAAGACGAGGATAAGGATTTTAAATTCAACGCTTTTGGGACAGGGAGGTCAGTGAGCACAGCTAATGGACAAGTAGGACTTAGTGCAGGACATAATACGTACAGCTAAGTTTGCACAAGTTAAGAGTATATGGAGAGTGGAGGAAGGAAGGTTGGCAAGAAGGACATGAGAGAAAATCCCACATTACATATTCTGGGATTCCTTATAATGCTGTAGGGTAATTTGACAAGGCTTTCCAGCCAATGCGGAGTCTCTAGCTGTGAGACCAGGTCAGAGAATCGAGTTTACGGTGTTATAGCTCTATCTCTGATCTGCATTCACAACTAGAGATGGCAGTGGAGATGTGCAAGATTAACGGATGTATGATGAAGACAAACAGCTGGATACATCTGGGCCACAACAGAAGAGGAGTGGTGGAGCCAAGTGTTCAATCAACAGCTACATTCTTCTGCAACAGAGTGCTAGTGTTAATAAATCCTCCCGTGCATGGTTTAGACCTAATCAATCTGTGTTCTGAATCTGTCAACAGCAAAATTCAGCCGCCAAATGATCTCCTTCGATACTGTGTATTTCACATTTTCTAAACAGAGCTGAATTGGCAAAAACATCGGAATTATGTATGGGAAGAGCCAGGTTTGATTCCTGGTCTGTGCTGAGTTTCCTTTTTCAGCTGGACAGAGGTACAATTGCTAGAGTTGGCTGCAGCACCCCTGGGTTAAAGATCAGCCAATGTTATGCAGTGACTTGTGGTGCAGAATGTGTGGCTGTTTGGTGAAGACAGGCTGGGCTTTACTGCCCTCCAACATTCATTGTCTGGAAAGAAAGAACTTGCTTTCTTATATAGCGCCTTTTATGACATTCCAAATTGCATACTTTTAAAATGTTGCCACTGTCGTAATGTTGGGAAATGTTTAGTTTGGTTAAGGTTCCTGTCTATTAAACAGGTGATCCTGGGTTTGACTCCCAGCGGGGCCCTACTTGGATATGCACTTGAAGTGCTGTAACCTACAGGGCTACGGACCAAGAGCTGGGAAGTGGGATTAGGCTGGATAGCTCTTTTTCGGCTGGCACAGGCACGATGGACCGAATGGCCTCCTTCTGTGCCGTAAATTTCTATTTTCTATTCTATTCTATATGCAGCGGCCAATTTACACTCCGCAAAGTCCCACAAACAGCAATGAGATAAATGACCAGATAATCTGAAATAAAAACACAAAATGCTAGAAACACTCAGCAGGTGCTGGTAATGATCCTGCTGTTGCCATTGACATAAGAACATAAGAAATAAGAGCAGGAGTAGGCCATACGGCTCCTCGAGCCTGCTCCGCCATTCAGTAAGATCATGGCTGAGCATCGACCTCAACTCCACTTTCCCGCCCGATCTCCATATCCCTTCATTCCCCTAGAGTCCAAAAATCTATCTCTCTCAGTTTTGAATATACTCAAAGACTCAGCATTCACAGCCCTTTGGGGCAGAGAATTCCAAAGATTCACAACCCTTTGAATGAAGAAATTCCTCCTTATCTCAGTCTTAAATGGCCTACCCCTTATCCTGAGACTATGCCCCCTAGTTCTAGACACTCCAGCCAGGGGAAACAACCTCTCAGCATCTACCCTGTCAATTCCCTTCAGAATCTTGTATGTTTCAATGAGATCACCTCTCATTCTTCTAAACTCCAGAGAGTATAGGCCCATTCTACACAATCTCTCATCATAGGAATCAATCTAGTGAACCTTCGTTTCACCACCTCCAAGGCAAGGATATCCTTCCTTAGATAAGGAGACCAGAACTGTGCACAGTACTCAAAGTGTGGTCTCACCAAGGCTCTGTACAATTGTAGCAAGACTTCCTTACTCTTATACTCCAACCCTCTTGCAATAAAGGCCAACATGCCATTTCGCTTCCTTATTGCTTGCTGTACCTGTAAGCTAGCTTTCTGTGTTTCTTGCACGAGGACACCCAAATCTCTCTGAACACCAACATTTGAAAGTTTCTCACCATTTAAAAAATATTCTGTTTTTCTATTTTTCCTACCAAAGCGAATAACCTCACATTTCCCTACATTATACTCCATCTGCCACCTTACTGCCCACTCACTTAGTCTATCTACAGGAAACTCTTTGGTATCCGGTACCGACGGGACCTGGATGGTGCCGGTTGATTAAAAATTCCGGATGACGGAGAGGGTTATTTACCGAGGCTATTTTTAACAAACAAAAATAAAAAAATCAAGAAATGTGCAGTATACAGTAAAAGGGTACTCGCCTACAGAATGTTGTGTTAAATGGATGGTGGAAGATGCTTGATTAAGTACAGTACTGCCAGTTGAGGGTAATCCATAACTCTTTAATTACTTAACAGTAAAACAAAACTTATACAGTAAACAGAAAAATGGTGGATCGGAAGAGACTACCGGCAGCGCGGGAGAGTCAGACTCCTGTTATTGAGGTGTTCGGACTTCCGACAGCGCCAAGAAGCCGAGTAGTGGCAGTTTAGAGAACTACCACCACTGACTAACTCGGCCACCACGGGAGACTCGGACTCAGACACATTTCCGGTTATTGAGGTGTTGTTTTCGGAGTATGAATTTTGCCGGTTAATAGAGAATTCAGAATATTTAGGTGCCGTTTAACCGAGAGTTTCCTGTATATCCCTTTGCAGACTCTTTGTTCTCCTCACAGCTTACTGTCCCACCTAGCTTTGTATCATCAGCCAACTTGGATACATTACACTCGGTCCCTTCATCTAGGTCATTATTATTGACAACTCCTCTAGACCATCTTTTATTCTTTACTTGTCCCATTACTACCCCCTTTTGCCTTGCACCATAATTCTGTGCACAGTTTTGGTCTCCTTATCTAAGGAAGGATATACTTGCCTTGGAGGTGATGCAACAAAGGTTCACTAGATTGATTCCTGGGATGAGAGGGTTGTCCTATGAGGAGAGATTGTGTAGAATGGGCCGATACTCTCTGGAGTTTAGAAGAATGAGAGGCGATCTCATTGAAGCATATAAGATTCTGAGGGGGCTTGACAGGGTCGATGCCGAGAGGCTGTTTCCCCTGGCTTGAGAGTCTAGAACTAGGGGGCATAGTCTCAGGATAAGGGGTCGGCCATTTAAGACTGAAATGAGGAGGAATTTCTTTACAGAGGGTGGTGAATCTTTGGAATTCTCTACCCCAGAGGGCTGTGGATGCTCAGTCGTTGAGTATATTAAAGGCTGAGATAGATAGATTTTTGGACTGTCGGGGAATCAAGAGATATGGGGATCGGGTGGGCAGTGGAGTTGAGGTCGAAGATCAGCCATGATCTTATTGAATGGCGGAGCAAGCTCGAGGGGCCGTATGGCCTACTCCTGCTCTTAGTTCTTATCCCTTTTGTCATTTAATCACTCCCGCCTTCCACCCTATCACAGACCTTACCCTTTGTTCTCCCTCTCCTTTCCCTGCCTCTGTACTTGCTTAAAAACTGTTACATCTCTAGCATCTTCCAGTTCTGATGAAAGGTCATTGACCTGAAGCGTTAACTCTGTTTCTCTCTCCACGGATGCTGCCTGACCTGCTGAGTATTTCCAGCATTTTCTGCGTTTTTGTCAGATTTCCAGCATCAGCAGCCTGACACCCACTGGTCTGTTGGAAGATGGGGGAAGGGGGGTGGGGGTGGGGCGGAATTAAGGACTCGCACTGTATGAAGGCACCTTCACTGGCTGCCAGGATATCGGGCACAGACCTGCGTTAGTCGCTGCCTATGATCACAGACCAGCTGAACATTCAGGGCATGGAACCTCTTTTCTGTTATAAAACATTGCTGGTTCTTGACAGGGACAAGGCAGGGCAACATGTGCTCAGTCAATGAGGCCTCGCACCTGGGGAAACCCAACGATGCGGGCAAGGCCGAGAGCTCTCTCCTCCTGATCAGTAGCCTGCATTGGGAAGGTGGTACAGGAAACTCTCGATTTACCGGCACCTAAATAACCGGAAATCTCTGTTAACTGGCAAAATTCAGGAGTATGTTCAGGTAAGTTTTACTTCATATTAGTGGCCGTTCCTGGATCTGTGGCTGTGTAACCGGGATTCCTGCACCTGTTGCGTTACAACAGGGATGCCTGGATCTGTGGCCGGGGTTCCTGCACCTGTTGCCATGCAACAGGGACGCCTGGACCTGTGGCCATGTACGGGGCTCTCGTACCTGTTACTATACCTCTCTGTAATCCGGACTTTTTGATAAACCGGTACCACGCCGGTCCCGTCGGTGCCGGATATAAAAGAGTTTCCTGTATATTGCTGTCTCCCTGCGAACGGGGCATCTGTCACCTGCTGGATGACCATGTGCAGCAATGCAATGCAATCTGGCTGGTGTTGCTGACGTCACCTGTTGTCGCCTGGAATAAGCCTGCGGCCTAGTCATTGAGGAGCAGCTGACCTTCACAGCCAAAGGCAGTGTTATGTGTGCCCTGCTGTTTGGCTCCAATTGCTGCTGTAACAGGTGACATAGGCCAGTGATTGCCTGCTGAGGCGCAGCCTCCTCACACACTGCTCCTCTGTCATGTTCAGGTACGACACCCGTTGCGAAACACCAGCGTGTTGTAAGGCCTCCTTTTCCCTTGCCTCCTTCGCCGTCTTCTTTGACCCTCCACAGGTCTGTTTTCCCGTGCTTGCTGCTGTTGCTGCTCCCCCTGGTGTGGCAGCCCTCAATGACAATGCCAGCAACTTTCCCATCTTTCCCAGTATACCCGCAGCCAGTGAAGTGACAGAGTACAGCTGCAGCCAAAGGTCTGCTCTCCATATAGTATAAAAGACTTTCAAACTCAATCAAAGCAGCCGAAAAATGGCTGCAAATGTCCCCATCAGCCAAAAACAACTATCCACAGATTTACCTTAATGGAGGTGGGGCTCCCTTTAAATATCGCTGTGCCCACTTCCTACATTACTACAGCGGCTACTCTTCAAAAGTACTTGATTAGCTGCAAAGTGTTTTGGGATGTCCTGAGGTCACGAAAGGCACGATATAAATACAAACGCTTTTTTTCTTCCATTGTCTCCTGGGTGAACAAGCCATGTTTTTCTGGGCGGGTTTCAGAATGATTGAATCAAACGCTCCAAGGCACCAATTTCCCGAAAGGGTTCTAATTAAAGCAGGGAGAACCCAAATTTTAATTACTTAACGTGCTCGGCATTCATTTCAGGCGGCCGCCCGGGATGCCCAGAGAGTGCATAGACCAATATGGCGGCCGCCACATTTCGGCACGTTTCCGCCATATTGGGGCATCCCATTGCGGAACTTGTATCTGGAACATCGATTTAGCGCCTAAAAACTGGGCGAAACGCAATCGAATTTTTAATCCCATACTGTGCTAACCCTGTGGTCGGTGAAAAGCAGTTATATTTATTAAGCCACTTGACCTATGCAATTGTAACATGTTTGAATGCAGAAAATTGACAAGATATTTGCAGCAGGTGTTTGGCTTTAACAAGTGCTGATAAAATATGGCACCAGGAAATGGGCGCTTGCAGTTCTCCTCACATAAATCTATAATTGTCTGTCCGCTCAGATGGTATCGGCAAACAATTTATGATTCTGTTCGTCCCAGTAAAGAAACTCAGGGTCGGCCATTATTTTTCAGGACAGCCAGCCAGTTTGAAAATCTGCATGTTTTTAAAAGTGCTAAGTGTTCGCCGATGTGTATCTTGATATACCCTTTAACCGTGTTGGCCCAGAGGCTTGACTTGAAAATTGCAGTCAGTCACTGAGCTTGATTGTGTGACAGAAAACAAGTAAAAACATATCAAGGCAAAGCAAAGGCAGGGCCTGTTAGAATCCTATTTTTAGAACTTCGTTGCCTGGGCACAGGCTGTGTGACACGGTTTTTAATAGATCGGCAAGAGTGTTTTTACGATTGTGCACGATTTCATCGATCAATCAGTGCAATTTAGCACAATTTCGAGTTAACTAAACCGTTGTGAGCTTTTTGCAAAGGGCAGAAACTGCTGCTTGGCCCAGGGAAATTTCTGTGTCTCTGGGCTGATCAATTGTGTAAGTTTTCAGCTCGTGCACTGTTACACCAAAATAAACACAAACATCGCTGTAATAAAGATACTTAAACAACAGGAATAGCTTTATTGCTGAAATATTAACCCTGATCTACTAACTTAAATGTTAAAAACACAACTTAAAAAGAAAGGCTTTACCTACGCTCACCCTATCAATTCTCTCTTCCCCCTTCTCTCCTTGTCCTATTTTTATTATTTCCACTTTACTTATACTAATGTAATCAACCTTAACTATTTTAATCATTTTGAAGGTTTAAACTCACGGGGCACTTACCCAGTTGCTTCATCTTCCACTGTCTATTGGAGCTGGGAAGAATTTTTGAAGAACTTGAAAAAAAGACAGACTTGCATTTGTATAGCGCCTTTCACGACCACTGGACATCTCAAAGCGCTTTCCAGCCAATGAAGAACTTTTGGAGTGTAGTCACTGTTGTAATGTGGGAAACACGGCAACTAATTTGCGCACAGCAAGCTCCCACAAACAGCAATGTGATAATGACCAGATAATCTGTTTTTGTTAATTTGCTGTCTAATCAGTCCAAGGGTCTGCTCCAGATACATGTTTCTCAGCCCGTTGATTGTCAAAGATCTCAAGTTTGACATGGCGGCATATTAGCCTCAACCCTTCATATGCTTTTATGCATAATAACAGGAAGCTGCTACATTCCAACTGCGAATACTCTTTAGCTCGACTCCAGAAGATGAGCTTGCCTCGACCAGCAAGCTCAACAAGTGCACGAAGGCTTAGAAGTTCCTCTGCCCAAAGATTGACGTACAAATGCTTAACATGTTCTTCTGCAATTCCTTTTTATTGGAGCCATTTAAAACAAGCAGGTTAATGGCTCAGTCAAAGAGAAGACAAGGAGCTGCACATGAACACATTAAACATTCACATGCTGATCTTTCCAAGGGCTAAGGATTAAAATGGAAAAAAAACACAGATTTGAACCCTTTATTTTGATTGACAACTAGCAGATCTCTCCTGCTGCTGACAGTAAGTTGTACGCTGTTTCCTAATGGCAGGCACAATGTACCACGGAACACGGACTGTAGCTTTCTGCTGCTGAAGCGGAGCTGGGTTTAGCCGGGCCTGTACCTTTAAGGCTGTAAGTAGGAGAGTGTGAGACTAAATTGAGGTTAATTGGTTGAGGGAAGTATTAAGATTGGCATGTGCTTCTAAATTTCTGGCTGCAGTTAAAAGAAATCAGCATGAAATAACTGCATATTGTTCTTTAAAAAAAAAATGGACACACTGAAGCATGATTTTTGAAACCTGACATCTTAAATATGACACAATAAGTGTGATAGGTGCATGCTGGACGGAAACTAGTATATATATGCATGTATATTGATTTTTGTTTTCATTCAATATTTACAGTTAATATTCCTTCAACAGGATTGAGTAGAATGGGAGCAGACATAAAATAATTTTAGATGCTCAGTTTCTGTATGCTTAACACTAGTCCTTTATCAGGTATTCATTTAAGGGACGCTGAGTGAAATCTCAGTGATTCTGAGGTAACACAGGAGCTGCAGCAGTTACTGCTGAATCCGGATAAGCATACAGCTTGCCAATAAATATTATGCTTGGATCAGTATTTCTATAAACTGCAGATGGAAGTGGCCAGTTGGCAAATCCTGTAGTGCAGCCCATTTAATCATCGATTCAGCAATTCAACCTCAACAAAAACAACAGAGAACACTGAATGGGAACACATTTCAAACAAAAAATAACCAAATGTGCTGCTGTCTGTAGCTGACACTTGGCCGCAGATTGGAAGTATTTAGCAAGCTGATGCATTGAGCAATTGGAATGGATAATTAGGAAACCTTTTTTTAAAATTTTGGACCAGAAATTCCATACCATTCCAGTGAATGGGAAGTGGCCCGGTAGGTTGGAACGCTGCACAATGAGAAGGGAATGCAAAGGGCTTTAATTAGCAGTAACGAGACTAGATTGACGCACTAGGAATCTTGCCAATGGAACGGAATGCAAAAAGGGGTAGGGTGTGTTGAGTTCTGTACAATGGGAATTAATGGGAGTGATTTGTTCCTTTGGATCACCACATCATGGCAATGAACGAGAAGGGAAAAGGATTTCTGGAATGCTACCACTGGCCCTGCCACTGAGCACCCTCACGGTATAATCAACTATTATTGCACCTATCTGCAAGTATTGTGAAATCTCCTTTACAGCACCGACTCTGGATCACATCATGTCTGTGCACACTCCTTGTACAAAAATCTCCCCCAAAAAATAATAATTAGCAGGGAGAGAGAAGCACAACAAAATTATAATTCATCACAGTGTTTTTACAGGAACACAGGATTCCTGCTAATGTGATCTCATTTACAGCAATAAAATAGCAGCAAGTCACGACAAAAAAACAAGTGGAATAACAAATGATTAATGTTCTGAAATGCAGTTTGTACAAAGTCAATCAGCCTTGGTCAGTGGAACTGGCACAGTGTGAGACTGGTCACACTCACCGGATTAAATATAAGGGACATGGACTGGATCAGATTAATATCTTTCCTAGTCAATGGGAAACGTGTTCTGTGTTGTGTAGGTTTAACAGTTATTACTTGCAGTAAATTGTCATCTCACATGATTGGAGACTGTTATCTGTGCTGGTCAGATATATTTCTGTACTGCATTTCACTAAGAGAAACAGAATCTGGAAAATTCTTTTGGCTGAAGTAAATGGAAACTTTATGGGAAAGTTATTTTGCTTATTAGCATTGTTCTGCTTGAATTTTGCACTCATTCGATGCCTGTGCTTGACAACAGAATATTGTCCAATTTTTGCACTCAGTACCAGCATCAAATGCTCCCAGGTTGGGTATAGAACAAGTAGATACAGGACAAAGCTCTGTCTGCCGTTTCCCAAGAATGCACCTTGACTCCAATCTCAGACATAGATGCAGGCTAATAAGTTTGAGCGGGGATATGAAGAGTTTTTTTAAATTAATTGTCGGGATGTGGGAGTCGCTAGCAAGGCCAGCATTTATTGCCCATCCCTAATTGCCCTTGAGAAGGTAGTGGTGAGCCGCCTTCTTGAACCACGGCAGTCCGTGTGGTGAAGGTACTCCCACAGTGCTGTTAGGGAGGGAGTTCCAGGGTTTTGATCCAGCGACAATGAAGGAACGGCGATATATTGCCAAATCAGGATGGTGTGTGACTTGGAGGGGAACTTGGAGGTGGTGGTGTTCCCATGCACCTGCTGCCCATGTCTTTCTAGGTGAAAGAGGTCGCAGGTTTGGGAGGTGCTATCGAAGAAGCCTTGGTGAGTTGCTGCAGTGCCTCTTGTAGATGGTACACAAATGCAAATGATACATTCGAGTATATTAAAGGTCAGAACAGGCTCGATCTCCAGTCTGTGTTGAGCTAGCTGACTTTAGCTGTGATAGCAATAGGCTGTAGGCACGGGAGGGGAAAAAATGAGCCAGAATTCCCACACCCCACTGACTGCTGTGCAGTATCTCTTGATATTAAATATGCATGTGGATGTTGAGTGAGGACCGGATTAGACATGACTCTGTTGCTCTCCATGGTGAATGGCCTGTCAATGCTCACTGACCTTTTCTCAGTTGGGAATGCTCTTGTCTCTGAGTTAGAAAATTGTAAGTTCAAGCCCCACTCCAGGACGTGGGCACATATCTAGGCTGACACTTTGGTGAAATACTGAGGGAGTATTACATTATTGGAGATTCTATCTTTCTGATGACTTACTCAATGAAGGCCTCTTCTGCTTGTTTAGGTGGATAGCAAAGATCGATAAGCAGTATTTGAAGATGAGAAGAACGGTTTCCTGGTGTCCTACAACAACAACAACTTGCATTTATATTTGGCCTTTAACATTGCAAAACGTCTCACAGAGCTTCACAGAAGCGTTAAAAGACAAGATTTGATATTGAGCCACATAAGGCGATATTAGGACAGGTGACCAAAACGTTGGTTTTAAGGACCATCTTAAAGGAGGAGAGGAGAATTTTAGGGAGTAGAGGAGGGTTTTAGGGAGGGAATTCCAGAGCTTAGGGCCTTGAGGGCTGAAGGCACGGTCACCAATGGTGGGACAAAGGAAATAGGGAATGCACAAGAGGCCAGAATTGCAGGAACTCGGAAGGTTGTAGGGATGGAGGAGGTTAGAGATAGGGAGGGGCGAGGCCATGGAGGGATTTGAAAACAAGAATGAGAATTTTAACATCGAGGTGTTGTTAGAGATAATGTATGTCAGCAAG
The DNA here is from genome assembly GCF_052327205.1 of Somniosus microcephalus. Classification (NCBI taxonomy): domain Eukaryota; kingdom Metazoa; phylum Chordata; class Chondrichthyes; order Squaliformes; family Somniosidae; genus Somniosus; species Somniosus microcephalus. Next base: position 53,757,288 of record NC_140999.1, on the reverse strand, counting down.
CACAGGGGTGATGAGTGAACAAGACTTGGTGCATGTTAGGATGCGGGCAGCAGAGCTTTGGATGATCTGAAGTTTATGAATGTTGGAAGATAGCCAACATTCTTCCCTCAACATCAACACCACCAAGAGAACAGATTAATTGATCCTTCATCTCTGTCACTTGTTGGATCTTGCTTTGTGCAAAATGGCTGTCATGTTTTTCTACGACCCTGCACTTCAAAGTAATTCATTTAGGTGAAGTGCTTTGAGCTGTTTGTGGGAGGTGACAAGGTGCTATATAAACGTATGTCTCTTTTTTGATGGGACTCATGAAGAAAGGTCACTTGGGCAAGGAACTGGAGGGCACCTGTTGATTGTGGAGCTGCCACCATTCTATGAGTCACTGTATTCAAGCGAGGAGGGAAAAAAAGGTGATAGTGTGGCAAAGCCACCAAGAGACTCTTGCAGTAATGTATATAATTGCCTTTAACAGAGGCTTGTTACCTTTAAGTGTTTGCTCTGTATAAACAGCGCGGGTTCGGTAAAATGGCGATCCAGCGCGATGACATCATCACGCAGGTCACGTGACATTCCCAACGGCAGGAAACGTGATGACGTCATGACATCAGAGGGGAGAGGCGTTCCCCCTCAGTCCTCGTGGAACCAGTTGGTGTACAGACCTGTATAGAGTTTCTCCTGCGTTTTTGTTTGTAACTTTTACTAGTGCATTAAACCACGTTTGGTTAACTGCTAGTTTCAGTCTCAGTACTTTCGTTAGGAGTTCAAGCACTCCTACATTGGTGACCCCGAATCCTCGCGGACGTTCTTCGCAGCGGAAACGGAACGCAGGGCCATGATGGAAGCCAACGCAGTGGCTTTGCAGCTCCCCCAATTTTGGGAACAACAGGCGGCCTCCTGGTTCGTACAAGCGGAGGCGCAGCTCGAGCTCCGCAACGTCGTGCAGGATCAGACCCATTATCTTTACGTGGTCTCCGCACTCGACAGTGTCGAGGATCATCAGCCTACTGGAGAACCCCCCGGCCACCGACAAGTATGTTGCCATTAAGCCACGGCTAATGCAGGTATTCGGCCTTACGAAGGCAGAGCGCGCACGCCGCCTACTCACGCTGCCCGGGTTAGGAGACTCCAAACCTTCGGAGTTGATGAGCCAGATGCTCACACTCCTGGGGTCTGAACCGCAATGTTTCCTGTTCCGCGAACTGTTCCTCAGTCAACTGCCCGAACAGGTGCAGGCGGCCCTCGCCAGATCGGACGCCGGGGATTGTATAGCGCTCGCCGAAGAGGCGGATAAAATATACGCGGTCCGACAACAACACTGCGCCATCGTGAGACGCCCCGCCCCAAAGGGCCCTGCCTCGATGCCTCCAACAACCGGTTTCTGTTATTACCACGCTCGGTTTAGCGTGAAGGCCAGAAGCTGCCGTCCGCCTTGCAGTTTCGTGCCCAAAACACCGAACAAGCAACTGCGCGTCAAAAACACCGACTCCGGGGCGTGCCCCACGGCCACGATGGCGATCAGCGATTCCGGGAAACTACTTTATTTAACCGACTCCATCTTGGGCCATCGTTTTTTGTGCGACACAGGGGCGCAGTGCAGCATCCTTCCCGCGTCAGTCCTCGACCTTCGGTCCGGCAGGCGTGGTTCTCCCCTCCAAGCTGCCAACGGGGGTGCGATTCGTACTTGCGGGACACGGCGGGTCCAGGTCTGCTTCCGTGGCCAACGCTTTATATGGGACTTCGTCACCGCCAAAATTTCACAGGCACTCCTAGGCGCCGACTTTTTATGCGCCAACGGCCTGTTGGTTGATTAAAAAAATTGTCAGCTCGTTCACGCCACCACGTCCGACTGTATTCCCTGTGTGCGCGGCACGGTCGCACCGCACTCGGTCTCCTGCGCTCGGCCACCCCCCGACGTTTTCTCCCGCCTCCTCGGGGACTTTCCAGAGCTGTCTAAGCCCACCTTCTCGGCTTCGACCGCCAAACATAGGGTGGAGCACCATATAACGATGACCGGCTCTCCCGTCTATGCCAGGGCACGGCGGCTAGAGCCCAGCAAGCTCGCGGCTGCTAAGGCGGAGTTCGCCGCCATGGAAAAGTTGGGGATTATTCGCCAGTCGAATAGTCCCTGGTCCTCACCTCTCCACATCGTCCCTAAGCCCAGGGGTGGATGGCGGCCCTGCGGCGACTACCGCCGCTTCAATGATGTCACGACCCCCGACCGGTACCCCATACCGCACATACAGGATTTCTCCGCACATTTGGTGGGGAATTCGATCTTCTCCAAGGTCGACCTCGTCCGTGGGTACCGTCACCCCTTTTGGCCTGTTTGAGTTCCTCCGCATGCCTTTCGGACTTAAAAACGCGGCGCAGGCATTCCAACGCCTAATGGATTCGGTGCTGCGGGGTCTCAAATTTTTGTTCGTCTATCTGGATGACACACTGATCGCCAGCGCCACAAAGGAGGACCATCTCAAGCATCTGCGCATTCTCTTTCGTCGCCTTCAGCAGCACGGTCTCATTGTCAACCCGGCCAAATGCCAGTTCGGCCTGCAGCAAATCGACTTCTTAGGCCACCACATCACTTCAGAGGGGGCAATGCCGCTTCGGGCTAAGGTGGAGGTAATCGCCGCATTCCCGCGGCCGCTGTCCGTGAAGGCACTCCAGGAGTTCCTGGGCATGGTAAATTTTTACCATCGTTTTGTTCCCAGGGCTGCACAGCTCATGCGGCCGCTCTACGAGTCCCTCAGAGGGAAGCCGGGAAAGGAGCCTGTAGTTTGGACGCTGGAAATGGACTGCGCTTTCGGGGACACGAAGACCGCCCTCGCGAATGCGACAATGTTGGCGCACCCCCTGCCAGGAGCCACCATCGCTGTCACGACTGACGCGTCGGACTACGCCATAGGGGCCGTCCAAGAGCAATGGGTCGACGGCACGTGGCAACCATTGGCATTTTTTAGCCGCCAACTGCGATGGCATGAACGCCAGTACAGTACCTTTGACAGGGAGCTGTTGGCATTGTTTTTGGCCATTTGCCATTTTCGTTTTCTGCTCGAAGGGCGCCACTTCACTGCATTTGTCAACCACAAACTGCTGACATTCGCGATGGCCAAGACTGCCGAACCATGGTCGGCTCGACAGCAGCGACAGCTTACATTTATTTCTGAATTTACCACTGACATCCGGCACGTGGCCGGCAAGGACAACGTGGTAGCGGATTGCCTGTCCCGCGCCACCGTCCAAGCCGTGCAGTTGGGGATCGATTATGCGAGAATGGCAGCCGACCAAGCTGCCGACCCGGACACTCAAGCCTTTCGTTCTGACTCCGCCAGCCTTCAACCGAAGGATGTGCCATTCCATTTGGCGGGAACCACTTTACTCTGTGACGTCTCCTTGGGAGACCGCCGTCCGATTGTTCCGTCCACCTGGCGTCGGAAAATTTTCGACGCCATACATGGACTTTCGCATCCTGGTGTGAGAGCATCGCAGAAGTTGCTAGCATCCAAATTCGTCTGGAGAGGGATGCACAAGGACAATGAGCCAAGTACAACGACACGTCAGGGCCCCCTTGGCCACCTTCGAGGTACCGGAACATCGGTTCGACCACGTCCACGTCGACCTTGTGGGGCCACTCCCCCCATCGTAGGGTTTCACACACCTTCTGATGATGGTAGATCGCACCACGAGATGGCCAGAGGTGGTTCCCCTGACGTCTACCACCTCTGCGGATGTTGCTCGAGCCTTTATCTCGTCATGGGTAGCACGCTTTGGGGTTCCGATGGATATTTCATCCGACCGCGATCCACAATTCTCATCTGAGCTTTGGAACGCGGTGGCCTCAGCCTTAGGCACCAAACTCCATCGCACCACAGCCTACCACCCGCAGGCAAATGGGCTGTGTGAGCGTTTTCATCGTTCATTGAAGGCGTCGCTCAGGGCCAGCCTCCTGGATGCGGCATGGGTCGATAAACTGCCTTGGGTTATGCTGGGGTTGCGCACGGCGCCAAAGGAGGACCTGCAGGCTTCAGCCATGGAAATGGTTTACGGCCAGTCGCTCCGGGTACCAGGCGAATTCCTGCCGTCCCCTACACAGCCGTGGTCCACAGCCACTCAGTGGGAAGCCCACCGGGAAGCGGCCCAGTGCTTCCGGCCAGTTCCGACGTCGCAACACAGTTTTCCTGCCTCCCACATTCCAGTGGAGTTGATGAAGGCCAAATTTGTGTTCATTCGTCAAGACGCCCATCGCAGCCCGCTCCAGCCTCCGTATACGGGTCCTTTTCGGGTTTTACAGACAGGGGCTAAGACTTTTTTGGTCGACCTCGGGGGCAGGCCGGACCACATCGCCGTCGATCGCCTCAAGCCCGCGCACTTGGACCTTGAACAGCCAGTCGAGCCCGCTCAGCCACCGTGTAGGGGTCGACCGCCGGCTGCGGCTGCACCTGACCAGGTCGCTATCCCCTCCAGCTCACCAGCTGCTCAACGTTTTCCTCTCCGGGAATTTAGGAGTTGTTCAAACAGGCTTGTCCGACCTCCTTTGCGATTGACTTTCCTTATTAAAGACAATTCTGGGGGGGCATATGTGGCAAAGCCACCAAGAGACTCTTGCAGTAATGTATATAATTGCCTTTAACAGGGGCTTGTTACCTTTAAGTGTTTGCTCTGTATAAACAGCGCAGGTTCGGTAAAATGGCGATCCAGCGCGATGATGTCATCACGCAGGTCACGTGACGTTCCCAACGGCGGGAAACGTGATGACGTCATGACGTCAGAGGGGAGAGGCGTTCCCCCTCAGTCCTCGTGGAACCGGTTGGTGTACAGACCTGTATACAGTTTCTCCTGCGTTTTTGTTTGTAACTTTTACTAGTGCATTAAACCATGTTTGGTTAACTGCTAGTTTCAGTCTCAGTACTTTCGTTAGGAGTTCAAACACTCCTACAATAGTTGAATAAAAAAGAGATTAGTAGATAGAAATAAAACTGAGGCAGACTTTGCACATGGTGAGGCTGTGGTATTGGATCGACTGCCTGTTATTCGCCCTGACCAAATTTTAAAGGAAAGTTGGGTGGGGTGTGTAATGGACAATCGATTCGCTACTGCCAGTGTTCCGCCCAGTGGTGAGAGTTACTATCAACCCCCAGACCTCATCTCTAAGCAATGAAAAGAAAATATTTGACAGTCTAAGATTTGATAACTTGGTCCTTGGATTGTTCCTGACTGGTATTGTTTTAATTGGTGCGGCAGTTGTTGTCATGTCCTTGACAGTAGCGACCATTTTCATTGGTCACTTTAGGTCAGCATGTCCATGAAGAGAAAGCAACTGCCAGAGTTTAAAGATTTAACATGTCCTGATATGCCCATTTAAGGAACAAAAATCGTTACATGATAATCATTTGTGCTGAGTGTTATCTTCTTTCCACAACAATGCAGTCCATGGTATAGTTTTATCAGACTTGCCAAGGTCAGGCCGTTGGGAACAGTGAGGTTTCCTGAGAAAAGCAGGGACATAGGCAAACCCATTGAAGTGAATAAAGATGGGGGGGGTACTCATTCACAGTGAAAGGTTACACACCGGCATAAAACAATGACACTTACTGGAAATGAGTTAGACTTGTTAGGCCAATATCATAGGAGTAGCGATTTGTATAATGTGCATGGATAATGGGTATAGACACTTAGGGCGTGATCTAGCCAGCCCTGGGGAAGTGGGTATGGAGACAGGGCTGCCGGTAAAATGGCAGAATCTGGGGGTGGGTGCCCATCCTGCCCCCAACCCGCCTCCGTGCCGTCTTCCCAGGAGGCGGGTAGCCGACCCGCCGGGTCCTGTCTCCTGGAGGCAGGAAGGGGATTACAGCCACTTAACTGCCTGTTAACAGGTAGTTAGCAAGGAGTTAAGAGTATTATCCTCATTTTTCCAACAGAGGCGTGGGTTTCCCCGCCAGGGTCACCGAGGCGAGCAGTGGGTCTGCGGAGGTCGGAGGGGTGCAAAAGTATGCTGTGGAGGTAAGTGATGGGTGCAAGTGTGGAGAGGTAAGTATGTGAGGTGAGTGGAAAGTGATAGAAAAATTTACTTACCTTTGTTTCTTCCTGCAGGCTTCAACAGTTGGGGATCCGGAGAGCCTCACAACTCACCAGCAGAGATGACAGATGGCTGCTGCATTCTCCGATGCAACAGCCATCTAATTTCTGCGGAAGAAAGAAGTTTGATGAGTTTTGAATACAAGGACTCATCAAACAACAGAGAATGTCAGTGTTTGACAGCTTCACAGACGCTGATGTTCTCTGTTACCGGCTTCCCCTTAATTGGCCTGCTAAGCCCGCTGGGCAGGTTTAACAAGGTCAATCAAGGGAAAATAGCGTGGGTTGGTCAGAAATCGATGGAGGCGGGACAATGACCCGACAAGCAGCAGTCCCGCCTCCAACGCGCCCCCATTGGCAAAATCACCCTTAGAATACAGGTGCAGAGCTTTACAGCACAGCACAGAATTTTATAAGCGCTGGGATTCAGTGTAAAAAGCACAGAGATGTGCAGAATGGATCGGCCTGGGCAACCCTCGCCAGGATGCACTTGGATGTAGACGCAATGGCCTCCCCTCTGTGCTGAAGAGTTATGGCATCACAGCGTGTATTTCTGTCACATGCACCAGCTTGTTCTTCAGACCCCTTGCCAGAGATATTGCCTATAAACCCAGTACTGACTGTCAACACCTGTTAATAAGGTCAAGTCTCACACTAAAAGATCAGGGAGGGAAAGTGTTACAGTAATAAAATGGATAACATTTTTATGTCTCGCCTGTTCCTGTGCTGGAGTGGGCTGCCTTCTTCTGGTTTAATTTGAATCATAAAAAGGAATCAGAAAAAATGTTTTTTCCTTATCCTTTTCATGTCAGATTAACATTTAAATTTAAGTGGCTATATATAGCTCTTCTGGTAGCTTAGTCCGGAAGTACACCAGCCGGTGTGGGACTGAGCCATACAGTCCAGGAGGCTCCCAGGTTCTGTTGCTGGAGCTGACTTAGCCAGTACAACAACTATTCTCCTGCAATTGGACTCAGCACCACTGGGCTCGGGGCCTGGGGAGGAAAATCAGCCAGGGTTCCTGAGGGGTGTGCACAACAAAATGCTTGGTGCATTGGGAAGTCTACCAGAAAAGCTGCGGTCAATATCAAGGAGCAGGGAGGTGCCAGGCACCAATTTGGCACAGGGCTTTACGCAGATCTTGGAACCCATCCTTTCCTACAACAACAACTTGTATTTATATAGCGCCTTTAGCATAGTCAAATGTCCCAAGGCGCTGCACAGGTGTATTTTAAGACAAAACATTTGACACCGAGCCACATAAGGAGAAATTAGGGCAGGTGACCAAAAGCTTAATCAAAGAGGTAGGTTTTAAGGAGCATCTTAAAGGAGGAGAGAGAGGTAGAGAGGCGGAGAGGTTTAGGCAGGGAATTCCAGAGCTTAGGGCCTAGGCAACAGAAGGCACGGCCACCAATGGTTGAGCGATTATAATCAGGAATGCTCAAGAGGGCAGAGGTAGAGGAGCGCAGATATCTCGGGGTGGGTTCTGGGGCTGGAGGAGATTACAGAGATAGGGAGGGGTGAGGCCATGGAGGGATTTGAAAACAAGGATGAGAATTTTGAAATCGAGGCGTTACTTAACTGGGAGACAATGTAGGTCAGCGAGCACAGGGGTGATGGGCGAACGGGACTTGGTGCGAATTAAGACACGGGCAGCCAAGTTTTGGATGACCTCAAGTTTATGTTGGATAGAACGTGGGAGGCCAACCAGGAGTGCATTGGAATCGTCAAGTCTAGAGATAACAAAGGCATGGATGAGGGTTTCAGTCGTAGATGAGCTGAGGCAGGGACGGAGACGGGCGATGGAGGTGGAAATAGGCGGTCTTAGTTATGCCGCGGATATGTGATCCGAAGCTCATTTCAGGGTCAAATATGACACCAAGGTTGCGAACAGTCTGGTTCAACCTCAGACAGATGTTAGGGAGAGAGATGGAGTCAATGGCTAGGGAACGGAGTTTGTGGCGGTGACCAAAAACAATGGCTTCGGTCTTCCCAATATTTAATTGGAGAAAATCTTTGCTCATCCAGAGCTGGATGACGGACAAGCAGTCTGATAATTTAGAGACCGTGGAGGGGTCGAGAGAAGTGGTAGTGAGGTAGAGCTGGGTATTAACATAGAAACATAGAAACTAGGAGCAGGAGTAGGCCATTCGGCCCTTCGAGCCTGCTCCGCCATTCAACGAGATCATGGCTGATCATCCAAACCCTAGCACCCGGTCCCTACACCGACAGCCATCCCACCCAAGCCCTATCCCCGTAACCCCACATATTTAATCCCCCCTAACACTAAGGGCCAATTTTTATCATGGCCAATCAACCTAACCCGCACATCTTTGGACTGTGGGAGGAAACGGGAGCACCCGGAGGAAACCCACGCAAACACGGGGAGAATGTGCAAACTCCACACAGACAGTCACCCGGGGCCGGATTTGAATCCGGGTCCCTGGCGCTGTGAGGCAACAGTGCTAACCACTATGCCACCGTGCTGCGTATTGTCAGCGTACATGTGGAAACTGGTGCTGTGTTTTCGGATGATGTCACCAAGGGGCAGCATATAGATGAGAAATAGGAGGGGACCAAGGATAGATCCTTGTGGGACACCAGAGGTAACGATGCGGGAGCGGGAAGAGAAGTCGTTGCAGGTGATTCTCTGGCTACGATTAGATAGATAAGAATGGAACGAGGAGAGTGTAGTCCCACCCAGCTGGACGACGGTGGAGAGGCGTTGGAGAAGGATGGAGTGGTCAACTGTGTCAAAGGTTGCAGATAAGTCAAGAAGGATGAGGAGGGATAGTTTACCTTTGTCACAGTCACAACGGATGTCATTTGTGACTTTGATGAGAGCTGTTTTGGTACTGTGGCAGGGGCGGAAACCTGATTGGAGGGATTCAAACATGGAGTTGCGGGAAAGGTGGGCATAGATTTGGGAGGCAACAATGCATTCAAGAACTTGAGAGGAAAGGGAGTTTGGAAATGGGGCAGTAGTTTGCGAGGATGGAGGGGGTCAAAGGTTGGTTTTTTGAGGAGAGGGGTGATGACGGCAGATTTGAGGGTCAGGGGGACAGTATCCGAGGAGAGAGAACTGTTAACAATATCAGCTAACATGGGAGGCAGAAAGGAAGTTCGGTGGTCAGTAGTTTGGTGGGAATAGGGTCGAGGGAGCAGGCAGTGGGTCTCATGGACAAGATGAGTGAAGAGATGTCATGAGGGGAGATCAGGGAGAAACTGGAGAAAGATGTAAGTTCAGGGCATGGAAAGGGTGCCATCTCCGTTCGCGCATTTGTGGACCCAACCACGATGCAGCATCTGATGGCTAATGTCTCAGCTTCCATTGCAGCACAAGCAGAAGCCACAGAACGTCTGAGTGCTGCAGTGGAAGCTCAGACTGAAATCATGCAAGCTCAGATTGCTGCCATCATGGCTGTAGATTATACTGTGCAAAGGGGCTTGCAGTCCAGCAATCAACTCCAACAGATTGCTAGGACTGCTGAGGCACCGCCCTGGGGGAGTGGCAGTGGCTCCATGGAGCACGAACCTGTTGTCCTCTCTTAGAATGACAGCATTCGTGTTCTCACCCCTGCCACTCCGCCAATGCCCTTGTTGTTGCCTGTCAGCCAACCAGCCCAGACTGCTGCTGCCCATGCCAAGATGATGCTGTCTGCAGCCAGGCCTTCTCGGCCCAGATCTGCTCAAGGTCATCCTCCAAGACCATCTTCAGGCTCGTCCACTGAAAGTCAGTAGCCTTCCACCAGCTATGCTGCAGCCATTGGTGTAGCACTGCGTAGGAGCACTAGGACAGGCAAAGGCACACAGAAGACAGGCACTAAGGGAATGCACAAGGGTGCTTAGTTACATTTGTATGCAATATGGCATGATTTAATTTATAAACTTAGTTTGGAATGTGTATTTTGTGTTAACTTTTATTTTTGCATTGTAGCCAAGAGGACGATGTGATGGTCAGTGACAGAGGGAAGGTAAGGAGTTTAGGACTGTTGATGACTGGGGAATTGGGGTTGAGATTACTGGTATTGCACTTGAATTAGTTCTTCACACACAGCCCAGGCAGAAAGGGGCTATATAGGCTACAGCCTCCCTTCCTCGTCCTCCTCTTCCACCTCATTCCTTCCTCGTCCTTCTCTTCCTGCTCCCCCTCCTCCTCCTTCCTCTTCTAGCAGCTTGTCCTGCTCTGTGTGGCCTCTGTTCATTCTGCCAGTCATGCTTGATTCCAAGAGGAAAGCCTACTAGTGCACCCATGTCTGGGAGCAACTGGTTTGTGCAGAAGCCTTGAAGTCAGCAAAAAGTACTTCAGCACCTGCCACACCACTCCCTGTAGACTTCTGAAACTTGAAACAACAATGGAAAGCACCAAAAACATATAGAATTGTAGCAACAGCCAGAAGAAATAAAGCAGCAACTAACCTGTAAGTTGTTGATGATCCCTTTAAATAGCACTGGTGGGGGGTCCTTCATGCTGCTTAACGGATATTCAGCTTTGTGAGGTTAAGAGAGGGCGTCAACGTAGAGCTCCAAAATGGCAGCGCTGACGTCAAATCAGCATTTCACGCTGATTGATGTCATGATCTGCCTGCTCTGCATACTTCTGACGGATATTAAGTGCGCACATGCTAACCAAGTGTGCACGGGCACCGCGGACACTATTTTGAATCCCTAAGGGGACTCGTAGGGCTCAACTGCCCTCTCAGGTGGACGTTGGGCATGGGGGGGGGGAGGGGGGATACAATTTCCTGTTGCTAGTAGCGGGAGTTGTAGTAGCCTGCACCTTGCTGGGAGCGGGGGTGGGGCGGGGGGGGCGGCGGTGGGGGTGCTTTGTGGCGGGAACCCTCTTTCTGATGGGCAGGCCCAACATATACGGAGCTGGCTCATCTGGGATTGCTAGACCAGTCATGGTCCAAGTGGTCTCTGGACGGCTGTGGGGACATGGCCAGAATATATGCAGGAGAGTGCCTTTTTTGCCCTAATGATCACTACATAAGATTTGTGTAAAATATGTCTTGTCACACAAGCAAGGCCTACCTGGTGATAATGATAATGGAACTTATCCTGATACAATCACAGATACGGGACAATCACAAATCTGTTTTCTTGCAGTAGCAGACTGCGCCTGATCATATCAGGGTTTTACTCTAACTTTCTTTCAGCTCCCTCATGATGAAAGCATCTGTTTTTTTAATGTAGGTCTTGTCTGCCATTGTGAAGACAAGATGGACCACAGCTGCTGTTGTGAAGTCCAAATAGACCTTTCTGTCTTACTGGGGACTCCTCAATAATGCTGCTGTGGGCAGTCACAAAATGGAGGCCAGACACTTCTCCGCAGGAAGAGTAGCTAAAACGATGAAGACCAATAGTTTTATTAAATAGGATCCTTCCACTTGCTATAGGGATTGCTAGGGTCGCCCTGACTCTTATTCCTTGCTCTTACTGGAGAGCAAGGAAAAGGGAGGGAATAGCACTAAATCCCAGCTCAGAGCATTTTACAGCCATGACGGGCTGTAAACCAAGAGCCTGAGGCACATGGAGCAGTAGGTCAGCTAAAGGCCACAGGTGAAGGGAAGGCTGGCCTCAGGTAGCCCCCAGGCCACATTATGAACAGCACTGACCAAGTGGAAGAGACAAGCTCACGGGCCTGCATCAATTAGGCTTTGGCACAACTGTATCTATTTTAGCGCATGGTTTGGGCCTGGGCTAAGACTGGAGCAACGGTGCAGTTGTCCCCAGCTGGCACAGTTTGTTTCCGTGGTGACCTGTGGTTTATTTTGATGTTTATTTTTGCTTGCACTGATGGGGCAACCATGACATCTGCAACATATAAACCAAGTTTTATTTGGACCTGGCTGGTACGTTACAATTAAATGGATATCGCTTGACATCTAAATTTATGATTACACTTAACTGGTAAGAGCGATCAGCAGTCTTACTGTCAGTAGCAGGACATTTTTTATAAAAGAGTGCATATTTATAAAGACTCGTCCCAATAAATGTATATCTTGTGCTGCAATTTTCTCAGCTATAATTAAAATAGAATCTGTACTTTTTTGTCAAACCCGTACACATAATTACTACCAGTAGCCAGTGCTGTTTCCATGGTAACTGCAAATTTTCACAGCATTTGTGGGAAGTGTATTTTCTACTGCGTGCCTATAAAAAGTTTCTCTGTGATTGAACTGTGAGACTTCGATGATACTGTTTGCCTATAATACACTTTGGAAAAGAAAACAAAACAAATCATTTCTTGTGGTGCAGTTTCTCGTGGGTTATTTTCTCCCTCTGTGGGCGGTACGGGGGTTGGGGGGTTGGCGGTTGGCACAGCTTTTGGAGGCTTCAACACACTGCATCACGGAGCTGCAGGATCTACGGCAATGCCCTCTTCACCCACGGAGCCAGTTATGGTATGGTGGGGGTGGTAGGATCATCACGGAATACCCAGTGTGCAATTACAGAGCAAGGTGCACCGTGATTACAAAAAGTGGCATGCCGGCAATGGAGAAGCGCAACTAAAATTGATTCCGAGTGTGAGAGGGATGACTTTTGTACGTGCTTAGGTGGCACTGTGGACAAGGAGCTCAGATCAGGAGACTGGCTGTGGCTCCGTGGAGAGTGAGTGCGCTACTGCAGCTGGGTTAGGTCACTGCGCGTTGTGGGGTTTGCGGGTGGAGCATTATGTTCTTGTTGCTCTGCTTTTGCTGGCTGGTCTTTTTGGGATGTCCCTGTGGGTGATCCCATAGATTTACAGGAAAGTGCGCCTATCGCCCAATGTTTCCCAGTGCCAGCAGGAAGATGTACATAATCTGCTGAGACAGGTGCTGCCAAATCAGCAACTTTATCGTGGGATTAAAGTGCAAGGTTGGAGAACTTAGTTCTAATGTACCAGAGAAAGGTTCAGCCCTATTACATAGAATTACATAGAATTTACAATAAATAACAGAAACAGGTAATTCGGCCCAACTGATCTATACTGGTGTTTATGCTTCACACAACCCTCCTCCAACCCTACTTCATCAAACCGTGATAGCATATCCTCCTACAATAGCAAAATACTGCGGATGCTGGAAATCTGAAATAACAACAGAAAATGCTGGAAATACTCAGCAGGCCAGGCAGCATCCATGGACAGAGAAACAGAGTTAACATTTCAGATCTGGGACCCTTCATCAGAACTGGAAAAAACTGGAGATGTAATAGATATTAAGCAGGAAGGGGTGTTTGGGGCCCTGGACAGTGGGAAGGGGGCAGGTAAAAGGGCATGTGTTGCATCTCCTGCGCTTGCACGGGAAGGTGCCAGGCGAAGGAGAAGGGCTGTCAGGGGTGATTGAGGAGTGGACCAGGGTGTTGCGGAGGGTGTGGTCCCTTCGGAATGCTGAAAGGGGAGGTGAGGGGAAGATGTGTTTGGTGGTGGGATCACGTTGGAGGTGGCGGAAATGGCGGAGGATGATACGTTGAATGTGGAGGCTGGTGGGGTGAAAGGTGAGGACAAGGGGAACCCTATCATGGTTCTGGGAGGGAGGGGAAGGGGTGAGAGCAGAAGTGCGGGAAATGGAACGGACACGGTCAAGGGCCATGTCAACCACAGTAGAAGGGAATCCTCGGTTGAGGAAAAAGGAAGACATGTCGGAAGCACTGGTATGGAAGGTGGCATCGTCAGAACAGATGCGGTGGAGATGGAGAAACTGGGAGAATGGAATAGAGTCCTTACAGGAAGCGGGGTGGGAGGAAATGTAGTCCAGGTAGCTGTGGGAGTCAGTGGGCTTGTAGTGGATGTTTGTCGAAAGCCGATCGCTAGAAATGGAGGCGAAGAAGTCAAAGAAGGGAAGGGACGAGTCGGAGATGGACCATGTGAAGGTGAGGGAAGGGTGGAAATTGGAAGTAAAGTGAATGAACTTATCTAGTTCAGGGCGAGAGCAGGAAACGGCACCGATACAATCATCGATGTACCGGAAAAAGAGGTGAGGGAGGGGGCCTGAGTAGGACTGGAACAAAGAATGTTCCACATATCCCATGAACAGGCAGGCATAGCTAGGGCCCATGTGGGTTCCCATAGCAACACCTTTAATTTGGAGGAAGTGAGTGGAGTCAGAGGCGAAGTTGTTTAATGTGAGAACAAGTTCAGCCAGGCGGAGGAGGGTGGTGGTGGATGGGGACTGGTTGGGCCTCTGTTCAAGGAAGAAGCAGAGTGCCTTCAGGCTGTCCTGGTGGGGGATGGAGGTGTAGAGGGATTGGGCGTCCATGGTGAAAAGGAGACGGTTGGGGCCAGGAAACTGGAAACTGTTAAAGTGACGGAGGGCGTTGGAAGAGTCGCGAATGTAGGTGGGAAGAGACTGGATAAGGGGAGAAAAAATAGAGTTGAGATAGGAAGAGATAAGTTCCGTGGGACAAGAACAGGCTGAAATGATGGGCCTACCAGGGCAGTCCTGTTTGTAGATCTTGGGAAGGAGGTAGAAGCGGGCTGTGCGGGGTTGGGGGACTATGAGGTTGGCGGCTATGGAGGGAAGATCTCCAGAGGAGATGAGGTCAGTGACAGTCTTGGAAACAATGGCTTGATGTTCGGTAGTGGGGTCATGGTCCAGGTGGAGGTAGGAGGAGGTGTCGGAGAGTTGCCATTCAGCTTCCGCACGGTAGAGGTCGGTTCGTCAAACAACAACAGCACCACCCTTGTCAGCAGGTTTAATGACAATGTTAGGCTTGGATCGGAGAGAACGGAGTGCTGCAAGTTCAGAGGGAGGTAGGTTGGCGTGAGAGAGGGGAGCAGAGAAATTGAGACGGCCGATGTCACGTTGGCAGTTAGCAATGAAAAGATCTAGAGAGGGTAAGAGGCCAGAGGGAGGGGTCCAAGTAGAACAAGAATTTAGAAAGCGGGAGAAAGGGTCAGCTGTGTGGGGGGAAGGCTCCTGGCCAAAGAAGTGGGCACGGAGACAAAGGAGACGGAAAAAGAGCTCGGCATCATGCCGAGCTCGAAATTCATTGAAATGGGGGCGTAAGGGGATGAAGCTCAGGCCTTTGCTGAGGACTGATCGTTCGGGGTCAGAGAGGGGAAGGACAGAGGGGATAGTAAAAACACGGCAGGAGGTGAGATTGGAAGAAGGGATGGGATCAGAGGAAAGTGACGGGGAAGAAGGTTCTGGAGGGGTGATGGTGTCCAAGAGTTGATGAAGTTTGCGATCCTTAACATTAGAAAGGAAGAAAAAACGTTTTTTGTTGAAGCATCGGATGAGTCGATGGATGAAATGGAACTGTGGACCCGGACAGCTTTGAGATAGAGTGCGTCGATGCTGCTGAAGAGAGAGGTCAAGAATGTTCATGTGGCGGCGCATGGCGTTGAGCGTGGATCTCAAGATGCGGCGAGAGCAGTAGTTCGAGGAACGATGAATATCGAGGAGATATTTGTAATCCTGGGTGGATCCGAAACATGAAGGGTGGAAATGCTTCTATTCCTTTCTCCCTCATGTTCATCTCAACCACTCCCTGTGGTAGCAAGTTCCACATTCTCACCACTCTCTGGGTAAAGAAGTTTCTCCTGAATTCCTTATTGGATTTATTAGTGACTATCTTCTATTTTTGGCCCCTAGTTTTGGACTCCCTCACAAGTGGACACATCTTCTCTTCAGCTACCCTATCCAACCCCTTCATAATTTTAAAGACTTCTAGTAGGTCACCCCTCAGCCTTCCCTTTTCTAGAAAGTGGATGTGTTTCCTCATGGCATGTTACTTAATATAGCTTGGATAATCTTCACATTTGGAGAGAAAGGTTTGTTTAGTTGTCTGGAATAGATAGACGCTAGGACATGACCAACTCATATACGGGAGTGTGACCTTTGGGGTGCAGCCCTTATAATGTTCCTCTGCTGGATCCCATGTACGTTGGGTTGGCGATTTGGTGATTTTCAGTTGGATTTCTTGTTCTGCTGAGCTTTTGTCTCAATACCTTTCCCAATTTCTCTTGCATTGTTTGACAAGCAAGGTCATATTCCCAAGATTTGTTATGGCTTTCTCTGCTGTCTGTTGCCATGGAACACAGGATGCAGATGGATCTGCAGGGATTTTTTATTTGTGGAGGTACAGGTTAGTTGAGGTGGACAGGTGGGCTGGTTCGTGAAGTGTTACCGAGTCTTGAAAGTAGAGGAATAGACAAGGCTGTGTAAGGTGGAGCTGATCGGTTAGTTATTGGAAAACACGCAGGCAAATATACAAAAAGAGGATGGGAAAAGACCGTCAGGCCCATTAAAGCCACCCCGTCCAGATATGGGGCAAGCACCCATAGCATTTACACAGTTCTTAACCACACAATCTCCTAGGAGAGGCAAAATAAAAACAGGATAAAAGCTGTAGCCAATTCAGGAAGAATTTTAACCAATACCTTTCTGACCCCAAGGCAATCTAGCAAAATGGGCTAACTAACAACTGACCTTTTATAACTGGAAATGTCCTCTTGACTCAGTTCCCTTTTAAATTACTGCAGCCAATCCATACTCAATGCATGATCTGACTTTCACGGAGTATTCTGAAGCCAACTTTTGAACCTGTTGTCAGCAAGTGACTCGAAGAGTTTCCTTTGTGTCAGAAAGGACTGACATACCCAAAACACATCTTCAGTCATATGAAAATCTCCTTGGCTGCTGAACATACTGCTATTACCTGATTCTTCTGGGCCTATGTCCTGAAGGTCAGTGAAGGGCAGATTGCAGAGAGGTGCTAACAGGGAACCTTCAGCTCCCACATCCAGCCAGGAGTTTGATGGGGAAGATGAGTTCCAGAAAGTGATCCTTTAGAGCAGTTCTTAAAGTTTAGGCGGCAAATCCTGCCCGTCTGCTTGGGGAACTGTTTGAAGTGTATGTGTGAAGGAAAGAAAGTCCTTGCATTTATACAGCATCTTTCATGACCTCGAACATCCCAAAGCGCTTTACAGCCAATGAAGCACTTTTGAGATATGGTCACTGTTGTAATGTAACGCGGCAGACAATTTGCGCACAGCAAGGTCCCACAAACAACAATGAGATAATGACCAGATCATCAGTTTTAGCTGTTGGTTGAGGGATAAATATTGGCCAAGACACCGGGGAAAACTCTCCTGCTCTTTTTGAAATAGTGCCATGGGATCTTTTACGCCCACCTGAGAGGGCAGACGGGGGCCTCGGTGTAACGTCTCATCTACAAGACGGAGTTCCTGTGGCTGTCCAGACACATTTGAAGATGAACTTGTCAAGGTGCTGGAGTCGCTGCACGAGGATTTCAACATCTGGTGCAGCTGGATTGGAATGGTCAGTGCACATTCTGGCTGGGGAAGGGAAGTAGTTTCTGTTGTAGATGACTGAGGGCTTTAGGCGTAGCAATTACATTTTGGTATCTGACACCTATCTTAGAACATCTGCTTCCTCTTACAACGTTCCTGGCAATCAAGTCTAGCTCAGCTTCCCAATAGCATGGCTTTTGGTTGCTAGGTGTTGCCACTGATATTTTTGCTTCTTTTCTTGGGCTGCGTCATAGATAAAGTCGAGAGGATTGTTTCCTGTTGTGAATCATGATTCATTCGCTCAATTTTAGCTCGCATCCTCCCAGCAACATTATCTCATCCATGTAAGTGGAAATACTATCACCTTTCTACCAAACTAGCAGCATTAACTCATTGTTTCCCAGCATGTCAGTGTAATAATTATATAATATGAGCGTGCTCTCTTACTTCAGTGAGTGTTAATGTTACATTTGATTTTGAATATCTAATTTAGAGACTTTCCTTTAACTATCAGTAACTGCATCCGTTTGGTAGCAAAATACTGCAGATGCTGGAAATCCGAAATAACAACAGAAAATGCTGGAAAAACTCAGCAGGCCAGGCAACATCCGTGGAGAGAAATTAGAGTCAACGTTTTGGGTCAAAACCCTTTATCAAGACTAAAGAGGCACAAGGAATGAAATAGATTAAGAGACCGGGCTGGGAGAGAACAAAAGGGAAGAGACATTAAGAGGTATTTAAAACGAGACGAGATGGTGATAGGACTAGTGGAGACAAAAGACGGCTCTAGATTAGGTGTGAAATGCGCTGGCAGAATGGGAGACAGCTGCCATGTGGGAAGAGAGAAAAAAATAAATAAGTCAAAATGTAATAGGGGCCGAGGTTATGATCTGAAATTGTTGAACTCGATGTTGAGTCCGGAAGGCTGTAAAGTGCCTAATCGGAAGATGAGGTGCTGTTCCTCGAGTTTACGCTGAGCTTCCGTGGAACAATGCAAGAGGCCAAGGACGGTGAGGTCCGAGTGGGAATGGGGTGGTGAATTAAAATGACAGGCGACCGGAAGCTTGGGGTCACCCTTACGGACTGAATGGAGGTGTTCCGTAAAGCGGTCACCCAATCTGCGTTTGGTCTCCCCGTTTGGTAATGGGTTGCAGTCAGCTTGCTCCAGCAGAGCACTGAAGATGGAGTTTTGTAAGCAGAGGCTGAACTCCTGAACGCTGGTGTATATAAAATATATTGCTTAAAATCTTAAATCCCTTTTTAATTCAATCTTGGGTACAAAGATCCCTAAAAAACATGTTCAAATAAGAACATTACACTTTAAACATATGGAACTCCTCAACTCTGTTCCTTCTGTTCCACCCCCACTTTCTCTTCCTCCCACAATCCATAGGCTTTTAAAACTCAACTTTGTATCACTTAACTGCAACGTGAGTTATCTCATCTTCTCTCCCACACTTTTCAATCTCGTTCGTGCCTTGGCCCTTCACTTTGCTTTCTCATTAAAAAAATCTTCCGAAGACCCACTGAGCTTATCTATTGAGTAGTTGAGCTATGTTGACCAAGAAGCTGCCAAATTTGGTCTTTACTGAGTTAGCTGATATCGGGTGGCAGTATGGGATGTTACAATTGATGTTAGAGCCCATGGGTCAAGGGAAGGAAAATTGAACCAGGGTTTCCATTCCTGATTGCTGTCCAGTGATTCATGTAGGGGTAGATGGCACCTGAGGATAGATTAAGCTCAGCTGTGACACCTTCTGCAGTCAAATGGCCCGCTGTCAATCGAGTGGTAGCTCCTTGGGCGAGGCACTGGTGGCGGGGAGGGGGCAGCCTATGTGGAGCCATATCCTAGCAAGGAGTCAGTGCCCTCAGGACAGGAATAGGAGAGAATAAAAATGACAGAGAAAATGTGAAAAAAAAATTGACCGCACTGTGCCCTTGCCGTCTACTCCTGTGACTATCCATCTGATAGTCTAGATTTCCTCCTCCTGGTTGTTAACTGTAGCAGTGTAATTTGAGTAGTTGGGAGGTCAGCTGTATTCCACCAGAATACTGCCCACTTTAGTGCCTGTCCCATCTTCCATGGGTTGGAAGTGCCCGCCCATTTTTGGCATGTGAGGCGATGATGTCCAGATCATGTCATATATTTCCATTTCCTATTATTTTCACCTAATTTATTCCAGGTCATGTTGAAGGTCATTTCCACGTCATGTTCCAGGTCATGTTGAAGTTTGTGTAACACAGGTGTCCAGAGTTCTTAGGCATTGTAGAAAAGGCTGAAGTGAATCTGAAGAACACACAGAAAGAAAGAGAATGAAAGAACTTGTGTTTATATATCATTTATACATCAGCTATATTTGTGGTATTTCCAGAAGCTTAATTTCAGACTCAAATTGTTGATTTTTTTTGCAGTTCCTAAACACTTGCCCATTTGCCTCTGTGCTATGTGCTGTGGTACTGCCATTTCCTCTCCACCCATCCTCATTTACAGATGGGCCACAATAGGTTTCCATCGAAAATGTATTTTTGTTAGGCGAAGGGGAAGAGCAATGCAGGGATTCCAGGCTGGTCTTGTCCCACTGAATGTGCACGGCTCCCACATACCGGCACTTCCATTCAGGATATATCGGCAGTTGCTCCAGGAGCCGGGTATGCTTTATGAAGGAAGCTGTTACTGAATACTTGCACATGCTGCAACTTAACCTCGATCCCACATCCACCACGAGTCTTTTACATCCACCTGAGAGGGCAGACGGGGCCATGGTTTAACGCCTCAGTTCTGGAGTGGGTCTTGAACCCACAACCTTCTGACTCAGAGGCGAGGGTGCTACCCACTGAGCCACGGCTGACAGCCAATGAAGGGTACACATTCAAAACGCTGTCATCTGTCTGATCGACCTGCTGCATATGTCCAGCATTTTCTGTTTCTATTTCAGCATTTTCACTTTTTCTATTTCATTATACCACACTACCAGTGGCTATGAAGGTCACAACCAACCCATAGCTTTTATGCTACGGATCATTCGAGGCTGCCACTGAGGACATCACTACCATTAACCAACCAATCAGCTGTGAACAGATGCATTAAGCAAGTCACTGATGCATGGTTTTCTAGAGCAAGTAATTTCATCTCCTTCCCCATGGACAACCGGTGTCAGCATGACAGAGTGCTGCAATTTTACAGAGTGGCAGGATTCCCAAAGATCCAAGGAATCATAGATTGAAGCGGCGTGGCCAGACATGCTCCTGTGGTCTAAGTCGCCACAAAAGCCAACTCGAAAAGATTCCCGTTCCTCATGGTGCAGCTCCAGCAGCAGCAGCACTGCGCCGTGCAGTAAATAAGCTGGCCGCTGCCACCATGCCTTTGTTTAAGGCAGTCCTGTGTGACCACTCTCCCACCCTGAAAGAGCAGTTGCGGGATAGATCCTATGAGATCAAGGTTGTCCACTGTAGACTGGGTCGATGACACCTGTGTAACATCCCAGGGCATGAGCTGAACATCGTTAAAAGAAAGATTTGCATTTATATAGAGCCTTTCCTGACCTCAGGACGTCCCAAAGTGTTTTACAGGCAATGAAGTACTTTTGAAGTGTGGTCACTGTTGCAATGTAGGAAACGCGGCAGCCAATTTGCGCACAGCAAGCTCCCACAAACAGCAATGTGATAATGACCAGATCATCTGTTTTAGTGATGTGGGTTGAAGGATAAATATTGGCCAGGACACTGGGGAAAACTCCCCTGTGCTTCTTCGAATAGGATTTTTTACGCCCACCTGAGAGGGCAGACGGGGCCTCGAACTAATGTCTCCATACAGTCACCGGAGTCATAATTAAGGCCAAGGGTGCTGAGGTCAGAGATAATGAGAAAGTTTAATTAGAATACAGAGCATCTGCATTACGTGGCATTGTAATTTTGTATTATGAGTGCTTACCGTACTGGGCGTGTGTGTGTCCATTGTTCTTGTCATTTTTTCATCTGTTTTTTAAATTCTTGTTTTAATGCTTAGGCATAACCATGAAATTATGTCTCCACAAAATAGCAGAGAGGAGTTTCAGACAACACATTAACTGTTTATAGGCTAGTATCCCATAGGATAATAGGATAACAGTGGTCCGAGGGTTAAACTCCCAACGTTTCGAGGGGGACGGGGGGAAGGTCACATTTAAACTCCCGGTCTGCTGAGAGTTAAATTCCTACTGCGCGAGGGATGGAGTAGGATTTTTTTCTTCAATCGGTTCCGTGCATTCCTTTTTTCTCCTCAGGCAACTTCTAAATATGCAGGCAGTCACTTATCGCTGTCTGACAGACCTGCAGTGCCCAGTGTACAGTACTTCAGAAGGACATTGTCCAATCTTCTTGTCACTCTATGCCAGCTGTATTTAAAAATTGATTAAACATAAAAGCTGAGAACTTTGTTTTATCAGTGTAATTCAGTTTGGGTAAAAAAAACCTCAAATATTAAGGAAAATGTGTTGCTTGTGAACCCTTAAAGAAAGATATTGACTGACTTTAGCCGAATCATAACAAAACAAAATTCTTATGAAAACCACCTTTGATTTCAGCTAATAAATAAATGAATTAAAATACTGGATAACAGCTGGGACAACGAGCGTTGCAACAGTGCCTTGGGGTAGAGTAATGTACAGTGCAGTGGAACAGAATGGGAAATCTTTCAGTCACTGCTCAGTGTGCAACTGAGCAACAATGGCCGGGTGATTCCTGGGTCTGTTCCCTGATTAAGTGCATCTTAGCTAGGGCGTAATTGGGATGCTGCAATTGGTCTCAGCGCACCTGGAGGGTGGAAAACTCCCTTTGTTGATCACTATCTAATAACTTCTGTTGGAAAGTGCACAGGTGAACATCAGTAGTGGGAAGGATTGGGGTCGGCTGTGACATCCTGTACAGACAAATAATCTGCCATCACTCACTATACAGGCTAAGATAGGAATTTAGGTGACGGGGGAAGGTGTGCTGCTGACAGTCATTGAACCATACCATAGTATGTGTTGGTGTCATTAGCAAAGAAGGGGAAAGAAAGAATTTGCATTTATATAGCACCTTATCACATCCTCAAGATGTCCAGAACAGCTTCACAATCAACAAATTACTTTTAAAGTGCAGCTGCTGTCGTTATGTAGGCAGACGCGACAGTCAGCCCACAACCTTCTGACTCAAAGGCAAGAGACCTACCAACTGAGTCAAGCTGAGAAAAGAGAAATGAAGCAGATTGGAGGGGGTGCGGGAGAATGGAATCTGGCAGCTCATTGGTTGATGCCGTGGCTTCCCAATCAGGTGGCTACAGATTTGAGGGGAAAAGGGGAGACATATAACGAATTAGCAAAACAGGGACTTTGAGCGCAAAGGGCAGTGCCCCTAAGTGAGCAGCAAATCAGGCAGGCTAAGAATTGGGCATGCTGATCTCCGAGTCTGAAATCCTGACATGTGCTCCCGTCCAATGAAGCTCTGCCCCGTGAACACTAAATCATACAATTGATTCCTGCTGCCCTGTCCTGGAAGAAAGAGGCAGTGGAGCGATAGGCCAGCAATCGCATCAACAAAAAATCATTATATCCACAAATTTGCTGTCCATTATTTTTCAGGTTCTGACTGGATTAAGTGGTCCAACGGATGGTGATCCAAGTGGACACTGTATTCAGCACTTAGCTGATAAGATTGAGGAATGTGCCAATAAATTGCGATGTTTTGATAAACTTGTCATCAACTGTACATACATTTTGCATAATTGGAGCAGCCATGGTACATATTGAAGCCAATTGTTACTTGTATATTCATAGATTTTAAATCTCTATTAGTAATGGTATATATGGTATTTACAAATACACAGAAGTAAGTTTACAGATGGCTGTGCGCAGTTAGTTCAAGCACCACTCCAGGACTTGAGCAGATAATCTAGGCTGATATTCCAGTGCAAAGCATTCCATGTTCTAGCTACTCCCTGCATTAAGATATTTCTCCTACTTTCTCTCCTTATTCTCTTAGTGACAATTTTAAATTGATGATCCTTTGTCTCTGGCTCCTCAACCAGAGGAAATAGTGATTCCTTATTTGCACTATCAAAGCTCTTAATAGTTTTAAAAACCTTGATTAAATCTCCTCTTAGCCTTGCCTGTTCCAGTGGAAATAGTCCCAGAAACTCAAGTCTTTCAGCATAACTATAGTTTCTCATTCCTGGCATCATCCTGGTGAATCTCTGCTATATGGTCTTGAAAGCATTAATGTCCTTTCTATAATCTAGAACCCAGAACTGCACAGTACTATGGCCTAACCAGTATTTTCAAATACATGGGGGAAAAATTGGGTGCCTTTGCGCCTCCTGTTAGTGCTATGGGACACAAATGGCTTTGCGACCAGGTGCGGCACTGAAATCGACTCCTGCCATATTCGGCGGGAGTTTTGCGGCGGCGCTATGGCATTGTGCCCCGATCTCCTTTGCCTGGAGATCGTGACATCATCGCCGTGCGCATCACCCCGGTAGCGCCCCGGACCCGAACTTGACTTCCGCCCCCTGCAGCAGCGCCAGTCGAAAACACCGACAGCTGCAGGAGGCGTGCATCGGGCGGCCGGCCACTTCGGGGGTGATGATTAAAGGCGAGGTGGCTGAGGTAAGTAAAAAAAACCTTATCTTTCTTGTTGTAGTTTTGTTCGTGGGTACCTGCCCGCGATCGATCAGCCCGGCACTCTGCTTGAGTGCTGGGCTGATCGCGTGGGATCGTGGCTGCCTTGGCGGTCCAGGTAGGGACTTTTTTACATTGCAGAGCCTGCAGCGATGGCCCTTCCCTTTAAGTGTGCAGCTCTGCTGAAGTCTCCGCCCTGCCTGCTGCCAATTGCGTTCCAAGAAGGAAGTAGAACGCTTGATTTAGCGCTCCACTTCCTTCTTGGAGCACAAACGGTGAATTTTTCAGAAGTTTGAAATCGTTAGCACCTGGCACTAATTTTTCAAACATTAAAAAAATTAGCAACCCTGACAGGGCAATCGTGAATTTCTCCCCCATTGTCTATACTTCTTTACTCTTGTATTGTGTGCCCCAGTTAGAGGAGTTTTTTAGGGTGGAAGGAAGTACTGAGTGAGGTGTGCTGGGCTCAGTGTTGGAATGACTGCTGTTTCTAATTTATATCAATGATGTGGATTGAGAAATCTTAAATGCAAATTAGTCAAATTTGCAGATGATACAAAACCAGATGGGGCAGTGAGATTGAAGGAGGCAGCTCAGAAATTACAGAATTAATTGGAGAAAATAAGTACGTGGGCAGAAAATGGCAGATGAAACTTAATGCAGACAAATACAGCAGATAGGAAGTAAAATTGTGTTGAAATCACTAAGGATGTCGTTGAAAGAGACTTAGTAGATTGGATGCTCAACATGTTCAATCAATGCAGAGCAACAATCCACAAAACCAATAGAATGTTAAACTACACAACTAAAACAGTAGAAGTCATGATTAAATGTACAATGTTCTGGTCAGATGGTATCTTCATACAGTGTCCAGTTCTGGTTGGCAAGAAACAAGCCCAAGTGGCAGAGCAGGGAAGAGATACAAGGTTGATGATGCCTTGTATTAAAGGTCTGAGCTATGAGGAAAGATTGGAGAAATTTCAGCCTGGCATTGAGCTGCTTGAAAAGTGATCTTAGAGAAATATATGCTAGTTAAAGGTATGGAAAAGTTAAATCTGGAAAATGACATTCAAATATAAATTGAGAGAGTAAGGCAAGGCCCACAGGTTCAAACTAGTGTAAAGGAAGTTCTTCTCAACACAGAGTGATCAACACATGGGATGGGCTTCCAGATAAGAGTAGTAGAGGCAAAGGTCATTTAAGAAATAATTTGATGCTGCAATCAGGGGAATGTAGGGTGTTTGTCAATAAGAAACTAAGATGGGACAAATAGCCTTCCTCATCTGTAATTAACTAGCAAATTGGACTGAGAATGAGATGCATCATTGGGTCCAAGAGGTTATTCTCCAGATTATTAAGATTGACCAGCGTTTCTTACAGTATATATGTCTGTATTCCAATGCTTGCTTCTGTACATGGACATGACACATTGGGTTAAAAACTGACAGCTTATGTTACTTATGCATGTGTCTGAGTTGTTTCTTATACATGGACACAGCATACCAAGTAAAAGCTGGTACGCAGGTCAGCTTGGCTGAGTTGGCACCAATCTGACCTCTGAGTCGGAATGATGTGGGGGTCAAGCCCCACCCCAGGACTAACGCGTATAAGCGACAGTGACACTCTGGTGAAGGAGCACTGCATTGTCAGAAGTGTTGTCCTTCAGATGAGCAGTCAGGACCTGCCCGACTGCTCACTACATTAGATAGATGTTAAGATCCCAGAAGTAGGAAGTTCTCCAGGTGTCCTGGTCAGCATTGCTCCCTCAATCAACACCACAAAAATATATTAACTGCTCATTCATTTCATCCTTATTTGTGGGATCCTACTGTGCGCAAAATGGCTGCTACATTGCCTCCATAAGAAAGAATTGACATATATCTAGTGCCTTGGATATCCTAAAGTGTTTCTCAGCAAATGAATTACCTTTGAACTCCAGTCATTGTTGTAATGCAGGCAAATGTAACAGTGAATTTGCACAAAGCAAGGTTCCACAGGCAGCAACAAGCAGAATGATCAATCTGTTTTTTGGAAGTGTTGTTTGAGGGATGATGTTGGCCATGACACTGCGATCTCTGCTGTTCTTCAAAAAAGTGCCACAGAAATGTTTATGTCTACCTGAACAGACAAACGTCTAAACCGAAAGACAACATCTCTGACATTGCAGCACTCCGCCAATATTGGATTACAGTGTCAGCCTAAATTATGTGCTCAAGTTCTGCAGTAGGGCTTAAATCCACAATGTCTTGATTTATAGGCAAGAATTCATTGTACGTAAAGCAATTTGAGAGGTTTCTGAGAGATGATAAATGATAAAGTTTTTCTTTCAGTTCACTCAGTCTGGTACTATATGGGTCAAATATGTCTCTGGGATGACTCCTGTAAAATACTCACCTGGGCAAATTTAAAGTTCCTCCATATCGTATACCGTGTCCTGCCTATGCTCAAAATTATGAAGGGTTTTGATAGAGTAGACAGGGAGAACCTGCTTCCATTGGCAGGAGAGCCGGTAACCAAAGGATACAGATTTAAAATAATTAGCAAAGGAATCAGGGGAGATGAGGAGAATGTTTTTACGCAGCGAGTTGTTGTGACCTGGAATGCGCTGCCTGAAAGAATGGTGGAAGCAGATTCAACAGTAACATTGAAAAGAGAATTGGATAAATACTTCAGGTAAAATATTTCAGGGCTATGCGGAAAGAACAGGGGGGTGTGGAACTAATTGGACAGATCTTTCAAAGAGCCACTTGTGCTGTATGACTCGATGATTCTATAACTCAGTGTCATACCCCTACATGTATAATGTGAACTGGGTAAGTGGGTATGCTTGCCATAGGGGAGAAGTTGCATTTGAAAGAAGGCAAAGCTGTGTTGTTGACAAGAAAGACTCAATCATTTGCTAACGTCCCTGGCGCTTTTGTAAACTATATAGATGTGAGTGTATGCGTTCTGTGTAGTGGACAGCTCCCATGGGATACACATGTAATATGCAGATGATATACATAACCACTGTCAGAATGCAGACAGCACTTGTGTTTAGGCTGCAAGCCACTATTTCTTAGGGGCTGGAGAATACAAAGGTGCAGACAAATTGGCACTGCAAGTGGCTGAGGCTGTGCCTCAGAATCTCTCACACAAGGCAGGCTCGTGTCAGCAGCACTGAGTCTCATCACCTCTACTTATGCATGAACAGGCTGCGGCGACTTGCTGTGATAAGCAAAGTCCGTCATACCACTTCTTCTGTGCTCGTCAAAAACTGGCAGGTTACCATAGCAGCGCTATGTTTAATATTTCAATCACTCTGTTTTACTAAAAAGATAGTCTGTGAGAAAACTTCCACTCCCTCTTGCTCGCCATTGAAAAAGCAAAGCCCTGTAGAGGATGCCGACTTTATAGCCCAAGATCCCAATCATATTTTAGCAACTGCAGCCAATTTTAGCAACAAAAAAACAGGGTAGGCCAATAATGTTAGTAGAAAAGGGACTTTTGTCTGTAGTTAGCACTGCTCTGTGAAAATTCCTAACTCGCCAGAAATGGATTAACGCACATTAGCAAAAATGGCCACTTGGGTGAGATACAGCGGAGGAGCTAACAGCTGCGGAAGCAAAACATTAAAAGAGCCAATTTTAAATCTGCCCACCTGCCACTCGCAAGTTCATTTTGACTTGTTACGGTCTTGTCAGCCACATTATGGACAAATGCGTGTAGCATTTCGCAGCTGCACAGTCAGACTGAGAAGTGAGTGTTTCACTCCACATCAGGCCTGCAGTTAATGGCCCAGGTTAAAACGGGTGTCCGCAAAATCTAAACTAGTGAGAATAACAAAGGAGAAGATTTCAAACTGGTCTAAGTGTACTTTTCCCTGCAGCTTTATTGGTGCCAATGCCAATACTTGTACTTGTACTTCTTGCAATCTAGTATACTGTATTCGCTGCTCACGATGCGGTCTCCTCTACATTGGGGAGTCCAAACGCAGATTGGGCAACCGCTTTGCGGCACACCTCCGTTCAGTCCGTAAGTGTGACCCTGAGCTTCCGGTCACCTGTCACTTTAATTCTCATAGAAACATAGAAGATAGGAGCAGGAGTAGGCCATTCGGCCCTTCGAGCCTGCTCCACCATTCAATGAGATCATGGCTGATCATCCAAATTCAGTACCCGGTCCCTGCCTTCTCCCCATATCCCTTGATCCCTTTAGCCTTAAGAAATATATCCAACTCTTTCTTGAATATATTAATGAACTGGCCTCCACTGCCCTCTGTGGCAGAGAATTCCACAGGTTCACCACTCTCTGGGTGAAGAAATTCCTCCTCATTTCAGTCCTAAATGGCTTACCCCTTATCCTTAGACTATGACCCCTGGTTCTGGACTCCCCGGCCATCAGAATCATCCTTCCTGCATCTAGTCTGTCCAGGCCTGACAGAATTTTATAGGTTTCGATGAGATCCCCTCTCAATCTTCTAAACTCCAGTGAGTATAAGCCCAATCGACACAATCTCTCCTCATACGTCATTCCTGCCATCCCAGGTATCAGCCTGGTGAATCTTCGCTGCACTCCTTCCATGGCAAGAACGTCCTTCCTCAAGTAAGGCGACCAAAACTGTACATAATACTCAAGGTGTGGTCTCACCAAGGCCCTGTACAACTGCAGCAAGACATCCTTGTTCTTGTACTCGAACCCTCTTGCTACGAAGGCCAACATACCATTTGCCTTCTTAACCGCCTGCTGCACCTGCATGCTTACCTTCAGCGACTGGTGTACAAGAACACCCAGGTCTCTTTGCACTTCCCCTTCTCCCAATCTATTGCCATTCAAATAATAATCTGCCTTCCTGTTTTTGCCACCAAAGTGGATAACCTCACATTTATCCACATTATAGTGCATTTGCCATGTTTCTGCCCAATCACCCAACCTGTCCAAATCATGCTGGAGTTTCACGACATCCTCCTCACAGCATACCCTCCCACCCAGCTTTGTGTCGTCTGCAAATTTGGAGATATTACATCCAATTCCCTCTGTTAAGTCTGTGTGTTCTAGTTGTAATTACTAACACAGACTACAAGATTAAAGTTCAACAGGTCTTTACTGGTTGGAGGTCAGGACTAAAACTAAATACAATATTACTACACAGTGCTTATATACCGGTGGTCACCACCGGTATTACGTATACAGCAGCCAGAGAAAGTAGTACATCTCTTAAGGTGGAACAGGTTACATACACCACAATCCTCCCTTTTTAGCTTAACAGTCATATCCCCATTTAACATAACATAATAACATATATAACTTCAGGTATAAACAGTTCAAAGGTTCAGTCTCTCAGGAGGCCTTCTGATTCGGTTTGGATAACGCCTTTCAGTGGTCTCTGATTCTGGTTGCTGAGGTGACTCCTCTAGTTGGTCTCCCATGCATTGGGTGTTATCATCATCAGGTACATTCCCTGCCGAGGTAGATGCTTCAGGTTCATTAACATCTTCCACAGTTGTCTCTGTCGCAACCATGGGTTCGACCCTTGCTCTCGATTCTACCAGTTGATCCGCATGACGCCTTATCACATTGTTACCAATATCTACTGTGTACATCAGAGGTCCTTGTCTGGCCCGAATTGTTCCGGACTGCCATTTTTCGTTTCCATAGCCCCTTGCCAACACTGGTTGTCCTACATTGAAACTTCGAGTGGTCTTGTTATTAATATGCCGGAACTGTTTGTTTTCCACTTCCCTCCGCACATTTGGTTTTAACAAGTCCAACCTGGACCGCAACTTCCTGTTATAAAACATCATGGCAGGACTTTGGTTAGTCACTGCATGAGCGGCGTTTCGATATGCCATTAGGAAATTGTCCACCTTGTGCTGTAGCGGAATCTGATCATCGTTCATGGCCTTTATTGCCTTTTTGAATGTTTGGACAAATCTCTCGGCCAACCCGTTTGTCGCCGGATGATATGGGGCAGAGGTATAATGTTTCACCCCATTCTTCTTTAAGAATTTTTGGAATTCTTCCGACACGAACTGTGGTCCGTTGTCCGAACAGATCTGTTCTGGCAATCCGTTCCTTGCGAATATTGTTCTTAACACCGCGATTGTCTTTTCTGAAGTAGTGGTATTCATCTTGATCACTTCTGGCCATTTGGAATGTGCGTCCACCGCAATTAGGAACATGGAGTCCATGAATGGACCAGCAAAGTCAATATGTACGCGTTGCCATGGGGCTGAAGGCCATTCCCATGGGTGTAGTGGTGCGATCGGAGGTGCATTTTGCACTTTTTGGCACCCAGTGCAGCTTTTTGTCAACTCCTCTATCTGTTGGTCAATACCCGGCCACCATACATAAGCCCTAGCAAGACTTTTCATCTTAACTCCCCCCAGATGACCTTCATGCAGTTCTTTTAGAACTCTTTCCCTTAACTTGGGAGGAATAATCACTCTTGTCCCGTACATCAAAGTACCATGGCAGACGGACAGCTGGTCTCGCCTTGCCAAGAATGCCGGTAACAGAGGATCACCACGTGTTGGCCATCCTTTCACTGTCACCTCGTAGACTCTGGACAGTGTCGGGTCGTTCCTGGTTTCTCTTTCAATACTTGCATTGGTGACTGGTAAACACTCGATGATGGTCGAATGAAATAACTCAACAGGGTCAACTTTCGTCGTTTCTTCTTCTTCAGGTAGTGGCAGGCGCGACAGCCCATCTGCATTGCCATGCTGCTTCATACCTTTGAATTCTATTTGATATTGATGTGCCCCTAGGAAAAGGGACCATCTCTGGAGACGCTGTGCTGTCATCACTGAAACACCCTTCTTAGGGTTAAAAATGGATACCAACGGCTGATGGTCTGTCAGAAGTGTGAATTTTTGGCCCTGCAGGTAATGATTAAACTTCTTCACTCCCCATACAAGGCTGAGAGCCTCCCTATCGATCTGCACATAGTTGCGCTCAGCGGAGGTCAATGATCTGGATGCAAACGCGACTGGCCTTTCCGTGCCATTTGGCAACTTGTGTGAGAGTACTGCCCCAATACCATATGGAGAAGCATCACAAGCCAACCGAATAGGCAGTGTCGGGTTGAAGTGAGCCAACACTTCCTCTGAGGTGATC
This sequence comes from Somniosus microcephalus, assembly GCF_052327205.1. NCBI lineage: Eukaryota > Metazoa > Chordata > Chondrichthyes > Squaliformes > Somniosidae > Somniosus > Somniosus microcephalus. The sequence goes on along the minus strand of NC_140999.1, from coordinate 53,726,241 downwards.
AATTCTTTGCTTTTGCGAAATGCCTTCTTACAGTTTTCGCTCCATTCCCATGGTACCCCCTTCTGTAAAAGAGCGTTTAGTGGGTGCAGTACCGTGGATAGATTTGGTAGAAATTTATGGTAATAGTTAATCAATCCTAGAAACGACCTCAACTGAGAGACATTATCCGGAGCGGGAGCCTTTACAACTGCCTCTATCTTGTCAGGAGACTTATGAAGCCCCTCCCGGTCAATGACATGACCACAGTACGAGATCCGCTTCTGGAAGAACTCACATTTCTGCCGATTAACTCTAAGTCCATACTCTTTCAGTCTGTTGAGCACCAGTTCCAAGTTTGCGAGGTGTTCTTCATCACCATCACCTGTAATCAGAATATCGTCCAGGTAACATTGTGTGCCTGGAATTCCCTGTAATACCTGCTCCATGGCCCTCTGCCAAATTGCTGGAGCCGATGCCACTCCAAAAACCAGCCTATTGTACCGGTACAAACCTCGATGCGTGTTGATCGTGAGGTATTGGCGTGACTCTTCTTCAACCTCCATCTGCAAGTATGCCTGCGCCAGGTCTATCTTGGTGAAGTGTTTCCCGCCAGACAATGAAGCAAAAATATCCTCAATCCGCAGAAGCGGATACTGCACCGTGTGAAGCACCGGATTAACGGTGATTTTGAAATCTCCACAGATGCGAACCTTCCCTGGTTCTCCTGGCTTGTTGCTCGAAGGACGTTTCATAACGGGAACAATGGGCGTAGCCCACTCACTCCAATCTACCTTAGACAGTACACCTGAACGTTCTAGCGCTTCCAGTTCCGCTTCTACAGTAGGTCGTATTGCATAGGGTACCGGTCTGGCTTTAAAAAATTTTGGGTGTGCATGTTCATCAATCTTGATGTTTGCCGTAATTCCTCTCAGTGTTCCCAGTCCCTGCTGGAACACCTCTTTAGCATCATCCAATATTTTGGACAATCGTTTAGGTTTGACATCTGTTTCCCCGGAATCTACCGTTAGTGCCTTCAAGGAGTGCCAGTCCATATTCATTTTCCTAATCCACTCCCGTCCCAGTAGTGGTGGACCTCCTTCAGGTAGCACATATAAGTCCATTACTTGGCTTTCTTCGCCCTTGTGGACCACTTTTACCTCTATCTTTCCGATGGGGTACACTCTTTGCCCCGTGTATGTTTTCAATATAATCTCCGTATCCCGTAGGGGAATATGTTGGAATAACCTTTTGTAATCTTTCTTATTCATGACCGTCAATGCCGATCCAGTGTCCAATTCCATCTTTACTTGGACTCCTGCTATCTGAAGGGTGACCCAAATTGTCTGGAGATCTGCATCATTACCAACGTTGTGTACTCTTAAGCTACCCAGTTCATTACTGCTAGCGTCTGAATCTGACTTCTGTTTGGTCGAACTGTTCTTTGTCACCTTGTGTACCTTTATGTATTTTCCTTGCGGTGACTTTTTGTTGCTGGTCTTCTTTCCTGACCGGCATACTTTAGCTATGTGGCCAAGCCTGCCACACGTTCTGCATTCTTGGTTTTTAAACTAACACTGGTTCTGATTGTGCGTTGTCTTTCCACAACGATAACATTTTACAGTACTCAAACCCAATTTATTTGTACTGAGTTCCGGTGGCTGTAGCTGCATTACTGCCGTGCCTCTCGCTGCAGCTTCGTGTGCTGCTGCCATAGTGACCGCTTTCTCAAGCGTCAGCTCATTCTCCTCGAGCAGTCGCTTTTGTGTATCTTCTTTTAATAAACCACACACAAATTTATCTCGTAGCGCCTCTGTCAGTCTCGTTCCAAATTGACAGTACTTTGCTAGCTTACGCAATTCCATTAAATATTCAGCATTGCTTTCATCCTTCAGCTGCCTTCTGCTGTAAAATTTAAATTGTTCCGCTAGCATCAGCGGTGTGGGGTTTAGGTGATTTTTCAGGACAGTAACAATCTCCTCGAACGTCTTATCCGCCAGTTCATCTGGTGATAAAAGGTGTTTCAATTGCCCGTATGTCTTCGCACCCATTAAGTTTAATAATGTTAGTGCTTTCTCTTCATCTGGGATTTTATTTGCTTTACAATAATTTTGTATGCGTTCTACATACATGGCCCAATCTTCGATGTCGCTATCAAAGGTATTAATGTTCCCATGTTTAGGCATCGTTGCAATTTAATTTATTTTAATTTTTATCCAAGATGGCAGCTTCCCGCTCTTGTCTTCGTCCTCCGCCTACAAAATGGCGGTTTTCCCGCGCTTGGCGGTCTTCACCCGTCCCCTGACGCTGTCTCTGCTTCACCGCGGCTCTCGCGCCTTCAGTTGCCCCAGAAGCTGCGCCTTTTTAGCCCGAATGCGGCCCGGCCCTTATCACCAGCCGCGATCGATGTCCCCGCGCTGCGCCTTTCGGCCCGAATGCGGCCCGGCCCTTATCTCCGGTCGCGATCGATCTCACCGCCCTTATTCCTCCGTCTTCCCTCCCCGTCTGTACAGCCAACGCGGCCGACTTTCTGGTCGCGTCGCTGCCCGGCTTACCCACCACCGAGGTAGAAAGAAGATAGCTGACAGCCGCTGATGGAGGCTTCGAGTTCAGGATGTCTTCTGCACTCTGGTTTCTCGATGTCTGCCGCGCGACGTGTCTTCCAGCAGGGTGATGAGGGTGGAAGCCTCTCTTCGACGTCCGTTCTGTGGACGAAGCCGCCGTGGATATAAACTGCCGCAGGGTAAGAATCGGACTCGTCGCCACTGTTAAGTCTGTGTGTTCTAGTTGTAATTACTAACACAGACTACAAGATTAAAGTTCAACAGGTCTTTACTGGTTGGAGGTCAGGACTAAAACTAAATACAATATTACTACACAGTGCTTATATACCGGTGGTCACCACCGGTATTACGTATACAGCAGCCAGAGAAAGTAGTACATCTCTTAAGGTGGAACAGGTTACATACACCACACCCTCGTCCAGATCATTAATATATATTGTGAACAGCTGGGGTCCTAGGACCGATCCTTGCGGTAACCCACTAGTCACTGCCTGCCACTCGGAAAACGACCCATTTATTCGAACTCTTTGCTTTCTGTCCGCCAACCAGTTCTCTATCCAAGTCAATACCTTGCCCCCAATCCCATGTGCCTTAATTTTGCACGCTAATCTCTCATGCGGGATCTTATCAAAAGCCTTCTGAAAGTCCAAATACACCACATCCACTGGTTCTCCCTTATCTATTTTACCAGTTACATCCTCAAAAAATTCCAGTACATTAGTCAAGCATGATTTACCTTTTGTAAATCCATGTTGACTTTGTCCGATCCAGTCACTGCTTTCCAAGTGCTCTGCTATTGCATCTTTTATAATGGACTCTAGCATTTTCCCCACTACCGATGTCAAGCTTACTGGTCTATAATTCCCCGCCTTTTCTCTACCACCTTTTTTGAATAGTGGGGTAACGTTAGCTACCCGCCAATCCATGGGTACCGTTCCAGAGTCTATCGAGTTCTGGAAGATGACCAGCAATGCATCTACTATTTCTAGGACCACTTCCTTAAGTACCCTGGGATGTAGATTATCAGGCCCTGGGGATTTATCGGCCTTCAGTCCCATCAATTTTCCTAACACCATTTCCCTACAAATACTGATTTATTTCAGTTCCACCCTTTCATCAGACCCTATGTTCCCCGGCATCTCTGGGAGGTTATTTGTGTCCTCCTTTGTGAAGACAGAACCAAAATATGTATTTAGTTGGTCTGCCATTTCTTTGTTCCCCATTATAAATTCCCCCGATTCTGACTGCAAGGGACCTATGCTTGACTTCACCAATCTTTTTCTCTTCACATATCTATTAAAGCTTTAACAGTCAGTTTTTATGTTCTCTGCAAGCTTACTCTCATATTCTATTTTCCCTTTCTTAATTAATCCCTTTGTCCTCCTTTGTTGAATCCTAAACTGCTCCCAATCCTCAGGATTATTGCTTTTTCTGGCCAATTTATATGCCCTCTCCTTGGACCTTATGCTATCCCTAATTTCCCTTATTAGCCATGGTTGGGTCACCTTTTTTGTTTTATTTTTATGCCAAACTGGGATGAACAAATTCTGTAGTTCATCCATTCGGTCTTTGAATGTTTGCCATTGCCTATCCACCATCAACCCTTTGAGTGCCATTCCCCAATCAATCCTACCCAACTCGCTCCTCAGACCATCGTAGTTTCCTTTATTTAAATTGAGGATCTGAGTCTCCGAGTCAACTACTTCATTCTCCATCTTAATGAAGAATTCGATCATATTATGATCGCTCTGACCCAAGGGGCCTCGTACAACAAGATTGCTAATTAATCCTTTCTCATTACATAATACCCAGGCTAAGATGGCCTGATCTCTGGTTGGTTCCTCGACATATTGGTCCAGGAAACCATCCCGTAAACACTCCAGGAATTCCTCTTCCACAGTATTGTTACTCATTTGGTTGGCCCAATCTATATGTAGATTAAAGTCACCCATGATGACTGCTGTGCCCTTATTGCACGCTTCTTTAATTTCTCTTTTAATGCCATCCCCACCCTCCACCTTACTGTTTGGAGGTCTACAAACCACTCCCACTAATTTTTTTTCCCCTTAGTATTTCTCAATTCTACCCATACAGATTCCACCTCATCAGAGCTAATATCCTTCATTACAATTGTGTTAATTCCTTCTTTAACCAGTAATGCTACCCCACCTCCCTTTCCTTTTTGCCTATCTTTCCTGAATATCGAATACCCCTGGATGTTCAGTTCCCAGTCTTGGCCATCCTTGAGCCACGTTTCCGTAATCCCAACCAAATCGTATTTGTTTACTTCTATTTGCGCAGCCAATTCATCCACCTTATTACAAATGCTCCTCGCATTAAGACACAAAGCCTTCAGGCTTGTTTTTTTAACGCTCTTAGACCTATTAGAATTATTATTTACTGTGGCCATGTTTGATTTAAACCGTTGATTTCTCTGACTGCCACTTTTGTTTTTCTCCTTTCTATCTTTTGCTTTTATCTTTGTTTCCCTTTCCTCTGTCTCCCTGCTCAGGTTCCCAACCCCCTGCCATTTTAGTTTAAACCCTCCCCCACAGCACTAGCAAACACTCCCCCTAGGACATTGGTTCCAGCCCTGCCCAGGTGCAAACCGTCCGGTTTGAACTGGTCCCACCTCCCCCAGAACCGGTTCCAATGTCCCAGGAACTTGAATCCCTCCCCCTGGCACCATTCCTCTAGCCACGTATTCACAGAATCACAGAATCACAGAATCTACAGTGCAGATAGAGGCCATTTCGGCCCATCGAGCCTGCACCGACACATATCCCACCCTATCCCCGTAACCCCACGTATTTAATCCCCTAACACTAAGGGTCAATTTATCATAGCCAAATCAACCTAACCTGCACATCTGAAGTATCCTTCTATTTCTACTCTGACTAGCAAGTGGCACTGGTAGCAATCCTGAGATTACTATCTTTGAGGTCCTGTTTTTTAATTTATCTCCTAACTCCCTATACTCTGCTTTTAGGACCTCATCCCGCTTTTTACCTATATCGTTGGTGCCTATATGCACCATGACAACTGGCTGTTTACCCTCCCCTTCCAAGATGTTCTGCAGCCGCTCGGAGACATCCTTGACCCTTGCACCAGGGAGGCAACACACCATCCTGGAGTCTCATTTGCGGCCGCAGAAACGCCTATCTATTCCCCTTACAATTGAATCCCCTATTACTATAGCTCTACCCCTCTTTTTCCTCCCATTCTGTGCAGCAGAGCCACCCCTGGTGCTAGGAAGTTGGCTGCTGCTGCCTTCCTTTGATAAGCCATCCCCCCCAACAGTACTCAAAGTGGTGTATCTGGTGGAGAGGGGGATGGCCACAGGGGACCCCTGCACTACCTGCCTGCGCCTAGTACTCTGCCTGTTGGTCACCCATTCCCTTTCTTCCTGTCCAACCTCTACCTGCAGTGTGTCCAACTCCGTAAATGTGCTATTCACGATGTCCTGAGCATCATGAACGCTCCAGTATGTATCCAATCGCAGCTCCAGCGCCGCAATGCGGTCTGTCAGTAGCTGCAGTTGGATGCACTTCCTGCACATGTAGTTGTCAGGGACACAGGAAGTGTCCCTGATTTCCCACATATCGCAGGAGGAGCAGATCACGGGGCCCGGCTGTCCTGCCATGACTTACCCTTTAATTAATTGAATTTAAATTACATCAATCAATCCCACTAATTACACTACAGTTAACTGGTTTACCAACAGTCCCTGCTACACTAGAGAGACCTTAGAAACTATAAACAAGAGTTAAAGTTTAAAAAAAGAGAGAAATACTCACCAACCAATCACTAACCTGCTTCCCGGTGACGTCACACTTTGATTACTTTTTACCTCTCTCCCCTGCTGTTGAACTGGTCGGGCTGCTCCTGACTCACTGCCGCTGATGCTCAGTGTTCCCACGCAGGTCCGCTCTGGTCGGGCTGCTCCTCACTCACTGCTGCCGATTTCCAACTGCTGCCGATGCTCAGTGTTCCCACGCAGGTCCGCTCTGGTCGGGCTGCTCCTCACTCACTGCTGCCGATTTCCAACTGCCGCCGATGCTCAGTGTTCCCACGCAGGTCCGCTCTGGTCGGGCTGCTCCTCACTCACTGCTGCTGGTTTCCAACTGCCGCCGATGCTCAGTGTTCCCACGCAGGTCCGCTCTGGTCGGGCTGCTCCTCACTCACTGCTGCCGATTTCCAACTGCCGCCGATGCTCAGTGTTCCCACGCAGGTCCGCTCTGGTCGGGCTGCTCCTCACTCACTGCCGCTGGTTTCCAACTGCCGCCGATGCTCAGTGTTCCCACGCAGGTCCTCTCTGGTCGGGCTGCTCCTCACTCACTGCTGCCGATTTCCAACTGCCGCCGATGCTCAGTGTTCCCACGCAGGTCCGCTCTGGTCGGGCTGCTCCTCACTCACTGCTGCTGGTTTCCAACTGCCGCCGATGCTCAGTGTTCCCACGCAGGTCCGCTCTGGTCGGGCTGCTCCTCACTCACTGCCGCTGGTTTCCAACTGCCGCCGATGCTCAGTGTTCCCACGCAGGTCCGCTCTGGTCGGGCTGCTCCTCACTCACTGCTGCCGATTTCCAACTGCCGCCGATGCTCAGTGTTCCCACGCAGGTCCGCTCTGGTCGGGCTGCTCCTCACTCACTGCTGCCGATTTCCAACTGCCGCGATGCTCAGTGTTCCCACGCAGGTCCGCTCTGGTCGGGCTGCTCCTCACTCACTGCTGCCGATTTCCAACTGCCGCCGATGCTCCGCTTCACTCCCAGTCTGATCTCTCTGTCCTCGGCCTATTACATTGTTCCAATGAAGCTCAATGTAAGCTCGAGGAACAGCACCTCATCTTTCGATTAGGCACTTTACAGCCTTCTGGACTCAACGTAGCGTGCAACAATTTCAGATAATAATCCCTTCCCCCATTTTTCATGCAGTATGATTTTGCCATTCCCATTTGCAACATTTTCACAGTAGGTTCTTTCAATTCCTTCCTCCCCTCCTAAACCACCCCACCCCCCTGTCTCTGCACCTGCTTAATATATGTTACATTTCCAGCTTTTTCCAGTTCTGATGAAGGGTCCCAGACCTGAAACGTTAACTCTGTTTCTCTCTCCACGGCTGCTGCCTGGCCTGCTGAGTATTTCCAGCATTTTCTGTTATTTCAGATTTCCAGCATCTGCAGTATTTTGCTATTATGTAAATTGGCCATCCTTGCGTCCTAGGCCACACCTTCAATACAAAGTTATTTAAAGGGACAACTTGCTCATTAACGCATGGTTTCCAATTGTTTATTTTTCCATACTTTCGTTGGCCAAATGAGAAGCCAGAGGAAGTTTGTGGCATGGGTTCTGGGCTACCTTTTCTTAGTTTGCCACAAATTCTCCTAACAATAGCTGGCAATGAGCGTAGGGTCTAATGAGTCCAAAACTAGATAGTCACCAATAAATCAAATAGGGAATTCAGAAGAAACTTTTTTAACCAAAGAGTGGTTAGAATGTGGAACTCGCTACCACAGGGAGTGGTTGAGGCGAATAGCATCGATGCACTTAAGGGGAAGCTAGATAAACACATGAGGGAGGAACATAAGAACATAAGAAATAGGAGCAGGAGTAGGCCATATGGCCCCTCGAGCCTGCTCCGCCATCCAATAAGATCATGGCTGATCATCGACCTCAACTCCACTTTCCCGCCCGATCTCCATATCCCTTAATTCCCCTAGAGTCCAAAAATCTATCTATCTCAGCCTTGAATATACTCAAAGACTCAGCATTCACAGCCCTCTGGGGCAGAGAATTCCAAAGATTCACAACCTCCTGAGTGAAGAAATTCCTCCTCATCTTGGTCTTAAATGTCCTACCCCTTATCCTGAGACTATGCCCCCTAGTTCTAGACACTCCAGCCAGGGGAAACAGCCTCTCAGCATCTACCCTGTCAATTCCCCTCAGAATCTTGTATGTAGGAAGGAATAGAAGGTTATGTTGATAGCGTGAGATGAAGTAGGGTGCGAGGAGGCTCCTGTGGAACATCAATACCAGATGGGTCGAATGGCCTGTTTCTGTACTCTAAATTCTATGTAAATTTTTTTGTATGTAAATTGGACCAATTGGTGTCCCTATGGAAACCGCTCTGCCTTAATCTTGTTTGAAGGAAGAATGGTGGGGCAGGGTCAGGGGGTGGTGGGGATGGCGGGGATGCCAGGCACTTCAGATTACACCACAGGAGGACTATTCCCACACGGTGTTCCCTTCCAAACCGTATAGACCAACAATGGACTTAACTGGAGCTTTCTAAAGAAGAGTCAGTGCGTAAGTTAAGGTTCACCAGGGAGAGCGTAACTGAATTGTGCCACATGCTCCAATGTGAACTGTGGCCAAACTCCAGGATACGGTGGCATCCAACCAAAAACACAGGCCCCAGCTTTAAATTGGGGCTGGTAAGTCAGAGATGAAATGTGAGAAGAGAATACGAAAGACAGAAACATTCTTAAACTGAAATAACCAGGTGTTAAGTCTGTGAATTATTTAGTTAATTAAAACAGACTAATGAGTAACAATAAAAACAGGTCTTTACTGGTTGGAGGTAGGGACTATACTGAATACAAGATTACTGCACAGTGCTTATATACCGGTGTGTTCACCCCCGGTATTACGTCTACAGCAGCCTGAGAAAGTAGTACATCTCTTAAGGTGGAACAGGCTTAAGCTCTCTTAAGGTGGAACAGGTTACATACACAACACTCCTCCCTTCTTAGCTTTATAGTCATCCCCCCCATTTAACATAACGTAATAACATATATACATATATAACTTCATGTTTAACGTAATATATCACAGATTCAGTCTCTGCGGAAAACAGTTCACAGATTCAATCTCTGTGGTGTAGTCGGTTCACGTTACTCATTCAATAGTCCTTTCATGGATTTAACAGCTTGAACTTCCGAACTGATTTGGCTCCGTTCGGAGGGACCACGTGTGTGATCTGGTAGAGGTGATAATGGTTCAGATGGGTCATCTTCTGTTTTTACTTTTCCTTTTCTGCTTCTTGGAGACTCTCTGGGCTCCATTGTCAGCTGCCACAGCTGCCAGCTGCATGCGCAGTTCCTCCTTCTCTTCCTCCTGTTTCCGTCGTAGAGCCAGCTTCTCCCGATGTTCCGTAGACTTTTGGTGCTCCTCCATGATTTCTGCACTTTGGGAGTCGAAGTTACAAGCTGGGCAGGACAGGACATCGTAATATTCGGTGTCGTCCACCAGGTCATGGTAATATTCGGTGTCGTCCTGAGCTAGACCAGTGAGAGGGTCGTCTATTTCCTCCATACCCAGCTGGACGTTAGCCAGCTCTTGTTCCAAATCCAGACATCTTTCCTGAAGAGACTTCTTCATGTGTACCTCTGCATCCAGCTTTTTCTGGGCTTTCAGCAAGTCGTTTACTAGTGACCTCATTTGTGATTTTAGTACTTCAACTTCCTTTGGAGATTGATTGATCGGACTATGCAATCCCTCTACCGGAGCAGCTGTTTCAGCGGTCTGTTGTTCTACATTGACGTGAGTCAGCGTACTTTTGGCATCCAATGGCTGCTCTGTTGCAGTCGTTTCAGTCTGTGTCGTCACATCAGCCATCTCAATGACTTTTGAGAGCTCCGAACCCTTTTCCTTTGAAGATCGCAGCTCGTGTTCAAGTTTTTCCCATTTCAGAGTCTTGTCCCTCAGCATATGAAGGAGTTGGCTGACCGTTAACTCTTCTGACACCAGATTATGGCACGCACCTTCAGAACCTGAATCAGCTTTGATTCGTTCGGCCTCCTCGCGCAGATGGTTGGTGTGCTCCTGCTCCATTTTCTCCATCAGTTGCTTCTGTTGACTTTCCAGATTCTCCCACTCTGTAACAAAGAACTTTTTTATTTCATTCATCTCTTGCTCAAAACGGCAAATCATTTGTTCTAATTGCTGTTGTAGTTTGAAATGGAGTTGAGTTCGAGCCCAGTGTCCCTCAAAAATGTGCATATCAGTAGACTTGACAGACTCAGAATTCTCTGTTAAACTATGTTGTTGTTGCTCAGTGGAATTCTGTGCTGAAACTTTGTCCTTTGCGCATGGGTTGGTCTTACCATCATCAGTTCTAGAGTCTGGGCTGATTATCTGCACCGAGTTCTCACTCTTTATGGCTTTTAGCGAATGCCAGTCCATATTTATGTTTCTAAACCACTCCCGGCCTAGTAGTGGTGGACCTCCCTCCGGTAGCACATATAAGTCCATTATTTGACTTCCTTCGCCCTTGTTGGCCACTGCAACCTTTATTGTCCCGATGGGGTACACTCTCTGCCCCGTGTAGGTTGTCAATATAATCTCCGTATCCTGTAGGGGAATATGTTGGAATAACCTTCTGTAATCTTTCTTATTCATGACCGACAATGCCGATCCAGTGTCCAATTCCATTTTTACTTGGACTCCTTCTATCTGAAGAGTAACCCAAATTGTCTGGAGGTCTGCACCCTTACCAACGTTGAGTACCCTTAAGCTAGCCAGTTCAATACTGCTTGCGTCTGAATCGGACTCCTGTTCGGCCACCTTGTGTACCTTTGCGTATTTCCCTTGCGGTGACTTCTTGTTGCTGGTCTTCTTCGCTGACCTGCATACTCTAGCTATATGTCCAAGCCTACCACAAGTTCTACATTCTTGGTTTTTAAACCAACACTGGTTCTGATCATGCGTTGTCTTTCCACAACGATAACATTTGCCAGAACTCACACCCAATTTGTGTGCACTGAGCTCCGGTGACCGTAGCTGCATTACTGCCGTGCCTCTCGCTGCGGCTTCGTGTGCTGCTGCCATAGTGACCGCCTTCTCAAGCGTCAGCTCATTCTCCTCGAGCAGTCGCTTTTGTGTATCCTGTTTAAATAAACCACACACAAATTTGTCTCGAAGTGCCTCTGTCAGTCCCGTTCCAAACTGGCAATATTTCGCTAATTTACGCAATTCCAGCAAATATTCAGCATTGCTTTCATGCTGTAGCTGCCTTCTGTCGTAAAATTTAAATCGTTCCGCTAGCATCAGCGGCGTGGGGTTTAGATGATCTTTCAGGACAGTAACAATCTCATCGAACGTCTTATCCGCCGGTTCATCTGGTGATAACAGGTGTTTCAATTGCCCGTATGTCTTCGCACCCATTAAATTTAATAATGTTAGAGCTTTATCTTGGTCACGAATTTTATTGGCCTTACAATAATTTTTTACTCTTTCAACATATATGGCCCAATCTTCGAGGTCACTATCAAAGGTGCTAATATTCCCGTGTTTAGGCATTGTAGATTTGCAATTTCTCAGATTTTATTTTCTTTACTTGTTATCAAAGATGGCGGCTTCCCGCTCTTGCCGTCGTCCTCCGCCCACAAAATGGCGGTTTTCCCGCGCTTGGCGGTCTTCACCCGTCCCCCGACGCCGTCTCCCTTCAGCCCCCGAGTGCGGCCCTTATCAGCGGATGCGATCGATGGCCCGGCTGCGCCTCGCACTTGAAAGCGGCCCGGCCCTTATCTGCCGATCGCTATCGCCCTATACCTCTCTCTTCCCCAGTCCTGTCTTCTACTCCGGTTCACAAGCTGATGGAGGCTTCAGGGTCCTAATGCCTGTCACTTCCAGTGGGGTGGTGAGTGGTGAGGTTTGAAACCTCTCTTCAACCGCCGTGGAATAACTGCCGCAGGGTAAGAACCTGACTCGTCGCCAGTGTTAAGTCTGTGAATTATTTAGTTAATTAAAACAGACTAATGAGTAACAATAAAAACAGGTCTTTACTGGTTGGAGGTAGGGACTATACTGAATACAAGATTACTGCACAGTGCTTATATACCGGTGTGTTCACACCCGGTATTACGTCTACAGCAGCCTGAGAAAGTAGTACATCTCTTAAGGTGGAACAGGCTTAAGCTCTCTTAAGGTGGAACAGGTTACATACACAACACCAGGGTTGATTTGAGTGTCCAGAATCAAGTTCCCATTTGCCTAAAAAACTGCAATAAGTGGGCGAGAGGCCATGAAAGGACAGAAAGAAAGACTTGCATTTATAAAACAAGTCATTGTGTCTCAGAAAATGTGTCAACGAGTTTCACATACAATGAATTCCTTTAAAGCGCAATCGCTATTGCGACGTAGGCAAATGTAGCGGGCATTTTCCGCACAGTAAGACTCCGCAAACAGCACAGAACTGGCACAAGTGGCCAGTTAATCTGTGTTCAACGGTGTTGGTTGAGGGAGGAATTTTGCCAGGATAACTCGCTGCTCTTTTTTGAATGGTGCTGTGGGATCTTTAACATCCACTGGAACAGGAAGGGATAGATTGTACAAGCTCTTTGGAAGGAGCTGGTTTAGTGCCTGAAAGGTGTTTTTTCTTCATCTGTGCTTTCTTATATTTCTTAAGAAAGAGAGAGGGAGATAAATAGGGACTCAAGAAAAATGTGCTATATGTGCTGCATGTAAGGTGGAAAGGCTGAGTAGGAGCAAACCTCTTTTTGATGAAAGCAGAATTCTGCCAAGTGCAATTTCCATGAACACTGTAAGCCCTGCTTTTCATTCTATTCAGAAAAGGAAAGATTGCAGTGGGGCCTAGTAAAGACACAATCTAATTGATGATTCTAGCAGGGTGTCACACTGGGCACGCGTGGAAATAAAACTGGTCTGCAGTAGTTTGAAAGTTATTTCTTATGGGGAATAAACTTTCTGAAGAATGAGTGATTTGTGGCCGAAGTGATATTTTTAATCCCCCTCCTCCCACCTCCTCTAGCCGTAAATCCAGAGTGACAAAGCTGAGACCAGGCTGTAGTGACTGGATCATTGCAAATTATTTCTCGCAGACACAAAATGTGTCATTTTCTGGCCTTCTGCTGACAGTTGGGAGCCTCTCGCACCAGGACTGCATATTGGAAATATGCACAGTTTTATGACCCATTATTTTAAGTGGTTGAAAAATCAGTGCAAGTTGTTGTTGTTGAAGTTCCTACTCAAGTTTCTGATACATCCTCTTGGTGGGCGAGGCTCCAATCTGGGAGCTTGGAAATGCGAGGTTGGGGAATTTACCGCTAATGTACCTCAGAAAGCTTCAGTCCCATTACATATAATTTCATAGAAACTGCAGCACATAAACAGGCCCTTCAGTCTGTGCCGGTTTTTATGCTCCACACGATTCTCCTCCCATCAACAGTGTCAGCTGTGGTTCAGTGGGTAGCACACTTGCCTCTGAGTTAGAAAGTTATGGGTTCAAGTCCCACGCCAGGGACTTGAGCATATAAATCTAGGCTGACACTCCCAGTGCAATACTGAGGGAGTGCTGCACTGTCAGAGGTGCCTTCTTTTGGATGAGACGTTTAACTGAGGCCCCGTCTGTTCTCGCAGGTGGATGTAAAAGATCCCATACCACTATTTCAAAGAAGAGCAGGGGCGTTATCCCCAGTGTCCTGGCCAATATTTATCCCTCAACAAAAAAAAAGAGATTATCTGGTCATTATCACATTTGTGTTTGTGGGAGTTTGCGGTGTGCAAATTGGCTGCTGTGTTTCCCACATTAGGCTGTAAAGCGCTTTGAGACGCCTGGTGGTCATGAAAGGCGCTATATAAATGCAAGTCTTTCTTTCACCCTATGTCATCTAATCCTAGCATATCCTTACTTTTTCTCTCATGTACTTATCGAGCTTCCCCTTAAATGCATCTATGCCATTCGTCTCAACTGCTCCTTGCAGTAGCGAGTTCCACATTAATCACCGCTCTCTGGTAAAAGATTCTCCTAAATTCCTTATTGCTTTTGAAAGAGTGCCCTGATTTTAACTCCCAGCGGGAGTGCGTGTGTGCGGGGGGCTGAAGCGTGTTGTGTCCGTGTATAATAAGACACAGACTGCAGGAGAACGGTAACAACAGGTGTTTACTCAACGTGGCTCACAGTGGAACTGACCGTACAGATTACTACTCAGTGCTATATACAGGTGTGGTCACTGCCGGTACTACTGTATACATGAGCTGTAAAAGATAGTTCCCCCCTTAAAAAGGTATATACATGACAATTCCTCCCCTTTTAGATTAACAGTACCATAACACTCATTTAACAATTAAATGTCAAACTAATTACAATTAACACTTTTAACATGCAACATTAGCTGAAAATAGTCTATTTATATATTCAGTCTTTGGGGAGGCTTCCTGATCCTTTCTGGATAGCGCCTTTCCCGAGTGTCTTGCTCTTGGTGCGGAGGCGATTCTGGCCCCCTGTCGTCGGTTGGTTCATCAGCTTCCGATGCTACTGTTTCTGGGGTATATGTGACCTGTACGTCGGGTTCATCACCAGGTACGTATGGGCGAGGCATGGGGTTGACTTGTTCCTGTGACTCTAGGATCTGGTCAGCATGGCGTCTCACGATGCTCTCCCCAACGTCCACTGTGTACATTAGTGGGCCCTGCCGTGTGCATATCGTTCCTGGCTGCCATTTTTCTGTTCGGTAGTCGCGGGCCAAGACTGGTTGCCCTACATTCAAGCTCCTTGTTGGCTTCTCATGGATGTGCTGGAATTGCTTACTCTCAACATCTCTTCGTATGTTTGGTCTGAGCAAATCCAGGCGAGATCTTAACCTTCGGTTAAAGAACATCATGGCTGGGGCCTGGTTGATGACTGCATGTGTCGCATTCCGGTAGGCGAACAGGAAATTGTCCACCTTGTGCTGCAGCGGAATGTTGTCATTGTACATAGCCTTTATTGCCTTCGTAAAGGTTTGTACGAACCTCTCAGCCAATCCATTTGTGGCTGGATGATACGGGGCGGATGTGTAATGCCTTACCCCATTCTTTTTCAAGAACCTCCGGAACTCTTTGGACACAAACTGTGGTCCGTTGTCAGAGCAAATCTGTTCTGGCAAGCCATTCCTGGCAAATATGGTCCATAGGACTGCAATAGTTTTCTCCGTGGTGGTGGAAGACATTTTGATGACCTCAGGCCATTTCGAGTGCGCATCCACGGCTATTAAAAACATTGAGTCCATGAATGGACTAGCAAAATCAATATGCACCCGTTGCCATGGAGATGAGGGCCACTCCCATGGGTGTAGAGGGGCCTGTGGTGGTGCATTTTGGACTTTCTGGCATCCTGAGCAGCTCTTGGTCAGGTCCTCGATTTGTTTGTCGATTACCGGCCACCACACAAGCCCTGGCTAGGCTTTTCATTTTTACCCCTCCCAGATGACCCTCATGAAGCTCATTGAGCACTCTATCCCTTAACTTGGGTGGAATTACCACTCGGGATCCACACATCAAGGTGCCCCGGCACACTGACAGCTGTTCTCTCCTTGTCGAGAATGCTGGCAATGAGTCGCCATGTGCTGGCCATCCCTTCACCGTCAAATCATATACCCGAGACAGTGTCGGGTCATTTCGGGTTTCCTTTTCGATACAAGCGTTAGTTACCGATAGGTATTCAACTATAGTCGAATGGAATATTTCGACAGGATCCACTGCTGGTGCTTTCTCCGCAGTCGGCAGTGGCAGGCGTGATAGCCCATCAGCATTTCCATGCTGTTTCGTGCTCTTATATTCAATCACATAATGGTGTGCCCCTAGAAAAAGTGACCATCTTTGTAGTCGTTGCGCAGTCATCACCGGAACGCCCTTCTTCGGATTAAAAATGGAGACAAGAGGCTGGTGATCAGTCAGCAAGGTGAATTTCTGCCCGTGCAGATAGTGATTGAACTTTTTCACTCCCCACACTAGGCTGAGGGCCTCCCTGTCAATCTGGGCATAGTTACGCTCGGCTGAGGTTAGTGATTGTGACGCAAAGGCTATTGGCCTCTCTGAGCCGTCCGAGAATTTGTGCGACAGCACCGCCCCAATGCCGTAGGGTGACGCATCACATGCCAACCGAATTGGTAATGCCGGGTTGTAATGGGCCAATACCTCTTTCGATGTGATTAGTGTTTTGCTCTTCTGGAAAGCTCGTCTACATTTGTCACTCCACTTCCATGGCACCCCAGTTTGCAGTAGGGTGTTCAGTGGGTGTAGTATTGTAGACAAATTTGGCAAGAACTTATGGTAGTAGTTTACCAGCCCGAGGAACGACCTCAGTTGTGACACATTTTCCGGTGCTGGAGCCTTGACTACTGCCTCAATCTTCTTTGGGGACTTATGTAACCCCTCTTTATCGATAACGTGGCCACAATATGAGTTCTGTTTTCTAAAAAACTCGCATTTGGGGCGGTTAGCTCGGAGCCCATATTCCTGCAATCTAGTGAGCACCTGCTCCAGGTTGGCAAGGTGATCACTGTCATTTTCGCCCGTGACCAGGATGTCGTCCAAATAACACTGGGTCCCTGGGATCCCTTGCAGGACTTGTTCCATTGCCCTCTGCCAAATAGCCGGAGCTGATGCTACCCCGAATACCAGCCGGTTGTATTGGTAGAGACCTTTATGGGTGTTGATTGTGAGGTATTTTTTTGATGCTTCTTCTACCTCCATTTGCAGATACGCCTGGGCCAGATCAATCTTAGTGAAGCGTTTCCCTCCAGATAGCGAGGCGAAAATATCTTCAATCCGCGGAAGTGGATATTGTACGGTGTGAAGGACCGGGTTCACTGTTACCTTGAAGTCCCCACAGATGCGAACCTTCCTTGGTTCCCCAGGCGTGCTGCTCAACGACTTTTTCATCACGGGATGATGGGTGTAGCCCACTCGCTCCAGTCAACCTTGGACAGCACACCTGAACGTTCCAGACTCTCCAGCTCTGCTTCGACGGCTGGGCGGATCGCATAAGGTACCGACTGGTCTGGCCTTAAAAAAGTTTTGGACTTGCGTTTTCTTCAATTTTAATCGTCGCTGCCATGCCTTTTAGTGTTCCGAGTCCTTGCTGGAACACTTCTTTTGCGTCAGTTAGGATCTTTGACAGTCACCCAGGTGTGACGTCGTCATCCTTTTTGTCAGCCACAGTCAGTGCCTGTATGGAATGCCAATCCAGTTGTATTTTCCGGATCCATTCACGTCCCAGTAATGGTGGCCCTCCATCTTGCAATACATACAGGTCTAGTTTTGGTGTTTTCTTACCGTTATATATAACAGTCACCCTTATTTTTCCTTTGGGGTAGACTTTTTGCCCCGTGTACATCTTCAAAATAATTTGTGTGTCTCTCAAGGGTATGTGTGAGAATAGCCGCTCATTGTCCCATCGGTTTATGACTGTTAGGGCTGATCCTGTGTCCAATTCCACCTTTACCTGGACTCCTGCTATCTTGAGAGTGACCCAAATGGTTCGGTGATCCTCCATTGTGATCACATTATGTAGTTTCAGACAACTCAGTTCCCTGCTTTCGGAGTCGTTATCACTCTTTTGTTTGTCTGAACTATTCTCCGTCATCTTATGTACCTTCTTGTACTTTCCTTTGGTAGGTTTCTTATTGCTGGTTTTCTTTCCCGACCTGCAGACTCGTGCTATGTGTCCTACTTTTCCACACTGCCTGCACACTTTGTCTTTGGACCAGCAATCATTCTGGTCATGTGTTGTTCTGCCACAGCGATAGCACTTCTCTGTTCCATTTTACATTTCGTTTGTGCCATATTCTTGCGGTCTCTGTTGTATCTCTGTAGCGCCCCGTGCTGCTGCTTCATATGATACCGCAATGCTGAAAGCCTTTTTCAGCGCAAGGTGCTTTTCAGATAAAAGCCGTTTCTGGGTTCCTTCACTTTGAAGCCCACACACAAACTTGTCCCTTAAGGTATCTGCCAGTCCCGCTCCAAACTGGCAGTGTTTCGATAGTTTGTGCAGTTCTGTCAAATAATCAGCATTGCGTTCATCCTTATGCTGGTTCTGTTTGTGAAACTGGAATCTTTCTGCTATCAGCAGCGGTGTCCCTGTAGTATCGTTACTATGTCTTCAAAACTCTTTTCCATTGGCTTCGTTGGGGTTACTAGATTTCGTAATAAACCATACGTCTTTGCACCCATTAAATTTAACAATACCGATGCTTTCTTGTCATCTGACACCTCTTTTGCCTTGCAGTACACCTCTATTCGTTCGACATATGTAGTCCAATCTTCGACTTCATTGTCAAATGCGGTGATACTGCCATACTTCGGCATTTTGGGTGTGGTTTAAAATGGCATCTCCCAATGGCTTAAAATGGCGTCTCCCGCGCTTTCCTTCCTCCCCCGCTGCTGCCAACGCCGCTCCCGGTGGTTCTCGTGGCAATGGCGGTGCCCTGTAGGTTTCGCGCGCTTCTCCTGCGCTGCTGCCAACGCCGCTCTCGGCGGTCCTCGTGGCAATGGCAGCGCCTCGTGGGTTTCTGCGCATCTCTCTCTCCCTCTCTTCGACACTGCTCGGCCACTGAGCACCGGTTGCGCCCTGTGCGCTCTGCCCTATCTCTCTCTCCCCCGTCGACGCTGCTCGGCCCTTTGCTGTGCTGCTCGGTCGGGCTCTAGCCCGCCGCTGTCCGGGAAGGGTCTGCGCACTACCTGTTGCCAGCCCGTTTCGCTGGACCACCTCGACTGGAAAGCCAAGCCTGGCTCTCGACAGCCTCCCCCGCAATTCTCGAGTCTCTGCTGGATGACTGGGCGGTTGCCCGTGGTCGGCGCCCGAGTCTCTGGCCTTGACCTCCAATCCACTGATCTCCAGGAACGAATCCCCGGGAGGTGATGCAGAGTTGCAGGTAGGTTCGAACTTGCCTCGTTGCCAATGTTGTGTCCGTGTAGAATAAGACACAGACTGCAGGAGAATGGTAACAACAGGCGTTTACTCAACGTGGCTCACAGTGGAACTGACTGTACAGATTACTACTCAGTGTTATATACAGGTGTGGTCACTGCCGGTACTACAGTATACATGAGCTGTAAAAAGTAGTTCCCCCCTTAAAGGTATATACATTACAAAGCGGACGGGAGATTGGTCAGCCCTCCGCTGTGTGAGGCCTGGGAAATTTTAGTCAGTCTCCCGCCCGGACCTGGCAGGAAGCCAGAGGGTGGGAGCAGGATTTCGAGTGGTGGGGTGGGTTAAAATTGGTTTTGCTTCCACAGCTGTTAGCTGCTCTGCTGTATCTCAACCAAGTGGCCATTCTTCATGTGTGAGAGAGTGTCGACAGGAATTCGACCAAGGATGACATTACAGCCAAGCCTGATCCTGCCCTCATCCAACTTCAACATCCAACAGGGAATCACTGGTTCACAATTCCTAAGCCAGGGTGCTGAGGCCAATTGTTATACATTTACTGCTTTTCAAAGTGATTAATTGCATGAGGAGCACTTTGAGATGCCGGTGAGAGGTGATTAGAATGTCTGGCACTCAGTATCACATCAAGCATTCCCAGCCCAGATATAATACATCCCAGCCGTAGGGTAAAGGTCCCTGTGTTCTGCCCAGAACAATTTGCCTCAGCCCCAATCTCATAAGTGGATTCCCAACTGCACCAGAGTGAACATCCATTTTCCACACCAACAATCCTCATGGCCTTTCGGAGAGAGATTGCTAATTGGCTCAGATCCCTCTCACAAACCGTGTCTGCAACAACACCGTGAGAATGGATTCATTTGAAAAAAAGGTGAAGTTGTAAATTTCCCCTTTGTTCTTAGTGGGGAAATAGTGAGTTCTGGAATGAAAATGTAATTCTTTCACTGTCTTACTAAATGCACAGAATTGGGATTAGCTTAATAACCTCGAGCAGGCAAATTGTGATTAGAATTCCTTCCTGCCTGATGTAAATCCATTTTAGAAGATGTTTATTATCTTCTACATTGCATTTGCTGGTTGACTAGCTTCATTTCCTTCAACCTCTCTCAATCAATGCATCCTTCGAAAGTCCCAACGTGAACAATGGTTATCTGAACTGTTCCACTGAGTTTCACTAACACCTTGGAGCGGTTAGTCTGCATTACTAAGGGAGCCTTGATCTCATTACTTTAATAAAACAGCAAATTGAAGCCATGGCTAATTTCAAGTCCAACTGAAATTCTCAGACGAAGGCTTGGTGAGCTGGTCTGCAGCCAGTAAATGATGTTCCCCAGGGCAAAGTTCTTCAGCTCTAAGCTGTCGCGTAAAGTGGACAGTTACCTCTCTCCCACCTGTCCCTCTTGCAATGAGCAGAGTTTTGGGATTTGGAGCAGGAATAATCGACCCCAATTCTCTGCTCCAGTAACTGGGATGAAAGGGTAGGCTATCCACAAAAGAATATTTTGGAGTCAAGATCCAGAGGCGTCATGAGAAAAAACTTTTTTATGCAACGAGTGGTTAGGATTTGGAATGCACTGCCTGATAGTGTGGTGAATACAGATTCAACAGTAGCCTTCAAAAAGGAATTGGATAAATATTAGAATGAGAAAAAGTTGCAGGGATATGGGAAAAGAGCAGGGGAGTGGGACTAACTGGATTGCTCTTCGAAAGAGCCGGCACAGACTTGATAGGCTGAATGGCCTCCTTCTGTGTGGTACTATTCTATGACTCTAAACATAGGAACAGTCCATTCAACCCCTCAAGCCATTTCCCGCCATTCAATTAGACCTGTGATTAACAGGAGCTGCATTTGAAGTCAGTTTTAGAGCCATAACTGGTCCCTTTTTAGGTCCAATTAGTAAATGAGTCTATTTCTTGTCACAAATACAACTAACATTTAAGTTTTATTGCCGGACAAAATGGCTGGTAACTAAATTCGGTTCCTACAAAATCTTTGGCATACTATTCCTGCTATTGCTCTGCTACCTGTGTTATACAGATATGTTTACAACGTTTCAGAAATTGTCTCTATGCAGCTGCAACCGAGCTCAGTAATAGTCTCTCAGTTTGAATCAGTTGGCAGCAGTCTCACCACTAAGTTTAAAGGTTGTGGGTTCAAGTGGTACATATCAACTTAACTCAATCTAGGCTGACCCTCAGGGGGGAATTTTACTCCCCCTGTCCGGCAGAAACCAGATGTGGTTAGGGGGGCAGTAAAATGGTGCCCGCTTTGTCCCCAATTCGTTGACATTTTAAAATGCCAGATTTTTCAGGCATATGAGCTGGGAGTCTCATCCATTTATTCAAATCAAGGTGCTATTATGGCAATAGGACCCCGAAGCCATCTTAACCAGGAAGTGAGCGAGGCACCCGGACCTCAAGAACCTGATTAGACTACCGAAAAGCCTGTGTAACGTCAGCTTAAAACTTTACTTTGTGGGCGCAGAGGAGCAGGAGCGCTTCTCTGGGCCCCACAAGGGAGGTCTAGACCTCCCATGCCGAGACTGCCCTCCCTCCTTTCCCAGGCCACCGAGTGCCCTGGAACCCCTTCCCCCGCAATCCCCCACCAACACCACACACCCCCTGTGTTTACCGTGTGCCCAGCAGGTTGCCTCCGGGCTGCCCAACTTTCCACTGCTTCCTGATGACTTCCTGCCATTTTGGGCAGGAACTCAGCCGGCGACATGTTAATGAGACCCTGCCATTAAGATTGGCTGGACCTCCCACTGCCGCTCCCAGAATCGGCAGCTCGCGAGGCCGCATTCCTGTCTGAGTTAAAACTACCACCTCTAATACTGAGAGATTGCAGAATTGTTGGATAAAATGTTAAACTGAGGTACCATCTGCCTATTCAGGTGGGTGTTTAAGATCCCATGGCACGGTTTGAAGAAGAGCAAAGAGTTCTACTGATGTCCTGGCCAACATTCCTCCCTCATTCCAAACCACCCAAAAACAGATTGACTTGCCATTCTTGTCATTGATGTTTGTGGAATGTTGCTGGTACAGAAGGGTTGCTGTGCTTGCCCACATAATAGTCAACGCACACAACAACTTGTATTTATATAGCATCTTTAACATAGTAAAACGTCCCAAGGCGCTTCACCAGAGTGTTATAAGGCAAAAAAATTGACACCGAGCCACATAAGAAATTAGGGCAGATGACTAAAAGCTTGGTCAAAGAGGTAGATTTTAAGGAGCATCTTAAAGAAGGGAAGAGAGGTAGTGAGGTGGAGAGGTTTAGGGAGGGAATTCCAGAGCTTACGGCCTAGGCAGCTGAAGGCATGGCCACCAAAGGTTGAGCAATTATAATCAGGGATGCTCAAGAGGGCAGAATTAGAGGAGCGCAGAAATTTCGGGGGGTTGTGGGGTTGAAGGAGATTAGAGATTGGGAGAGGCGAGGCCATGGGGGGATTTGAAAACAAGGATGAGAACTTTGAAATCAAGGCGTTGCTTAACCGGGAGACAATGTAGGTCAGCGAGCACACTGCAAAAGTAATTAATTGGGTGAGATGCTTTGAGACATTTGGATGACATGGTGAAACATCATATTAACATTTTGCTAAACTCTGGCGAGCTTTTTTTGGTGAAGTTTAAAGTGAAATTTAATGACATCTGAAGGTCAGTTTTCTCATCCATAAAACTGATGAAGTGGATGGTGCCCTTGGATTCCCGGCCATTTATTCATCCTGTCACACACCTGTAGGTGAAATCTATAATACTGGTCCTTCTACTTCTCACTGCCATTTGTGAATTATAGGAGATATTTAGTGCAGTGCATTGATGTTAAAACAGGCTACTGCATATCACAATAGTTTGACCATGCTCAAAACAATGCATCATTTCGCTATTCAGTCCAGCAGTTGTTCAGTATTGTACGCGAATGTCAGCTTAACACGGAGACACCCCTTTCTCTAGATCAGAAGATTTCAAGCCCTCTACCAGGACTTTGAGCATCATCTCGGTTGGCAGTCCAGTGAGGGAGTGCTGCATTGTCAGAGGTTCTACCCTTTGAATGAAACATTAATCTGAGGTCCCTCGGCCTGTTCCTGAGGTTCCGATGGATGCTAAAGAGCCCATCACACTACTCAAAGAGTAGGCAGGTCTCCTGAGCAATATTCCTCCCTCAGCCAACAGCAGATCAAATGGACGTTCATCCCATTGCTGTGAATGGGATTTTGCTATGTGGAAAATGGCTGGCATGATTGCCCTCTGATTGAGACTGCTCAAATGACAATTATCCATGGATTTGCTATAGTTTTCTTCACAAGTCCATCATAACCCCAAATAGTGACACAGATCCAGAAGACTTGAGAAGCTCAGAAATCTGTGGACATTAGAACCAGAAGAAATGTGAAAGCCAGAGGAACGTGGCACATGCTCTATTTGGCTTGGAGCCAAAGTATAAATCCAGACTAGGGGATTCGGTTTATTTCCCCACAATGGGTGTGGTGGTTGTTCATGCAGTGCTTCTAGAATCCCTTCAGACTTCTTGTTTGTAAGTGTACCTCTTTGACTGCTTGTTTACTGCGCTATTGTTCATCCTGGCTTGTGCTTACTAAACCTTCATCATATATATATATATATTACGGATATCTGGGTCTCATAGCGGTTGTTTAATGGTCAGAACATTGCACTTGAGCAACAGGCTCATGGCTTGGTCCATCATGGGATTAACAGTAACCTGGAAAACTCCTCCCACACTAGTGTTGCCAACTCTGGTTGGGGGTAACCAATAGTAATACGAAACTCACTGATAGCGACCATATATAACTGCTAGTAATAGTTGTAACACCCCAATATCCTACCTGTAACTAATAGGAATCCTATAACCCGTTGATATTCACCCTGTAACTACAGCCAGATTCCTCCTGCACTGTACAAGTGCGGTTGACGCCACTTTTAATATTTTCGATCTCTCTCGCTATCTCCTTGGACTCTGGTTCTGTGTGAAGGTGACAACTCTCAAGGTGGGACTCTCTGTCTGAGCCAATCTGTACTTGGACTTCACACGTTGAAGGGGAGGAAACCAAAGCTGGCTGGCACAGACTGACCTGAACCAAACTGAGAGATCGCACAAAAGGGCAGCAGGCTCGGTATTTAGGGCACATCTCACAGGGCATAACCTCCTAAACTCAGCACAGTACCAACGTTTCTAAACCACTCCCCGGGCTCAGACTTGGTAAAGGAGAGTTTTCACCATATTGTAGCAACTGCTCCCGGCTCTGCAGGAAATGCTGGAAGCCCAGCTTGGGATTGAATAGGACGTTGAGATTGTGAACAGTCTGGTTCAGCCGAAGACAGTGGCCAGGGAGGGGATGGAATCAATGGCAACAGTACGGAGTTCGTGGTGGGGGCAAAATACCATGGCTTCAGTGTTCTTGGTGCTTAACTTAATGTGAAATCATCTGACAACACAGGCAGTGGAGGGGTCGGGAGAGGTGGCTGAAAGGTAGAGCTAAGTGATGTCAGCATACATGATGTCTGTGGATGATCTCGTCAAAGGGCAGCACGCAGATGAGGAAGAAGAGGGGGCCAGGATAGATTCTTTGGGACTCCAGGAGTGGGAAAGGAAGGCATTGTTGGAGATGCTCTGGCTACGATTAGATAGGCAAGAGTGGAACCAACTGTGGGTAGTCATACTGAGCTGGACAACCGAGAGGTGGCATTGGAGGAGGACGGTGTGATTGACAATGTCAAAGATTGTAGAGAGGTCAAGGAGGACAATAGGAGACTGTGACCATCACAAAGGATGTAATTTGTGATGGTTAGGGATGTTTTGGTGATTTAGCAGGAATGGAAACCTGATTGGAGAGATTCAAACATGGAGTTGCAGGAAAGATGGGCATGGATTTGGGAGGTGACAACATGTCCAGGGACTTAAGAAAGGATGGCTGGACATGGGACGGTAATTTGCAAGGACAGAGCAGTCAAAAGTGTGTTTTTTGAGGAGGGGGGAATGATGATGCTATTTTGAAAGGGAGGGAGACAGTAGCTGTGGAGAGGGAACCATTTACAATGCCAGCTAGCACAGGGATCGGAGGGGAGGTTGGGTGGTCAGCAGTTTACTGGGAATGGGGTCAAGGGAGCAGAAGATAGGTCTCATGGACAAGGTGAGCTCAGAGAGGGCATGAGAGGAGATGGGGAGAAGCTAGAGAAAGACATGGGATCAGGGCTAGGGTATGGAAGAGCCATAGCGTGAGGTCTCGCTAATAGAAATTGTTTATCTGATGACCTTGTGGTGGAAAGAAAACATAAATGGTGGACCTGTGCCCAAACCAGGAGCTCTAAAACTTCTCATCTGAAGATGTGGCTCCAAGAATGACAACGGCAATGAAGGGGAATGGGATAAAGCTCAGAAGACGTAAAGTGAATGGACAGAATAATTATAACTAATGCACTCAGAGGATGGTGAATGTTTGGAATGAAATGACCAGAGTGACGATTGAGGCTGAGACTATCAGGAATATTAAGAGGTTGTTGGATAGGCAGTTGATGAGAAAATGACTGGAAGGATATTGGAAGTGATCTGTATACTGTGCTATTGAACTTTGGGACTGGCCAAATGGACTGGAGCGGTCGTCTCCGATCTGGAATATTCTTATATTCTAAAAATATCACATTTTAATCATTAGTTTCAGGCTAGGTTCTATTTACTTTACACAATTTGAAAACACTTTGACACATGAATTATTCCTCAAAACATACTGTTCCATCACTGCATTTTGCACTGGGTGGCACTTACTGGATTACTCCTTAATAGATGGGGTAGCTGTGTTAGCATTCAGAATGGTTCTTGTTGTGTCTCAAATGAGTGGACCGCCCCCTCCCCCAAGGGTTACGGTGCATCCTGACCATGACTCTCCCAGCCATGTTTGGGGGCAAGGAGGCATTGATGCATGATTCTATTTCATTACAAATATTTAACAAACACCTTCAGCTGCCTCTAGTTTCACAATTTTTCATAACCCATGGGTTGGAGCTTTAAAAATATTTTCTTTCTGGTGTCATTTCTTATGAAGATGTTGAAGCTTTTGCAGCAGAGGTCAGTTTGCTCCTTTGCTTTGGAATTGGGTTTCTGCCAAGTCACAGAAATGGAACCCAGGCATGAAGACTGGAGGTTAATTGCAGTAAATACATAAACCACAGCAGTAAAACCTTCCTCCCTTGTAAGAGCATGAATATCTCTGAACAATGTTAGGCAGAATATGTATTTTTATTTAACAAAAAGGTCTGCTTTAGTTCTATCCATAAGTACAGATAAAATATTCTTGTGTTCTTATCCCCCACAGCTATGGCTTGATGAGTTTATCTGGTGAGTGCCTGAGATGTACAGACCAGGCAGGTGTATTATACAATCTCTAAGATTTAAAGTTTGAAAATATAACACCAGGCGCCAACAATTTCAGACTTGAAAAATTCGCCGCTTGCACTCCAAGGAGGGTGGAGCACTAACTTGAGCGTTCCACTTCCTTCTTGGAGCGCAGTCGGCAGCAGGCAGGGCGGTGGGTTCAGCAGTGCTGCACACTTTAAGGGAAGGGCCATCGCTGCAGTTTCTGCAATTTAAAAATTACCTACCTGGACCACCAAGGCAACCGCGATCCTACGCGATCAGCCCGGCTCTCAAGCCGAGTGCTGGGCTGATCGATCACGGGCAGGAACCCGTGAAAAAAACTGGAAGAAAGGTAAGTTTTTTTTTTACATACCTTGGTCACCTCTCCTTTAATCATCACCCCCGAAACGGCCGTCCGTCCGATGCACGCCTCCTGCAGCTGTCGGTGTTTTCGACCAGCGCTGCTGCAGGGGGCGGAAGTCAATTTTGGGTCCGGGGCACTACCGGGGTGATGCGCACGGCGATGACGTCACGATCTCCAGGCAAAGGAGATCGGGGCGCAATGCCATAGGGCCGCTGCAAAACTTCCGGCGAATATGGTGGGAGTCGATGTCGGTGCCGCGCCCGGTCGCAAAGCCATTTGCGCCCCCTGGAGATGCTAACGGGAGGCGCAAAAGCGCCCAATTTGGCCCCCCCCCCAGTCTTTGCTGAGTCAGCAGACCTCAGCTTGGATGTCAGTAAGTGTTCTACAGTTTGCCTAAGTGCCTCCTGGGTTCGGGAGAGGAAAATCAGCCAGGGTCCATTTCCTTAATGGTTAACTGACAATCTCTGGTGGAAGTGGTTGTGTGCGAGGGGGCGGGGGGCATTGGATGAGGTTAACAGAACTCCCCATAATCAAATAGACTGCTGACACCCGTGGTCAAAGCTGGCGCATGAGTAATGGTTACTGTGAGTGGAGGACATTTGATACTCATAGAACAGACCCTCGTAAACCCATTCAGAAGGGGGGGGGGGAAATTGGCAGAGAAAATAAAAATAAAATGCTAGTTATAGGTCACCAAACTGAGTCACCAGCTGAGCTTTTACAATGTTCTCTCCAGTTTAGAGTCATAGGGCTCGATTTTGCCAGGCCCGACGAGGCGGGAATGGAGGCGTATGGGGTGTTAAAATTGCAAAAAGTGGCGGGCGGGCCCGACCCCGCCTCCATCCCGCCTCCAAGCAATTTTCCCAAATGCGTGGTTTCTGATCCCATCTCCGTCCCACCTCCAAGGCCCTTAATAACCACTGAATTGCCTCTATAATCCCATTTTGAGAGGCGTTTCCGATTTTAACCCTTTTACCAGGTGATGCACGCCTCCTCTGAAACATGATGGTGAAACCTGGCGGTAGCACAATTGGATTGCTGACTATCAGCTGCAGCTCCACCATTAAATAGGAGATTTGATCAGTCATCATTTGCAGGTGGCAGGACTTTGTTGTCTCAGGTCTGGGGGAACTTTTAGCAGGCATACTCATTGTTGTGGAAGTTTGGAGCCTGACACCCATCTCCAGTGTGACCTCCTGGGAAACCCTCTCGCCACCTTGACTGAGCACTTTCTCAACTGAGGCAGCTACCAGAAGCATGGGAACCATTTATTTCCTTTACTCCTGGACATCAGATTCGGATGAAGACCAGCCGCGGCAGCAGCAGAACCCTGAACAACAACGCCACCAACAACAGGAGTGCCAAGCTGCTGTTCACCCACCTGAAGCTGCACAGGCCAGAAGGCGCCAGCACATGGAAGCCCGTTGGCACAGGAGATACCCCCCAAACAGTGTCTACAGACAGAGGATCAGCTACCTCAACATGACTGAGCAGCAGTGCCAAAGGCGGCTCCGACTTTCGCGAGAGGTAGTGGGTGGCATCTGCGCAATGGTGCAGCAAGACCTGGAGCCCAGAGGAGCAGGTGGACACCCCTTTCCAGTGGCCAAAGTCACCACCGCACTCAACGTTTTTGCCTCAGGCTCATTCCAGGGATCAGCAGCAGACATCAGCGGCATCTCCCAGGTGGCCACACATACTTGCATCACGCAGGTAACTGATGCCCTCTTTGCTATCGCGCACAATCACATCCATTTCTCCAAGGATCAAGCAAGTGTCACGGCGTGTGCGGTTGGATTAGCTAATCTGGCAGACTTTCCAAGGGTGCAGGGCATCATTGACTGTACACATGTGGCCCTTAAGGCATCCCATCGCAATCCAAGTATGTCAACTGCAAGGGCTTCCACTCCCTCAACGTGCAGCTGGTGTGTGGCCACAAGAAGGAAATTTTGCATGTTTGTGCCAAGTACCCTGGCAGTTGCCATGACTCCTTCATACTGCGCCAGTCTAGTGTGCCTCCGCTATTCAGTCTGCCAGACCAACTTAATGGATGGCTACTTGGAGACAAGGGCTATCCCCTGAAGACGTGGCTAATGACGCTGTTGAGGAGCCCATCCACCGAAGCTGAGGAGCGCTACAACACCAGCCACATTTCCACCAGATCCATTATCGAGCAAACCATCGGCTTGCTGAAGATGCGCTTCAGATGCCTGGATAGATCAGGTGGAGCCCTGCAGTACTCAGCAGCCAGGGTCTCCAGAATCATCGTGGTTTGCTGTGCACTTCACAACATGGCACAGCGTCATGGCTTGCAGATTCCTGAGGACCAAGTGGCTCCTCACATATCCTCCTCAGATGATGATGATGAGGAGGAGGAGAGCGAAAACGAACATCTTGCAGAGGCCCATCAACCAGCGGCAGCAGTACGCGAGAACATTGCTGCCCGGGATGCAAGGAACGCACTCATCTTGGCCAGATTTGCTTAGCCTAGCCAATCAAGCACTTTTGCCTCGCAGCTTCTTACCAGAGCATCGACAATGGCCAAGAACCAACGGATTCCTCGCACTCTGACCACCATACTGACAATTGCAAGTAATCCTAAGCCCTCAATGTGGAAGTCCCATTTGTGAAATGACACATGCCACAACTGCAACAGTTGCCATCAGAATTTTTATTTACAATTACCAACTGATGGCATTTAAAAAATAAACACAACATTTCACCCAAGTGAATACCCTTGTGACTATTTGTGCAGTATCTTTCTCTTACACGTGCTCCTACCCCTGTGGCTTCAGCAGGTGTGGAGGCCCCTTGCTCACTTTCTTGCTGCTCCTGTCTCGACACCTTTGGCAGGCGTCCTCTGGGGTTGCGAACCTGTGAGGGCTCGGCAACAGTCTGCTGCTCCTGCGGCTGTGCAGGGGTTGAGACGCCGATCTCAGTTGGGTGGGGACTCTGGTGGGGCTCTGACCGAGGACTTGGCAGTGGCATGGAAGTGTGAGCGCTTGGAGAGGAGCCCCCAATTCCTTGTTCTCTGCCACCAACATCCCTCTCATGGGTCAGGTCCACCTCAGCGCTTGCAAGTGGCTTGAGAGCACCTTGCTGCACTTCAGGGGGGCCATGGGGACCCGTATCTGCACTGGCAGTCCTACTCAGAAGGACTTCCATGAAGGTCTGGTTTCTCTGTTCAATAGCTGACCATCACTTCTCCAGAGATGTCAGTCTATTCTGAACACTCACCATGTTTTCTACACTCTGGCGACTTAGCTCCTCCATGGCCGTAGCCATCCTCTTGTCTACTGTAGCCATCCTTTCCACAGAGGTTGCCATCCTTTCCGTGGTGCTGCATTCATGCGCCAATGACTCCACAAAGGCTCTGCCCATGTTTGCGATGGATTCCTCCATTCGCTCCACACTCACAGCGACCCTGGAGACAAAACCTGCCAGAGACTCCTGCACCTGTTCCTGGAGTTCCAGCACCGCTGTTCTTCTGGGTGAACCCAGAGGCAGAGGGTCAACATGCAGCTAAGCCGAGCTGGGAGAGTCCTGCGCCCTCCGACTAGGACTCTCCACTGCTGTCCTTGTCTCCACAATCTGCTGATGCTCACTTGTGAGCTGTGATACACCAGGTGACAACAGTAGTCTATCTCGCAATGGTCCCACCGAGGTGTGAGTGTCTGCGCTGGTGCTGGGTTGGCTGAATTCTGCTGATGCTGCACCCTCAGAGGTTGCAGCTTCCTCTGAGGAGAAGGAGGCTCAGGCTTTTCCTCCTGGATAGTGGGGACGGGTGCTTGCGATGGTTCTGTGGGGGAGTAAAGGAAAGAGTCAGAGATGTGAGGCCAAGTTTACTTGCACATTGCATATTGCAGATGATCATAAGGTCATCTGTTAGAGCTTCAGAATCATGATCAGCAACTCATGCAATGTCAATGAGAGAGATGAAAAACTATTCTGTCACCAGCTTTCTCTGATGCACCTGTCTGTCCGTCCCTCACTTGCGCATTGTCCTCGAGTCCCACGATCTCCAGAACCGCCTCCTCCCAAGGGGTGAGGTGGGCTACTGAGGGTGGCCCTCCTCCTGTCCTCGCTCTTTCCCTCTTATTGTTAGCTCTCTTTTCCTGCAATGAGGGAGACAAGTGGAGTTTGAGTGAGAATGAAGGAGTGAGTGTAGAGAATCCATAGCATAGATGCTTAGAAG
Organism: Somniosus microcephalus; assembly: GCF_052327205.1. Taxonomy (NCBI): domain Eukaryota; kingdom Metazoa; phylum Chordata; class Chondrichthyes; order Squaliformes; family Somniosidae; genus Somniosus; species Somniosus microcephalus. The sequence goes on along the minus strand of NC_140999.1, from coordinate 53,695,112 downwards.
GAGACAAAGATGGAGTGAGGTGGCAAGACCAAGGGCCCTCCCTGTGTTTTGTAAGTTGTTTTCATAGCAGCATCATGATAGGGAGTGTGAGGGCTGCATAGTCGAATAGTTAGGTGAATGTGACCATAGAGAGAGGGGGAATGGGTAAGGGTGCAGGGATGTCAGTGTCAAATGGGATGTGGCGGAAGAGATTGCTAAAGCTGAGTGCTGGCGAGGAGAGGCAATGGGGATCAGATTGAGGGTGATGGTCATACTCACTTTTCCAGTGCGCAGAAGGTCATGAAACCTCTTCCTGCACTGAAGCCAGGTTCTGCGGATCAGCGACAACGAGTTGACTGCCTGGGCCACCTGGATGCACACAGCCTTCATCTGCTGGGGAGGCTTCTTCCTCCCTGAAGAAGGGAAGAGCACCTCCTTACTAGCTCTTGCTCCCTCCACCAAAGCTTGCAGGGCGACGTCATCAAATCTGGGAGCAGACTTAGGTCTCTCACTGTTCATTTTGCCTCCAGGTCCCTCTCACAGCAAAGGCCAAAAAGTTGGCAGTCTGCAGGAGAAGCAAGGCTTCTTGCAGACCTTAAATGCAGCAGCAATGATGATGTCATCGGAGTTGAGTTTCAGACTGAAAAAACTAATTGGGCCATGGGTTCCCACACGATGGGACTCAATTGTCCAATTAGGTGAAAATCGCATCATTCTCCCACATCGATTTGGAATCGGGTGGATAACACGAAAAGCGGATGACATGACCCCAGCCCGCCCCATGACAAAATCGAGCCCATAGAATCAGAGTTATACAGCACAGAAAGAGGCCCTTCGGACCATCGTGTCCGCGTCGGCCATCAAACCCTAGTTATCCTCTTGCCCTTAATATACTTATAAAACACCTTGGGATTTTCCTTTATTTTGCCCGCCAGTGTTTCTTCATGCCCCCTCTTCGCTCTCCTAATTTCTTTTTTAAGTACCCCCCCTGCACTTTCTATACTCCTCTAGGGCTTCCACTGTTTTTAGTCCTTTGTATCTGCCAAAAGCCTCCCTTTTTTCCCTAATCCATTCTTGTATATATCCCTTGACATCCAGGGTTCCCTGGGTTTGTTGGTCCCACCCTTGACCTTTACAGGAACATGTTGGCATTGTGCTCTTTCCTTTCTGAAAGACTCCCACTGCTCTGATGTGGATTTTCCTATAAGTAGCTGATCCCAGTCCACTTTGGCCAGATCCTGCCTTATCATATTAAAATCGGCCTTCCCCCAATTTAGAACCTTTATTTCCGGTCCATCTTTGTCCTATTCCATGACTACCTTAAATCTCACCGAATTATGGTCACTATCACCAAAATACTTTCCTACTGACACTTCTACCACTTGCCTGGCTACATTCCCTAGAATTAGGTCCAGTACTATCCCCTCTCTTGTAGGACTTTCTACATGCTGGCTCAAAAAGCTCTCCTAGAGTCATAGAGTTATGCAGCACGGATAGAGGCCCTTCGGCCCATCGTGTCCGCGCCGGCCATCACGCCCTGTCTAATCTAATCCCATATTCCAGCATTTGGTCCGTAGCCTTGTATGCTATGGCATTTCAAGTGCTCATCCAAATGCGTCTTGAATGTTGTGAGGGTTCCAGCCTCCACAACCCTTCCGGGCAGTGAGTTCCAGACTCCAACCACCCTCTGGGTGAAAAAGTTCTTTCTCAAATCCCCTCTAAACCTCCCGCCCTTTACCTTGAATCTGTGCCCCCTAGTTATTGACCCTTCTACTAAGGGAAAAAGCTCCTTAGTATCCATCCTATCTATGCCCCTCATAATTTTGTACACCTCAATCATGTCCCCCCTCAGCCTCCTCTGCTCCAAGGAAAACAAACCCAATCTGCCCAGTCTCTCTTCATAGCTGAAGCGTTCCAGCCCTGGAAGCATCCTGGTGAATCTCCTCTGCACCCTCTCCAAAGCTATCACATCCTTCCTGTAGTGTGGCGACCAGAACTGCACACAGTATTCCAGCTGTGGCCTAACCAGTGTTTTATACAGCTCCATCATAACCTCCTTGCTCTTATATTCTATGCCTCGGCTAATGAAGGCAAGTATCCCATATGCCTTTTTTACCACCTTATCCACCTGTTCCGCCGCCTTCAGGGATCTGTGTACTTGCACACCCAGATCCCTCTGACCCTCCGTCTTGCCTAGGGTCTTACCATTCATTGTGTATTCCCTTGCCTTGTTAGTCCCCCCAAAGTGCATCACCTCGCACTTTTCCGGGTTAAATTCCATTTGCCACTGTTCCGCCCATCTGACCAACCCATCGATATCGTCCTGCAGACTGAGACTACCCTCCTCGCTATTTACCACCCTACCAATTTTTGTATCATCCGCGAACTTACTGATCATACCTTTTACATTCATATCCAAGTCATTAATATAGACCACAAACAGCAAGGGACCCAGCACCGATCCCTGTGGTACCCCACTGGCCACAGGCTTCTAGTCACAAAAACAACCTTCGACCATCACCCTCTGCCTTCTGCCACTAAGCCAGTTTTGTATCCAATGTGCCAAGGCACCCTGGATTCCATGGGCTCTTACCTTCTTGACCAGTCTCCTGTGCGGGACTTTATCGAAGGCCTTACTGAAATCCATGTATACCACATCCACTGCGTTACCCTCATCCACACACCTAGTCACCCCCTCAAAAAATTCAATCAAATTAGTCAGACATGATCTTCCCTTGACAAAGCCATGTTGACTATCCCTGATTAATCCTTGCCTCTCCAAGTGGAGACTGATTTTGTCCCTCAGAATTTTTTCCAATAATTTTCCCACCACTGATGTTAGGCTCACTGGCCTGTAGTTCCCCGGTTTTTCCCTACTCCCCTTCTTGAATAATGGAACTACATTAGCGGTTCTCCAGTCCTCTGGCACATCCCCTGTGGCCAGAGAGGTTCTGAATATGTGTGTTAGAGCCCCCGCAATCTCTTCCTTTGCCTCACACAGCAGCCTGGGATACATTTCGTCCGGGCCTGGGGATTTATCCATTTTTAGGCCTGCTAAAACCGCCAATACCTCCTCCCTCTCGATGTTAATGTGTTCGAGCATATCACAGTCCCCCCGCCCTATTTCTATGTCTACATCGTCCCTCTCCATAGTGAAAACAGATGCAAAAAATTCATTTAGAACCCCTCCTACATCTTCCGGCTCCACACACAGATTGCCACTTTTGTCCCTAATGGGCCCTATTTTTCCCCTAGTTATCCTCTTACCCTTAATATACTTATAAAACATCTTAGGATTTTCCTTTATTTTGCTCGCCAGTGTTATTTCATGGCCCCTCCTTGATCTCCTAATTTCTTTTTTAAGTATCCCCCTGCACTTTTTGTACTCCTCTAGGGCTTCCTCCGTCTTTAGCCTTTTGTATCTGCCAAAAGCCCTCCTTTTTTTTCTAATCCATTCTCGTATATCCCCTGACATCCACGGTTCCCTGGATGCACTTTAAGGATTTTGCACCCTTTAAGCCTTTCACACTCTTGACTATCCCAGTTAATATTGGGGAAGTTGAAATCCCCTAATATTATTACCCTATTATTTCTACACTTCTGAGATTTGCCTACATATCTGTTCCTCTATCTCTCCCTGACTGTTTGGGGGCCTATAGTACACTCCCAGCAAAGTGCTTGCCCCCTTTTTGATGTTAAGTTCTACCCATATGGCCTCATTAGAGGAACCTGCTAAGATATCATCCCTCCCTACAGCAGTAATTGACTCCTTGATTAATATTGCGATGCCACCTCCTCTTTTACACCCCCCTCTGTCTTGCCTGAAGATTCTATACCTCGGAATATTGAGCTGCCAGTCCTGCCCCTCCCTCAACCATGTCTCTGACAGCAACAATATCATACTTCCATGTACAATAGCAAAATACTGCGGATGCTGGCCTGCTGAGTATTTCCAGCATTTTCTGTTGTTATTTCATACTCCCATGTGTTCATCAACACCTTCAATTCATCTGCCTTACTCGCAGGACTCCTTGCATTAAAATAAATGCCATCCAGCCTTGCCATACTCCCTTGTGCCATTACATATTTGCTCTGCCTTCCAGGCTGACTTGTTTTTTCCTCTATATTTGGCTGTGCATCATCCCCTACTATAGCTCCACTCCGTATCCCATCCCCCTGCCAAGTTAGTTTAAACCCCCACCAACAGTACTAGCAAACCTCCCCGCAAGGATGTTGGTCCCATTCCGGTTCAGTTGCAACCTGTCTGACTTGTACAGGTCCCACCTTCCCCAGAAGCAGACCCAGTGATCCAGGAATCTAAAGCCCTCCCTCCTGCACCAACTCTTTAGCCATGCATTCATCTGCTCTATCCTCCTATTCCTATACTCACTAGCACATGGCACCGGGAGTAATCCAGAGATTACAACCTTTGAGGTCCTGCTTTTTAATCTGCTACCTAGCTCCCTAAATTCTTGTTGCAGGACCTCATCCCTCTTTCTACCCATGTTGTTGGTACCAAAGTGAACCACAACCTCTGACTGTTCGCCCTCCCCCTTCAGAATGCCCTGCAGCCATTCAGTGACATCCTTGACCCTGGCACCAAGGAGGCAACATACCATCCTGGAGTCACATCTGTGGCCACAGAAACGTCTATCTGTTCTCCTTACGATAGAATCCGCTATCACTATTGCTCTCCCACTCTTTTTCCTCCTCTCCTGTGCAGCTGAGCTACTCGTAGTGCCACAGACTTGGGTCTTGCTGCATTCCCCAGAGAAACCATCTCCCCCATCAGTATCCAAAACAGAAAATCTGTCGGAGAGGGAGATGGACCCAGGGGACTCCTGCACTACCTTCCTAGTTCTTTTACTCTGTCTGGTGGTCACCCATTCCCTGTCTGCCTGTGCACTCTTTACCTGCGGTGTGACCACCTTGTTAAACGTGTTATCCACGAAGATCTCAGCTTCGCGGATGCTCCACAGTGACTCCAGCTGCAGCTCCAAAACACGGATTTCAAGTAGCTGCAGCTGGAGACACTTCCTGCACATGTGTTTGCCCTGGACACTGAAAGTGCCCCTGACTTCCCACATAGCACAGGAGGAGCACTCCATGCAGCCGAGCTGCTCTGCCATGCCCTACCCTTAATTTACTCCCTTTACTTTCTTTAAATTAAAGAATATTAAATACACTAGGGACCTTACTTCCCTTTAAACACTACTTACTCTAAACTAGAGACCTTACTTTGACTTTAACAACTGGACTGTAGAAATATTCACCAGGGCCTACTTACCAATCAGCTCCTTCCCTGGTTGTGACATCACTTTAGCGGTTTTGCAGTTGTTGTTGTTTGACTGCTCCTGCTCTCGGACTCTTTCCTTGTTATAAAGTAAGAACCAATTCCTACAGGGTGAAAAGTTAGGAAAAACAAAGCAGCCTCCGCCTCCAACTCGCAGCACTCTGTTTAAACCACACTCAGTGCAAAATCGCACTGCAAAGCCTGTTATTATAGGCCCTGAAACAAAGGAGCTTGCTGGGTTCTGTTACAGGAGAACCAGTTTAATCTAGTTTCCCTAATTAACTGCCTTCAGCTGCTCTGAATTGTAGGCCTTGTATATCCCTTTATAACCCTGCTTAAAGCTGGGAAATTTAGATTTTAAACAGTTAATTTTAAACAGTTTATTTAATACATTTTCAATGGAGCTTTGCATTAGGTGTAGATTTGTCTAGTTTTGCTTCTGAAGAGTAGTTCTAATGCACAAATACACACATTCCAATTCAGGCATTAAAATGAATGGGAGGCAAATTGCAGGCTCATGAGCACGGAAGCAGAAAGCCCCGAACCAGCATATTTATCCTTCTGTTCAATCTCAAGAATAAACCTTTAAGAGTTGGGTTCTGGCTTTAAGGAAAAACCTTGTGACATTTTGCTATTTCTCTGTACACGACATTCATGGAATCTTCAGGAGTGCAGCCAGATAAGACGTGACCTACAGCAAGGCTTGTCAGAGGAGTTAGGTCAGTGGGAGGTGAGCATGGAGTGGGCATTGGGGACCGAGGTTTTCAATCGGATGAGAAATGAGCAATGGGACCTGACGTCTTCGCGAGCGCATGGAAAGAGCATTGAAACTTAAAGTAAAATGAGCCATTGTCAGGGGTGGCATTTTCACCGGAGCATGGGATGAATGCTGCCAGGTTTTGGAGTATGGAGCAAGCATTATTAATAGGCCTGGAACTTCCACTGGGTACACACTGTGGACATTCATTGCTTGAATTTTCCAACACAAAACTAGTGCAAGATTTGGGAGAGCAGCACTCAGGTAAACGGCACTGTAGAAGATTGTGAGCTTGAGTGATATAGTTCTTAGATCTAAAGGTTATGCTTAAGTGATTTTATGTGCGAGAGTTAAAACATCCTGAATTGAAGACTGAGGCCGGAAATATCTGTATCTGGGTGGGTCAGGTGCGGGCGGTTGCCGTGGTGGGTTGCAACCTTGTTCTTCATACCATGCTGCTCCTGAGATCGACTTTCCATTAATGGGGCCTATTAAGGCTGTGAAGGAATACACTATAACCTTTTTAGAAAAATATACTGTATAAGATAAATACACTATAGCCTTTTTAGAAAAATACACTATATAACTTTTTAAAGGAAGGCATGGCAAGCTGGATTTGGAAATCCTACCTTCTGAAAGAATTCTGGCCTCGTTGAGATAAGACAGTAGTTAACCATGAAGAGTAACTTATAAGGAACTCTACCTTATAAATTCTTTGGATCATGACAAACTGGGTTTGAAAATTTAGAAACCTAACTATGAAATAGTTATGAAAGAATTCTGGCTATTGAAATAGGACAAGTTGTTGACCCTGAATAAATAACCTTATTGAAACAGAAGAATGGGTGGCCCCGAATGGGTAACCTTATATTAAAATACTAGCTGGGGAGCCCCGCGTTGCGAGGGCAATTTTGGGGCGCGAGGGCAATTTTGGGGCGCGAGGGCAATTTTGGGGCGCTTGGTCTCCCTGCCCGTGTGTCCCCCCTCTCCCTGTCATGTCCTCTCCCTGTCCTATCCCTCCCTCCCCTGTCTCCCTCCCTCCTTCCCCTCGCCCACCCGCTCCCACCCCCGCTCCCCTCCTCCCCTCCCGTCGCCCACCCCCACCCCTGTCTGTGTCCCTCCCTCCCCCGCTCCCCTCTGTCCCTCTCTCCGGCCCCTCCCCATAAGACAATGGTCAGCCCTGGATGAATGATCTTGATTAAAACCTCTTGAGAATGACATGAGGTAAGGTGCATCTGCCCTTTGCCCACATATGGTAAACTCCCAGTAGCTATTGATGATGTGGCAGTAAGAATTTCAGTCGGTCAGCTAAAAGATGATTAGTGATAGTTAACTTGGATTAGCAGAAACCTTATGAAAAACAACTGAAAAAGGGGTATAAATATTGGAGTCTCGAATGAGAAAATCAGACTCGCTTTAACGGGCAAAGTGATTCTCGACTACAGGGGCAGCTCTGTAGTTCTTCACTCTTTTGTACCTCGGGATTGAAGGTAACTGCTACCTTGATAATTGATGGATATCCTGTAATAAGAATAGTTTAAGAACTGAAATACTGTAGCGAAGTTAAGATTTATAAGTAGGATTCTCTGTTAAGAATAAGATTGTATTTGTTCTCTTTTTAAAACTGTTAATGTTGCGATTGACTGATTCACCAACTGTAAATTGCATGTTGGTTTTTTTAATAAATCTCTATATATTTTTAGAATTGTCTCATATAAGTTTTCTGTATCAATATCTCGCGAACCCAATCTTTGTACACTCTTTGGTGAAGAGTTACAATTTCTGAAGGAAATTTCTGGACCCTCATAATATCCGGGACTTTACTGTCTGGCTAAACTGATTAAAAGTGCTATCTGGAGGATGGTAACATTCTAGGGTTGTTCCTTTCCTTTAGGGAGAGATAGCCCGGACCTTTAGACCCAGTTAAGTGTCTTTAGGATTCGGCTACCTCAAACTTTAGTTGAAGGTGAACATCTGAGAAATACACCTGATCCGGGATAGCCCCAAAGGGGCTAGGACAAGTAAATATCCTTTCAAGACTGCCCTGTGCGTTACCCGGCCCTATTAAATGGTGCGGGTCTGATGACGCGTTTTCAGCCGGGATATTTAAAGGAGCCATGGCATTTGAAGGTTCATCTAGGAGTGTGCAGGCAGCACACTGCACAATTGGACTGCTGGAAAGAGTGCCAAACATGACTGCACTGAGTCAGAGGGTTTCACCTAGGTTCTCCGATGACTCCCTCCATATGCTTATGGAGGGAGTGAGAGCTCGCATGGAGGTCCTCTTCCCTTCCAATGGGCAGAAGAGACCTCCCCAGGAGACAAAACGAGCCTGGCTCCAAATAGCAGAGGAGGTCAACAGGACCTGGGTGCAATGCTGGAAATTTTTCAATGATATCATTAGATCAGGAAAGGTGAGTGCAAAGCCACACTCAACTTCATCCTGCTGTGTCTCTCATCACATCCCCATCACTCTGCCTTCCCAACCCTGCTCCTGCACATCCTTACTCACACCAACATCCCTTGCATGCCCACCCATCCCTCTCTCTCTATTTACATTATCACATCCCCATCTGACTAACCACCCTTCACACTCACCCTTATCCTAATGCAATCATACCAACTAACAACACACAAGGAGGCCACTTGGCATTGCCACCCCACTCCATCATAATCACCTTTTACAGATGTAACCCATCCATCCCTTACACTCATTCCATCACTCTCACTCAACCTTCTCTTCTTTCCCTCCTTGCAGGAGAAGAGAGCCCACAATAAGAGGGAGAGAACAGGAGGTGGCCCTCCATCATTGGCCACCCTAACATCAGCAGAGGAGGCTGCCTTGGAAGTCTCTGGAGTCGCCAAACAGCTGGAGGTGGGAGACGGAGAGAGGGGGACATCTCAGCAATCTGGTGACAGAATTACATATCATACAGCTACATGGCATACAGCAGTCACTCATATGGGGACTGATGTCAGCAGCCAGTGAATGCTCATCATGTGCATAATGGTATCTGTACCTATTCTTCATATGACATTTCTAACTCATCTCTTTACTCTCCCACACATCCATCAAGAGTCCCCCTCCCCCCACTGTCCAGGAGGAAGAGGAAGATGACTCCTCAGAGGAGCCTCCAGCCTCTGAGGGTGCAGCGTCACCAGACATAAGCGCACCCAGCACCAGCGCAGATATGCACACCTCGGTGGGTCCCACGCGAGATAGAGTAGTGTTGTCACCTGGTATCTCTCAAGTCACAAGTGAGCAAGAGCAGATGGTGGAGACAGGGACAGCAATGGAGACTCCTCGCCGGAGGGTGCAGGACGCTCCCAGCTCTGCTGAGCTGCATGCAGACGCTGAGCCTCGAAAATCATCCAGAAAGAGGGCGATCCTGGAGGTGCAGCAAGAAGTGCAGGGGGCTCTGCCAGGTTTTGCGACTGCGATGTCTGCAAATGTCCAGAGAATGGAGGAATCCATCTCCAACATGAGCACATGTCGCAGGCGATGGCGACTGTAGGCTCTTCCAGGGATGGGATGGCCATCTGCATGGAGCAGCTAATGCGCCACTCACATGAGCACATGGTCTGTATGGAGAATTGATGGTTATCAATGGAGAATAGATGGCAGAGGCTCTCTAGGAGGGATGTCAATGTAAAAGTGGGTCCTCATGACCCCACTGATGTGCAGCAAGGTGCTCTCCAGCTCCTTGCTAGCAGGGAAGTGCGGGTGGCCCATGAGAGGGATGATGGTGAGAGATGACATGCAAGTGGGGGCTCCTCTCAAAGCGCTCACACTTCTCTTCCTTTGCCCCCCACCCCACCCTTCAGTCAGAGCCCCAGATGCCTCCTCGGATCACAATGGCTGAGTCTGCCCCTGTACAGTCACAAGAGGAGCAGACTTTGGCGGGGCCATCACAGGCTCCCAAACCCAGAGGACATCCGCCAAAAGGGTCTGTGCAGTCGCAGCAGGAAAGTGAGCTGGCTGCTTCTACCTCTGCTGAAGCCACAGGGGTAGCACTTCTTGGAAGCACACGTAAGAGAAAGATGAAACAAGTAGATTCACAAGGGTAGCCACTTGGGTGTTTTATTAAATATTTCTGTAAAGTTTCCATTACTGTGATGTCACAGATAAAATTCTTTATTTTCACCACTTTCCAGTCATGGACACATTTCTGTGCACCTTTGGAAGTGGCTTAGTGAGTTGGGGTGAATGGTGAGACATAGCCTTACCTCCAGCAATGGTGGTCAGTGTGAAAGAAATGGCTTGGTAATTGTAGGGATGCTTTCTGGTGTTGTTGTGGGTGGTGGGAACCTGGCATAGCATGTGGCAGCCATGGGTGTAAAGCATGAAGTTAAGTAAATCTGGCCAAGATGAGGCCATCCCTGGCCAGATGGTACACTGGTGAGTTACAGAGGTAAGAAAATGTTGGGAAGATCATTTTTTAATGTATTTAGACTTTTCTGTAGGTGACAAGTTTTGGATTGTGTGTGTAGTCCCACCTCATTGGGAGAACCTCTCTCACCAGTGACAGATCGCTTCTGCAACCTCACCTGCAGCTGCCATCTGTTCTAGCTTAAGGAGGGAGTCACTGGAAAGCCTGGGTGCAATGGCTTACCTTTGTACAGTGATTGTCAGTGTTTGCAGCAGCTCAATGCTGTCAAACACTGAAAAATCATCTGTCAAAAAAAATTGCTTGTGGCCCCTTTAAGAAAACCAGCAGATGTCGCGTCATCAACTGACGTCATCTGATACCGGCTTTCTCTTAATTGGCCGGCAAGCTCGCAGGGTGGGCTTAACAAGGCCAATTGACGCAAAATCGTGTCTGTGCGTCGGACGTCATTGGGCTGGTATTGGAACCCGGAAGGCAGCTGTCCTGCCCCCAAGCCGCATCGGATCGAAAAATCGCAGCTGTTAACGCTGTTTCTCTCTCCACGGATGCTGCCTGACCTACTGAGTGATTCCAACATTTTCTGTTTTTATTTCAGATTTCCAGCATCTGCAGTATTTTGCTTTTGTATATAAATGCAGGTTGTTGTTGTTTTAGATATATTTTGAAATGCATCACACACTGCAGGCATCGTCCTGTGTTACGCTTAAAAATAAGGGGAAGAAAACCAGTCATGTCCAATCTACAGAGAATCTTCCTCAGCAACAGAAAATGGCTTCTAATTGATTCAGGACATCCCAAAGAGCAATTAACCGCTAACTGACCTCAGAATATTACAGCAATTATACCATGTGGCCTTACAGAGATCGGTCAGGTTACACACAGCTACGTGTTAGCAACACAATAATACATTGCCTGCCATGTGGTGCCAAATTTCTATCATTTTAAGACGGCATGTTATCTGACTAGCGTCAAGGAATGCCACAGGAGATCTGCCTTGCAGATAGCAGGACCCTGTCTGTATTGAAACTCCTTAAAAGTTTCCATTTGCCACCTGCCCTGGTAATTTGTTCCATATATTGATCCCCTACAAAAGAAATTCTGACTGAATTGCCCACTTGCTTTAGTTTTCCTTATTTTGAATTTATGTCCTAGTGCTCTGAAAAAACATACCTGCCTCCAACTGATCGAATTCTTTCATAATCTTAAAAAAAGATGCCTATCGAATATCCTTCCGTCAACCGGGTGGGTGTGAAATGGGCGGCCGAGTTGTTATCGCCTAGTTTACACTATCGCCAAATTCCAATTTCATGCCCAATGTGTCTGTATCACAAAACACACAGCGGCATTTACACCATGGATGTGACCCCATTCACACGGTCATTAAATGACCAACCATCCTTGATCTTTCTGACAAACATTTTCAAAAACATCTTTCTAGTAATTTTTGTTAAACAATTCAAGTGAAGAAACTAGGGCTGCTAAATTTGACAGCCCCCCCCCGAAAATGGGCGTGGGCTACACGATGCATGATCGGCCCGTGCTCGTTGAAAGGAGTGCAGGCAGTATGTAAACTTTGTGCTGCCTGCTACTTTGTATGATAGCAGCGCACAGCCCAGCGCTGAGCATGCTGCTGATTGGGTGTGCGCTCAGCAGGGGGCTGAAGTTCATGATGTTCAAGCGAGGCTAACTTTATTTTATTTATTTAAAGCTAGCCTGCACCTCTTAAAGGCAGTCTGCACCTCATAAAGGTGAGCTGCCTTCTGGTTATCAAAAATGTTAAAACTGCTTCAGCTCAAACCAAAATGGCTCAACATGCCAGGGAAAGAGCGCCCAGGGTCTCGGATGTAGCACTCAAGGCCTTTGGGCAGGTCTGTTTAGAGAAGTCTTCTATCCACAGGCCCTCCAGAAACACAGTAAGAAGGATGTGGGACCAGATTGCCGAGGCAGTCACTGCCAGCAGTGTCGCCCCACTGGATGTGGCTCCAGAGCCAAAAGAAGTTTAATGACCTCAGATGAGTGGTCAAGGTTAGTGAATGCATCTTCAAAAGCAGGCTCTTACCAACTGCACCACTAGCCTCACACACTGCTCAATGCACCACACCCCCATCACTCACCTACCAACAATCTCGACAAAACACAAGGCACACCTCACCCTCACACACTTATCACTGCTGCAAGCCTTACACCCACATCTCACACCATGCTAGCTATTCCACCATGACAGGCACATTGCAGCACACTCACTGACACACTTCCCTTTCTCTTGCAGGTCAAGGTGGCTCATAACAGGAGAGAGCAGCATCAAACTGGTGGGGGACAGGCAAGTCTACATGTCCTCACCCCCATGGAAGAGACGGTGCTAGATAATTGACTGTGAGGCCATGGCGAATGCCGACATTGTAAACATTCACAATGATGGTATGCTTATACTTAATCCTCCTTCTCACATCCAAGTCCCCCCTCATCCACACAATTTAAAAAAAAATCATTCATGGGATGTGGGTGTCACTGCCAAGGCCAGCATTTATTGCCCATCCTTAATTGCCCTTGAGAAGGTGGTTTGAGCTCAACGGAATGGCTTGCTAGGCTAGTTCAGAGTCCACCACTTTGCTGTGGGTCTGGAGTCACATAGAGGTCAGACCAGGTAAGGATGTCAGATTTCTTTCCCTAAAGGGCATTAGTAAACCAGATGACAATCCAGTAGTTTCATGGTCACCATTACTGATACTAGCTTTTTATTCCAGATTTATTTAATTAACTGAATTTAAATTCCCCAGCTGCCATGGTGGGATTTGAACTCATGGCCTACAGATTATTGGTTCAGACCTCTGGAGTACTAGTCCAGTAACATAACCACTCTGCTACCATTCCTGTCCTCACCATAACCTTACTCTTGTGCCTTTCTCCGTTTAGATACCCAAGCACTCCAAGCTGTCCAGCCAGTGATGGAAGAGGAGATTGTTGAAGAAGAAGAGACACCATCACTCGATCTGACACTCGCAGGCACGAGCACAAATATTGACTCGGCACTGATTTTAGAGGGTAGCATAGAGGAGGGAGCTGCACGTGGTGACTCACAGGGCACGAGTGGGCTGCAGCCTGGTCAAGGGGAAAGGGTAGCACAGGTGCCAGCTCCCTGGAGGGCGAGATTGCACATGAGTGCTTCTGCACAGGACTTTGATGAGGATTTTGATGGGCGGCCTACAGAAGATCGCTGATGGGCATACACAATGAACTGCTTGGTGCATTGGCAGGTCTATCAAAAAGCCTGTTGTCATTGTCAAGGAGCATGGAGGAGTCCAGCACCAACTTTGCACAGGACTTTGCGCAGAGCTTGGAGACCATGATTTTCAGGATGGAAGTAATGGGCAACTCCATTAGCGCACTTATGGACCCAAGTAGGATGTAGCGTCTGATGGCCGATGTCTCAGCTTCCATTGCAGCACAATCGTAAGAGACCCAATGTCTGAGTGCTGCAGTGGAAGCTAAGACTGCTCTCCTGCAGTCTCAGCTTGCTGCCACACAAGTACTGACTGCTGCCATCATGGCAGGGTTTACCAGTGTTGAAAGGGGCTTGCAGGGTGTTGATGTATTCCAGCAATCGGTCCTCCAAAAGATTACTAGGATTGCTGAGGTGTCGCCCCGGGGGAGTGGCAGTGGCTCCGTGGAGCACGAAACTGCTGTCCTCGCTCAGGAGGACAGCATTCATCCTCCCACCACTGCCGCTCCCCCAGTGCCCTTGCTGCTGTCTGTCAGCCAGCCAGCCCAGACTGTTGCCGCCCATGCCGGGGTGGTACAGTCTGCTGCTGGGCCTTCCAGGCCCAGAGCTGCTCAAGGTCATCCTGCAAGGCCAAAAGCAGTCTCGCCCACTGAAAGTCCACAGCCTTCTGTTGTGTCGGTACCTTTCTACCTAGACACAATTTAGGACTCAGAATTCAGAGATTCAAACATGAAGTGCTTTATTGGAAGGAAAGGAAGTTCTGGCAAGTTCCGAACAAAGAGAGCTAAACTTAACCGAGAGAATACCCAACCATTTATCTCCTGTGACAGCGCCACCACAGGTGGGAGGAGAACACATAATAGAACACACAATACATAACATTTCCTCCCCTCTTAAATGGAAGGTCCACAGTATTCCTCAATAGGTGAGTTACTTTCAATACACTCAACTAACCTAGGGTAGAGGTAGACTGCCTCAAACCCTGACTTTACCCTGGGGTTTATTCTGCCCCAGTCTTGTGGGTAAGTCACTAAGCCTACAGATCCAAGCGTCTTGGAGGCCGCCACTCTCTGACAGGATACCGGCGGTCATCGCTGGCTTCCACAGCAGTAGGCATTGACACAGGCCTGGATGGAGAAGGTGCCTGTGTCAGTTGAAAGTCAGGAGTTTGCACAGGTGGAACAGTCTCTTTGACTTCCTGTGTTGGAGAAGAGCACTGTGGCAAAGGATGCTGGTTTGCGGTATCATTCGGAAACAGTTCAGGCCAACCAGCCGTTGGAGCCTCTGTGGCTGTCTCTGCTCCTAGCAACAGTTGATCTGTGTGTCTTCTCCAGACGACGTCCTCAGCAGTCTCAACCGCGTAAGACACAGGGCCTGTCTGCGCGATCACCGTAGCAGGAACCCATTTCGGTCCAGTGTTGTAGTTTCGAGCTAGGACGTGCTCTCCCGGATGAAACCGTCTCTCCTTGGCTCTTTTCTCTCTCTTTTCAACATGAGCTTGTTGTTGACGATGGACAACCTGCTCTGCCCTTGGAGGTTTGAGTAAGTCAAAACTTGTCTGCAACTGCCTCTTCATCATGAGCGAAGCGGGGGAAGTTTTGGTTGTGGCATGCGGCTTGTTCCTGTAGGACAACAGGAAGCTGTTCAGACGTTGGTGGATTGAGCCCTGACCTTACGATGCCTTCAAGGCGTGCTTCAAAGTTTGCACGAACCTTTCTGCCTGGCCGTTAGTAGAGGGATGATAGGGCGCAGACCTGATGTGTTGGACACCATTCACATGCAGGAAGGTTGCAAACTCCTGTGATACAAATTGTGGACCATTGTCACTTACGAGTTGTTCCGGTGAGCCATAACGGCTGAACACCTCACCAAGTTTCTCATCACAGCGACCTCCGGCCACTTGCTACGAGCGTCCACAACCACCATAAACATCTTCCCTTCGAAAGGACCGGCGAAGTCCACATGTACTCGCTGCCACACTTCTGCAGGCCAATCCCAGGGGTGTAGGGTTGCCAGCTGTGGAACATTCCAGACCCTTTGACATGGGGAACATGTTTTGGCTTTCTCCTCAATAGTCCCATCGAGACCTGGCCACCAGAAGTAGCTTCTTGCCATTTCCTTCATCCGAACCATCCCACTGTGGCCTGTATGAAGTTGTTGCAGTATAGGTTCCCTCAGAGGTGGCGGAATGATGACACGGCGTCCCCAAAGAAGACAACCTGCCTGGACGGAGAGCTCATTTCTTTTTGAAACGTGAGGTTTCAAACTAGGAGAATCTCCTATCGCTCTCCCTCGAATGACATCGTCCATTACCTCAGACAGGACTGGATCGTTGCGGGTGTACCTTCGCACCTGAACTGCAGTGACAGGTGCTCCCTCCACTTGTCTAAAGTAGAAAATGTCTATCTGATGAGGCTCTGGGGGAGTAACAGGCAAGGGTAGCCTCGAGAGACCGTCTGCTTTGCCGTGCAAGTCTGATTTGCGATATTTGATGTCGTATGTGTGTCCTGACAACAGTAAAGCCCACCTTTGCATCCTGCTTGCAGCGAGAGACAGAATTCCGGTGTGGGGCCCGAAGATTGAAGTCAATGGACGGTGGTCTGTCAGGAGTGTGAACCTTCTCCCAAACCGGTACTGATGAAATTTTCGAATTCCAAAAACGATTCCCAAGGCCTCGCGCTCGATCTGCGCATAGTTACTCTCGGCCTTGTTCAAGGTGCGTGATGCGAAGACGATAGGTTTCTCGTCACCCGAAGGCATGATGTGGGATATGACTGCTCCCACACCATATGGTGATGCATCACATGCTAGCTGCACGGGTAGCTTTGGGTCGAAGTGTGTCAGGACCTCCGAATTCAGCAATGCTTTCTTTGCTTGGGCGAAAGCTTCGTTGCACAGTTCAGTCCATTTCCATGTTTTGCCTTGACATAGCAACTGATGTAACGGCTTCAGCAATGTTGCTAAGTCTGGAATAAACTTCCCATAGTAGTTAAGTAGCCCCAGAAATGAACGTAACTGACTCACATTCTGGGGTGCTGGGGCCTCCACGATCGCCTTGACCTTTGGCGGCGCCTTATGCAGGCCAGTAGCGTCAATCGCATGCCCCAGGTACTCAACTGAAGACTGAAAGAATTCACATTTGTCTTTACGAACTCTGAGTCCGTACTCTTTCAGTCATTGTAGTGTTGCATCCAAGTTCAGAAGATGATCCTCCTCATTTGTCCCAGTGACAAGGATGTCGTCCAGGTAGCACTGGACTCCTGGCAGTCCACTCAAAATCTGATCCATTGCCCTTTGGAATAGAGCAGGGGCCGACGTAATTCCAAACGGAAGGCGGCAGTACCTGTATAGCCCCTTGTGTGTCACAATTGTCAGCAGCTCCTTTGATTTGTCATCGACATGCATTTGTAGATAAGCCTGGCATAAGTCTATTTTGCTGAACTTTTGCCCTCCGGCCAGGCCCGTAAAAAGATCATCAATGAGGGGAAGAGGGTACTGTTCCACAGACAGCACCGGGTTAATAGTCACTTTAAAATCCCCGCAGATTCGAACAGATCCATCCTTTTTCAGGACAGGAACAATGGGTGTGGCCCATTTGCTCATGCTCACAGGCTCCGGGACTCCATTCTCGACTAAGGCCTCCAGGTTAGCCTCAACCTTTGGCCTAATTGCATAGGGTACAGGTCGGGCTTTGTGAAGCTTCAGCTTGCTGTCAGGTTTAATGTCCAGTCTCACGCTGATCTTTTTCATGCTCCCAAGTTCCCCATTGAAGAGTTCTGCATGTTTGTTTAACACTGCAGTCAGACCTGACTCCCCTTTTGACATCATGCGGACTGCAGGCCAGTCCAGCGTGATTTTCTCTAGCCACGCACGTCCCAGTAGCGATGGGTAATTTCCCTTTACCACATATAGTGGCAGTTTTGCAGTCTGTCCGTTCAATTTAACTGTCACCTCAATGACGCCTCTCATGGCCACAGGTTCGCCGGTATACGTCTTTAGCACAATGTTTGTTGGCTGAAGGGTAAGATGCTTTAGCATTTTGTTGTAGACAGTGTCTGAAACAAGGGACACAGCCGCGCCTGTGTCCACCTCCATCCGCACTGATTGTCCCTCCACCAGTGGTGACACCCAGTAGCCATTTGAACCGCCTGCAACCATCAGTATATGCACCTCTTCCTCCTCAGAGGTGTCGCTCCCTCTGTTTTGCTTGTTCCATCATACTGCACTGAATGAACACTCTTTTTCCTCTCTTGTCCAAATACAGACATTTTGCTTCCATGCTTCCCAGCTCTGTCTGTTCTTTTTTTACCTCTACAGGCACGTTCAATGTGACCCTTTTTGCCACAATTTCGGCATTCCAGCTCCGTACACCAGCAGTCATTAGCGTGATGGCCCGTTTTCCCACAACGGTAACATGTGCCGTTCCGCGCACCTTTAGGCTCAGACGACACCTTGTGAACTCTCCCTGTTGAACTCAACTGGTGAGCCTCCTTTTCCGCCATCTCCATGGAGACACTAACTTCAATGGCCTTTTCAAGAGTAAGGTTGTCCTCAGTAAGAAGGCGCTTCAGTGTGGCTGCATTTTGCAGACCACACACAAGTCTGTCTCTAATGGTGTCATTCAGCACCTCCTTGAACTGGCAGTGTTCCGACAACCTTTTTAAAGCAGCAATAAACATCATCACTGATTCCCCCTCCTCTTGATTCCGTTTGTGAAATCTAAATCTCTCAGCAATAACCAGAGGTTTTGGTGAAAAATGTGCTCCAAGAATTTCCACTAGTTGCTTATATGTTTTAGTTCCTGGCTTATCTGGCTGCACGAGGCTGCGAAGTAAATTGAAAGTCTTCAGCCCGATTACACTCAAAAAGGTAGGCACGACCTTTTCATTTGCCACCGCATTCGCCAATACAAAATAGTCAAAACGTTCCGTATATGCGCTCCATTGTTCCACATTTTCATCAAAATCACCGATGTTTCCTAATATAGTAGCCATCTCACGTTTCAAATTAAATTTTCTGTTTACTCACTGCACCCATAACGTACGCAGATTCATCCGCTCCTCGTTGCCACTTGTTGTGTCGGTACCTTTCTACCTAGGCACAATTTAGGACTCAGAACTCAGAGATTCAAACATGAAGTGCTTTATTGGAAGGAAAGGAAGTTCTGGCAAGTTCCGAACAAAGAGAGCTAAACTTAACCGAGAGAATACCCAACCATTTATCTCCTGTGACAGCGCCACCACAGGTGGGAGGAGAACACACAATAGAACACACAATACATAACACCTTCCACCAGTCATGCTGCAGCCACTGGGGTAGCACTGTGTAGGAGAACTAGAATAGGCAAAGGAACACGCAAGACAGGCACTAAGGGAATACACAAGGGTGATTAGTTGACTTTGATATGGATCATTTGATTGATTGATTGATAAATTTTGTTTGGAATGTTTGTATTGTGTTGGCTTTCATTTCAGGATTGTGTCCAAGAGGGATGGTAAGGTGGGGAAGTGTTGAGCAATGGGGATCTGGGTTTTAAGTCAGGGGTACCAGTGTCTGATGATGTGCTCAGAGACAGCCTGTCCTAAACGTGGTTTGGCAGGCTGCCTCCTTCGTTCCTCCTCCTCTTTCTCCTCCTCCTGAGGTGGTGGTGGAACCCATGGTGGCAATGGCTGCTCCCTCATGATGGCCAAGCTGTGGAGGATGCAGCAGACCACGACGAAATGGGCCAGCCACTCCGGCGATTACTGGAGAGTTCCTCCTGAGCGGTCAAGGCAACGGAACCGTTGCTTGAGCACCCCGATGGACAGCTCAATGTGGTTCCTCACCGAGCAGCCATCCTTGGGTTTGATGTGGTGGCTGGAATATTCCTGGCACACCAGTCTGGCACAGGATGAAGATCATCATGACTGCTGCCAGGATATCGGGCATTCACCAGCATGATGTGCTGGGCGTGGTCGCACACCAACTGCACATTAAGTGGTTGCGGTACATCTCAGCATTGAGATGCGAAGCCCGCAAAGCCATGTGTGTGCAGTCGATGGCGCCCTGCACCATGGGGAAGCCTATTATCCTGGCAAAGCCACGTGCATGTTTAGAGAGAAGCCAATGAAGTCCCCTCTCCTAGCATATAGAGCCTTTGTGACCTCCTGGATGCAGTGATGGATGGCGAACTTCGAGATGTTAGCTATGTCGCCTGTTCCAGCCTGAAAGGATCCATTGGCGAAGAAATTCAGGGCCACAGTCACCTTGAGGGCCATGGGCAGCACCGTCCTCGCCCTCTCTGAGGCTCCAGGTCTGGTTGCAGGAGGTGGCAGAGTTTTGTGACCACCTCCTTGGTGAAGCGGAACCGATGAACACACTGCTCCTGGCTTAGGTGCAGGTAGGAGAAGTGCTCCCTGAAGATCCTAGGTGGGTAAGGCCTCCTGCTAAGAGCCCTCCTCCTCCTCCTCCCTCTGCGAGCAGCTTGTCCCCGTTGCTGCCCTTGCTTCCTCTCCATGTCATGCTGCATCCCAGGGGGGTACTGCAACTAGAGCTCCCAGGACTGGGAGCAAGTGGTGTTCTCAGAGGCCTTCCTTTAAGTGCCAATGCCTTGCAAGCATCCAGCAGCACTCCCTGCACACTTTAACAACTTTTTAAATGTCTTATACCAAGGTCTAATCAAATAAACTGTACAGGAACTAGTACAAAACGAAAAAACAACTTACTTTAAAGTTGCGTATATCCTTTTAAGTAGCGCTGGTGGGGGGATCCATTGTGCAGCTGAACATACGTTCAGGTGTGCGTGCTTAGGAGAGTGTGTACAGTGGATCACGATGTGCAAGATAGCGGGTCGTGCATCAAATCAGCATTACACGCTGATCGACGTCACTACCTGCCTCATTTGAATTCTTCCGGCCACGCTATTGCCCCTCCCAATATGGCGACCAGCGCGATCCGCGCCGGAATTCGCCAGAAGCATAGTGAGTGCCATTTTTTTTTCAAACCGGCCATAACAGCCGGCGCTAAGCACAGGAATTTCATGGCCTAGGAACCTGGCAAAAACTGAATCACTAATAAATAGACAACTGTAAAAAGAAACATCAGCTTTTCAAGGTACATTAAAGGGCTCAGTGGTTTAAGAAAAATTACACTGTATCAAGCTATTTGATCTTATTGATTGCTCTCAGAGGCCGACACTGCACTTCCTGTTATAGAATGGTTGTATATTGGAATGTGCTACACAGAATGCCTAATCCTCGTACCACTTACTGCAAGCAGCTGTTAGTGGAGCTCTTGGCATTCTATTAATCAGCACAACTGGCCAGCCACCAGATATCAAGTATGTGCTGTGATTCTATCTGATGTTAATACATTTTGAGATAATACGGAGCCCAATGTTCTGTTGAAGTGAAGATTGTGAATAATTCATTTGAATTGTAGAATCCACTCACGTACTTTTTCGAGAGGAGCTATTCTGCAATGGAATTGCACAGATGTAAACAAAAAAAAAGTGAATTCAACAAATGCCTTTGGTTTATTTTAAAAGAAGATCCTAATGTTTTGGGAAAGGTGGTCACAAGCTCTGTACAGGTATAAAGACAGCAGTTAAGCCCAACTCAAAAACTTTCCAAAATGAGAAACGGTCTTCCCAGTTGCAATGGTACTTCCCCACTCTCCTCAAAGATGCATCACTCTATAACATGAGGGCAGTTCCAAGCACACTAGCTACATCTGGTGTCTTGCTCATTATTCATTTGTGGGCCTAAGCTGTAAGCGATGGCTGGATATTCGACTGTGCCGGTCATTCCAATTGAGCCTGATCGTGTCCAAAATCCATACCTTCAAGTGAGAGCTGGACCGGTTTCTGGCTGGGGCAGAGATCACCTCGTACAAAAGGTCGGTACCATATGACATTAATCAGGGCCAGAGTGGGCTAGTTTCGGTCTCCTAAGGGGGGGATCGGAGAGGAATTTTCTAGATTTTCTTTCCCCTAATTGGCCTGGGTTTTTATCAAGTTTTTTTTACCTCTCCCAGGTGATCATGTGGCTTTCGGAAGGGGTGGAGAGTGTGTGTACAGTGATGCACAATGGCATCGCAGTTATGTAGGACAGGGACCCGGAGGTCCTTTTCCTGTCGTGTCATCGTTCGTGTACATAAACACTTTTCAACAGGAGTCGCTGGGCAGTGAACAGGAGTGTGAACCAGTCTTATCTTTTTCCCCTCCTCGCCCAGGAACACTGAAGCCAATGCAGCTCACATGCAGCCCCAGCTAAACTAACTCAGCAATAAAGGGGAATCAAACCTGGGACCTTCCAGTCTGTGTGGCTCAGTACCACGCCGAGCGCTGTTTTCACCAAATAAATCATCAAGCAGCATATCAGATTTTGAATTGTATGTTTTTGACAGTTAATTAGGATAGTGAATCACTAGCCATCTGTTACCTATAAACTCATAATAAACAAACAAATATGTGATATACTAATCGATTTCCTGTGATGTTGCACACTGTAAATAGTACAATATGGTCTCTCTCTTATCTGTCACTGTTGTACTCTGCTGCCCGTGTCCTAGCTCGCACAAAGTCCCATTCACCCATCATCCCTGTGTTCCCTGACCTACATTGACTCCCGGTTAAGTAATGCCTCGACTTTAAAATTATCATCCTTGTTTTCAAATCCTTCCATGGCCTCCAAGATCTCTGGGCTCCTCCAATTCTGGCCTCTCGCTCTACCCTGATTTTAATCGCTTTACCTTTGGCGGCCGTGTCTTCAGCTGCCAAGACCCTAAGCTCTGGAATTCCCTCCCTAAACCTCGCTGTCTCTCTACCTCTCTATCCTCCTTTAAGATGCTCCTTAAAACCTACCTCTTTGACCACATTTCTGCTCATCTGCTGTAATATCTCCTATGTGGCTTGGCGTCAAATTTTGTTTGATAACGCTCCTGTGAAGCGTCTTGGGATGTTTCACTACGTTAAAGGCGTAATATCAATACAAGTTGTTGTAGTTGTGTTGTTTATCCCTCTTTTCTACTCTTTTGCTTCCGTCTCTCTCTTTCTCCTGGCTCCTCTCTCTATCCACTTCTGTTTCTTAGGCGTTAGCTGTAGCTCAGGTTCAAGTCCCACTCCAGAGACTTGAGCACAAAATCTAGGCGGACACTCCAATGCAGTGCTGAGGGAGTGCTGCACTGTTGGAGGTGCCGGCTTTTGGATGAGACGTTAAACTGAGACCCCGTCTGCTCTCTCAGGATCCCATGGCACTATTTTGAAGAACAGTAGGGGAATTCTTCCCAGTCTCCTGGCCAATATTTATCTCTCAACCAACATCACTAAAAAACAGTTTATCTGGTCATTAGCTCATTGCTGTTTGTGGGACCTTGCTGTGCGTGAAATGGCTGCCGCGTTTCCTACACTTCAAAAGTACAGCTTGTCGTGAGACCCTCCAGTCAGCACTGGTTCAGGGTTAGGCCACAGCGTCAGCTTTTCTCTGGGCATCCTATGCTTGGGAGCCCAGCAAGCATAGTGGACTGGGAGGCATGGAATGCCCGCTCCCACCTCATATGAAAGGTTCTGTCTGGCCTGTGCTTTCTGCGGGTGCAGGCCAGACTCCACCCCAAGGAAAGCCCCGGTAACCCTGGTGCAGCATTAAAGGGACAAAGACCCAACGCCCCAGATCCTGCCCTTGTGCCTCCGGAATGCTCAGCTCCTGGCCGCTCGGACCAGGAACACTGGGCCAATAGAAGAGAGAATTAGAATTGATAGATCTTTGCACTGAAACGTACTTAAATCATTCAGCTAATCAATTAAAACAGTGTATGATAAATTGAAGGATATTGTACACCGAAATACCAAGCATAAAATTCCTAATAATGAGGGATCTATCTTTCAATTTTTTTTGCTAATCAAGGTGAGGGGTGTTAATACTGGAGAATACAATGCATTCCATTTCAGGATCAGCATCAAGCACTCCTAAGTCAAGGAGATGCAGACTAAAGGGGCTGGATTTTGCCAATGGGGAGCTTTTGGAGGCAGGACTCCCACTTGTCGGGTTTTAGTCCCGCCTCCGTCAACTTCTGGCCAACCCACGCTATTTTCTCTTGATTGACCTTGTTAAGCCCCACCCAGGGGGTTTAGCAGGCCAATTAAGGGGAAGCTGGTTACTGAGAACGTCAAATCTTTGACAGATGAATTGTCATCGTTTGTCAGCTCTGTGAAGCTGTCAAACACTGACATTCTCTGTAGTTTGATGAGTTCTTGCAGAAATTAGATGGTTGTTGCATTGGAGAATGCAGCGGCCATCTGTCATCTCTGCCGCGGAGGTGCGAGACTCTCCGCATCCCCACCGATTGAAGCCTGCAGGAAGAAACAAAGGTAAGTAAACTTTTACTAACACTTTCCACTCACCTCACACACTCACCTCTTCACACTTGCACCCATCACTTACCTTCACAGCGCACCTTTGCACCTCTCCGACCCTCGCAGACCCACTGCTTGCATCGGTGACCCTGGTGGGGTTCAGAGCTTTCGGGAAGCCCACACTTGTGTGGGTAAAATGGAGATAATCCTCTTACCTGCCTGTTAACTACCTGTTAACAGGCAGATAAGTGGCACTAATCCCCTTCCCGCCTCCAAGGAGACGAAACCTGGCATGGGTTGGCTACCCACCTCCTGGCAAGATGGCATGGATGTGGGTTGGGCACCCGCCCCCAGATTCTGCCATTTTCCCGGCAGTCCCGCCTCCATACCCGCCTCCCCAGGGCTGGCAAGATTGCGCCCACGGTCTCTCCTGCACAGTGCTAGCTTGGCTCAGTTGGTAGGACTTCAGCCTCTGAGTTGGAAGATTGTGGGTACAAGCCCTATTATGAATCTAAGCTGACACTTTGGGCTTAATTTTCCGGGGTGATAGCGGGCGCGATCAGTGGCGGGTCAGGTGGGAAAGTTGTTATTTTGGACAGCGGGTCTGGAACCCGCTGTCATCTCGCACCCATGCGCCTTTCCCCCAGGCGGGTCTGTCATCGCGGAGCTGACCCGACCGGCAGAGGCGGGCGACCCAATTGAGATCATTATCATGTAATTGACAGGCACTTAAGAGCCTTTTTCCCCTCTACTTTTTAAAATTCCCTGCAAGGCCATGGGATTCACACAGCTCGGGAACCACGTCTGTCAACCGTGGCCATTGTTCCAGCTGATTACTTGACAGCGTGGAAAACAAACCAAAATAAAAACATGTTGATTACATCAGCTAGCAGATTGATGGAGATTCTGTTCTACGTGAAAAGCTACTGGTAAATGTTAATTCAGAAATTCCTGAAGGGATGTAAGTGCTACCCTGGATGGTGAGGGAAATACATTTTTCACTGGCCATTCTCGACTGTTGCCTTCCAACTCAACAGTAATTGCAGTGAATTGGCCTGCACTATAAAACATTAGATACACCATTTAGGTACATTTTTGCACTGTTTCTGGTCAGGTTTTTCTCACAGCATACTGTGATTGTCCAGTTACAGATTAAATCAAGTCATGAACCGTAACAATTTAATTCTCATCACTCATTCCATTGGTTCAATTTGCTTTCAGTCCCTGAATATGACTAATTTAAGTTTTCAGTCTGAGGCTTTGAGGGTGAATTTATTCAGAGGTTCTCTCACTTGTCCATTGTTAACTTCAATGGAAGAGCAGCAGAAATCCCAGAAACACATTGTAAGCACCACTTACACTGTTTGTCAGCGTTTCCGCAGCTCTTCTGCTGAACTTGCATAAGATTGTAAATCCACCCCTTTACAATTACATTTAAAATCTGCTAATTTGATATATTACCTGATGTAAGAAAACTATTAGGCACTTGGTCTAAGCGTTAAACAAAGCTTTAATCAACTGTTTTACAACATGGAGATTTAGTTGTGTCCTTCACTAATTCCTGTTAAGAATGCCCTGTGCAAGCTGGGCCCGTACCCGAGTATTTATACTCTCCCTGGACAGCATCACCCGCAGGCCACTCAGTATTATTTCAGAAGTCTTTCTTTCATGAATGACTGATTCATGTCATTACCTATACACACACACATTTTATTTGTACCAGTTACCGATACAAAAGTCTATAGATTTGTGACTAAAGTGCCAATAACTTCCTAATTAATGTACTTTTTAAATTATGTTCCTGATCGTATTTGTAGATGGAGTCATATTACTTAATGATAATATTATTTAAATATTTCTTTGTCACTCATATATAACTTTTATTATACTATAGTACAGTAAAGATTCAACACTCACTATTTTAGATAAAGTCTAATGTGGCCATGGTTCCTTTAAAGATCCCGGCTGAAAACGCGTCATGAATGACGCCACCAGACCCGCTCCATCTAATTGGGCCGCGTAACATGCTGGGCTGGTTTAATAGGCCCCAGTAAGTTAAGTTCATTTTCTGCAGCGGGATGGAGCCAACAGCGGGATTGTGACCCGCCACAGACACCGCCCGCACCGGATCTGCCCAGGTAGGCAAAATTCCAGCCTTCAATGCAGTTCTGAGAGAATGTTGCATTATTGGAGGTGCAGTCTTTTGTATGAGACCCAGGCTAACTCCCAGTTCAGGTGGATGTAAAAAATCAGGAAATTGTGCCCAAAATACGCTCAAAATTGCGCTGGTTAGGCTGCAGTTTAAGGTCTATAAATTCGTCTTGGGCAGTCACGCAAAACGGGTGGTATTGGATTGACCACCCATTATACGCCCGTTATTGCAGTCTGTGGAGCTGAATATCAGTCGCTACGTATAATGGGCGGTATTGGATTGACCACCCGTTATACGCCCTATCATAAATCTCATCATCGAGAAACTACCTATGAAATAACACTGGACAGCCAGCTGGTGGCGCCATCCAAGGAGTATAAATACTTGGGCGTTGGCCCCAGCTTGCCAGGGACATTTTGTAAAGACAAGGGAGCTAATGGATACAATTAGACTTCCATGTTCTGAAATAAGTTGATTAAAGCTTTGCTTTATGCTCAAAGCAAGTGCATAGTGAGTTTTATTATGTCACGCCGGTTATTGCAGTCTGTGGAGCTGAATATCAGTCGCTACGTATAACGGGCGGTATTGGATTGACCGCCCGTTATTGCAGTCAGTGGAACTGAATATCAGTCGCTACGTATAACGGGCGGTATTGGATTGACCACCCGTTATTGCAGTCAGTGGAACTGAATATCAGTCGCTACGTATAACGGGCGGTATTGGATTGACCACCCGTTATTGCAGTCAGTGGAACTGAATATCAGTCGCTACGTATAACGGGCGGTATTGGATTGACCACCCGTTATTGCAGTCAGTGGAACTGAATATCAGTCGCTACGTATAACGGGCGGTATTGGATTGACCGCCCGTTATTGCAGTCTGTGGAACTGAATATCAGCCGCTACGTATAACGGGCGGCCGATCCAACACCACCCATTTTGCACCACCGCCTGAGACGAATTTCTAGCCCCAAGTTTTTATTAAAAATGTTTTGCATAATCACAAACATGAAGGCCTAGATTTTCAGTATAGACAGTTTTGGGGCGCTAACCTTAGCGCCCGCCCCAAAGTAGCGCCCCGTTGCCGGAAATTCAGTGGCTTCGCCCTAAGAGGTTGGTGGAGCGCTAAAAGAGGCGTTCCACTACTATCTTTAGGCGCTAAGCCGGCGGTGCAGAGCGCAGCGCCCGAGCTCGGGCGCAGCGCACGGCAGACACTCTGGTGCCAGTGAGCTCGTAAAGGGGAAGGGTGCATGTGTTTTTTTCAAAGGCAGAGTCTGGGGGGGAAAGGTCGAGAGAGAGGGAGGAGGAGGAGGAGGAGGAGGAGGAGGAGGAGGAGGATACACCGTTCACAACAACACACTGGAGCCTTCCACACAACACATGCAGAGTGCCTGTTATAGTGCAGGAGGAGCGCCCTTTAATTTGCGCTCCCCAGGGTGTGTTGCGTTCCATTTTACGAACGCTCTGGACGCCAGCCGCACAATGGGGCGGTCCGACTGAAGTTTGGATTCGGGGCGGCCAAAGGGCGTTGCACGAGGATGTGACGTCATTTTCTGCGCGCGCATCCGGGCGGCCGCTAAACTTTGCGCCGGCGCTAACGGGCAACTTAATTTGGGGCGGAGCGCAAACTGCGCTGCGCCCGGGCG
The DNA here is from genome assembly GCF_052327205.1 of Somniosus microcephalus. NCBI lineage: Eukaryota > Metazoa > Chordata > Chondrichthyes > Squaliformes > Somniosidae > Somniosus > Somniosus microcephalus. Next base: position 53,667,348 of record NC_140999.1, on the reverse strand, counting down.
CTACACGCATAGCGCCCGAAAATCACTTCTCTTAAGGCGCTAATTGCTGGCGCAAGCAACTGAAAATCTAGCCCGATATCTTCCATGAACCAGTGCAATTGGGTAGTGTAACAGGATGTAACCATTTATTTTATTTATTTTTCTTTCCATATAAAAAGTATTCCTTGATGTATTTAAGAGTCGTAACCTGGTCCAGTTTTACTAATACAGCTGAAAATGGGTTTATCAGCAAAAATAATCATCTTTAATAAGAGTGTCCAGTCCTCCACCTGTGAGTAACCTGATTTAAAATCACTGAAAATGACTTAAAAAACTATACTGAGCCATTTAATAATTTCATTGGTGTACACTAGTCAGTTTCTTCGTAAATTAACTATTTTATGATATGAATTTTTTTTAAAGCGTGCCGACTAGTGCCTGTGTGCCTAAGAAAATTAGCACAATTTGAAGAGCCTTCCCGAACCAACGCAATTGGCGGAATCGCACAATGTCGATCTGGGGGCAGGGCCAGTTCTGTGGGCGGGGCCTGCTCCTGGCGAATTGAATCTTAAACCAGTGTAAAAGATCGCGGAAAACAGGAACGCTGGTGGTTTTGGGCGTAACTCTCTTACGTTTAAAATTTTCCAATTTTGTTTTGCTGGTTCGGCTGATTCCTCCCAAAATGCAGTGATATTACTGGTGGAAACGAGCGGAACTCTACCCCCCCCCCCCCCCCCATGACACCATTTAAAGAAGAGCAGGGAGTGTCCTAACTAACATTCTTCTCTCAGCCAACACAACCTCTGGTCATGCTTGCTGCTGTTGGGACCTGGCTGCTGATATTGCCTGAGTAATGACAGTGACTGCACCTCACAAGTAATCATTGGCTAGAAAGCACTTTGGGAAGTCCTAAGGAGGTGACATGGCACTATATAAAAGTAAGTTTGTTTTTACCACCTCAAAGACTGTCATGCAGATTAGATGCAGAGTAAACCCCACCCTTCCACACACCCCCTGTCAGCTTTCATCTAGAATACTCTAATTAAGCCTTCAGGGATCAGGTATACTGCACCCCATCAAGCACTCTCGGGTCAGGTGCAGCATGGGTTAGATGCAGAGTAAAAGTCTTACTACTTTGTTCCAACAACATCCCACAGCCCCATCACTGCACTAATGTGCTATTTTTCCCTTTCCCACACCATCCTATGCCCAGTGACTGAGACTGCCAATTTCGTGCTAAATTATGGATCATGTTATACGTTTTAACTGTTTTACTTGGACGAGGAACTGTATATACCAGAAATGAGTGGGAAAAGGTCCAGGCATGTTGGAAATCCTTGTTTGGTTCTGAATTATACTTGGATCAGGCCGATGTGTAGATCTGGAGTTGAATGGGTGCTCATAGCTCCCTTTGAATGGATTGTCATTAAAATGGTTTTGGTTTTCACTATCTTTTCCTTTTCTTTTCGGTTTTCTCGTCTCCTCGCCTGACATTTATCGTCCTCTTATTGGGACAGTGTGGTTGCCACCCTCTGATATCTCATTCAAGTGAATATTAATCCTGTGTGAGCCATGACAATGAGTGCCAGGCTATTCAACCATTTGAATATGGGAGCATCATAGCCAAGTTGGGTCCTGCCTCCGCCCAATGCCCACGCGCGTGCACTATCCAGCAGCAGTTGCTGGATAGCAATCAGGTGCAGGAACCTTGGCCAATTTTCTCCACCCTAACCTAGAGCCATTTCCTAAAGCATTACCACCTCCCCGGCTAAAACTAGTTAACTCGGCACAGCCGGAGATCAAGCCAGGGATTCTCCTGGACTATACAGCTCAGCTATTCATTGCATAAACTTGCTGGGCCATCTTGGTAGCTCATTTGTTTTTAATGAGCATAGAAGTTCTTTCTTACAGAAGCGTTTTTTTAATGCACATGCAGACATCCAACCCCTCCTCTTCCCCACCACTCCCCCCGCCCCACTATAAATGCCTACACCTGCACAAACACCACTGGGTGGAGGGATCTCCTTCTAATGTCTGTGCCTACAACTAATAGCCTCTTATTAGTAAAAGTACTAAAGGAGAGTTTAACGCTTATGATCTAGCGACTTGATGATTCACTTCTGTTCTTTTCAGCTGCCTGTCAACAACTGAAGAAAAGGATCTCAGAGAGAAGCTTCGGATACAGCGGGATTAATGGGCTCTGGGTTAGAAGGCTGATTGCTCTGTTCTTTTTAATTTTTGAAGATGAATAATAGCATGGCAGGCTCCAGTGGTTTGGCTTGGCTCCAGCAAACAAAGCCTAGCCCGTACCTCCTGATCAAACTTGCTTCTAACTCTTGGCAGGTGCTCCTTGGACTGGCAATAGATAGTTGCTCTTTTGGAACTTGCTTACTTGATCATTTTCCTCAACGAAACAAAGAGAATGACCAAAGCACAGTGGAAAATGCCAGATCATTGGTCAGAATAGGGCCATACGCAAAAAACAGGCCAACAGATGCTAATTCATGATCACAGGATACCCACACAAGGATCGGCCATGAGGTACAAGAGTCACCAGGTATCGCTTGCGTGCTTCCTGATCTTGTCTCCTCCTCAACTTACATAAATATTGGAGATAATTTTCTGAGTCCTCTTGGCCAGCTGCGATTCCTGCAAATATTGGGAAATTTTTGAATGGAGAGTTATGGGCGGTCCATAGCTTTCCGATGTGCTCAGCCAGTGGGCAAGGTGACCTACCAGGCAGAACACTTGGACAATTGGCCCTCTGGTATCTCACAAGCCCACAGGGTGTTGGTTATTAATATAATGAAAACTGGCAATTCATTTCAATGAGGCTTTAGTTTGGATTCCGCCTCTGTCTCAGTGGTAACTTTTCTTTTGATTATCTGCAAACTCATTACAGAAGGACTTGCATTTATGAGCTGTATCACATCTCTCCGAAACATCTCGAGGCACTTTGAAGTGAAATGACTTTAGTGAACGCAACAGCCATTTTGCTTACAATTATTGTTTTAAATCAACCTTCTGTTGTTCACTTGATTAGCACCGAATTCAGTTTTATGGTTATAATCACTTTATTTTTTCTACTTTAACATAAAAACCAATCTAAAAGCAGAGTATAATTTCTTCAAAGTATAACGCAATTTAGAAACTGAGTTTTGTCAGCAGATTTGAACATGTGCTCATCATTCATTTCTTTCTTCTCCTCCTTAGAACAAAGAGCTTCTTTTTTTATACATTATTTCTTATCAAACGGGAACTGGCGCTGTCTTATATGGTAGTCTCTGGCAACTGCATAGTACAGAGACACAAGTCAATATTTTCTTCAACATACATCAACAACCTTGCACGTATGATGCCGTGATCTTGCTGTGGTAAGCATAACCCTTCTAGTCTCTAGACATTCTTATTATGAACATAACATTTCTAATCTAAACATTCCTATTATGAACATATCCAATGTCTATTTTGATTGTGAACACGAGCTGTTGCTAGGCTAAGGCACCTCTGTCTCTCTCTCCCTCGACAGTTGCCAGGCTATCTCCCTCACGTACCAACAACAGTAAAGATCCCACAAACAGTAATAAGATGAATGATCAATCAATCTACTGTTGATTCAGGGGGACTGGTGCCCAGGAAACCATAGGTGCTCCTTGCTTTTCCTTGCCATGGGATCTTTAATGTCTACATAGGGAACATAGGAACAGGAGGAGGCCATTTAGCCCCTCGAGCCTGTTCCTCCATTCAATGAGATCATGGCTGATCTGTGACTGAACTCCATATACCCTCCTTTGGCTCATATCCCTTAATACCTTTGGTTAACGGAAATCTGTCAATCTCAGATTTTAAATTAACAATTAACCCAGCATCAACTACTGTTTGCAGAAGAGAGTTTCAAACTTCTACCACCCTTTGAGTGTAGAAGTGTTTCATAATGTCACTCCTGAAAGTGGCTCTAATTTTTAGGCTCTATCCCCTAGTCCTAGGTTTCCCAACCAGCGGAAATAATTTCTAACTATCTACCCTATTAGTTCCCCTTAATATCTTGAAAACTTTGATCAAATCAACTTTTAACCTTCTAAATTCCAGGGAATACAACCCTAGTTTGTGCAATCGCACCTCGAAATTTAACCCTTGGAGTCCAGGTATCATTCTGGTAAATCTACACTGCACACCCTCCAAGGCCAATATATTCTTCCTATGGTGTGGTGCCCAGAACTGAACACAGTACTCAAGTTGTGGTCTAACTAGGGTTTTGTATAGCTGTAGCATAACTTCTACCCCCTTCTACACCCTACCTGAACCACGCAGATGGGTTTAACATGTTTTGCCAATGTCTCATCCAAAAGGAAGAATCTCAAATAATATTGCATTTCCACAGTATTACGCTGAAGCATTAACCTAGATTATGGGCTTAAGTTCTGGAGTGGGGCTTGAGGCCACAACAATCTGACTCAGAGACAAGAATGCTACCAACTGAGCCAAGCTGACAATATGGGGTTGATTTTAACCCCCAGCAAAATTTCAGGCGGGCGTGGTGAGTGAAAAATGCACTCGCAGGCCCAGATTTCAGGCCAGGGCAATTTTAACTCCTGGGCCTCATCTACATGCTGCTGGTCAGCTGCCTGCCCAAAAAGGCAATACTTTACCAAGCACTTTACCTCAAGACAAAGCAAGCAGTCTGTGTTGAAATCCCTCCATGGGCCCTATCTCTGTAACCTCCTCCAGTTCCCTGAAATCTTCATTCCTGACTCCGGGCTATTCTGCATCCCACCTCCAATCATCTCACCATTGGTGGCCATGACTAAGTCCCACTTTGGGGAATTCTCTCCGTATAACGCTCCATTTCCCTATCCTCCCTTAAAACCCTTCTTAAGACCTTTTTGACCAAGCCTTTGGTCACTCCTCCTTAGGCTCGACATCTGTTTTTCTTCACACCTCGGTGAAGTGCCTTGGGATGTTTTTGCACCTTAAAGGCAATATAAAAGGAAGTTGTTATGTTAAGTGACTGCTGCTTGCTTTGCAATCAACATGTATTTATATAGGAACAGTGCCTTTGAACTGACCTTTTGCCTTCCAGACAGCAATGTGTATCTCTCTAGCCTGGGGGAAACAGCAAGTTTGAAGTGGCTCATCTCACGGATAAATGTATATTTTTTATATGGCTCGATATCCAATGTAACACCCTATTTGTCACAGCAGCTTTAGCTATGAAGGAGATGAGGAAGCTCAGTTTGAGGCCAAGAATGTTGATAGATGAAATGTCCAGTGTCTGACACTCCCTCGAACAATTTTATCTCATACGAACATGTCCACTTTGTCTGGTGGAGGAAGATAAATGGTCCTGAAACATCCCAATTATCATAATATACTGTTAACTGCGATCATTTCACCAGTCACAGTGACACTTTGTACGTGCTGGAAACGCTGCCTTCATGCATCTCATGCACAGCATACAGGAGCTGCATGCATTTATACAGGAGATGCATACCGCTCATACAGGCCCTGATGCTTTATTCCGTTTATTCAGCTGCTGAGGTGCCAGACAAATGATTCCTAGGTTTTCCCCATCACCGACACAGCTTGTCATGCTCTTCAATATCAGCTCCTCTGCTGTGCTGAGCAAACAGTTTAAACCAGTTCACAGCACACATGTGCAGGAGTCACGGATTACCAGGTGCAAGCAAACTGTCTGCTTTCACCCGCTGTCTGCTGTATTTATCCATGAGATATGAGGTGTCCGAGAAGAGAATGTGCCACAGAACCTGGATGGTCTCATACCTAACCCTTGCCAAAAAAAGTCAGTATTTACTGAACGATTGCAGCCCACTGTCTTTACACACACCGCCAAATGCCTGCTTGGTTATTTTTCAATGTCTTTAGTTTGCAACGGCCTCCAGCTTCTTTCTCAGCATTTCCACAAAAACCTTTGCAGAATTGAAATCTGCCTTTATTGTAATGGCAAGCAGAGCCATCCAATGCTGTGCGTGTGCCCGGGAGAAGGGTCACAGCAATGCTTGCTAGATTTTACATGGCACGATTCGGGAACCATTTTACAAGCATATTGCTCTTGCCTGCTAAGCCTATTGGCTAACAATCGCTTCATTTCCCCACCAATGATATCATCTTCTTTTCTGGAGGCGGTGACACTTCCGAGCTTACAGTTCTACAGGGTCACTTGCCCAAGTGGCTGATCTTATGTGTGAGCTTCGATACTGAATGCCACCCAGTTATACAACCATGGGAGCCATCACACCAAACCTGACCCTATCCTCATATCATTTCCTCATACATTCTGACCTACATTGGAACCCCGTCCAGCAATGCCTCAAATTTAAAATTCTCATCCTTGTTTTCAAATCCCTCCGTCTCCTCGACCGTCTCAATTTTTGTAATCTCCTCCAGCCCTACAACCCTCCGAGATCTCTGCGTTCCTCCACCTCTGGCCGCTTGTGCATCCAACACTTCCCTTCATTCCACCATTGGCGGCCGTGCCTTTAGCTGCCTAGGCCCTAAGCTCTGGAATTCCCTCGCTAAACCTCTCCGCCTCGCTTTCCTCCTTTAAGACGCTCCTTAAAACCTACCTCTTTGACCAAGCTTTTGGTCACCTGCCCTAATATCTTCTTATGTGGCACGGTGTCAAATTTTGTCCATTAATGCTCCTATGAAATGCGTTAGGACGTATTACGTTAAAGGTGCTATATAAATGCAATTGGTTGCTATTTCCTAAGGAGGCTGAAGGGGTGTAACCTGTCACCCCTGATCCTCTCTAACTTTTACCGCTGCACTATAGAGAGCATCCTGACAAACTGTATCACAGTATGGTATGGCAGCTGTAGCTACTATGACCGGAAAGCCCTGCAGCGGGTAGTCAAAACTGCCCAATGCATTACCGGCACCCGGCTACCGACCATAGAGCACATATACCAGAAACGCTGTCTACGGAGGTCACGGTCCATCATCAAAGACCCTACCCACCCCAGCCACAGTCTGTTCGCCCTCCTGCCATCTGGGAGACGCTACAGATGCATTCACACCCGTACGACCAGATTTAGGAACAGCTTCTTTCCCAGGGCTGTCATCCTACTGAACTCCACAAATAAACTCTAAAGCCTGCACATCTGCCAATGCACTTTATTATGGTTATGTTATGTTAATGTATTACAAGCCAAATGTATGCTGAATGTTTAAATGTCTTAATCCAAATGTACACTCTCGGGAGCCGCAAGCCTACATTTCATTGTACTGCACTTGTGCACTAACAATGACAATAAAAGTTGATTTGATTTTGATTTGATTTGATTTGTATAACTTCCACACACATGCAGTTTCCATCAGGGGCCATTGCACTGCGATTGGGAATGGAAACCTTGGCTACATTTTCTCCCCTCCTTATTTGGGGCACTGCGGCCAAGTGTAGTGCTCAGTACTGCCACCACACATCAGCTAGCTCAGCATGGATTGGGGATTAGAAACATAGACATAGAAACATAGAAACATCGAAGATAGGAGCAGGAGTAGGCCATTCGGCCCCTCGAGCCTGCTCCGCCATTCAATGAGATCATGGCTGATCATCCAAATTCAGTACCCTGTCCCTGCCTTCTCCCCATATCCCTTGATCCCTCTAGCCTTAAGAAACATATCCAACTCCTTCTTGAATATATTCAACGAATTGGCCTCCATTGCCTTCTGTGGTAGAGAATTCCACAGGTTCACCACTCTCTGGGTGAAGAAATTCCTCCTCATCTCAGTCCTAAATGGCTTACCCCTTATCCTTAGACTGTGACCCCTGATTCTGGACACCCCGGCCATCGGGAACATCCTTCCTGCATCCAGTCTGTCCAGTCCTGTTAGAATTTTATAAGTTTCAATGAGATCCCCTCTCATTCTTCTAAACTCCAGTGAGTACAAGCCCAATAGACCCAATCTCTCCTCATATGTCATTCCTGCCATCCCAGGTATCAGTCTGGTGAATCTTCGCTGCACCCCCTCCATGGAAAGAACATCCTTCCTCAGATAAGGCGACCAAAACTGTACACAATACTCAAGGTGTGGTCTCACCAAGGCCCTGCACAACTGCAGCAAGGCATCCTTGTTCTTGTACTCGAACCCTCTCGCTACGAAGGCTAACATACCAGTTGCCTTCTTAACCGCCTGCTGAGGCTGTATGCTTACCTTCAGCGACTGGTGCACAAGGATACCCAGGTCTCGTTGCACTTCCCCTTCTCCCAATCTATTGCCGTTTAGATAATAATCTGCCTTCCTATTTTTGCCACCAAAGTGGATAACCTCGCATTTATCCACATTATACTGCATCTGCCATGCTTCTGCCCAATCACCTAACCTGTCCAAATCATACTGGAGTTTCTCCACATCCTCCTCACAGCACACACGCCCACCCAGCTTTGTGTCGTCTGCAAACTTGGAGATTGAATCTGGGATCCTCAGTGCCACACATGGCAGTGTATGCTGAATGCACGCTCCTGTTATATGGTAAAATGCTGCATTCACGCTCCTGTTATATGGTAAAGTGCTGAATGCACGCTCCTGTTATATGGTAAAGTGCTGAATGCATGCTCCTGTTATATGGTAAAATGCTGAATTCACGCTCCTGTTATAGGGTAAAGTGCTGAATTCACGCTCCTGTTATATGGTAAAGTGCTGAATGCACCATCCTGTTATATCATAAAGTGCTGAATGCACGCTCCTGTTATATGGTAAAATGCTGAATTCACGCTCCTGTTATATGGTAAAATGCTGATTGCACGCTCCTGTAAAATGGTAAAATGCTGATTGCACGCTCCTGTTATATGGCAAAGTGCTGAATTCACGCTCCTGTTATGTGGCAAAATGCTGATTGCACGCTCCTGTTATATGGCAGTGCTGAATGCACGCTCCTGTTATATGGTAAAGTGCTGAATGCACGCTCCTGTTATATGGTAAAATGCTGAATTCACGCTGCTGTTATATGGTAAAGTGCTGAATGCACGCTCCTGTTATATGGTAAAGTGCTGAATGCACGCTCCTGTTATATGGTAATGTGCTGAATGCACGCTCCAGTTACATGGTAAAGTGCTGAATTCACCATCCTGTTACATGGTAAAATGCTGAATTCACGCTCCTGTTATATGGTAAAGTGCTGAATGCACGCTCCTGTTATATGGTAAAGTGCTGAATGCACGCTCCTGTTATATGGTAAAGTGCTGAATGCACGCTCCTGTTATATGGTAAAGTGCTGAATGCACGCTCCTGTTATATGGTAAAGTGCTGAATTCACGCTCCTGTTATATGGTAAAGTGCTGAATTCACGCTCCTGTTATATGGTAAAGTGCTGAATGCACGCTCCTGTTATTTGGTAAAATGCTGAATGCACCATCCTGTTATATGGTAAAGTGTTGAATGCACACTCCTGTTATATGGTAAAGTGCTGAATGCACCATCCTGTTATATGGTAAAATGCTGAATTCACGCTCCTGTTATATGGTAAAGTGCTGAATGCATGCTCTTGTTATATGGTAAAGTGCTGAATGCACCATCCAGTTATATGGTAAAGTGCTGAATTCACCATCCTGTTATATGGTAAAGTGCTGAATGTACGCTCCTGTTATATGGTAAAGTGCTGAATTCACCATCCTGTTATATGGTAAAGTGCTGAATGCACGCTCCTGTTATATGGTAAAGTGCTGAATGCACGCTCCTGTTATATGGTAAAATGCTGAATGCACGCTCCTGTTATATGGTAAAATGCTGAATGCACGCTCCTGTTATATGGTAAAGTGCTGAATGCACGCTCCTGTTATATGGTAAAGTGCTGAATGCACCATCCTGTTATATGGTAAAGTGCTGAATGCACGCTCCTGTTATATGGTAAAGTGCTGAATTCACGCTCCTGTTATATGGTAAAGTGCTGAATTCACGCTCCTGTTATATGGTAAAGTGCTGAATGCACGCTCCTGTTATTTGGTAAAATGCTGAATGCACCATCCTGTTATATGGTAAAGTGTTGAATGCACACTCCTGTTATATGGTAAAGTGCTGAATGCACCATCCTGTTATATGGTAAAATGCTGAATTCACGCTCCTGTTATATGGTAAAGTGCTGAATGCACGCTCCTGTTACATGGTAAAGTGCTGAATTCACGCTCCTGTTATATGGTAAAGTGCTGAATGCATGCTCTTGTTATATGGTAAAGTGCTGAATGCACCATCCAGTTATATGGTAAAGTGCTGAATTCACCATCCTGTTATATGGTAAAGTGCTGAATGTACGCTCCTGTTATATGGTAAAGTGCTGAATTCACCATCCTGTTATATGGTAAAGTGCTGAATGCACGCTCCTGTTATATGGTAAAGTGCTGAATGCACGCTCCTGTTATATGGTAAAATGCTGAATGCACGCTCCTGTTATATGGTAAAATGCTGAATGCACGCTCCTGTTATATGGTAAAGTGCTGAATGCACGCTCCTGTTATATGGTAAAGTGCTGAATGCACGCTCCTGTTATATGGTAAAGTGCTGAATGCACCATCCTGTTATAGGTAAAGTGCTGAATGCACGCTCCTGTTATATGGTAAAATGCTGAATTCACGCTCCTGTTATATGGTAAAATGCTGAATTCACGGTCCTGTTATATGGTAAAATGCTGAATGCACGCTCCTGTTATATGGTAAAGTGCTGAATTCACCATTCTGTTATAGGTAAAGTGCTGAATTCACCATCCTGTTATAGGTAAAGTGCTGAATGCACCATCCTGTTATAGGTAAAGTGCTGAATGCACCATCCTGTTATAGGTAAAATGCTGAATTCACGCTCCTGTTATATGGTAAAATGCTGAATTCACGGTCCTGTTATATGGTAAAATGCTGACTGCACGCTCCTGTTTTATGGTAAAGTGCTGAATTCACCATCCTGTTATAGGTAAAGTGCTGAATGCACCATCCTGTTGTATGGTAAAATGCAGACTGCACGCTCCTGTTATATGGTAAAGTGCTGAATTCACCATCCTGTTATAGGTAAAGTGTGAATGCACCATCCTGTTATATCGTAAAGTGCTGAATTCATGCTCCTGTTATATGGTAAAGTGTTGAATTCACCATCCTGTTATATGGTGAAGTGCTGAATGCACGCTCCTGTTATATGGTAAAGTGCTGAATGCACGCTCCTGTTATATGGTAAAGTGCTGAATGCACCATCCTGTTATATGGTAAAGTGCTGAATTCACGCTCCTGTTATATGGTAAAGTGCTGAATGCACCATCCTGTTATATGGTAAAGTGCTGAATGCACGCTCCTGTTATATGGTAAAGTGCTGAATTCACGCTCCTGTTATATGGTAAAATGCTGAATTCACGCTCCTGTTATATGGTAAAATGCTGAATTCACGCTCCTGTTATTTGGTAAAATGCTGAATTCACGCTCCTGTTATATGGTAAAATGCTGAATTCACGCTCCTGTTATATGGTAAAATGCTGAATTCACGCTCCTGTTATATGGTAAAATGCTGAATTCATGCTCCTGTTATAAGGTAATGTGCTGAATTCACGCTCCTGTTATATGGTAAAGTGCTGAATGCACGCTCCTGTTACATGGTAAAGTGCTGAATTCACGCTCCTGTTATATGGTAAAGTGCTGAATGCACGCTCCTGTTATATGGTAAAGTGCTGAATTCACACTCCTGTTATATGGTTAAGTGCTGAATTCACGCTCCTGTTATATGGTAAAGTGCTGAATGCACGCTCCTGTTATATGGTAAAGTGCTGAATGCACGCTCCTGTTATATGGTAAAATGCTGAATTCTCACTCCTGTTATATGATAAAGTGCTGAATGCACCATCCTGTTATATGGTAAAGTGCTGAATGCACGCTCCTGTTATATGGTAAAGTGCTGAATTCACACTCCTGTTATATGGTAAAGTGCTGAATTCACGCTCCTGTTATATGGTAAAGTGCTGAATGCACGCTCCTGTTATATGGTAAAATGCTGAATTCACGCTCCTGTTATATGGTAAAGTGCTGAATGCACCATCTTGTTATATGGTAAATTGCTGAATGCACGCTCCTGTTATATGGCAAAATGCTGAATTCATGCTCCTGTTATATGGTAAAGTGCTGAATTCACCATCCTGTTATAGGTAAAGTGCTAAATGCACCATCCTGTTATATGGTAAAGTGCTGAATTCACCATCCTGTCATATGGTAAAATGCTGAATGCACGCTCCTGTTATATGGTAAAGTGCAGAATTCACCATCCTGTTATATGGTAAAGTGCTGAATGCACCATCCTGTTATCTGGTAAAATGCTGAATTCACGCTCCTGTTATATGGTAAAGTGCTGAATGCACCATCCTGTAATATGGTAAAGTGCTGCATGCACCTTCCTGTTATATGGTAAAGTGCTGAATGCACGCTCCTGTTATATGGTAAAATGCTGAATGCACCATCCTGTTATATGGTAAAATGCTGAATGCACGCTGCTGTTCTATGGTAAAGTGCTGAATGCACGCTCCTGTTATATGGTAACGTGCTGAATTCACGCTCCTGTTATATGGTAAAGTGCTGAATGCACCATCCTGTTATATGGGAAAGTGCTGAATGCACGCTCCTGTTATATGTTAAAGTGCTGAATGCACCATCCTGTTATATGGTAAAGTGCTGAATTCATGCTCCTGTTATATGGTAAAGTGCTGAATTCACGCTCCTGTTATATGGTAAAGTGCTGAATGCACCTTCCTGTTATATGGTAAAGTGCTGAATGCACGCTCCTGTTATATGGTAAAGTGCTGAATGCACACTCCTGTTATATGGTAAAGTGCTGAATGCACCATCCTGTTATATGGTAAAGTGCTGAATGCACGCTCCTGTTATATCGTAAAGTGCTGAATGCACCATCCTGTTATATGGTAAAGTGCTGAATGCACGCTCCTGTTATATGGTGAAGTGCTGAATGCACCATCCTGTTATATGGTAAAGTGCTGAATGCACGCTCCTATTATATGGTAAAGTGCTGAATTAACGCTCCTTTTATATGGTAAAGTGCTGAATGCACGCTCCTGTTCTATGGTAAAGTGCTGAATGCAGCATCCTGTTATATGGTAAAGTGCTGAATGCACGCTCCTATTTTCTGGTAAAGTGCTGAATTCATGCTCCTGTTATATGGTAAAGTGCTGAATTCACAATCCTGTTATATGGTAAAGTGCTGAATGCACCATCCTGTTATATGGTAAAATGCTGAATGCACGCTCCTGTTATATGGTAAAATGCTGAATGCACGCTCCTGTTATATGGTAAAGTGCTGAATTCACAATCCTGTTATATGGTAAAGTGCTGAATGCACCATCCTGTTATATGGTAAAGTGCTGAATTCACCATCCTGTTATCTGGTAAAGTGCTGAATTCACCATCCTGTCATATGGTAAAATGCTGAATGCACGCTCCTGTTATATGGTAAAGTGCTGAATTCACCATCGTGTTATATGGTAAAGTGCTGAATGCACCATCCTGTTATATGGTAAAATGCTGAATGCACGCTCCTGTTATATGGTAAAGTGCTGAATGCACGCTCCTGTTATATGGTAAAGTGCTGAATTCACACTCCTGTTATATGGTAAAGTGCTGAATTCACACTCCTGTTATATGGTAAAGTGCTGAATTCACGCTCCAGTTATATGGTAAAGTGCTGAATTCACACTCCTGTTATGTGGTAAAGTGCTGAATTCACGCTCCTGTTATATGGTAAAGTGCTGAATTCACGCACCTGTTATATGGTAAAATGCTGAATGCATGCTCCTGTTATATGGTAAAATGCTGAATTCACACTCCTGTTATATGGTAAAGTGCTGAATTCACGCTCCTGTTATGTGGTAAAATGCTGAATGCACGCTCCTGTTATATGGTAAAGTGCTGAATGCACGCTCCTGTTATATGGTAAAATGCTGAATGCACCATCCTGTTATATGGTAAAATACTGACTGCACGCTCCTGTTATATGGTAAAGTGCTGAATGCACCATCCTGTTATATGGTAATATGCTGAATGCACGCTCCTGTTATATGGTAAAGTGCTGAATGCACCATCCTGTTATATGGTAAAGTGCTGAATGTACGCTCCAGTTATATGGTAAAGTGCTGAATGCACGCTCCTGTCAAATGGTAAAGTGCTGAATGCACCATCCTGTTATATGGTAAAGTGCTGAATGCACGCTCCTGTTATATGGTAAAGTGCTGAATTCACGCTCCTGTTATATGGTAAAGTGCTGAATGCACGCTCCTGTTATATGGTAAAATGCTGAATTCACGCTCCTGTTATATGGTAAAATGCTGAATGCACGCTCCTGTTATATGGTAAAATGCTGAATGCACGCTCCTGTTATATGGTAAAATGCTGAATTCACGCTCCTGTTATATGGTAAAGTGCTGAATGCACGCTTCTGTTATATGGTAAAGTGCTGAATTCACACTTCTGTTATATGGTAAAGTGCTGAATGCACGCTCCTGTTATATGGTAAAATGCTGAATGCACCATCCTGTTACATGGTAAAGAGCTGAATGCACGCTCCTGCTACATGGTAAAATGCTGAATGCACGCTCCTGTTATATGGTAAAATGCTGAATGCACGCTCCTGTTATATGGTAAAGTGCTGAATGCACGCTCCTGTTATATGGTAAAGTGCTGAATGCACCATCCTGTTATATGGTAAAGTGCTGAATGCACGCTCCTGTTATATGGTAAAATGCTGAATGCACGCTGCTGTTATATGGTAAAATGCTGAATGCACGCTCCTGTTATATGGTAAAGTGCTGAATTCACCATCCTGTTATATGGTAAAGTGCTGAATGCATCATCCTGTTATATGGTAAAATGCTGAATTCATGCTCCTGTTATATGGTAAAATGCTGAATGCACCATCCTGTTCTCTGGTAAAGTGCTGAATGCACGCTCCTGTTATGTGGTAAAGTGCTGAATGCACCATCCTGTTATATGGTAAAGTGCTGAATGCACCAACCTGTTATATGGTAAAGTGCTGAATTCACGCTCTTGTTATGTGGTAAAGTGCTGAATTCATGCTCCTGTTATATGGTAAAGTGCTGAATGCACCATCCTGTTCTATGGTAAAGTGCTGAATGCACCATCCTGTTATATGGTAAAGTGCTGAATGCATGCTCCTGTTATATGGTAAAGTGCTGAATTCACACTCCTGTTATATGGTAAAGTGCTGAATTCACGCTCCTGTTATAAGGTAAAGTGCTGAATTCACACTCCTGTTATATGGTAAAATGCTGAATGCACGCTCCTGTTATATGGTAAAGTGCTGAATTCATGCTCCTGTGATATGGTAAAATGCTGAATTCACACTCCTGTTATATGGTAAAGTGCTGAATTCACGCTCCTGTTGTATGGTAAAGTGCTGAATGCACGCTCCTGTTATATGGTAAAATGCTGAATTCACGCTCCTGTTATATGGTAAAATGCTGAATTCACGCTCCTGTTATATGGTAAAGTGCTGAATGCACGCTCCTGTTATATGGTAAAGTGCTGAATGCACGCTCCTGTTATATGGTAAAGTGCTGAATGCAAGCTCCTGTTATGTGGTAAAATGCTGAATGCACGCTCCTGTTATATGGTAAAGTGCTGAATGCACGCTCCTGTTATATGGTAAAGTGCTGAATGCACCATCCTGTTATATGGTAAAATGCTGAATTCATGCTCCTGTTATATGGTAAAATGCTGAACTCACCATCCTGTTATTTGGTAAAGTGTTGAATGCACCATCCTGTTATTTGGTAAAGTGCTGAATGCACCATCCTGTTATATGGTAAAGTGCTGAATGCACCATCCTGTTATATGGTAAAGTGCTGAATGCACCAACCTGTTATATGGTAAAGTGCTGAATTCACGCTCCTGTTATGTGGTAAAGTGCTGAATTCATGCTCCTGTTATATGGTAAAGTGCTGAATGCACCATCCTGTTCTATGGTAAAGTGCTGAATGCACCATCCTGTTATATGGTAAAGTGCTGAATTCACACTCCTGTTATAAGGTAAAGTGCTGAATTCATGCTCCTGTTATATGGTAAAATGCTGAATTCACGCTCCTGTTATATGGTAAAGTGCTGAATTCACGCTCCTGTTATGTGGTAAAATGCTGAATGCACGCTCCTGTTATATGGTAAAGTGCTGAATGCACCATCCTGTTATATGGTAAAGTGCTGAATTCATGCTCCTGTTATGTGGTAAAGTGCTGAATTCATGCTCCTGTTATATGGTAAAGTGCTGAATGCACCATCCTGTTCTATGGTAAAGTGCTGAATGCACCATCCTGTTATATGGTAAAGTGCTGAATGCATGCTCCTGTTATATGGTAAAGTGCTGAATTCACACTCCTGTTATAAGGTAAAGTGCTGAATTCATGCTCCTGTTATATGGTAAAATGCTGAATTCACCATCCTGTTATATGGTGAAGTGCTGAATGCACGCTCCTGTTATATGGTAAAGTGCTGAATGCACGCTCCTGTTATATGGTAAAGTGCTGAATGCACCATCCTGTTATATGGTAAAGTGCTGAATTCATGCTCCTGTTATATGGTAAAGTGTTGAATTCACCATCCTGTTATATGGTGAAGTGCTGAATGCATGCTCCTGTTATATGGTAAAGTGCTGAATGCACGCTCCTGTTATATGGTAAAATGCTGAATTCACCATCCTGTTATATGGTGAAGTGCTGAATGCACGCTCCTGTTATATGGTAAAGTGCTGAATGCACGCTCCTGTTATATGGTAAAGTGCTGAATTCACACTCCTGTTATAAGGTAAAGTGCTGAATTCATGCTCCTGTTATATGGTAAAGTGTTGAATTCACCATCCTGTTATATGGTGAAGTGCTGAATGCACGCTCCTGTTATATGGTAAAGTGCTGAATGCACGCTCCTGTTATATGGTAAAGTGCTGAATGCACCATCCTGTTATATGGTAAAGTGCTGAATTCACGCTCCTGTTATATGGTAAAGTGCTGAATGCACCATCCTGTTATATGGTAAAGTGCTGAATGCACGCTCCTGTTATATGGTAAAGTGCTGAATTCACGCTCCTGTTATATGGTAAAATGCTGAATTCACGCTCCTGTTATTTGGTAAAATGCTGAATTCACGCTCCTGTTATATGGTAAAGTGCTGAATTCACGCTCCTGTTATAAGGTAAAATGCTGAATTCACGCTCCTGTTATATGGTAAAATGCTGAATTCACGCTCCTGTTATATGGTAAAATGCTGAATTCACGCTCCTGTTATATGGTAAAATGCTGAATTCATGCTCCTGTTATAAGGTAATGTGCTGAATTCACGCTCCTGTTATATGGTAAAGTGCTGAATGCACGCTCCTGTTACATGGTAAAGTGCTGAATTCACGCTCCTGTTATATGGTAAAGTGCTGAATGCACGCTCCTGTTATATGGTAAAGTGCTGAATTCACACTCCTGTTATATGGTTAAGTGCTGAATTCACGCTCCTGTTATATGGTAAAGTGCTGAATGCACGCTCCTGTTATATGGTAAAGTGCTGAATGCACGCTCCTGTTATATGGTAAAATGCTGAATTCACGCTCCTGTTATATGGTAAAGTGCTGAATGCACGCTCCTGTTATATGGTAAAGTGCTGAATTCACGCTCCTGTTATATGGTAAAATGCTGAATTCACGCTCCTGTTATATGGTAAAGTGCTGAATGCACCATCTTGTTATATGGTAAATTGCTGAATGCACGCTCCTGTTATATGGCAAAATGCTGAATTCATGCTCCTGTTATATGGTAAAGTGCTGAATTCACCATCCTGTTATAGGTAAAGTGCTAAATGCACCATCCTGTTATATGGTAAAGTGCTGAATTCACCATCCTGTCATATGGTAAAATGCTGAATGCACGCTCCTGTTATATGGTAAAGTGCAGAATTCACCATCCTGTTATCTGGTAAAATGCTGAATTCACGCTCCTGTTATATGGTAAAGTGCTGAATGCACCATCCTGTAATATGGTAAAGTGCTGCACGCACCTTCCTGTTATATGGTAAAGTGCTGAATGCACGCTCCTGTTATATGGTAAAATGCTGAATGCACCATCCTGTTATATGGTAAAATGCTGAATGCACGCTGCTGTTCTATGGTAAAGTGCTGAATGCACGCTCCTGTTATATGGTAACGTGCTGAATTCACGCTCCTGTTATATGGTAAAGTGCTGAATGCACCATCCTGTTATATGGGAAAGTGCTGAATGCACGCTCCTGTTATATGTTAAAGTGCTGAATGCACCATCCTGTTATATGGTAAAGTGCTGAATTCATGCTCCTGTTATATGGTAAAGTGCTGAATTCACGCTCCTGTTATATGGTAAAGTGCTGAATGCACCTTCCTGTTATATGGTAAAGTGCTGAATGCACGCTCCTGTTATATGGTAAAGTGCTGAATGCACACTCCTGTTATATGGTAAAGTGCTGAATGCACCATCCTGTTATATGGTAAAGTGCTGAATGCACGCTCCTGTTATATCGTAAAGTGCTGAATGCACCATCCTGTTATATGGTAAAGTGCTGAATGCACGCTCCTGTTATATGGTGAAGTGCTGAATGCACCATCCTGTTATATGGTAAAGTGCTGAATGCACGCTCCTATTATATGGTAAAGTGCTGAATTAACGCTCCTTTTATATGGTAAAGTGCTGAATGCACGCTCCTGTTCTATGGTAAAGTGCTGAATGCACCATCCTGTTATATGGTAAAGTGCTGAATGCACGCTCCTATTTTCTGGTAAAGTGCTGAATTCATGCTCCTGTTAATTGGTAAAGTGCTGAATTCACAATCCTGTTATATGGTAAAGTGCTGAATGCACCATCCTGTTATATGGTAAAATGCTGAATGCACGCTCCTGTTATATGGTAAAGTGCTGAATGCATGCTCCTGTTATATGGTAAAGTGCTGAATTCACCATCCTGTTATATGGTAAAGTGCTGAATGCACCATCCTGTTATATGGTAAAGTGCTGAATTCACCATCCTGTTATCTGGTAAAGTGCTGAATTCACCATCCTGTCATATGGTAAAATGCTGAATGCACGCTCCTGTTATATGGTAAAGTGCTGAATTCACCATCGTGTTATATGGTAAAGTGCTGAATGCACCATCCTGTTATATGGTAAAATGCTGAATGCACGCTCCTGTTATATGGTAAAGTGCTGAATGCACGCTCCTGTTATATGGTAAAGTGCTGAATTCACACTCCTGTTATATGGTAAAGTGCTGAATTCACGCTCCAGTTATATGGTAAAGTGCTGAATTCACGCTCCTGTTATGTGGCAAAGTGCTGAATTCACGCACCTGTTATACGGTAAAATGCTGAATTCACGCTTCTGTTATATGGTAAAATGCTGAATGCATGCTCCTGTTATATGGTAAAATGCTGAATTCACACTCCTGTTATATGGTAAAGTGCTGAATTCACGCTCCTGTTATGTAGCAAAGTGCTGAATTCACGCTCCTGTTATGTGGTAAAGTGCTGAATTCACGCTCCGGTTATATGGTAAAATGCTGAATTCACGCTCCTGTTATGCGGTAAAGTGCTGAATTCGCACTCCTGTTATATGGTAAAGTGCTGAATTCACGCTCCTGTTATGTGGTAAAATGCTGAATGCACGCTCCTGTTATATGGTAAAGTGCTGAATGCACGCTCCTGTTATATGGTAAAATGCTGAATGCACCATCCTGTTATATGGTAAAATACTGACTGCACGCTCCTGTTATATGGTAAAGTGCTGAATGCACCATCCTGTTATATGGTAATATGCTGAATGCACGCTCCTGTTATATGGTAAAGTGCTGAATGCACCATCCTGTTATATGGTAAAGTGCTGAATGTACGCTCCAGTTATATGGTAAAGTGCTGAATGCACGCTCCTGTCAAATGGTAAAGTGCTGAATGCACCATCCTGTTATATGGTAAAGTGCTGAATGCACGCTCCTGTTATATGGTAAAGTGCTGAATTCATGCTCCTGTTATATGGTAAAGTGCTGAATGGACGCTCCTGTTATATGGTAAAATGCTGAATTCACGCTCCTGTTATATGGTAAAATGCTGAATGCACGCTCCTGTTATATGGTAAAATGCTGAATGCACGCTCCTGTTATATGGTAAAATGCTGAATTCACGCTCCTGTTATATGGTAAAGTGCTGAATGCACGCTTCTGTTATATGGTAAAGTGCTGAATGCACGCTCCTGTTATATGGTAAAGTGCTGAATGCACGCTCCTGTTATGTGGTAAAATGCTGAATTCACACTTCTGTTATATGGTAAAGTGCTGAATGCACGCTCCTGTTATATGGTAAAATGCTGAATGCACCATCCTGTTACATGGTAAAGAGCTGAATGCACGCTCCTGCTACATGGTAAAATGCTGAATGCACGCTCCTGTTATATGGTAAAATGCTGAATGCACGCTCCTGTTATATGGTAAAGTGCTGAATGCACGCTCCTGTTATATGGTAAAGTGCTGAATGCACCATCCTGTTATATGGTAAAGTGCTGAATGCACGCTCCTGTTATATGGTAAAATGCTGAATGCACGCTGCTGTTATATGGTAAAATGCTGAATGCACGCTCCTGTTATATGGTAAAGTGCTGAATTCACCATCCTGTTATATGGTAAAGTGCTGAATGCATCATCCTGTTATATGGTAAAATGCTGAATTCATGCTCCTGTTATATGGTAAAATGCTGAATGCACCATCCTGTTCTCTGGTAAAGTGCTGAATGCACGCTCCTGTTATGTGGTAAAGTGCTGAATGCACCATCCTGTTATTTGGTAAAGTGCTGAATGCACCATCCTGTTATATGTTAAAGTGCTGAATGCACCAACCTGTTATATGGTAAAGTGCTGAATTCACGCTCTTGTTATGTGGTAAAGTGCTGAATTCATGCTCCTGTTATATGGTAAAGTGCTGAATGCACCATCCTGTTCTATGGTAAAGTGCTGAATGCACCATCCTGTTATATGGTAAAGTGCTGAATGCATGCTCCTGTTATATGGTAAAGTGCTGAATTCACACTCCTGTTATATGGTAAAGTGCTGAATTCACGCTCCTGTTATAAGGTAAAGTGCTGAATTCACACTCCTGTTATATGGTAAAATGCTGAATGCACGCTCCTGTTATATGGTAAAGTGCTGAATTCATGCTCCTGTGATATGGTAAAATGCTGAATTCACACTCCTGTTATATGGTAAAGTGCTGAATTCACGCTCCTGTTATGTGGTAAAATGCTGAATGCACGCTCCTGTTATGTGGTAAAATGCTGAATTCACGCTCCTGTTATATGGTTAAGTGCTGAAAGCACGCTCCTGTTATATGGTAAAGTGCTGAATGCATCATCCTGTTCTATGGTAAAGTGCTGAATGCACGCTCCTGTTATATGGTAAAGTGCTGAATTCACGCTCCTGTTGTATGGTAAAGTGCTGAATGCACGCTCCTGTTATATGGTAAAATGCTGAATGCACGCTCCTGTTATATGGTAAAGTGCTGAATGCACGCTCCTGTTATGTGGTAAAATGCTGAATTCACGCTTCTGTTATATGGTAAAGTGCTGAATGCACGCTCCTGTTATATGGTAAAATGCTGAATGCACCATCCTGTTACATGGTAAAGTGCTGAATGCACGCTCCTGTTATATGGTAAAATGCTGAATGCACGCTCCTGTTATATGGTAAAATGCTGAATGCACGCTCCTGTTATATGGTAAAGTGCTGAATGCACGCTCCTGTTATATGGTAAAGTGCTGAATGCACCATCCTGTTATATGGTAAAATGCTGAATTCATGCTCCTGTTATATGGTAAAATGCTGAATGCACCATCCTGTTCTCTGGTAAAGTGCTGAATGCACGCTCCTGTTATGTGGTAAAGTGCTGAATTCACCATCCTGTTATATGGTAAAGTGCTGAATGCACCATCCTGTTATATGGTAAAGTGCTGAATTCATGCTCCTGTTATATGGTAAAGTGCTGAATGCACCATCCTGTTATTTGGTAAAGTGCTGAATGCACCATCCTGTTATATGGTAAAGTGCTGAATGCACCATCCTGTTATATGGTAAAGTGCTGAATGCACCAACCTGTTATATGGTAAAGTGCTGAATTCACGCTCCTGTTATGTGGTAAAGTGCTGAATTCATGCTCCTGTTATATGGTAAAGTGCTGAATGCACCATCCTGTTCTATGGTAAAGTGCTGAATGCACCATCCTGTTATATGGTAAAGTGCTGAATGCATGCTCCTGTTATATGGTAAAGTGCTGAATTCACACTCCTGTTATGTGGTAAAATGCTGAATGCATGCTCCTGTTATGTGGTAAAATGCTGAATTCACGCTCCTGTTATATGGTTAAGTGCTGAATGCACGCTCCTGTTATATGGTAAAGTGCTGAATGCATCATCCTGTTCTATGGTAAAGTGCTGAATGCACGCTCCGGTTATATGGTAAAGTGCTGAATGCATCATCCTGTTCTATGGTAAAGTGCTGAATGCACGCTCCGGTTATATGTTAATGTGCTGAATTCACCCTCCTGTTATATGGTAAAGTGCTGAATGCACCATCCTGTTATATGGTAAAGTGCTGAATGCACGCTCCTGTTATATGGTAAAGTGCTGAATGCACGCTCCTGTTATATGGTAAAATGCTGAATGCACGCTCCTGTTATATGGTAAAATGCTGAATGCACCATCCTGTTATATGGTAAAATGCTGAATTCACCATCCTGTTATAGGTAAAATGCTGAATTCACCATCCTGTTATAGGTAAAGTGCTGAATGCACCATCCTGTTGTATGGTAAAGTGCTGACTGCACGCTCCTGTTATATGGTAAAGTGCTGAATGCACGCTCCTGTTATATGGTAAAATGCTGAATGCACGCTCCTGTTATATGGAAAAATGCTGAATGCACCATCCTGTTATAGGGTAAAATGCAGAATTCACCATCCTGTTATATGGTAAAGTGCTGAATGCACCATCCTGTTATATGGTAAAGTGCTGAATTCACCATCCTGTTATATGGTAAAGTGCTGAATGCACCATCCTGTTATATGGTGAAGTGCTGAATTTACCATCCTGTTATATCGTAAAGTGCTGAATTCATGCTCCTGTTATATGGTAAAGTGCTAAATGCACGCTCCTGTTATATGGTAAAGTGCTGAATGCACCATCCTGTTATATGGTAAAGTGCTGAATGCACACTCCTGTTATATGGTAAAGTGCTGAATTCACGCTCCTGTTATGTGGTAAAATGCTGAATGCACACTTCTGTTATATGGTAAAGTGCTGAATGCACGCTCCTGTTATATGGTGAAGTGCTGAATTCACGCTCCTGTTATATGGTAAAGTGCTGAATGCACGCTCCTGTTATATGGTAAAATGCTGAATGCACGCTGCTGTTATATGGTAAAATGCTGAATGCACGCTCCTGTTATATGGTAAAGTGCTGAATGCACCATCCTGTTATATGGTAAAATGCTGAATTCATGCTCCTGTTATATGGTAAAATGCTGAATGCACCATCCTGTTCTCTGGTAAAGTGCTGAATGCACGCTCCTGTTATGTGGTAAAGTGCTGAATTCACCATCCTGTTATATGGTAAAGTGCTGAATGCACCATCCTGTTATATGGTAAAGTGCTGAATTCATGCTCCTGTTATATGGTAAAATGCTGAACTCACCATCCTGTTATTTGGTAAAGTGCTGAATGCACCATCCTGTTATATGGTAAAGTGCTGAATGCACCATCCTGTTATATGGTAAAGTGCTGAATTCATGCTCCTGTTATATGGTAAAGTGCTGAATGCACCATCCTGTTCTATGGTAAAGTGCTGAATGCACCATCCTGTTATATGGTAAAGTGCTGAATGCATGCTCCTGTTATATGGTAAAGTGCTGAATTCACACTCCTGTTATAAGGTAAAGTGCTGAATTCATGCTCCTGTTATATGGTAAAATGCTGAATTCACGCTCCTGTTATATGGTAAAGTGCTGAATTCACGCTCCTGTTATGTGGTAAAATGCTGAATGCACGCTCCTGTTATGTGGTAAAATGCTGAATTCACGCTCCTGTTATATGGTTAAGTGCTGAAAGCACGCTCCTGTTATATGGTAAAGTGCTGAATGCATCATCCTGTTCTATGGTAAAGTGCTGAATGCACGCTCCTGTTATATGGTAAAGTGCTGAATTCACGCTCCTGTTGTATGGTAAAGTGCTGAATGCACGCTCCTGTTATATGGTAAAATGCTGAATGCACGCTCCTGTTATATGGTAAAGTGCTGAATGCACGCTCCTGTTATGTGGTAAAATGCTGAATTCACGCTTCTGTTATATGGTAAAGTGCTGAATGCACGCTCCTGTTATATGGTAAAATGCTGAATGCACCATCCTGTTACATGGTAAAGTGCTGAATGCACGCTCCTGTTATATGGTAAAATGCTGAATGCACGCTCCTGTTATATGGTAAAATGCTGAATGCACGCTCCTGTTATATGGTAAAGTGCTGAATGCACGCTCCTGTTATATGGTAAAGTGCTGAATGCACCATCCTGTTATATGGTAAAATGCTGAATTCATGCTCCTGTTATATGGTAAAATGCTGAATGCACCATCCTGTTCTCTGGTAAAGTGCTGAATGCACGCTCCTGTTATGTGGTAAAGTGCTGAATTCACCATCCTGTTATATGGTAAAGTGCTGAATGCACCATCCTGTTATATGGTAAAGTGCTGAATTCATGCTCCTGTTATATGGTAAAATGCTGAACTCACCATCCTGTTATTTGGTAAAGTGCTGAATGCACCATCCTGTTATTTGGTAAAGTGCTGAATGCACCATCCTGTTATATGGTAAAGTGCTGAATGCACCATCCTGTTATATGGTAAAGTGCTGAATGCACCAACCTGTTATATGGTAAAGTGCTGAATTCACGCTCCTGTTATGTGGTAAAGTGCTGAATTCATGCTCCTGTTATATGGTAAAGTGCTGAATGCACCATCCTGTTCTATGGTAAAGTGCTGAATGCACCATCCTGTTATATGGTAAAGTGCTGAATGCATGCTCCTGTTATATGGTAAAGTGCTGAATTCACACTCCTGTTATAAGGTAAAGTGCTGAATTCATGCTCCTGTTATATGGTAAAATGCTGAATTCACGCTCCTGTTATATGGTAAAGTGCTGAATTCACGCTCCTGTTATGTGGTAAAATGCTGAATGCACGCTCCTGTTATGTGGTAAAATGCTGAATTCACGCTCCTGTTATATGGTTAAGTGCTGAATGCACGCTCCTGTTATATGGTAAAGTGCTGAATGCATCATCCTGTTCTATGGTAAAGTGCTGAATGCACGCTCCGGTTATATGGTAAAGTGCTGAATGCATCATCCTGTTCTATGGTAAAGTGCTGAATGCACGCTCCGGTTATATGTTAATGTGCTGAATTCACCCTCCTGTTATATGGTAAAGTGCTGAATGCACCATCCTGTTATATGGTAAAGTGCTGAATGCACGCTCCTGTTATATGCTAAAGTGCTGAATGCACGCTCCTGTTATATGGTAAAATGCTGAATGCACGCTCCTGTTATATGGTAAAATGCTGAATGCACCATCCTGTTATATGGTAAAATGCTGAATTCACCATCCTGTTATAGGTAAAATGCTGAATTCACCATCCTGTTATAGGTAAAGTGCTGAATGCACCATCCTGTTGTATGGTAAAGTGCTGACTGCACGCTCCTGTTATATGGTAAAGTGCTGAATGCACGCTCCTGTTATATGGTAAAATGCTGAATGCACGCTCCTGTTATATGGAAAAATGCTGAATGCACCATCCTGTTATAGGGTAAAATGCAGAATTCACCATCCTGTTATATGGTAAAGTGCTGAATGCACCATCCTGTTATATGGTAAAGTGCTGAATTCACCATCCTGTTATATGGTAAAGTGCTGAATGCACCATCCTGTTATATGGTGAAGTGCTGAATTTACCATCCTGTTATATCGTAAAGTGCTGAATTCATGCTCCTGTTATATGGTAAAGTGCTAAATGCACGCTCCTGTTATATGGTAAAGTGCTGAATGCACCATCCTGTTATATGGTAAAGTGCTGAATGCACACTCCTGTTATGTGGTAAAGTGCTGAATTCACGCTCCTGTTATATGGTAAAGTGCTGAATTCACGCTCCTGTTATATGGTAAAGTGCTGAATTCACGCTCCTGTTATGTGGTAAAATGCTGAATGCACACTTCTGTTATATGGTAAAGTGCTGAATGCACGCTCCTGTTATATGGTGAAGTGCTGAATTCACGCTCCTGTTATATGGTAAAGTGCTGAATGCACGCTCCTGTTATATGGTAAAATGCTGAATGCACGCTGCTGTTATATGGTAAAATGCTGAATGCACGCTCCTGTTATATGGTAAAGTGCTGAATGCACCATCCTGTTATATGGTAAAATGCTGAATTCATGCTCCTGTTATATGGTAAAATGCTGAATGCACCATCCTGTTCTCTGGTAAAGTGCTGAATGCACGCTCCTGTTATGTGGTAAAGTGCTGAATTCACCATCCTGTTATATGGTAAAGTGCTGAATGCACCATCCTGTTATATGGTAAAGTGCTGAATGCACCAACCTGTTATATGGTAAAGTGCTGAATTCACGCTCCTGTTATGTGGTAAAGTGCTGAATTCATGCTCCTGTTATATGGTAAAGTGCTGAATGCACCATCCTGTTCTATGGTAAAGTGCTGAATGCACCATCCTGTTATATGGTAAAGTGCTGAATGCATGCTCCTGTTATATGGTAAAGTGCTGAATTCACACTCCTGTTATAAGGTAAAGTGCTGAATTCATGCTCCTGTTATATGGTAAAATGCTGAATTCACGCTCCTGTTATATGGTAAAGTGCTGAATTCACGCTCCTGTTATGTGGTAAAATGCTGAATGCACGCTCCTGTTATGTGGTAAAATGCTGAATTCACGCTCCTGTTATATGGTTAAGTGCTGAATGCACGCTCCTGTTATATGGTAAAGTGCTGAATGCACGCTCCGGTTATATGGTAAAGTGCTGAATGCATCATCCTGTTCTATGGTAAAGTGCTGAATGCACGCTCCGGTTATATGTTAATGTGCTGAATTCACCCTCCTGTTATATGGTAAAGTGCTGAATGCACCATCCTGTTATATGGTAAAGTGCTGAATGCATGCTCCTGTTATATGGTAAAGTGCTGAATGCACGCTCCTGTTATATGGTAAAGTGCTGAATGCACGCTCCTGTTATATGGTAAAATGCTGAATGCACGCTCCTGTTATATGGTAAAATGCTGAATGCACCATCCTGTTATATGGTAAAATGCTGAATTCACCATCCTGTTATAGGTAAAATGCTGAATTCACCATCCTGTTATAGGTAAAGTGCTGAATGCACCATCCTGTTGTATGGTAAAGTGCTGACTGCATGCTCCTGTTATATGGTAAAGTGCTGAATGCACGCTCCTGTTATATGGTAAAATGCTGAATGCACCATCCTGTTCTCTGGTAAAGTGCTGAATGCACGCTCCTGTTATGTGGTAAAGTGCTGAATTCACCATCCTGTTATATGGTAAAGTGCTGAATGCACCATCCTGTTATATGGTAAAGTGCTGAATTCATGCTCCTGTTATATGGTAAAATGCTGAACTCACCATCCTGTTATTTGGTAAAGTGCTGAATGCACCATCCTGTTATTTGGTAAAGTGCTGAATGCACCATCCTGTTCTATGGTAAAGTGCTGAATTCATGCTCCTGTTATATGGTAAAATGCTGAATTCACGCTCCTGTTATATGGTAAAGTGCTGAATTCACGCTCCTGTTATGTGGTAAAATGCTGAATGCACGCTCCTGTTATGTGGTAAAATGCTGAATTCACGCTCCTGTTATATGGTTAAGTGCTGAATGCACGCTCCTGTTATATGGTAAAGTGCTGAATGCATCATCCTGTTCTATGGTAAAGTGCTGAATGCACGCTCCGGTTATATGGTAAAGTGCTGAATGCATCATCCTGTTCTATGGTAAAGTGCTGAATGCACCATCCTGTTATATGGTAAAGTGCTGAATGCATGCTCCTGTTATATGGTAAAGTGCTGAATGCACGCTCCTGTTATATGGTAAAGTGCTGAATGCACGCTCCTGTTATATGGTAAAATGCTGAATGCACGCTCCTGTTATATGGTAAAATGCTGAATGCACCATCCTGTTATATGGTAAAATGCTGAATTCACCATCCTGTTATAGGTAAAATGCTGAATTCACCATCCTGTTATAGGTAAACTGCTGAATGCACCATCCTGTTGTATGGTAAAGTGCTGAATGCACCATCCTGTTATATGGTAAAGTGCTGAATGCACCATCCTGTTATATGGTAAAGTGCTGAATTCACCATCCTGTTATATGGTAAAGTGCTGAATGCACCATCCTGTTATATGGTAAAGTGCTGAATGCACCATCCTGTTATATGGTAAAGTGCTGAATGCACTCTCCTGTTATATGGTGAAGTGCTGAATGCACGCTCCTGTTATATGGTAAAGTGCTGAATGCACGCTCCTGTTATATGGTAAAATGCTGAATGCACGCTTCTGTTATATGGTAAAGTGCTGAATGCACGCTCCTGGTATATGGTGAAGTGCTGAATTCACGCTCCTGTTATATGGTAAAATGCTGAATGCACGCTCCTGATATATGGTAAAGTGCTGAATTCACGCTCCTGTTATATGGCAAAGTGCTGAATTAACGCTCCTGTTGTAGGTAAAGTGCTGAATGCACCATCCTGTTATATGGTAAAGTGCTGAATGCACGCTCCTGTTATATGGTAAAGTGCCGAATGCGCCATCCTGTTATATGGTAAAGTGCTGAATGCACGCTCCTGTTATATGGCAAAGTGCTGAATGCACCATCCTGTTATATGGTAAAATGCTGAATTCACGCTCCTGTTATATTGCAAAGTGCTGAATGCACCATCCTGGTATATGGTGAAGTGCTGAATTCACGCTCCTGTTATATGGTAAAATGCTGAATGCACGCTCCTGATATATGGTAAAGTGCTGAATTCACGCTCCTGTTATATGGCAAAGTGCTGAATTAACGCTCCTGTTGTAGGTAAAGTGCTGAATGCACCATCCTGTTATATGGTAAAGTGCTGAATGCACGCTCCTGTTATATGGTAAAGTGCCGAATGCGCCATCCTGTTATATGGTAAAGTGCTGAATGCACGCTCCTGTTATATGGCAAAGTGCTGAATGCACCATCCTGTTATATGGTAAAATGCTGAATTCACGCTCCTGTTATATTGCAAAGTGCTGAATGCACCATCCTGTTATATGTTAAAGTGCTGAATTCACGCTCCTGTTATATGGTAAAATGCTGAATGCACGCTCCTGTTATATGGTAAAGTGCTGAATTCACGCTCCTGTTATATGGTAAAATGCTGAATTCACGCTCCTGTTATATGGCAAAGTGCTGAATTCACGCTCCTGTTATATGGTAAAGTGCTGAATGCACCATCCTGTTATATGGTAAAGTGCTGAATGCACTATCCTGTTCTTTGGTAAAGTGCTGAATTCACGCTCCTGTTGGAAATTTGTGAGCAGAGCGTGTGATATTTCCCGGTATGTGCTGTCGGTTGGCGAGACTTCACCATGGGAGCAAGCATCAGTTAAATTTACCTGTATATCTGGTTGCATTATACCTGAGCTGGGAGTACCTGGCATTAGATAACCATGTTGAATAGGCCTATTGGAATCACAGATCGAAAGCACAAACGCCAGAAGCCCATCTTGCCTATGCCCACTAAAGAAGTCTACAGTGGCTGATAAACTGCAGGAGTCTACAATTCCTAATCCTGGAAAATTCACTTTGACAACAGATAGACAGAATGGACCAACCTTGAGAACAATACTTACAAATGGAGGCTATATAGTGAAGTCTGAAGCCTGCGGTATTAATCGGGCGGGAACACGAGGGGTAAAGTTGGAAAATGTATCGCCTTACTGCCCCGACCGGGACTTCCCTCCCTCCACCAGGATCACCATTGCCTGCTCCATCCCCATCTATGGTGGAAATTCTGACTATTGTCATCCCCGTCCCAGACCAGGGGTGCTTGAGGCTCCGACCCCATCAACTTCAGAGCATTTCACACCATCTGGCTGAGGTCAGCTAACTCAGCACAGACCAAGCATCGAACCTGTTTTCTTTCTGAGCCTTATGGCTCAGTTCTAGCACAGAGCAGTTCATGTCCCAACTGAGCCACAGGGGAAGTGTTCCCATGGGTTCAGTTACTTGAACCACTAATTGTGATATCTGCCCAGGAATTCACCATTGTTTATCCTCTATGTAATGACACAGTTTAAAAGAAATATGTCCTGTCAGATGTGCCTAAGGAGTTGTATTACTAAGTGGTAATGCACTCTGTCTTATGTCCTTGCTGATTTGGGCCTGTACATTATCCAACTTGTCAGGAGTATTATTTGCAATAAAGAGCAATGCACCTTTCTGACTCAATGACCATTGCTCTATTTAGCTTTACATGAGGTCCTGCGCTACTGGGTGAGCTATGGTATCAATTATACCAAATCATAGCTTTGAAATCTACCCCTCGGTGCAGTAATTATTGGTTTCATTCACTCAACGCATGAATAGAACATTTGGCCGGAAGTTCTAATTATCAAGCCTTGAAAACTGACACTGCTCGCAAAATTCTGCCGATTTTGTTTTCCTTTCCGTGTCAATTCGCCTGGCTGGCAGGATAAGTAGACCCCTGAGCCGAGAGCGGAGTACAAATGTGACGTGTGGCTGCGAAAGGATGAGTCAGCGGCCTCTTTTCCTGAGCCTAGGCCGCATCCAGATGCGTGAAACCCATTGCCCCCTTCAAGTTCAATCAATTTGTGCAATGGGATGGGGAGAGAAAAAAATGCTGGAACCTTGCCAAGCTCCGTTGGATTTGGTTCTACAAGGCCACCCAAGTTTGGGCTACGATCGGATTTCAAAGCTGCGTTAATATTGAACAACAACCCCAAAACTTGCATTTCTACAGAGACATAGAAAAACCTGCCAAAAGGGGGCAAGACGCTGAATGAAAGGAGAGGCTAGGATGAGTGAACTAAAGCTTGGTCAAAGAGACGGCTTTTAAGGATGGTCTTAAAGAAAGAGAGAGAGGTGGAGGGGTGGAGGAGTTTAGGGGTGCGACTAACGGCATGGCAGCGGTGGGACGAAGAGGGCGCAGAAGAGATTAGAATCAGCAGGATGGAGAGTGGGAGAGGGTGGAGATTGTGGGCCTGAAGGTTACAGAGATAGGGAGGGGCGAGGCCATGGAGGATTTAAACGCAAGAATGACCATTTTAAATTTAAGGCACTGGGGGACCAGGAACCATTTTGTTTAGTGAGGGCAAGGCAATAAGCAAACGAGATTTGGTACGAGATAGGATTTTGGCGACAGAGTTTTGGATGAGATGAAGTTTATGGAGGGTGGAAGATGAGAGGCTGGTCAGGATGTGACAATGGCATGTAGGAGCGTTACAGCCATTGGTAGGCAGACGTGTGATGGAGATGGGCGATGTTACAGAGGTGAAAATAGACAGTCTTTGTAATGGAGAGGATATGAGGTCGGACAATCAGCTTGGAGTTGAATAGGTGTCGAGGTTGTTGGCAGATTGGCTCAGTATGTGACTAGCTGGGGAGGGGGATAGATCAATGATGAGAGCATGGAGTTTCTGGTGGAGTCTACAGATGATAACTTTGGTCTTACCAATGTTTAGCTGGAGGAAATTACGGCTCATCCAAGACTGGATGACTACACAGAGGCAGCAGAGAAGTAGAGCTGGGTTTCATCAGTGTACGTATGGAAGCTGACCCCATGTCTGTGGGTGATGTTACCCAGGGGCAGCTTGTAATTGTGGAAGAGAAGGGGGTTTAAAGATGAATATTTAGGGGTTTTCAAGCCTAGATTAGTATTATCCCAATGAATTCCTATGGAGAAAAATCATCTTCCCTATAATTTCCAGGAATCCCTTGAACTTTAGAAATATTCCAACTAGAATTTGTATTGGATGCTCAACAACTGATTGTTAGTGGACACAACCTCATGCCTTTTCTTTTGCCTGGTTGGAAGTATGGACTCATATCCACCATGTTTTCCCCTCACCAAACTGAACAGTTTTCACCAAAGACAAAGCTTATGTGTATATCTCCTCAAAGACTAAAAAGCTAGTTCTTCTCTCACTCAGCTGGCCCATTCCCATCCTTCCATTCAATCGCCAGGATCGCAGACTTACGGACTAATTCCACTCCTAGCAAGGAGCCGCATTGGCAGAGCGTGTGAGTCGGAAATTGGGGCTAAAATATCATAGCCCTATCTTTGACCTGCGCTCCCTTCCAGCATAACTTCTCAACTGGGATCTTGGGAATGTGGAATTAGCCTTTTAGTCATTTCTTCAGCATAAAGAATTGTTACCTCACTCGAAGAGTAATAAAGTTGTGCAGTAAATTACGAATGGAGGTTATTGAAGTAGACAATTTGCATTGGCTTGAGGCAATTTCTGCAGAGAAGTTCATTGATAGATATGGCGAGAAGGTGGGTAGGTGGAGTTGTTCTATCAAAAAGAGATGAGCCTGTTGGGGCCTTGTAGTCGTTTCCAGTTCCTATAAATGTTTACTTTTTATCTAACACTAATGGTTGGATACACAGCCTGTGTATAGAGAATTTAACCAGATGTGAAATGTTAGGCGCCATCTTTTAAAAAACTTGTTCTCGCTGTCTGCTTCCTCCCCATTCTCCTGTTTGGAAATACCCATACAAGCCTTGTAAATATGCAAGGCTCAGTCCTGGAAATGGCTCGTGAATGATACAAACTAAAGAGGAAAGACTCACTCAGTGAACGGCCTCGAGGAGTTATAAGAGAATTAAGACCAAACCCGAAACCGATAACTATGCCTCGTTTTCCCATGGGTTTGTTTGCACATGGCATCTGCCAGTTTATCTTGCACCGTTGTTTATCTTCCATAATGGCATAATTTGCCAGAATTGTGTGCTGTCAGAACTGCCTAAGGAGTTATATAGAAGATGATAATGTACTCTGTCTTATAACTTTACTGATTGTGCACATAGATTATTCAACTTGTCAGCACCATAATTTGGAACAGTGAACAACATCTGTCTCAACCTCTAGGATGGATATTCATTGTTAGATGAGGAATTGCAACAGTTGACTGTTAGTGGAAACAACCACATGCCTTTCATTTAACCCACTTGGAGACATGGACGAATGCCCATCATGAAAAAGATCGCAATTAAGAACTTTCCTCTTCTGCACTAAACTACCAAAGATTGGATGGACGCTTTAGCTGAGCACGTTGAACCCCTCTACATAATAAAAGATCTTGTATATATCGGAATTTCTGAAAGTACATCGTAGTTCTCTGTCTCTCTATCTCTTGTTTCTGTTGTTCTGTACTAACCACATGGTATAATTGGTGATATTGCTAGCAGAGACTAATCAGATTAGAAAATCACTTTCTGGACACCAATCACATAAAGCAGATATTACACTTCCGCATGTGAAAGTTTAACCCAGTAAATTCAAGTAACTAAACATTAAAAAAATCAGTTCCTACCTGAAGTTGAAGGCCTGGACCAGGTCAAGCTCTGGGTGCCTGGGCAAGCCCATGATTCATTTTATCAGCAAGCCAAGTCAGGATGCTGAGGCAAACATGCCTTTAAGTTTACCCGTGAGCAGTCGATCAACTAGTAAAAAGAAAAAAAAGGGGGGCAGATTTTGCGCTGGGTATGACAGCGTACTCTGAGAGTACTCCGTCATACTGCCTTTGAAATTGAACGCAAGTTCGGGATTTCTGCATGTGCTTGCGCATGTGCTACATCCCGAACTTGCAATGTGTCAAGTGTAGGGTTTGGCCGGTGCCAACATCAGTGGGTGCATGTGCCTGAAGGATTTTTGGACTTTTAAAATAGATATGTACCCTTTTAAAATGGAGACACACTTGGGCTGTGTTTCAAAATGGAGTTTGGACTTTTGGACTTTAAAAAGGACTAACTGTTGGTTTCTGTGAAGATAGCAGGAATTGTCTGTCTTTTGGGTTGCCATGGGACCAACACTGATGTCATGAAAGGCAGGGGCCTTTTCATATTCGAACTTGTGTGATTTGTGGAAAAACACCTTGTGATGAAATATGTCATTCATCAGACTCTGTATTTAACTACATATATTGTATTGCCTGCTCCTGTGTTTGTATTGCCTGCTCCTGTGTTTTTACCTTGTATTGTATATAGTGCACCGCCCCGTTTCTCCCCATTGGGTGTGTCGGCTCCGCCCATACCTGGCCCTACTTAAGACAAGCCCAGGCTTGTCTTGCAGCAGAACAGCAGAATGCTAGGTGAAGACACAGGCATCTTTCTTTGCTAATAAAAGCCTTGTTTTATCCAGTTAACTTTGAGCCTTGAAGTTATTGAGGCGCATCAATTTTATTAGCAAACTTTCAACGATGGATCAACTTTTGAAACCGGAACGCTTGGATTTGGACCCGCATGCTTCGGATGCATCGGCACGGTTTGGACACTGGTTCCAGTGCTTGGAATTTTTTATGGCCAACTCCGAAGCCGTCACAGCCTCTAGAGCCACCGGAGATGTGAAACTCGGGATCCTGCAGAATCGGGTAAGCCACCGGGTTTTTCCACTCATCCAAGACGCCGCCACCTACCTGGATGCCTGCAACATTCTAAAGGCCCACTATCAGCGGCCTATCAACGAGGTGTACGCCAGGCATCTGCTTGCTACCTGCACACAGCGACCCGGAGAGTCGCTAGAGGATTTTCTAGTCATCCTAAAAGTGCTTGGCAAAGACTGCAAATGCAAAGACGTGAAAGCCACGGTATACACAGACGAGCTTATTCGGGATGCCTTTATCACAGGCCTTAGCTCTAATTACATCCGGCAGAGACTGCTAGAGAAAACGGGCCTAGATCTGACACAGACTGTGGACACAGCGCGATCGCTGGATGTGGCTCAGAAGAACTCTGACTCCTACTCTTCAGGCCGCGCGGCCCACGCCACCTCGTACGCACCAAGGGCGCCGCCATGTTGGAAGACATCTTCCCCGCCCGGTAGCCCAACACCGTCGGGGCCCTGCTCTCCCCCCAGAAGCCCTACGACCGCCGCGACGCATCGGGGCCCCAAATGCTACTTCTGCGGGCAGCCGAAGCACACCAGGAACCTGTGCCCGGCGAAAGGCACCACCTGCTGTAAGTGCGGTAAGAAGGGGCACTTTGGGAAGGTGTGCAGAGGGAACCCCGCAGGCAAACCCGTGCGCGCCGTGGGAGCGGCCATCTTGGACGCCATCTTGTCCGACCTCGTGGGGTCCGCCATCTCGCGAGCAGACATCGTGGATGCCATCTTACCCGGCCTCGTGTGGCCCACCATCTTGTCCCGATCAGGGCCCTACAGTGGCGTCGATCACAGTGGACCAGTCCAGACCGCACCCACTATCCAAATCGATGGTGGACATCGAGGTAAACGGGTGCAAGGTTAAATGTTTAATTGACAGCAGGAGCACGGAGAGCTTCATTCACCCTGGTCTGGTACAACGACTCTCTCTAACTATAGTCCCTACTCAGGGCACGATCTCTATGGCCGACAAAACCCAGATATCGACTATTGCGGGTTACTGCGCGGTACGATTGTCCGTTAAAGGCACTGTATATAATAATTTTAAACTGTTAATTATGAAGGATTTATGTGTGAGCGTGATCTTGGGCCTGGATTTTCAGTGCCACCACCAAAGCATCACGCTCAATTTCGGTAGGTCCCAGCCGCCCCTCACAGTGTGCGGTCTGGCTACCCTGAAGGTAAAGCCGCCTTCGCTATTCGCGAACCTTACCCCTAACTGCCGGCCAATAGCGACCAAAAGCAGGAGGTACAGCTGGGAGGACAGGCGGTTTATCGCGACCGAGGTAGACAGGCTCCTGAGGGAGCACATTATTGAACGCAGCAACAGCCCGTGGCGCGCCCAAGTGGTGGTGGTGAGGGGTAGCGAGAAGAAGCGGATGGTGATTGACTATAGTCAAACAGTCAACATCTATACCCAACTAGACGCCTACCCGCTACCCCGCATATCCGAGATGGTGAACCAAATTGCCCAATACCGGGTGTTCTCCACTATCGACCTCAAGTCAGCGTACCACCAGCTCCCTATCAGACCAGAGGACCGTTCGTACACCGCCTTCGAGGCAAACGGACGCCTCTACCAGTTCCTCAGAGTCCCCTTTGGGGTGACAAATGGGGTCTCGGTCTTTCAGAGGGAGATGGACCGCATGGTCGATGACCACCACTTGCAGGCAACCTTCCCTTATCTCGACAACGTCACCATCTGCGGCCACAACCAACAGGACCACGACTCGAACCTCGCGAGGTTTCTGAAAACCGCACAAAAACTCAACCTCACTTACAACGAGGACAAGTGCGTTTTCAACACCACGCGCCTCTGCATACTAGGCAGCGTGGTGGAGAATGGGGAAATCGGACCAGACCCCGACCGATTGCGCCCCCTATGGGAGCTGCCCCTGCCCAACACTCCCAAAGCCCTGAAAAGGTGCCTGGGGTTATTCTCGTATTATGCCCAATGGGTCCCTAACTACTCCGATAAAGCCCGCCCCCTCTTGAAAGCATCCTCTTTCCCGCTCTCTGCTGAGGCCCATGCTGCCTTCAAAAGCATTAAGCAGGATATTGAGCGGGCCACGCTACAGGCAGTGGATGAGAACACTCCCTTTCAAGTGGAAAGTGATGCGTCTGACTTTGCCTTGGCGGCCACCCTCAACCAGGCGGGGCGGCCCGTAGCTTTCTTCTCGAGGAGCCTCCAGGGGCCCGAGATCAGACACTCCTTCGTGGAAAAGGAGGCCCAAGCCATCGTGGAGGCAGTGCGCCACTGGCGGCACTACCTAGCCGGCAAACGCTTCACCCTACTTACCGACCAGCGGTCGGTAGCGTTTATGTTCAATAATAAACAGAGGGGGAAGATTAAAAATGATAAGATTCTTAGGTGGCGGATCGAGCTCTCCTCCTTCGAGTACGACATCATATACCGGCCGGGGGCCCTTAACGAATCCCCCGACGCCCTCTCACGAGGGATGTGTGCCAACGCCACCGGGGATCGGCTACAGACCCTCCACAACGACCTCTGCCACCCAGGGGTCACACGGCTGTTCCACTTCATAAAGTCCCGCAACTTACCCTACTCGATTGAGGAAGTTCGGTCTCTGACCAGGAACTGCCGCACTTGCGCTGAGTGCAAGCCTCGGTTCTACCGCCCTGATAGAGCCCACCTAATCAAAGCTACACGGCCCTTTGAGCGGCTTAGCTTAGATTTCAAGGGCCCCCTCCCGTCCGTCGACCGCAATGTTTACTTCCTGAACATTGTGGACGAATACTCCCGCTTCCCATTCGCCTTCCCCTGCCGAGACATGACCAGCGCCACGGTCATTAAATGCCTCAACAGCCTGTTCTGCCTGTTCGGTATGCCAAGCTATATCCACACGGATAGGGGGGCGTCCTTCATGAGTGAAGAGCTACGCCAGTACATGCTGTCCAAGGGGATTGCCACGAGCCGTACCACCAGCTACAACCCCTGGGGTAACGGTCAGGTGGAGCGAGAGAACGGGACAGTATGGAGGGCAGTCACTCTAACTCTAAGGACCAAGGGCCTCCCTATCTCCCGCTGGCAGGAAGTCCTCCCAGATGTTCTCCACTCAATACGGTCACTATTGTGTACCGCCACTAATGCCACGCCTCATGAGCTAATGTTTGTGTTTCCCCGGAAATCCACCTCAGGCGTATCGATACCGTCATGGCTCTCCACCCCAGGTCCGGTACTTTTGTGGAAGCATGTGAGGGGCCACAAGACGGACCCTCTCGTGGAGCCAGTGCACCTGCTCCACGCCAACCCACAATATGCGTATGTCCGGCACGCCGACGGACGGGAGGACACTGTGTCCATAAAAGACCTCGCCCCAGCCGGTAACAACAGCAACAACGACAATGACTACAACAACAACAGCAACAACGACAACAACCACAACAACTATTACCCACCCACTCCACCCACTATTCTTTCATCACCCCCGGAAGAACATCAGCCAACAGTACCCCCACCACCTACTCCTTCAACAACCCCGGTGGCGCCCCCGGCAGAGACCCAGGAGGTCACCTGGGACACCCAGCCGGCACCCGCGGCACCGCAACCGTTACGTCGGTCACAGAGGACTATCACACCCCCGGACAGACTAAATCTGTAGAAGGGGTGAATGTGATGAAATATGTCATTCATCAGACTCTGTATTTAACTACATATATTGTATTGCCTGCTCCTGTGTTTGTATTGCCTGCTCCTGTGTTTTTACCTAGTATTGTATATAGTGCACCGCCCCGTTTCTCCCCATTGGGTGTGTCGGCTCCGCCCATACCTGGCCCTACTTAAGACAAGCCCAGGCTTGTCTTGCAGCAGAACAGCAGAATGCTAGGTGAAGACACAGGCATCTTTCTTTGCTAATAAAAGCCTTGTTTTATCCAGTTAACTTTGAGCCTTGAAGTTATTGAGGCGCATCACACCTTTTGTCCATGGAGCCGGGATGTCTGGATGGACAATGAGGTTTGCAGGCCAAATGTAATACCTCTGGACTCTTTCAATAAAGGAGCAGTCAAGAACTTAACAAACAGTTAGCACTTGAAGAGCTGCTCATCTACAGTAATGGCCTACCATTGTTTTCTTCAAGATGACCAATCCATGACAGAGATGTCACCAGGAAGACCAACTAGCAACTCTGTGACCATGGTAACCAGGAATCGCCCAGCCAGTTTTGTGTATTATAAGGGGTATAAATATGCTGAACTTTGGGGATTCAGGGCTTGCTTTTCTCTACCATCCAGGAACGCCCGAAGTGAGTGCCTCGTCGTACCGCCTGAACGTAACTCTCTAGGCCTCATCGCATGCCCCTGCTAGGCATGGTTTTGTCTCTGGAGTCGAACGGACCCGGGACCGTGTGAATCAACGACAAGGGCTGGTAATTATATCCAGCATACACCTCTAGAAATCCCCAGGACCACTCGCGTGTTTGGCTGCTGAGGAACTGCAAGTGTCCAAAACGCAGGCTAACACGTGCGTGTGTGCTGTCCAAGGGAAACAACCCAAACCGAGGAGTTTTTAATGCACGGGTCGACTCAAGGGAGAGTCATAAAAACACAGGGCACGCATAAACACCCTACACAAGGTACGTCTTGACCGATCATCCGCACCAATGGGGAAATACTCAGTGTTGGCGCAGAGTTGGGCTAATTACCCACCAACTGCTCAGCAATTACGTCCGAAATTTTAACAGTTAGCGAAAGCATGCGTAGGAGCCTGTTTCACTGTGAAAGGAACCCATTTGAGTGCGTCTGTAAGGATTGTTAACCGTTCAGGTATCACTTCACTATAAAATACATGGACCTAGTGGCAACATTTAGAAACATTAAAAATATAAAGGGGGGAAAAATTCGTGTTCGCCAGCAAAGTTGCCGGAACGCCAAACGAGTGAAATTGGTCTGGGGGACATGGAGATAGGTGACGCAGTGCTCACCTTCCGTGCATCGCCATCCTGGGGGCCTTGCTGGAGGGATCTGGGACAAAGTTCCTATCCAGGTCCGGCGTTGCAGCTTCCCACAGCCTCTGGGAGCGAAGCTGTGGGGCTCGCAGGGAATTGTGAGCAATGAAGAGGTCTGAAAATTAAAGGGGCCATGCACACTGAAGCAATACAAAATAAAATGCAGTGAATCAAAACATTTTTCAGTCCTTTCTGCTTTTTAAGAAATATTCACTATTTAAACGAAGTTCCAAATGTGAATATTCAGCTGTTAAAGCTGAATTACCTTCCTAACCTCAACTAATGGGAATACTGCCTCAGCACTAACACAAATGGCTCAGCAAGCCAGGGAAGGGGCACCGAGGGTCTCACATGGAGTGCTCCAGCTTTGTGCAGGGGGTCAACACTGCAAGAGCGGCCCTCTACCCACAGGGGCCAGGAGGCCCTCCAGAAAGAACGATGTGGGAGTACATCACTAAGGCCGTCACTGCCAGCAGTGTCGCCCCCCCCCCGCCCCGCAACCTGGCTCCAGTGCCCAAAGAAGCTTCATGACCTCAGACTACTGGTCAAGGTCAGTGAATGCATCTTCAAAAGCCATCTCCTACCAACTGCACCACTAGCCTCACACACTGCTCAATGCAGGACACCCAATCACTCATCTACCAACAATCTACACCAATCACGAGGTACATCTCCCATTCCTAGCCTCACCCCATCCCCTTGGAGGAGATGATGCAGGCCATTCTTGGCAGGAGCATGGTTGAACCTGTGGCCAGCGGCAGGGCTGAAAGGTTACAAGATGCAGGTATCCTTGTACTTTATCCTCCTTCTGGCATGCACCTCTTGCTTTCCCGCCCTCCTGTCACCACATCCACCCTTGTGCCTTCCTCATTTCACACACCCAAGAAATGCAGCCTGCCCAGCCAGTGGGTGATGAAGAAGAGGCAGCCTGCCCAGCCAATAGGACCACAAGTGGATGATTCCATCCCAGATATCCCAGGGCTGTCTGGGATGCACCCTTCCATGTGATTCCTCCTCTTTGGCTTCCTCCTC
Organism: Somniosus microcephalus; assembly: GCF_052327205.1. Classification (NCBI taxonomy): domain Eukaryota; kingdom Metazoa; phylum Chordata; class Chondrichthyes; order Squaliformes; family Somniosidae; genus Somniosus; species Somniosus microcephalus. The sequence continues at coordinate 53,626,622 of NC_140999.1, read as the reverse complement.
TTCTGCGCCTTCCTCTTCCCTCTGCAAGTGGATGCTGTAAATATGAAATGCTGGAAATACTTAGTTGGTTAGGCCGACCTGAGATGGGGGCCGCGATTTTGCAAATGGATGCAGCTTGGGAGCGGGTCAGCTGGTTTCTGGGTTCTAGTCCTGCTCCCAACTGCATCCGGCCCATAAGAACATAAGAAACAGGAGCAGGAGCAGGCCAATCGGCCCCTTGAGCCTGTTCCACCATTCAATAAGATCATGGCTGATCCAATCTTGGCCTCAAAACCACTTTCCCGCTCTCTCCCCATACCCCTTGACTCCCTTGTAGTTCAAATGTCTGTCAATCTCCACGTTGAATATATTCAATGACTCCGCCTCCACAGCTCTCTGGGGTAGAGAATGCCAAAGATTCACGACCCTCTGAGAGAAGAAATTCCTCCTCATCTCTGTTTTAAATGGGCGATCCCTTATTCTGAAACTAAGCCCCCCTAGTTCTAGATACCCCCACTAGGGGAAACATCCTCTCAGCATCCACCCTGTCAATCCCCCTTAGAATCTTAAATGTTTCAATAAGATCCCCTCTCAGTCTTCTAAACTCCCAATGAGTATAGGCTCAACCTGCTCAACCTTCCGTCATACGTCAACCCCTTCATCTCAGGAATCAACCTAGTGAACCTTCTCTGAACTGCCTCCAATACAAGTATATCCTTCCTTAAATATGGAGACCACAACTGTATGCAGTAATCCAGGTGCGGTCTCACCAGCGCCCTGTAAAGTTGCATCAAAACTTCCCTACTTTTATACTCCATACCCCTTGCAATAAAGGCCAACATTCCATTAGCCTTCCTAATTACTTGCTGTACCTGCATGCTAACTTTTTGTGTTTCATGTACTAGGACCCCCAGATCCCTTTGTACCGCAGCATTTTGTAGTCTCACTCCATTTAAATAATAATTTGCTTTTTCATTCTTCCTTCCAAAGTGGATAACCTCACATTTTCCCACATTATACTCCATCTGCCAAATTTTTGCCCACTCACTTAACTTATCTATATCCCTTTGCAAACTCTTTGGGCAGGATTTTCATTGGGCCGTGGAGGCGGGATTGGAGTCGTGTGGGGGGTTTAAAATCGCGAAATCGGGGGGCACGAACCCATCACGCCCCCAACCTGCCTCCATGCCAGTTTCAAAGGAGGCGGATACCCAACCTGTGCTGGGAGCCGCCTCCCCAAGGCGGGAAGGGGATTAGTGCCAATTAACTGCCTGTTAACAGGTAGTTAACAGGCAGTTTTTAGCCTAATCCCTATTTTTATCCCTGAAGTGTGGGATTCCCAACGGCTCCAAACCACGCCAAGTTAGCGAGGCGGACCGTCGGGCTGAAGGACTTGGAGGGTTCGAGATGTCCGGTGTTCAGGTGAGTGATGGGTGCATGAGTGCAGAGGTAAGTGTGTTTGGTGTGTGTAAAGTGTTTAAAGAAGTTTTACTTACCTTTACTTACCTTTACAGGCTTCCTTCCTTCAGGTCTCGGGAGTCCCTCATCTCACCGGCACAGAAAGCAGAATGGCCACCAGCTGTCAAAATCTGCAGCATTCAGCTTTCTGTTCTGGAGCGATCTCTAAATCAGCCTGAGAGGAAGGAATTAACTTAGTGTACAGATTGTCAGTGTTTGACAGCTTCAAAGAGCTGTCAAATGCTGATATTTCATCTGTCAAAAGCTCTTGACAGATGAAATGTCAATCTGTGATGTCACCTGTTGCCGCGTGGCCCTTAATTGGCCTGCTGAGCCCGCTGGGCGGGCTCAACAAGATCAATCAAGTGAAAATCGCATGGGTTGGCTACAACTCGATGGAGGCGGGACTACAACCCCAAAAGTTGTAGTCTCGCTTCCTACATGCCTCCAGTATCAAAATCCAGCCCTTTGTGTCCTCTTCACAACTTGCTAACCCACCTATCTTTGTATCATCAGCAAATTTGGCTACAGTACACTCGCTCCCTTCATCCAAGTCATTAATATAGATTGTAAATAGTTGAGGCCCCAGCACTGATCCCTGTGGCACCCCACTAGTTACAGTTTGCCAATCGGAAAATGACCCATTTATTCCAACTCTCTGTTTTCTGTTTGTTAGCCACTCCCCTATCCATGCTAATATATTACCCCCAACCCTGTGCAATCTTATCTTGTGCAGTAACCTTTTATGTGGCACCTTATCGAATGCCTTCTGGAAATCCAAATACACCAAATCTACTGATTCCCCTTTATCCACCCTGTTTGTTACATCCTCAAAGAACTCCAGCAAATTTGTCAAACACAATTTCCCTTTCATAAAACCATGTTGACTCTGCTTGATTGTATTATGATTTTCTAAATGTCCTGCTGTTACTTCCTTAATAACAGATTCCAGCATTTTCCCAGTGACAGATGTTAGGCTAACTGGCCTATATTTTCCTGCTTTCTGTCTCCCTCCTTCCTTAAATAGGGGTGTTACATTTGCGGTTTTCCAATCCGCTGGGACCTCTCCAGAATCCAGGGAATTTTGATAGATTACAACCAACGCATCCACTATCTCTGCAGCCACTTCTTTTAAGACCCTAGGATGCAGTCCATCAGGTCCAGGGGACTTGTCGGCCTTTAGCCCCATTAGTTTGCCTAGTACTTTTTCTCTAGTGATACAAATTGTTTTAAGTTCCTCCCTCCCTATAGCCCCTTGATTATCTATTATTATTGGGATGTTTTTAGTGTCTTCTACCATAAAGACCGATCAAAAATAATTGTTTAAAGTCTCTGCCATTTCTCTATTTCCCATTATTAATTCCCCAGTCTCATCCTCTAAGAGACCAACGTTTACTTTAGTTACTCTCTTTTTATAAACCTGTAGAAGCTTGTACTGTCATGGACGTGGTTTTCCCTTGATTGACCTTGTTAAGCCCACCCTGCAGGCTTGCCAGCCAATTAAGAGGAAGCTGGTCAGATGACGTCATCTGCCGGTTTTCTTAAAGGGACCACGCACAATTTTTTTTGACAGCTCATTTCTCAGTGTTTGACAGCATTGAGGTGCTGCAAACACTGACAATCACTGTACAAAGGTGAGTTCTTGCACCCAGGCTCTCCAATGACTCCCTCCATAGGCTAGAACAGATGGCAGCTGCAGGTGAGGTTACAGAATCGATCTGTCACTGGTGAGAGAGGTTCTCCCAATGAGGTGGGGCTAGACATCCAATTCAAAACTTCTTACCTACAGAAAAGGGTAAATGCATTAAAAATGATTTTCCCAACATTTTCTTACCTCTGAAACTCACCAGTGCACCATTGGATCCTTCACACCACTTCTGCAGCTGTCATCAATGCAGAAACATTACAGCAGACTCACAACACACCACACTTACTTGGTGTGGTGTCCGGACGTCGGGGAACCCGAGGCAGAAGCGGCAAAATTGAAAAAGAGCCTGTTAACAAATATCAAGTACCTGTTAACAGGAAAGTAAGTGGCTTTAATCCTCTTCCCTCCACTAGGTGTCAGGTCCATGTGCAAATCGGGGACCTGACACTTGGGAAGATTGATTGGAAGCAGGTTGATAGTGGGTTTCCTACCCGCAGTCAATCTTTGTGATTTTGAAAGTGGTCCCGCCTCCAAACCCACCCCCCGAGAGCGGCCAAATTCTGGCCTTGAACTTTGTTTTTCTCTCCACAGATGTTATGTAACCTGCTAAGTATTCACAGCATGTTCTGTCTTCTCAAAGGCCTTCATTTACCATCTGAGCCCTTGCAAGCATCCAGCAGCACTCCCTACACACTTAAAAAAACTTTTCACACCAATTGCAGCAAGCCACCACTTCAATAAAAAAAACCAGTCCAAACCCTAAGGAGGCGATTTTGAGAGTGGGGGCGCGTTGGAGGCGGGACTGCTGCTTGTCGGGTCGATGTCCCGCCTCCATCGATTTGTGGCCAACCCACGCTATTTTCCCTTGATTGACCTTGTTAAGCCCGCCCAACGGGTTTAGCAGGCCAATTAAGGGAAAGCCGGTTGCAGAGCACGTCAACGTATGACGTTTCATCTGTCAAAAATTTTTGACAGATAAATTGTCATCGTTTGACAGCTCTGTGAAGCTGTCAGACAGTGACAATCTCTGCAGTTTCTCGAGGTCTTGCATACTAGACCTCATCAACCTTCTTTCTTTTACAGAATTGAGATGTTTGTTGCATCTGAGAGTGCAATGGCCATCTCTCATCTGCAACACGGAGGTGTGAGACTCTTCGTATAGAAACCGACTGAAGCCTGCAGGAAGAAACAAAGGTAAGTACACTTTTGAAAACACTTTGCACTTACCTCAGATACTCACCTCTCCACTCTTGTACCCATCACTTACCTTCACACCACACTTTTGCACCCCCCGCCGCCCGCAGGCTCAGTACTCGCCTCGCTGGCGGGTTTTGGAGCCTTCGGGAAGCCCGCACTTGTGAGGGAAAAAAGTGGATAATCCTATTTTCTGCCTGTTAACTACCTGTTAACAGGTAGTTAATAGGCTTTAATCCCTTCCCGCCTCCAAGGAGATGGGACCCGGAGTGGGACGGCAACCCGCCTCCTGGGAAGATGGCATGGAGGCGGATTTGCCACCTGCCCACAAATTCTGCCATTTTCTTGGCAGTCCCGCTTCCATACCCGCCTCCCCAGGGCTGGCAAAATCGCCCCCTTAAATTCAAACTTACCTGAATGATGTGTGTGTCCCTTTCAGCAGGTTAACCTGGTGTGCTTAGGACCCAGCACTGAATTCAGCGCTAGGGTCAAAGTTCGCATTGGTGACGTTAAGTTGGCGTTGCACGGCGATTGACGTCACTACGATGCCATTTGTTTTTCAGGGCGCTGCCAGTTACTGCCGCGGAGCCCACCACCAGCTGGCGAAAGAGCGGCAGCCGCCATTTTATCATCATTTCACGGCACTACGGAGTGGCGCTCAACACATGAATTTCTAGCCCAATTAGTATTTAAAATTATCAATGTTTTCTGCACTCCAATTGTATGATCAAGAACTGGGCATTTGGCACAGATCGTTTATACTTCTTCCAAATGTATGAAATAAAACCATTTTGCTATTTAATTATTTTATATAATACTTTTAAAGCTGCCCCACAGCTGGTGTGATACGTGCATCATCAGCTTTGAAAAAGTTAGTATCTCTTTTAAAAATAACATAAGATTTACCAAAAACGTTTTATAAGTACTTTCATCTTTCAAGGTATTAAAAGGTAGAAATGTTGCCCGGCAGCAGATTCACAAAGGGACACAGACAGGGCCCAAAAGCCTGGGACTCAATTTAAAATGTTGCCCGGCAGCAGATTCACAGAGGGACACAGACAGGGCCCAAAGCCTGGCACTCGATTTAAACCGCCCGGCCCAAAACAGCCCTGGCAAAGCCGGGCTCCCCCCAGTTAGTAGTAAATAAAAAGGATAATTGCCAATGCCTTTCAGTGCTGTTGAATTGCAATCTGTCATAATGGACCTTTGACAGGATATTAAATGCTAGTCTTAAAAGAATAAAAAACTTACCTGATTTACATAAAATAAATCCGAACACATCCTTAATTTAAAAAGCCGAGATGTTTGCAGTACAGCACAAGTAATTCTTAGGGCTAGCAAAACACTCTACAATGCTCTACAATGTTCCTTAGGGCAAATAAGAAAAGGAAGATGCTTCTTAGTATGAAATATAAATAACATAATGTTTAATACACTTTCCAATTGATATAAACTGTTTTAACCCCAATAGAAGATTGAACAGCTAAATGATTTATTTCACTTTAGTAAACAATCAAAGGATGAGAATCTTTCCATTGACCTCAAATTATCTTTTTTGATCTTCAAGTGGAAAACAGATAACAAATTATTGTTACAAGAGCAAAATACTGCGGATGCTGGAAATCTGAAATAACAACAGAAAATGCTGGAAAACTCAGCAGGCCAGGCAGCATCGGTGGAGAGAGAAACAGAGTTAACATTTCAGGTCTGGGATCCTTCATCAGAACTGGAAAAAGCTAGAGTTGTAACAGATTTTAAGCAGGTGCTGAGGCAGGGAAAGGGGGAGGGGAGGGGAGGAAGGAACATTCTGTGCTACGGTAGGAGGCAGGAGAGATTAAATGTTGCAAATGGGGATGGCAAAATCATAAAAAGCCTGAAAAATGGGGTCAGGGGTTATGGTCTGAAATTGTTGAACTCAGTGTTGAGTCCAGAAGGCTGTAAAGTGCCTAATCCAAAGATGAGGTGCTGTTCCTCGAGCTTACGTTGAGCTTCATTGGAACAGTGTAAGAGGCCGAGGACAGAGAGATCAGGGTGGGAGTGAAGTGGATAATTAAAGCGACAGGTAACCGGAAGCTCGGTGTCATCCTTACAGACTGAACGCAGGTGTTCCTCAAAGGGGTCGCCCAATCTGCGTTTGGCCTCCCCAATGTAGAGGAGGACTCATCGTGAGCAGCGAATACAGTATACTAAATTGCAAGAAGTACAAGTAAATCACTGTTTCACCTGGAAGGGGTGTTTGTGGCCCTGGACAGTGGGAAGGGAGGAGTTAAAAGGGCAGGTGTTGCATCTCCTGCGCTTGCACGGGAAGGTGCCAGGCGAAGGGGAAGGGCTGTTGGGGGTGATTGAGGAGTGGACCAGGGTGTTGAGGAGGGAGCAGTCCCTTCGGAATGCTGAAAGGGGAGGTGAGGGGAAGATGTGTTTGGTGGTGGGATCACGTTGGAGGTGGCAGAAATGGCGGAGGATGATCCGTTGAATGTGGAGGCTGGTGGGGTGAAAGGTGAGGACAAGGGGAACCCTATTGTGGTTCTGGGAGGGAGGGGAAGGGGTGAGAGTAGAAGTGCGGGAAATGGAACGGACACAGTCAAGGGCCATGTCAACCACAGTAGAGCAGAATCCTCGGTTGCGGAATAGGAAGACATATCGGAAGCACTGGTATGGAAGGTGGCATCGTCAGAACAGACGCGGCGGAGACGGAGAAACTGGGAGAATGGAATAGAGTCCTTACAGGAAGTGGGGTGGGAGGAAGTGTAGTCCAGGTAGCTGTGGGAGTCAGTGGGCTTGTAGTGGATGCTTGTCGATAGCCAATCACCAGAAATGGAGACAGAGAAGTCAAGGAAGGGAAGGGAAGATTCGAAGATGGACCATGTGAAGGTGAATTAACTTTTTTAGTTCAGGGCGAGAGCAGGAAACGGCACCGATACAGTCATCGATATACCGGAAAAAGAGGTGAGGGAGGGGACCTGAGTAAGACTGGAGCAAAGAATGTTGCTCATATCCCATGAAAAGGCCGGCATAGCTAGGGCCCATGTGGGTTTCCATAGCAATACCTTTAATTTGGAGGAAGTGAGTGGAGTCAAAGGAGAAGTTGTTCAATGTGAGAAAACGTTCAGCCAGGCGGAGGAGGGTGGTGGTGGATGGGGACTGGTTGGGCCTCTGTTCATCCTGGTGGGGGATGGAGGTGTAGAGGGATTGGACGTCCATAGTGAAAAGGAGATGGTTGGGGCATGGAAACTGGAAACTGTTAAAGTGGTGGAGGGCGCCGGAAGAGTTGCGAATGTAGGTGGGAAGAGACTGGACAAGGGGAAAAAAATAGAGCCAAGACAGGAAGAGATAAGTTCCATGGGGCAAGAACAGGCTGAAACGATGGGTCTACCAGGGCAGTCCTGTTTGTGGATCTTGGGAAGGAGGTAGAAGCGGGCTGTGTGGTGTTGGGGGACTATGAGGCTGGCGGCCATGGAGGGAAGGTCTCCAGAGGAGATGAGGTCAGTGACAGTCTTGGAAACAATGTCTTGATGTTTGGTAGTGGGGTCATGGTCCAGGGGGAGGTAGGAGGAGGTGTCGGAGAGTTGGCGTTCAGCTTCCGCATGGTAGAGGTCGGTTCGCCAAACGACAACAGCACCACCCTTGTCAGCAGGTTTAATGATAATGTTAGGGTTGGATCGGAGAGAACGGAGTGCTGCAAGTTCAGAGGGAGGTAGGTTGTTGGTATTTTGTTATATAATTTTAACAAAATGCTGATATATGAAATAAGTCCCAGTACCAGTTTAATTAAAAGTTTTTAAAAAGTAACTTCAATGGAAGAAACTGAAAGAAGTTTCTGTGGGCGTGGCTTAGTTTTGACAGATTTTGTGGGCATGTCTTCCATTACGCATAGGCTGTACGCTGCGCTCCTGGCCTTCGTGATGTAATACGCAGCGCAGAACTCTGCAGCGCCGAGCAGCAAGTCTACGTGTGGGGCCTCGCACATGGTAAGTTCGAATTCTTTTCGTAGGTTGGCGGCGCACTCCGTAGTTACGCCGCCGATCAGAATTTCTGGCCAAAGTGTAATTCTTGTAAAACCTGCTCTGTTGCTCAGATTCCAGGCATAGAGGCCAAGTTCACTGCCTCCTGCTATCATCATAGTGATAAAGTAATGGCAGAAAACAAATATTCCATTGTGCATCCTCAGAGGGACACTTTGTCTCACACATGTATTTGCTGCTGTAATGATGGTCTTGCACCTTTTCAGTTTGCCTCTCTTAGGATACGGTCTGACCCCCTTTTTGTTATCAAGATCGAATGGATTGCTGGGCAGGGGTGGATAAAATAAAAGCTGTTTATTGAGACAAAGTATGTTCTGAGTCAGTTTAGAAGGAGATACATCATGCTGGAATTTGACGTGGTGATGCGCACACTTTTCGGCCTAACTCAGCAGGCTCCATTCGGCATACAGCAGATCAAGGGAATTTTAATAAAACTTTCCTCTTTCCTGCCCAGTAATATCACAACTTTCTGAGAAATTCCACGTGTTATGAAGTAACAGATGACTGGTAACAGCGCACAGATTCTTACTAGCAGGGAGGAAGCTGGAGCCAGACCCTGAAATAGGGAGACAAAATGTAGCCAACTGAAGGATGGGGTCTGCAGTAAAGAGGGTATTTTAAGAACATAGGAACAGGAGGAGGCCATTCAGCCCCTCAAGCCTGCTCCACCATTCAATTAGAGCATGGCTGATTTGTATCTTAACTCTATTTACCAGCCTTGATTCCATAACCCTTAATACCCTTGCCGAACAAAAATCAATCAATCTCAGTTCTAAATTTTCAATTGGCCTCCAGCCTCAACAGCTTTTATGGGGAGAGAGTTCCAGATTTCTGTTACCCTTTGTGTGAAGAAGTGCATCCTGACATCACCCCTGAATGGCCAAGCTCTAATTTTAAGTTTATGCCCCCTTGTGCACTCTCCCAACAGAGGAAAAACGTTCTCTCTATCTACCCTATCAACACCTTTAATCATCTTAACCACCTCGATTAGATCACCCCTTAATCGTTACTTAAAAGAAAACAACCTTGTGTATACAATCAGTCCTCATAATTTAAACCCTGCAACTTACGGCACAGTTCCATAAGGCGAGCTATCCTGCAAGATGCCAGTACACTCTGTTTGAGGGTCACCATGAGTGGAGATAGAGGGCTGTGGGCCACATTCTTCAATTCATAACATCCAAAAGAGAGGATTGCACACAAGATAGTTGCTTCCAGGCAGCCTCTGACCAATGAAAGGCAAGTGAACAAGCGAAGACTGAGAAACAGTTGTAAGAGTATAGATAGATAGCTAGATAGCTCTCTTTCCTTTTCATTCCTCCTTTCCTGAAGGCATTCCTTGCCCAGATGGCCAGTTTTCATTGTGAAGCTGGACAGTGCACGTTGGCAACTAGCACTTGGGTGCAGCGCCGCTAACGCCTCCCGCGAAATTCAGCGGGAGGTTAGCGGCGGAAGTAACCATTAGCGTCCCATGGCGCTGTGCTGCCAGCGATGATGTCATCGCCGTGCGCAGCGCCCCGGCTGCGATCTTCAGTAGCGCCCCCTGACTTAACGCCGGACGATATGTCCAACAGGGTCAGGGGGGCCTACCTGCGCCCGGGGCAGCGCAACTTAAAGGGAAGGTGCCGGGCGGCCATTTTTGTTGCTGGCCGCCTGTCAGCACCTGCCCACTTTGCCATCCCCGGCCTTCTGTGCAGGCCCCCCCCCCCCCGCGGAGTGCCGGCTGTGCTCTGTGATTCCGGCACTTCTCTTGAGTGCTGGGCTCTTTTGCCAGCACTCCGATCCCTGGTGGCCCAGCTGGGCCCCGGGTCGTGCTGCGCTAGGCCCCTCCCCTTTAATTTCCCCCCCAGATTTTAAGAAACATCTTAAAGGAGGAGAGAGAGGTAGAGACTCTAGAGAGGCGGAGAGGTTTAGGGAGGGAAATCCAGAGCTTCGGGCACAGAAAGCTGAAAGCATGGCCGCCAATGGTGTAGCAATTAAAATAGGGGATGCACAAGAGGCATAATTGGAGGAGCGCAGAGATCTCGAGGGAATAGATACCTCTCTTTGTAAAATTCAATTGAGCCTGATTGATGGGCATGTATTGGGGTTAGTTTTTGAGTAGCTAGAACATCAAACTGACTGTCAAACACAGCTGGTTCTGATCACCTCAGTTTGTACTGCTGTTCTGCAGAGTCCCCGGACAAGGGATTGTTTATTAGAATGGCTTTGGTGTGAGAACAATACAATTTAAGAACATATGCAATGAGAAAGGTAATATAGCCCTGTTGACCTTGTTATATTTAGACAATTGTGGGCTGTCCTAAAAATAGGCCTCGGGCTCGATTTTCATTGAGCCGTGGAGGCGGGCTTGGAGGCGTGCGGGGGGTTAAAATCGCAAAAACTGGCAGCGGGAACCCCCCCCGCCTGGTTCCCGACTCCGAGCAATTTTAACTCAGTCGTGTCTGATGGTCCCGACTCCGTCCCACATCCAACAGGCGGGACTGGTCATTTCGGCCCTTAACAACCACTAAAGTGCAGAGGGACCTGGGTGTTCTTGTGCACCAGTCACTGAAGGAGAGCATGCAGGTGCAACAGGCGATTAAGAAGGCAAATGGTATGTTGGCCTTCATATCAAGGGGGTTCGAGTATAGGAATAGGGATACCTTACTACAGCTGTACAAGGTGCTGGTGAGACCGCATCTGGAGTATTGTGTACAGTTTTGGTCGCCCCATCTGCGGAAGGATGTTCTTGCCATGGAAAGAGTGCAGCGGCGATTCACCAGGCTGATACCTGGAATGGCGGGAATGACCTACGAGGAGAGATTGAATAGTTTGGGCTTGTACTCACTGGAGTTTAGAAGATTGAGAGGGGATCTCATCGAAACATATAAAATTATGGCAGGCCTGGACAGGCTGAATTCAGAGAGAATGTTTCCAATGGCAGGGGAGCACAGAACCAGGGGCCACAGTCTAAAAATAGCGGGCAAATCATTTAAAACAGAGATGAGGAAGAATTTCTTCACTCAAAGAGTGGTGAGCCTGTGGAATTCCCTGCCACAGAGGGCTGTGAAGGCTAATTCAATAAATATTTTCAAGAGAGAATTGGATATATTTCTGAAGGCTAAGGGGATTAAGGGTTACGGAGAAAAGGCGGGGACGGGGTACTGAACTGGTAAGATCAGCTAAGATCTCAGATGAAGATCAGCCATGATCTCATTGAATGGCGGAGCAGGCTCGAAGGGCCGAATGGCCTACTCCTGTTCCTATCTCTATGTTTCTATGTAAATGACCTCTATAATCCTTATTGAAAGGCCCATGTGAATTTAACCCTTTTCCCACATGAAACACGCCTGGTGGGAAACACGAATGTGAAACCTGGCGGGAGCACTATTGGATTGCTGACTATCAACTGCAGGTCAACCATTAAAGAAGAGATTTGATCAGCCATGATTTGCAGGTGGCAGAACTTAGTGGTCTCAGATCTGGGGCAACTTTTAGAAGGCTTAACCACTCCTGTGGAAGGTTGGAGCCTGACACCCATCTCCAGTGTGACCTCCTGGGAAACCCCTCTCGCCACCTTCACTCAGCGCTTCCTCAACGGAGGCATATACCAGAAGCATGGGAGCCATTTATTTCCTTCCCATCTGGGCATTAGAGGAGCTCGAGCACCAGCCGCGGCAGCAGCAGAACCAGGAACAACAGCAGCACCAGCAACAGCAGCAGCAGCAGGAGCGTCAGGCTGCTGCTCACCCACCTGAGGCTGCACAGGCCAGAAGGGGCCAGTGGCTGGAGAGCACCTTGCTGCACATCAGGGGGGCCATGGGGACCCGTATCTGCAATGGCAGTCCTACTCAGAAGAACTTCCATGAAGGTCTGGTTTCTCTGTTCAATAGATGCCCATCGCTCCTCAAGAGATGTCATTCTATTCTGAACCATGACCATGTTTTCCATACCCTGGCAACTAAGCTCCTCCATGGCTGTAGCCATCCTCTCCTCTACCTTAGCCATCCTCTCCTCTACAGTAGCCAGCCTTACCACGGAGGTAGCAATCCTTTCCACGGAGGTAGCCATCCTTTCCGTGGTGATGCGTTCATGCGCCAATGACTCCACAAAGGCTCTGCTCATGTTCGCTATGGACTCCTCCATTCGCTCCACACTCGCAGTGACCCTAGAGACAAAACCTGCCAGAGACTCCTGCATCTGTGCCTGGAGTTCCATCACCTCTGATCTTATGGACGGACCCAGAGGCAGAGGGTCGACATGCTGCTGAGCCGAGCTGGCAGAGTCCTGCGCCCTCTGACTCGGACTCTCCACTGCTGTCCCTGTCTCCGCAATCTGCTGATGCTCACTTGTGATCTGTGATACACCAGGTGACAACACTACTCTATGTCCCGAAAGTCCCACTGAGGTGTGAGTGTCTGCGCTGGTGCTGGGTGCGCTGAATTCTGCTGACGCTGCATCCTCAGAGGTTGCAGCTTCCTCTGAGGAGTCTGGCTGCTCAGCCTCTTCATCCTGGCTAGGGGGGATGGATGCTTGTGATGGTCCTGTGGGGGAGTAAAGGAAAGAGTCAGAGATGTGATGCAAAGGCTACATGCACATAGCTTTTTGCAGATGCTCATAAGTGCATCTGTTACAGCTTCACAATCATTATCAGCGACTCATGCAATGTCAAAGAGAGAGATGGGAAATTTTTCTGTCATCAGCTTGCTGTGTTACACCCGTCCATCCGGAATCATCCTCTATTCCCATAATTTCCAGGACGGCCTCCTCCCAGGGGGTTAGGTGGACTATTGAGGCTGTCCCGCCTCCTGTCCTGGCTCGCTCTCTTTTGTTGTGAGCTCTCTTTTCCTGCAATGATGGAGACAAGTGGAGGTTGAGTGAGAATGAAGGAGTGAGTGTAGAGATTGCATACCATAGATACTTAGAAGGAGACAAAGATGGAGTGAGGTTGCAAGACCAAGGGCCCTCCCTGTGTGTTGTCAGTTGTGTTCAAAGCATCAGAGTGATAGGGAGTGTGAGGGCTGCATGGTCGAATAGTTACGTGAATGTGAGCATAGAGAGAGAGGGAATGGGTAAGGGTGCATGGATGTCAGTGTCAAGTGGGATGTGGAGGAAGAGATTGCTAAAGCTGAGTGCTGGTGAGGAAAGGCAATGGGGGTTAGATTGAGGGTGATGGGAAATTCATACTCACTTTTCCAGTGCGCTGAAGGTCATGAAATCTTTTCCTGCACTGTATCCAGGTTCTGCGGGTGACTCCCAAGGAGTTGACCTCCTCAGCCACCTGCATCCACACTGCCTTGGTCTGAGTGGGAGGCCTCTTCCTCCCTGATGAAGGGAAGAGCACCTCCCTGTTGGCCCTAGCCCCATCCACTAATGCCTGCAGTGCCAGCTTGTCAAAGCGAGTAGCTGATCTTGCCCTCCCGCTTGTCATATTTGCTGCAGCTCCTTCACACTGCACAGTCAAGAAGCTTGGCAGTCTGCAGAAGAAGCAAGGCTTGCTGTGGACCTTAAATGCAGCAGCAATGATGACGTCATCAGAGGGGACTTTCAGTCATGAAAAACCCATTTGCAAAGGCTTCCCACACGTTGGAAATCAATTGGCCAATTAAGTTAAAATTACATCAATCTCCCACATCCATTTAGATTCGTGTGGGAAACACGAAATTCAGATAACACGACACCATCCCGCACCTGAGTTAAAATCACTCCCCTCATGTCAGTGGGCCCAATACCAAGTTCTGACTTGATTAGGCTTGCCTTGGTATCATAGAATCATAGAATGATACAGCACAGAAGGAGGTCATTCGGCCCATCGTGCCTGTACCAGCTCTTTGAATGAGCATTCTCAATTAGTCCCACTCCCCTGCTCATTCCCCATCGCCCTGCAAATGTTTCCACTTCAGTTCCGCTTTGAAAGTTATCATTGAATCTGCTTCCGCCACCCTTTGTGGCTTAACACTTGGCAGTTGGGGTGGGGGGGGGGCGGGGGGCGAAGCATTTTGGATATATTTATATTTTGTTTTTTCTGGGTTTATTTTTCTATGTTGCGTTTTTGTTAGCCGTCGTAAAGTGAAATGTGTGAAACTACTTTGCCTGAAGCCTGCTGTCTTGTCTGCCTCGCTCTACCTCACTATTGCTGAGTCCTGTTTCCTCTGTGTGTTCCAATTCTCTTTTCTCTGGTGATTTTTGAGCATTATCTTCATTTTCCTCAGTCGCTTTCTTTGGCCTCAAACAGGCCAACTTACATGATTGGATGAAGGATGCATGCACAGCACATCACAGGACAAAACATTCTTCTCATTAAAGTTATGCAGCAGAAGAGCCCACAAGTATAGCCATGGACATCTCTGGTCAATCTGCCCATCACAGCATCTTTTCTCTTAGTGAAAGACCCAGGTGCAGGCTGAATACCTATAGTGTTAATACTTAATATGTACTTCATTGGGTGCAAAGTTCTTTGGGACGTCCTGAGGCTGTGAAAGGCCCAATGTAAATGTAAGCCTTTCTTTTTTCTTCAGTGCTGGAGAACACAAGGTAGTGAGCAAAATTCAGAGGAGTAACGGCCATAGTACAGGAGTCTGCAACAGAGAGATAGAGCGAGGCAGGTAAGACAACAGGCTTCAGACATATAAAATGCAATAAGTTTTGGGCCCCCAGCCCCCCCACCACCCCCCCCGGCCACCATGCCCTTGAGCCTGCTCCACCCATGTTGTTAGCTGCAGCAGCTTTATTACTGGAATCCCCACCCCCTACCTTCTCTCCATACCCTTAATCCCCTTACTTTCCAAGCTGGCAACTGCCTCCCTTATAAACACCCCAACCAACTTTGCATTTATGCCCTTCTGGGACACTGGGGCTGATTATGACTTGGCCAAATCGGTGTTAAAGAGGTGCCAACTGCCTCAAAATGGCGTCAGTAGACTTAGTGCCCCGGCCACCACCATTTTTAAAGGGGCTACCACTGGGTGGCTGAACCGTCCGCCTGTTGCAGGCGGTCGGCCCTTTTAATATGCAAATCAGTGTCTTTTGATGTACATCGGATCTCGATCACCATTTTGGGAGGCAACTGGGCAGAACATGCGGCATGTATGCTCTGACCAGAGCTGTTGACAGTACACCAGAAGAGACCCCAAGAAGGAAAATTTTAAATTATTTTTGTGGGATCAGTAGGAGCAGGCATTAAGGGGGCAAAATTGGGTGCTTTTGCGTCTCCCATTAGCATCCCTGGGGGCACTAACGGGGCGCCGCTGACATTGACTCCCATCATATTCGGCGGGAGTTTTGCGACGCTGCTATGGCGTTGTGCCCCAATCTCCTGCGCCCAGAGACCATGACATCATCGCCATACACATCGTCCCAGTAGCACCCTGTTACATCGTTATGTTATCACATCGTTAAATGGAACTACTTGTTACATTGTTATATGGAACTACTTTGGTTAGTGCATTTATACTGCTATGTGGCACACTGTGTCAGGCAGTGCACAGTGCAAGGTCGGACATCTTGTATCACTCCGCACCATGCGGCAGCAACATCATAAAAGCACTGAGTAAAAGCTGTAAACTAAAAATGAGTTAAAAGTGTCTGTATTATATATAGCAAATAAGAACACAAGGAGACACAACATGGTGGCAGCGGTATAAGTGAGTACAACTTGTACTATACGAACTACAAATAAGACGAATAGTGGATATATGAGCTGATCGTGAGTGCCGGTGCCTGCGGTGATTGAGTGTGAATTGTACGGGCAACTAAGATGGCGGCTGCTGCTGCACTGACTGCGCAAATGCAACCCCTCAAGAACTGGGACGCCGACGATTTAGTAGAGGCATTCCGCAAGTTCAAACAGAAATGTGACCTTACATTCAAAAGCTTCCTGAAGGATACTGCCAATGAGGAAAAGGTTAGTTACATTCTGTTGTGGACAGAAGAAAAAGGACTAGATTTGTATAATAGCTGGAGTTTGACTGAAGAGGAAAAGGAAAACCCTGCGGCAATCTTTGAGAAATTCAGCAACCATCTAGAGCCTAAATCCAATCACCGTATACACAGATACAAATTCCAGAGTCTAAGACAGGAACCCGGTGAAACAGCTGACAATTTCCTGACAAGGCTGAGAAATGAAGCCAGCAAGTGTGCATTTAAGGAAATGGAGGAAAGGCTTGTGGACCAGCTGATATGGGGGTCAGCGCATGCAGAGGTACAAAAAGCCCTGATAGGGAAAGAAAAGCTCGAAACAACAGAGGCTATAGATACTGCGGGAGCTCATGAAGGCATGAAACAGCAAATGAGAACGCTGATTTCTCAAACGGCTGACACGTGAACGGCTTCTGAGACGGACAACAGAGTGGATACAGTGAGAGAAAAGTACAACACACAAAGGTATGCACATGACAATGGGAGAAACATGTGCAGAAACTGTGGAAGACCGCACGATTATACAGACAGGAGGAAATGTCCAGCATATGGAACAAGCTGCAATGCATGTGGCAAACTAAACCACTGGGAAAAGAGGTGTAGAACGAAGAAAGAAGGAACATACATCAAAAACAAAGGCAGACAGCAGAACCAGAGAAAGGAACACAATATCCATGCCACGGATGAGCAGGATGATGATGATTATGGTCATGACAATACACTAAACATTGGAACCATAAAGGTACAGCTTCACGAGATGTCCAGAGCGGAAAATACTCCGAGGAGAGAATTGCACACCATCATCCAAGTCGAAAAGAGGATCAAAGGTCAGCTCACAACCATCAACTTAAAGTTGAAGCTGGATACAGGGGCTCAGAGCAACATTCTCCCATTGAGACTGTACCAGCAGATCTTTCCCGAAAACTTGAGAGAAGATGGCTACCCGAAAAGTGGTTATTTAAAGGCAAGTAATGTCACGCTGACAGCATACGGGGGGAGTGAGATTAAACAACTCAGAATAACCTTTGTCAAAGGGACACGTAAAAGAAAGAACATCAACTGCATGTTCTATGTCACCGACACTGAGGGGCCAGCGATCCTGGGATTAAACAGCTGTGAGAAGTTGAGATTGATCTCAGTGAATCACGAACTGACGGAAACGTCACTGAGGATAGACAGCAACACCCCGCTGGAGAACTGCCCACAGATCAAGAGTAAAAAAGACTTGATCGACATATATCCGGAATGTTTCGATGATACAGTGGGATGTTTCGGAGATTTCCAATACCACATCACCATCGATCCAGAGGCAAAGCCCATTATCCATGCTTCACGAAAAGTACCCATCGAGCTGAAGACAAAGCTTGAAAGAGAGCTAAAGGAGATGGAAGAAAAGGGAGTGATCATAAAGGTCACTGAACCCACAGACTGGGTAAACTCAATTGTGGTACGAGAAAAGCTAAACGGGTGTCTCACAATATGTTTGGACCCCAAAGATCTAAACCAGGCGATAAAGAGGGACCACTATCCCACCCCAACGCTAGAGGAGATTACGCCATCACTGGCAGGAGCCAAGGTTTTCTCAAAACTAGATGCCAGAAATGGATATTGGAACGTGAAGCTGGATGAGGAATCAACAACACTGACAACATTCAACACACCATTTGGGCGTTACAAATTCCTGCGGCTACCATTCGGACTAAAGGTCAGTCAAGATATCTTTCAACAGAAAGTAGACGAGACATATAGAGACTGTGGAGGAGCTATAGGAATAGCTGATGATATTCAGATCTATGGAGCAGATGAAAGAGACCATGATATGCACCTACACGAGGCCATGGAGCGTACCAGGAAGGCTGGCATCAAGTTAAATGCCGATAAGTGCATAGTTAAAGTCAAGGAATGCCAATTCTTCGGTATGATTTACACACCAGAGGGAGTCAAGCCAAATCCTGAGAAGATTGCGGTGATTGCTCAAATGAAACCACCCAAAGATAAGAAAGAGCTGAGGAGTTACCTCGGCTTGATCTAATGCATGAGTTCTTTCATCCCAAACATGTCGGAACATACAACAAATCTCAGAGAACTAATGAAAGAAGACGGCAAATACCAGTGGTCTGAATCACATGAAAGGAATTTCAAACAGCTTAAAGAACTGTTGTGCAAAGAAACAAGTCTGTCATATTATGACAGAAGAAAACCAGTCACCCTGCAAGTAGACGCTTCTACCAGAGGACTAGGGGCAGCTCTTGTGCAGGAAGGAAAGCCAATAGCATCAAAGGCCTTGACGTCAGCCGAGACGAGATACGCCAACATAGAAAGAGAACTATTAGCAGTAGTGTATGGATGCGAGAAATTCCATACATACCTGTATGGAAGGCAGTTTACAATAGAGAATGACCATCGTCCACTAGAACAGATCTATAAGAAGAATCTGTGCAAAGCACCTGCAAGACTGCAAAGACTACTTCTAAGGCTCCAAAGCTATGACTTCACGCTTAAATACAAGCCAGGAAAGGAAATGATGCTAGCAGATGCGTTGTCTCGATTGTCACCATATGAGAAACACGAGGTGGGGGGTCTAACAGTAAAAATCCACCACCTAGTGAGTGTTACCCCTACAAAGCTCAGTCAAATCAGAGATGAGACTAGCAAAGATGAGGAATTGCAACTACTCACACAACAAGTGATACAGGGGTGGCCGGAGAGAATCCAGCAGGTACAGGCGACAATTCGTCAATACTGGACGATTAGAGATGATATTGCAGTGGAAGACGGTATTCTCCTTGCTGGATCGAGGATCATCATGCCAAAGATGATGCAGACAGAACTTCTCCATCTAATACATGAAGGCCACATGGGAATGGAGAAATGCAAGCTGAGAGCCAGATCAGCTGTATACTGGATAGGCATGTACAAAAATATCGAACAGATGGTTTCTGCATGTGGTATATGCCAGAAATACAGAAATGCACAACAGAAAGAGGAGATGATACCTAGTGAAATACCGTCAAGACCATGGCACACTGTTGGGGCAGATCTCTTCATGTGCAATCAAGAATGGTATCCCATAGTGGCAGATTACTATTCCAAGTTTCCTTTTGTGAGAAGGATGAAAGATCTGAGAGCCACAACTACCACCAGAGTTGCAAAGAGCTTATTTGCTGAACAAGTAATCCCGGAAAAGGTAATCTGTGACAATGGAACCCAGTTCACATCGAGTGAATTCAGAGCTCTGGCAGAAAAGTATGGGTTTAAAATAGTAACCTCATCCCCACATTTCCCAAGGGGACACGGGTTCATCGAAAGACAGATCCAGACTGTCAAGAGAACTCTCATCAAAAGTAGTGAGATGGGGGAAGACCAAGACCTTGCCCTCCTATCACTCAGATCAACACCACTGAAAGCAGACATGAAATCACCTGCGGAATTGCTGAATGGGAGGAAGTTTAAGACTACCCTACCAGCAAAAATACATCCTCCCCAGGACCAGGAGGATTTCAGACAGAAGCTGGCAGAAGCACAAGTCGTAGGGAGCAAATATTACGACAAACATGCAAAGATGCTACCAGAATTGCTGAATGGGCAATCAGTGCATGTGCAAAACCCGGTGTTGAAAATCTGGAATCCAGCCAAGGTCATTGGAAAAGCTGATACTCCAAGATCCTACTTCGTAGAGACCGAACCTGGTAACCAATACAGACGGAACAGACTCCACATCAGACCTTCACCTGAACTGGTTAGGCAGCAGACAACATCAGCAACATTGACAACACCAGCTACTATAAGCAGTACAATGCCAGAAACAAGCGCCACAAATCAAACAACCACGAGCATGCACATTCCAACTCCAAGTGCGACAGCAACAACAACAACAAGAGCGGAACACACCAAAACACCGCAGAGAGGAGTGGTCACCACCAAATCCACAAGATGGAAGGACAACATCCAACCACCTGAGCGATATCGCGAATAAGAAAAGAAAACTCACGATTCTTTGTATTTGATAATATAGTTTAGATATAATATTTTTTTAAATTAAATTAAATTTCATGTTTTAGTGTTTTGAGAAAGAGGGATGTTACATCGTTATGTTATCACATCGTTAAATGGAACTACTTGTTACATTGTTATATGGAACTACTTTGGTTAGTGCATTTATACTGCTATGTGGCACACTGTGTCAGGCAGTGCACAGTGCAAGGTCGGACATCTTGTATCACTCCGCACCATGCGGCAGCAACATCATGAAAGCACTGAGTAAAAGCTGTAAACTAAAAATGAGTTAAAAGTGTCTGTATTATATATAGCAAATAAGAACACAAGGAGACACAACACGCCCTGAACCCAAAATTGACTTCTGCCCCCTGCAGCAGCACCGGTCGAAAACACCGACAGCTACAGGAGGCATGCATCGGGCGGCCGGCCACTTCGGGGGTGATGATTAAAGGCGAGGTGGCCGAGATAAGTAAAAAAAAAAACCCTTAACTTTGTCATTGTTGTTTTTTTCGCGGGTTCCTGCCCGCGATCGATCAGCCCAGCTCAGTGCGGAGCGAGAGTCGGCGGGAATCGCGGGCTGAGCGGTGAGTATAAAATGCACCAAGAGACCAGGTAGGCCTCAGTGCGGAGCGAGAGTCAGCGGAAATCGCAGGCTGAGCGGTGAGTGGTGAGTATAAAAGGCTCCAAGAGACCAGGTAGGCCTCAGTGCGGAGCGAGAGTTGGCGGGAATCGCGGGCTGAGCGGTGAGCGGTGAGGATAAAAGGCTCCAAGAAACCAGGTAGGCCTCAGTGCAGAGCGAGAGTCGGCGGGAATCGTGGGGTGAGCGGTGAGTATAAAAGGCTCCAAGAGACCAGGTAGGCCTCAGTGCAGAGCGAGAGTCGGCGGGAATCGTGGGGTGAGCGGTGAGTATAAAAGGCTCCAAGAGACCAGGTAGGCATACTAATCTCCAATCTCGGAACTCAGAGGGAAGGAGAGAAGTAAAAAGAAATCGAAGTGTGACGTCACCAGAAAGCAAAAGGTAAGCGATTGGGTGGCAAGTATTTCTCTCTTTTTAAAATTAAACTCCGTGGTTTATAGTTTGTTTGTAAACCAGAGCCCTTAAATTATATCATTTAGCTGTAAGGTAACTTCAATTCTGCGGTTTATATTTTCTAGGGTCTCTCTGATGTAGCGGGGACTTCTGCCATACAAGCGCCCTAGAGTATATCTTTAATTGGTGGTATTGAATTAATTTAAATTAATAAAAGGGTAAATCATGTCAGGACAGCCCAGCCCCATGTTATGCTCTACCTGCGCTATGTGGGAATTCAGGGATGCTGCCGGTGTCCCTGACGACCATGTGTGCCGGATATGTATCCAGCTGCAGCTACCAGCAGACCGCATTGAGGCACTGGAGCTGCGGATGGATGAGTTTTGGAGCATTCACGATGCTGAGAAGGTCGTGGATAACACGTTTAGTGAGTTGGTCACACCGCAGGTAAGGGCTGCACAGGCAGAAGGGAAATGGGTGACCATCAGGCAGAGCAGTAGAAGCAGGCAGGTAGTGCAGGGGACCCCTGTGGCCATCCCCCTCTCAAACAGGTATACCGATTTGGATACTGTTGAGGGGGATGACTTACCAGGGGAAGGCAGCAGCAGCCAACTTCCTGGCACCAGGGATGCTGCTGCTGCTCAGGAAGAGAGGAAAAAGAGTGGGAGAGCAATAGTGGTAGGGGATTCTATCGTAAGGGGAACAGATAGGCGTTTCTGTGGCCGTAGAAGTGACTCCAGGATGGTTTGTTGCCTCCCTGGTGCCAGGGTCAAGGATGTCACTGAACGGCTGCAGGACATTCTGAAGGGGGAGGGTGAACAGTCAGAAGTCATGGTTCACATTGGGACCAACGACATGGGTAGGAAGAGGGATGAGGTCCTGCAGCAGGAATTTAGGGAGCTAGGTAGCAGATTAAAGAGCAGGACCTCAAAGGTTGTAATCTCTGGATTACTCCCGGTGCCACGTGCTAGTGAGTATAGGAATAGGAGGATAGAGCAGATAGAGTCATAGAGTTATACAGCACAGAAAGAGGCCCTTCAGCCCATCACGTCCGCGCCGGCCATCAAGCCCTATCTAATCTAATCCCATTTTCCAGCATTTGGTCCGTAGCCTTGTATGCTATGGCATTTCAGGTGCTCATCCAAATACTTCTTGAATGTTGTGAGGGTTCCTGCCTCTACCATCCTTTCAGGCAGTGAGTTCCAGATTCCAACCACCCTCTGGGTGAAAAAGTTCTTCCTCAAATCCCCTCTAAACCTCCTGCCCCTTACCTTGAATCTATGCCTCCTTGTTATTGACCCCTCTACTAAGGGAAAAAGTTCCTTTCTATCTACCCTATCTATGCCCCTCATAATTTTGTACACCTCAATCAGGTCCCCCCTCAGCCTTCTCTGCTCCAAGGAAAACAACCCCAGCCTGTCCAGTCTTTCTTCATAGCTGAAGAGCTCCAGCCCAGGTAACATCCTTGTAAATCTCCTCTGCACCCTCTCCAAAGCAATCACATCCTTCCTATAGTGTGGCGACCAGAACTGCACACAGTACTCCAGCTGTGGCCTTACCAGCGTTTTGTACAATTCCATCATAACCTCCCTGCTCTTATATTCTATGCCTCGGATAATGAAGGCAAGTATCCCATATGCCTTTTTAACCACCTTATCCACCTGTTCTGCTGCCTTCAGGGATCTATGTACATGCACACCAAGGTCCCTCTGATCCTCTGTCTTTCCTAGGGTCTTACCATTCATTGTGTATTCCCTTGCCTTGTTAGTCTGTCCAAAATGCATCACCTCACATTTTTCAGGGTTAAATTCCATTTGCCACTGTTCCGCCCATCTGACCAACCCATCTATATCGTCCTGTAGCCTGAGGCTTCCCGCCTCGCTATTTACCACCCCACCAATTTTCGTGTCATCTGCGAACTTACTGATCATACCTTTTACATTCACATCCAAATCATTAATGTAGACCACAAACAGCAAGGGACCCAGCACCGATCCCTGCGGTACCCCACTGGACACAAGCTTCCAGTCACAAAAACAACCTTCCACCATCACCCTCTGCCTTCTGCCACTAAGCCAGTTTTGGATCCAATGTGCCAAGGCACCCTGGATCTCATGGGCTCTTACCTTCCTGACCAGTCTCCTATGCGGGACTTTATCAAAAGCCTTACTGAAATCCATGTAAACCACATCCACTGCACTACCCTCATCCACACACCTAGTCACCCCCTCGAAAAATTCAATCAAATTGGTCAGACATGATCTTCCCTTGACAAAGCCATGCTGGCTATCCCTAATTAATCCTTGCCTCTCCAAGTGGAGACCAATTCTGTCCCTCAGAATTTTTTCCAATAATTTCCCTACCACTGACGTTAGGCTCACTGGCCTGTAATTCCCTGGTTTATCCCTACTACCCTTCTTGAATAATGGTACTACGTTAGCTGTTCTCCAGTCCTCTGGCACATCCCCTGTGGCCAGAGAGGTTCTGAAAATTTGTGTCAGAGCCCCTGCAATCTCCTCCTTTGCCTCACATTATAGCCTGGGATACATCTCGTCCAGGCCTGGGGATTTATCCACTTTTAAGCCTGCTAAAACCGCTAGTACCTCCTCCCTCTCGATGCTAATATGTTCAAGTATATCACAGTCCCCCTGCCCAATTTTTATGTCCACATCGTCCTTCTCCATAGTGAACACAGATGCAAAAAATTCATTTGAAACCCCACCTACATCCTCTGGCTCTACACACAGTTTGCCACTTTGGTCCCTAATGGGCCCTACTCTTTCCCTAGTTATCCTCTTGCCCTTAATATACTTATAAAACACCTTAGGATTTTCCTTTATTTTGCTCGCCAGTGTTATTTCATGGCCCCTCCTCGCTCTCCTAATTTCTTTTTTAAGTATCCCCCTGCACTTGTTATACTCCTCTAGGGCTTCCTCTGTCTTTAGTCCTTTGTATCTGCCAAAAGCCCACCTTTTTTTCCTAATCCATTCTTGTATATCCCTTGACATCCAAGGTTCCCTGGGCTTGTTGGTCCCACCCTTGACCTTTGCGGGAACATGTTGCCATTGTACTCTCTCAATTTCCTTTCTGAAAGACTCCCATTGCTCCGATGTGGATTTTCCTTCAAATAGCTGATCCCAGTCCACATTGGCCAGATCCTGCCTTATCATATTAAAATCATGGCTAAAGAGTTGGTGCAGGAGGGAGGGCTTTAGTTTCCTGGATCACTGGGTCTGCTTCTGGGGACGGTGGGACTTGTACAAGTCGGACAGGTTGCACCTGAACCAGAACGGGACAAATATCCTTGCGGGGAGGTTTGCTAGCACTGTTGGGGGGGGGGGTTTAAACTAACTTGGCAGGGGGATGGGATACAGAGTGGAGCTATAATAGGGGGTGATGTACAGCCAAATATAGAGGAAAAAACAAGTCAGCTTGGAAGGCAGAGCAAATATGTAACGGCACAAGGGAGTAGGGCAAGGATGGATGGCATTTATTTTAATGCAAGGAGTCTTGCGAATAAGGTGGATGAACTGAAGGTGTTGATGAACACATGGGAGTATGATATTGTTGCTATCACGGAGACATGGTTGAGGGAGGGGCAAGACTGGCAGCTCAATATTCCGGGGTATAGAATCTTCAGGCGAGACAGGGGGGTGGTGGTAAAAGAGGAGGGGGTGTCGCAATATTAATTAAGGAGTCAATTACTGCTGTAAGGAGGGATGATATATTAACAGGTTCCTCTAATGAGGCCATATGGGTAGAACTTAAAAACAAAAAGGGGGCAATCACTTTGCTGGGAGTGTACCATAGGCCCCCAAACAGTCAGGGGGAGATAGAGGAACAGATATGTAGGCAAATCTCAGAGAACTGTGCAAATAATAGGGTAATAATAGTGGGGGATTTCAACTTCCCCTATATTAACTGGGATAGTCAGAGTGTGAAAGGCTTAGAGGGTGCAGAATTCTTAAAGTGCATCCAGGAGAGCTTTTTGAGCCAACATGTAGAAAGTCCTACAAGAGAGGGGGCGGTACTGGACCTAATTCTAGGGATTGTGGCCGGGCAAGTGGTGGAAGTGTTAGTAGGTGAGCACTTTGGTGACAGTGACCATAATTCGGTGAGTTTTAAGGTAGTCATGGAAAAGGACAGAGATGGACCGGAAATAAAGGTTCTAAATTGGGGGAAGGCCGAATTTTAATATGATAAGGCAGGATCTGGCCAAAGTGGACTGGGATCAGCTACTTGTAGGAAAATCCACATCGGAGCAATGGGAGTCTTTCAGAAAGGAAATTGAGAGAGTACAATGGCAACATGTTCCCGTAAAGGTCAAGGGTGGGACCAACAAGCCCAGGGAACCTTGGCTGTCAAGGGATATACGAGAATGGATTAGGGAAAAAAGAAGGGCCTTTGGCAGATACAAAGAACTAAAGACAGAGGAAGCCCTAGCATTGAGAGGGAGGAGGTACTGGTGGTTTTAGCAGGCTTAAAAGTGGATAAATCCCCAGGCCCGGACGAGATGTATCCCAGGCTGCTGTGTGAGGCAAAGGAGGAGATTGCACGGGCTCTGACACAAATTTTCAGAACCTCTCTGGCCACAGGGGATGTGCCAGAGGACTGGAGAACAGCTAACGTAGTACCATTATTCAAGAAGGGTAGTAGGGATAAACCAGGGAATTACAGGCCAGTGAGCCTAACGTCAGTGGTAGGGAAATTATTGGAAAAAATTCTGAGGGATAGAATTAGTCTCCACTTGGAGAGGCAAGGATTAATCAGGGATAGTCAGCATGGCTTTGTCAAGGGAAGATCATGTCTGACTAATTTGATTGAATTTTTCGAGGGGGTGACTAGGTGTGTGGATGAGGGTAGTGCAGTGGATGTGGTATACATGGATTTCAGTAAGGCTTTTGATAAAGTCCCGCATAGGAGACTGGTCAAGAAGGTAAGAGCCCATGGGATCCAGGGTGCCTTGGCACATTGGATCAAAAACTGGCTTAGTGGCAGAAGGCAGAGGGTGATGGTCGAAGATTGTTTTTGTGACTGGAAGCCTGTGTCCAGTGGGGTACCGCAGGGATCGGCGCTGGGTCCCTTGCTGTTTGTGGTCTACATTAATGATTTGGATGTGAATGTAAAAGGTATGATCAGTAAGTTCGCAGATGACACGAAAATTGGTGGGGTGGTAAATAGCGAGGAGGGTAGCCTCAGTATGCAGGACGATATAGATGGGTTGGTCAGATGGGCGGAACAGTGGCAAATGGAATTTAACACTGAAAAGTGTGAGGTGATGCAATTTGGACGGACTAAAAAGGCAAGGGAATACACAATGAATGGTAAGATCCTAGGAAAGATGGAGGATCAGAGGGACCTTGGTGTGCATGTACATAGATCCCTGAAGGCAGCAGAACAGGTGGATAAGGTGGTTAAAAAGGCATATGGGATACTTGCCTTCATTAGCCGAGGCATAGAATATAAGAGCAGGGAGGTTATGATGGAGCTGTACAAAATGCTGGTTAGGCCACAGCTGGAATACTGTGTGCAGTTCTGGTTGCCACACTATAGGAAGGATGTGATTGCTTTGGAGAGGGTGCAGAGGAGATTCACCAGGATGTTACCTGGCTGGAGCGCTTCAGCTATGAAGAAAGACTGGACAGGCTGGGGTTGTTTTCCTTGGAGCAGAGAAGGCTGAGGGGGGACCTGATTGAGGTGTACAAAATTATGAGGGGCATAGATAGGGTAGATAGAAAGGAACTTTTTCCCTTAGTAGAGGGGTCAATAACAAGGAGGCATAGATTCAAGGTAAGGGGCAGGAGGTTTAGAGGGGATTTGAGGAAGAACTTTTTCACCCAGAGGGTGGTTGGAATCTGGAACTCACTGCCTGAAAGGGTGGCAGAGGCAGGAACCCTCACAACATTCAAGAAGCATTTGGATGAGCACTTGAAATGCCATAGCATACAAGGCTACGGACCAAATGCTGGAAAATGGGATTAAATTAGATAGGGCCTGATGGCCGGCGCGGACGTGATGGGCCGAAGGGCCTCTTTCTGTGCTGTATAACTCTATGACTCTATGGCTCTATTAGCCCAGCGCTCTGCTTGAATACAAGACTGATCGCGCGGGATCGCGGCTGCCTTGGTGGTCCAGGTAGGTAATTTTTAAATTGCAGAGCCTGCAGTGGTGGCCCTTCCCTTTAAGGGAGGGAAGGAGCCTTTGAACACGACAGCGCTGCACGGCCCAGTGTGCAGCGCTGCTGAAGTCTCCGCCCCGCTCTCCAACGTTAGCGCCCTAAGGAGGAAGTGGAGCACTTCATTTAGCTCTCCACTTCCCTCTTGGGGCGCTAATTAGTGCCGGGCACTAAATTTAGTGCCCAGGCGATGTTAGCACCCCAAAATGTTCAATTCCGAATATTCCCCCCTAAGTCTTCTCTGAACTCCAAATTCCGCAAGCCCTCTTGTTTGCTATTAATCTGTTGGGAGGCATTTTATCAAACTGCAAGATCACAAGATAGTTTCATATGAATAAGACCCATTGGGCTATTTGGTCCCAACCCTCTAGAAACCCAACCCTACCATCTTTCCAATACAGAGTTTAGCTGCTTCAGCAGTGTCCTGGCCTCAACCAACCTTCCTGGTAACCTGCTCCAGTTGTTGTCCACCCTCTGTGTAAAGAAACACTTCCTGGGGTCTGTCTAGCCTTGCCCTTCACAACAACAACTTACATTTACATAGCATTCCTCACATCAGGAAAGATATCTCAGAGCACTTCACAGATCGGAAAAGAATATTAACACTGAGCAGGAAGGAATATAAAAACTCAAGAACATAAGGAATAGGAGCAGGAGTAGGCCATAAGGTCCCTTGAGCCTGCTCCGCCATTCAATAAGATCGACCTCAACTCCACTTTCCCACCCAATCCCCATATCCCTTGATTCCCTTAAGAAAGAATAGAAGTGGAAAGGAAGAACGGGTGAAAAACATTTTTGAGAATGCTTTTTTAAGCAAGGAGGGAGGAAGTAAGGTGGAGGGATTTTTGGAAGGAGTTGCAGAGGGCAGGGACATGGTGGTTGCAAAGTGGCTACCAATGGTGGAGTGAACAGTATGGAAACAGGGAAGAGTATGAACATTCTGAAGAGTGTCAGAGGAGTGAAGGGCACTAGCAGGGGGATAGGGCTGAAGGAGTACACTAAGGTAGGGTGAGGCAAGGCCGTGGAGGTACGAGGTTGATTTGAAGAGGAAGGGGACACAGTGGAGCATGAGAAGAATCAGGGCGATAGAAGTGTGGATTTTAAGCATCACATGGGCAGCGGCATTCTAAATGAGTTGTAAATAATGGAGAGTGGAAGTGGGAAGGCTGGCTAGGCCAACATTTGATAAACCGCATCTCAGGGTGATAAAAATGAGTCTCAGCGGCAGTGAGGGTGAGGTAGGGGCAGAGATGGGTGATGTTTCGAAGATGGAAGAAGGCAGCGTTGAACATTACCTTCCTATCCTGCTGCCCTGGAAGTATTGTTTCTGGTTTTCCCCATCCCATTAAATATTTCATATGCCACTATTAAGTTTAAATACCATTTAAGAGTCAACCGCTTAGAAATTTGTTTAGGCCAGTTTTCAGGCACAAGATGGACTTAGGGAACGATCCCTGGGGCCCAAAGACGTTGACTCGAGGAGTGTGAGAAATTCGTCCTTGGGCCTCATTTAAATAATCATGGTGAGCTGCCGGTGCCTATCGCACGTCCATAGGCCCCGACTGAAGAAGCGGATTTTGAGTAGCCTCCCTTGACGGTTTTAGGGTTCCAATTTCAGCTCGGAGTTTTTCAGGCGTCTTTGGGCTTCGCTGCGCGACGAGGTCCAATTTCTAGCCCAACATGTACAATTACCCACATCTACTAGCTTGGCCATGTCTTCGAAAATCCGGTAAATTTGAACAGCGTGTGTTGAATTGTTCCCTTGGCCATATTCTGAATTATTTTTATAATTACTGATATCAAATTAATCAGCCTGCAATTATTCCCAACATAAGGATGTGAGTGCTGCAGGCTAAAGTGCAGAGAATATTGGAAATGTTTACACAGGAGGGCATTTTTAATTAGGAAATGTGGAAATTGGAGTTTATCGGTGATTAAATCGGCGAGGGCTTTTCTGCAAGTGAAAAGTCCTCCTGCTCACTCCTGAGAGAAAAATGAACAAATGATAATGGTGAGTGAATGTTTCACTTCTTGTTAGTTTCTACCAGTAAAGTCTGGGTTCTCAGCAACAGCAACTGATGATTAAAAAAGTGCCCAAACACAGCCATGGATCGCCTTGTTAAATAGGATAGAATCATTGGCCGCGAATTTAATGGAGGAGGCGCGGTGGTGGCGGGAAAGCTGGTATCTGGGTTCCGGTCCCACTCCCAGCTGCATCCGCTCTGCAGACGTGATTTTTCCCTTGATTGGCCTTGTTAAGCTCGCACTGCGGACGTACCGGCCAATTAACAGGAAGCGGTCTGATGACGTCATTTGATGACGTGTCATCAGCCGGTTTCCTTAAAGGGACCACGTCCACATGGAGTTTGACAGTTGTTCTGTCAGTGTTTGACAGCATTGAGGTGCTGCAAAAACTGACAAGCACTGCACAAAGGTTCACGGTTGCACCCAGGCTCTCCAATGACTCCCTCCATATGCTTATGGAGGGACTCACAGTGCGCAGGGAGGTTCTCTTCCCTTCCAAGAGTGGAAGAGACCTCCCCAGGACAGCAACTTACCTTGCACCTCCACCCAACCCTCTCTATCTACTTTATCACTTCCCTCATCTCACTAGTCACCCCTCACACTCACCCTCATCCTACTGCAAGCATACCAACTAACAACACACAAGGGTAGGCACTTCAGAGGTTTAGCCAATGTCTATGTGAAGTTTCTGGTAATGTGTTGTCATACAGTGAGATCTCTTTTTCCAAAAGTGCTCCTTATTGGACAGATCTGAGCGCACCTTGAGAAGTGTCTTACTGAGTTCCAGTGATTGTTCAGTCATAACTCCTCCTCCACCCCCCCCCCCCCCGCTATAGTGATGAGTGTGCATGGAATGGCTTGGACATTAAAGGGATGCTTCATGGTACTGGTGTGGGATGGTGTCAACCTGGCACATCATGTGGCAGCCTGGGTTTACAACATCAAGTGAAGAAAATCTGGCCATGGTGATGCCATCGCTAGCCTCCCGGGCAGCAGTGTTGTCAGGGGCTGATGCCCTGTGTCCAGTGCAGCATCAGGTGATGGCGGAGAATGTTGGTGATGAGGTTGGTGATGTTGGAGTTGGGGCTGATCGTGGAAGGATTCAGAGGACCAAGGTCTGATTGTTTCATTGACTCTGATGTTGCTGCAATAGATGGCAGCTGCAGGTGAGATGACAGAAGCAATCTTTAACTGGTGAGAGAGGTTCTCCCAATGAGGTGACACTGGACATACAGTTGGATCTAAAAACTTGTAAGCTAAAGAATATGTATTAAAAATGCAGTCACCAACATTTTCTGTGCTCTAAAACTCACCATCTGCAACATTGCATCCTTGACACCACTCCTGCAGCTGTCAGCTTTTCACAAACATCAGAACAGACTCAAAGTACGCCAGATGGAGCTGGCGTGTTCCCCGAACAGTGGGTAACCCGTGGGGGAGAAGGTAAAATTAGAAGTAAGCCTCAAAATACTCTTAAATTGGCTCTTAACAAGCCATTTAAGTAGCTGAATTGTCTCCCCCGCCGCTTGGTGTCGGGTCAGTTCTCCGCTGACAGACCCGACACCCGGGAGACTCGCGTGGTTGACGGCAGGTTTCCTACCCACTGTCAAGCTTTGCGATTTTGACAGTGGACCTGCCTCCAAACCCGCCCCCTCAGCGCGATTAAATTTGTGGCCATAGAATCATAGAATCTTTCACCACAGAAGGGGGCCATTCGGCCCATTGTGCCTGTGCCAGCTCTTTGAAAGAGCTGTCCAATTTAGTCCCACACCCCAGCTTTTTCGCCATAGCCCTGCAAATGAGTCCTCTTCAAGTACATGTCCATTTGCCTTTTTAAAGTTCCGATGAAATCGATTCCGCCACCTTTTTAGGTAGTGAGTTCCAGATCTTAACAACCCTCTGCGTGAATAAATTTCTCCTCATTTCCCCTCTAGTTCTTTTGCCAATTATTTTAAATCTATGGCCTCTGGTTACCGACCCAATTGCCAGAGGAAACAGTTTCTTGCAACCTGCTCTATCAAAACCCCTCATAATTTTGAATACCTCTATAAGGTCTCCCCTTATCCTTCTCTGCTCTAAGGAAAACAGTCCCAGCTCCTCCAATCTCTCCACAGAACTGATTAATGCAAGTCTTTTTTTCTTTTTCATCCCTGGTATCATCCTGGTAAACCTCCTCTGTACTCTTTCCAAGGCCTTGACATTCTTCCTAAAGTGTGGTGCCCAGAATTGTACACAATACTCCAGCTGAGGCCTATGATTTGTCAAGGTTTAGCATGACTTCCTTGTTTTTTATTCAATGCCCCTACGTAAAATGCCAAGTCTCCCATCCAGTTTCTTAACCGCCTTATCAACTTGCCCTGCCACCTTCAAGGATTTGTGAATATGTACCCAGGTCCCTCTATCGTTGCACTCTCTCAAAGTAGTACCATTTAGATTATACTGCCTCTCCATGTTATTCTCTCAAAGTGCATCACTTCACACTTAGCCACATTAAACTGCATCTGCCATGTGTCTGCACATTTCACCAGTCTGTCTATGTCCTCCTGAAGTCTGCTACTATCCTGCTCACTATTTACTAGGTCACCAAATTTTGTATCATCTGCAAACTTTGAAATTGTACTCCTTATACCCAAGTCCAGGTTATTTATATATAACAAGAAAAACAATGATCCTAATACCAACCCCTGGGGGACCCCACTGCATACTTCTCTCCAGTCAGAAAAGCATCCGTTCACCACTACCCTCTGCCTCCTATCTCTTAGCCAATTACGTACCCAAGTAACCACCATCCCTTTAATACCATGTGCTTCTATTTTCCGAGTAAGTCTGTTATGTGGTACTTTATCAAATGCCTTTTGAAAGTCCATAAAAACAACATCTACTGCACTACCTTCATCAACCCTCTCTGTTACTTCATCAAATCAGGTTATTCAGACACTATTTACCTTTAACAAATTCATGCTAGCTGTTCCTTATTAACCCATGCTTCTCCAAGTCAGAATTAATTTTGTCCTTGACAATGGTCTCTAGTAGTTTTCATACCACTGACATTAGACTGATTGACCTGTAATTTCAAGGTTTATCCCTCTCCCCTTTTTTGAACAGAAGTGTAGCATTTGCAATCCTCTAGTCCTTTGGCACTACTCCTATATACAGGGAGGATTGAAAGATTGTGGTCAGAGCTTCATCTATCTCCACCCTAGCTTCCCTCAGCAACCGAGGATGCATCCCAACTGGACTGGGTGACTTGTTAACTTTGAGTGCTGCCAACCTCCTTTAGCACCTCTTTTCTATCTATTTTTATACTATCCAATATCTCTACTGCCCCCTCCTCTACTGCAACATTAACTTCTTCCTCTTCTTTTGTGAAGACAGA
Organism: Somniosus microcephalus; assembly: GCF_052327205.1. Taxonomy (NCBI): domain Eukaryota; kingdom Metazoa; phylum Chordata; class Chondrichthyes; order Squaliformes; family Somniosidae; genus Somniosus; species Somniosus microcephalus. Next base: position 53,593,817 of record NC_140999.1, on the reverse strand, counting down.
AGCAAAGTACTCATTAAGTACCTGTAAAGTCCGCGCCTCAATAATACACGGACTTCGGGAGAACAGTTTAACAGGTACTTTACTGAACAAGAGGCAGCTTCAAACTGAAACTACAGAAGCCTGCTAGGGCCTTTTATACAGGGGTGGTCACTGCCGGTACTGCAGCCCAAGACCAGTTATTCCCTTAAAGGTGCATACACAACAATTCCTCCCCTTTTAGATAAACAGTACATAACATTCATTTAACAACTAAATAATAACTAATTACAATTACAATTTTCTCAGTAATATATACATCAACTGAAATAGTCATTTATAAGTTCAGTCTTTGAGGAGGCTTCCTGATCCAGACTGGATAGCGCCTTTCTCGAGTATCCTGTTCTGGCGGTGGAGTCAATTCTGGCTCATTGTCATTGGTTGGTTCATCAGCTTCCAATACCCCTGCTTCTGAGGTAGACGCAATCTGTACTTCGGGCTCATTACCAGGTGCACATGCTTGTGGTACAGGTTTGGCTTGTTCGTGTGACTCTAGAATCTGGTCAGCATGGCGTCTCACGATGCTCTCTCCAACATCCACTGTGTACATTAGTGGTCCCTGCTGTGTGCATATCGTGCCTGGCTGCCATTTTTCTGTTCGGTAGTCGCGGGCCAAGACTGGTTGCCCTATCTTGAAGCTCCTGGTTGGCTTCTCATTTATGTGCTGGAACTGCTTATCCTCAACATCTCGTCTTATGATTGGTTTGAGCAAATCCAAGCGACATCTTAGTCTCTGGTTGAAAAACAGTACGGCTGGAGTTTGGTTGGTTACTGCATGTGTCGCATTCCGGTAAGCAAACAGGAAGTTATCCACCTTGTGTTGCAGTGGTATGCCGTCATTATACATTGCCTTTATGGCCTTTTTAAAGGTCTGAACAAACCTCTCAGCCAATCCATTTGTGGCTGGATGATATGGGGCAGATGTGTAATGTTTCACCCCATTATTCTTCAGGAACCTCCGGAAATCCTCAGACACAAACTGTGGGCCATTGTCGGAACAGATCTGTTCTGGCAACCTATTCCTGGCGAAGATGGTCCTTAGGACTGCAATAGTTTTCTCCGTGGTGGTGGAGGACATTTTAATGACCTCTGGCCATTTCGAATGGGCGTCCACAGCGATTAGAAACATTGAGTCCATAAATGGACCAGCGAAATCAATGTGTACCCGTTGCCATGGAGATGAGGGCCACTCCCATGGATGTAGCGGGGCCTGTGGTGGAGCGTTTTGAACCTTCTGGCATCCTGTGCATCTCTTGGTCATATCCTCGATTTCTTTATCGATTCCCGGCCACCACACAAACGCCCTGGCTAGGCTCTTCATTTTTACCCCTCCCAGATGACCCTCGTGAAGCTCATTGAGTACTCTATCTCTCAACTTGGGTGGAATTACCACTCGGGATCCACACATCAAGGTTCCCCGGCACACTGACAGCTGTTCCCTCCTTGGCGAAAATGCTGGCAACAGTGAGTCGCCATATGCTGGCCATCCCTTCACCGTCAAATCATAGACCCGAGAGAGTGTCGGGTCATTTCGGGTTTCCTTCTCAATACTTGCGTTTGTAACAGGCAAACATTCGACTATGGTCGCATGGAATATCTCCACAAGGTCCACTGCAGGTGCTTCTTCCGCCGTAGGCAACGGTAGGCGCGACAGCCCATCAGCGTTTCCATGTTGTTTCGTACCTTTGTACTCTATGTCATACTGATGTGCCCCTAGAAAAAGTGACCATCTTTGCAGCCGTTGTGCCGTCATCACCGGAACGCCCTTCTTTGGGTTAAAAATTGAGACCAGGGGTTGATGATCAGTCAGTAGGGTGAATTTCTGCCCGTGCAGATAGTGATTGAACTTCTTCACCCCCCACACCAGTCTGAGGGCCTCCCTGTCAATCTGGGCGAAGTTACGCTCGGCTGAGGTTAGGGAGCGCGATGCAAAGGCTATTGGCCTCTCTGAACTGTCACGGAATTTGTGTGACAGCACCGCTCCAATGCCGTAAGGTGACGCATCACATGCCAACCGAATCGGTAGTGTTGGGTTGTAGTGGGCCAATACTTCTTTTGAAGTGATTTGGCATTTACATTCCTGAAAGGCACGCTTACACTCATCACTCCATTTCCATGTTACACCAGTTTGAAGGAGGGCGTTCAGTGGGTGCAGAATTGTAGATAAATTCGGCAAGAACTTATGGTAGTAGTTCACCAACCCGAGGAACGACCTCAGTTGCGACACATTGGGCTAGATTTTCAGTCGCTTGCGCCAGCAGTTAGCGCCTTAAGAGAAGTGATTTTCGGGCGCTATGCGTGTAGCGCCCGGGCGCAGCGCAGTTTGCGCCCCGCCCCAAATTAAGTTGCCCGTTAGCGCCGGCGCAAAGTTTAGCGCCCGCCCGGATGCACGCGCAGAAAATTACGTCACATCCTCGTGCAACGCCCTTTGTGCGCCCCGATTCCAAACTTCAGTCGGACCGCCCCATTGTGCGGCTGGCGGCTGGAGCGTTTGGAAAAAGGAACGCAACACAACCAGCGCGGGCCCCGGGGGGCGCAAATTAAAGGGGACGTACTCTCCAGTATAAAGGCCAGCCTTTTTTCAGAAAACACTCTTGTGCAACGCATTTCTGGAGACACAACAAGGAGGATAGCTAACTGGTTTCAAGCAGCAAGAGCCAGGTATTTTTGGACTCAGGCCAGAGCGCTGCAAGTGGCCTTTTGGAAATTAGAGTGTTTGCCAGGATTTGATGGGGGTTGCATGGGGTGCCAACGCGGAGCTGCAGCTCCATGTCCGTAGGGCTCGCAGACGCATTGTGAGAGGGGCAGCCCTGGCTAGAGGCAGAGGGGGCTACAGGCGTCGGCCACGTAGGCCTTACCCAGTCAGGCTATACCGCCAGCAGCGCTCCTACCTAAACATGAGTGCCGCGCGATGTGTTAAAAGGCTCCGATTCCGAAAGGAGGTGATTGCAGAGATCTGCCACCTGCTTCGCCGAGATCTGCGGCCAAAGCTCAGGTGCAGGACGCCTCTGTCGGTGGAAGTGAAGGTGACGGTGGCATTGAACTTCTATGCCACCGGCTCCTTCCAATACGCTGCTGGGGACATAGCAAACATCTCCCAGTACGGCGCGCATCGCTGCATCCGCCAGGTGACCGAAGCACTGTTCAGAAGGAGAAGCCAATTCATCTCCTTCCCCATGGCCCTGGAGAGCCAGCATCAGCGCGCATTGGGATTTTCCAGACTCGGGGAATTCCCCTTGGTGCAGGGCGCCATTGACTGTACGCATGTGGCTTTGCGGGCCCCTCTGGAGCATGGCGAGCAGTATCGCAACAGGAAGGGCTACCATTCTCTGAATATGCAGCTGGTCTGTGACCACAAGCAGCGCATCATGGCAGTCAATGCCAGCTTCCCAGGCAGCAGCCACGATGCCTTTATCCTGCGGCAGAGTACTGTGCATGACATGTTCCAGGCACAGCCTCCCCCAAGAGGATGGCTACTCGGGGACAAAGGCTATCCTTTGTGCACCTGGCTCATGACCCCGCTCCGCACGCCCAGGACCGCTGCTGAAGAGGCCTACAACGAGAGCCATCAAACCACCCGCAACATCATCGAGCTAACTATTGGGGTCCTCAAGCAGCGGTTCCACTGCCTTGATCGCTCCGGAGGAGCTCTCCAGTATTCGCCGGATCGGGTCTCCCAATTTGTGGTGGTTTGCTGCATGCTACACAACCTGGCTATCCGCAGGACTCAGGCACTGCCACCTGACGTTGGACCAGCACCTCAGGAGGAGGAGCAGGAGGAGCATGAGGAGGAGGAGGAGGAGGAGCAGGAGTACATTCCCAGGAGGGAGCGACCAGGGCCAAGGGCCGCACGACGCCACCTTATTACACGGTACTTCTAAGCCCCCTGTCAGGGAATGGCCAGGGGCCATGAGGGAAGATGAATGCAGCCGCTCCGCAAGCCCTCAGCCGGCGAAGCCAACAAACACTAAGAAGAACAACCATGGAGACTGCATGAATAAAGATAATTTTTTATTACACAAAAATGAAAAGCCCTTCCCACATGAATCCCCAAAAACAATAAACGGGCCCCACAAAAAGCCCAACAAACGACTCACTCCCACAAACTGGGGAGGAGTCACTCCACCTTTCTTCAAACCGGGCCTCAACGTCGGCCTAACGCAAAAAATAAGCCCTCCAACAACACAACCATGGGCAAAATAAAGATGGCCACCGCCATATAAAAGGAAAGCTGCCCACACCCTCTACTGAGTGGCCCGCGAGGGCGAGACCTTGCCCAGCCTTTTGCCTCCCCTGCCCGGCCTGCTGCTCCTTCGCAAGCTCTGCCCAGTGGCTGCTGCGAGGCTGGGGGAAGGCGCCTGAGGCTCAGATGCCCTTCCGCCAGATGCCGCTGGGGGGCGGCCGACACGGCGTTTGGGCCTCGAGGGGCCGTCTGCTGAGTGGCGCACCTGAGCCTGGCCACCATCAGCTGCAGCCGCTTGCCCTTGACGCCCCAGTGGGGGAATGGCGGCGACGGATGGCGCAATGTGGGCCAGCTGGCGTCTGGGATGCGCTGGCTGGTGCTGTGGCGCGGTGGCACTCGGCCGGGCCCACACTGCAGGATCCGCAACAATCAGCCGAGGGGCGGCTTGCTGGGATGGTCCAGCGCGGCGGCTGCCCTGGCGATGCCTGCCTGAGACAGCGCGTGTGGCAGCAGTGAGTGCCCCTGTGGTCCTGGTGTGCGCGCGCATCACAGCCGCCAGGGTCTTGACGGCATCAGTCAGCATGCGGCCACTCGCGGCAGTTGCTGCCCCAAACTCGCGCACACTGGTCGCCAGCGACTCGATGGCCTCAGGCATGCGCCCCACCATGCTCATGAGCTCCGTGTGGCGCCGGTCCGAATCCTCGGCCATCTTATCCAGCTTCCGCACCTCCTCCGAGGTGAAGGTGTCCGGACTGGAGTCGCGACTCTCCCGCTGGGGAGGAGGGGGCCGAACTAGGGGACCCTTGCCGCGTTGGTGGCGGCGAGTGTGCCGATCAGCAGCACTCCCCTCTGATCCTTCCCCCCTTTGGGGGGGAAGGCCGCGGGCCACGCGCACGGCTCCTGGGTGGCTGGACGCCACTGGTCCCAGAAGCTGCATTGCCCTGCGACAGTTCCTCCAGGCACTCGTCCAGTGAGGAGGTGTCAAGCATTTCCTCCTCTCCTGCGGGACGTGACTGTTCCCCCGAAGGTCCGGCTTGCTCCTCCTCCTCCTCCTGGTCGGAGGTGCTGTCACTGGCAGCTTCAGGGTCCTGGTCGTCACCAGCTGAAAGCAGGAATGCACAAGAGTAGCTTCAGAGTGAGGAGACGGCGTCAGCGAGCGAGTTAGGACTGGTGGCATTCAGCGCATTGGTGGGACAGTGGCAAAGGAGGTAGCTTGGATGGGCCAGTGCGACGCGAGAGGGCCAAAAGGCGAGGTCCTTACCATTGCCGGGCAGTGGAGGGTCGGATACTCCGCACGCTGTGGGGACAATCACACGGGCTCCCATGAGCACACACACGCGCTCCTCCAGCCGAGTGAGCTTCTGCAGCTTGGTGCGGCCACCCCTGGCATGCGCCTGGCGATTAAACGCTACTTTAGCCTGCAAGAGAAAGGACGGGCTGTAAGTGCGCAGTGAAGCCCTGATGTAGTGTGCACTGCCTCCCATGGTGGAATAGCTTGGACAGAGTGAAGCCCTGATGTAGTGTGCACTGCCTCCCATGGTGGAATAGCGTGGACAGAGTGAAGCCCTGATGTAGTGTGCACTGCCTCCCATGGTGGAATAGCTTGGACAGAGTGAAGCCCTGATGTAGTGTGCACTGTCTCCCATGGTGGAATAGCGTGGACAGAGTGAAGCCCTGATGTAGTGTGCACTGCCTCCCATGGTGGAATAGCGTGGACAGAGTGAAGCCCTGATGTAGTGTGCACTGCCTCCCATGGTGGAATAGCTTGGACAAAGTGTAGAGTGCCGAATGGCCATGTGATGCTCATGACTGTCCCAATGCTGCTGGCTGAGGGCTGGCCAATAGGACTTTCAGCTCCCTTTGCCCATCATGTCAGGTGTACATGCAAGAATGAGGAGGAGACTGGAAAGGCTACTCACCTTCACAATCCTGGTCAGATCGTTGTATTTTTTACGACATTGTTTGTGGGTCCTGGGGGCATCGCCGGTGAACGTCACCCTCTGGGCGATCTGCTTCCAGGCTTTGGTGTAGTCGTGGTGGGTTGGATTCCTCCCACTCTCTGGGAACAAGATCTTGCGCCTCACCTCCAGAGCTGTGACCATTATGTCCAGATCACCCTCTGAGAAGCGCAGGGCACGCTGACGGGCCTTCTCTGGCGTTGCCATGACTCCCTGGGGCTGAGCAGCAGTGTTGAGGCCTCTTTGCAAGGCTGCAGTGTGCAGGGCGTGGCAGCAGACCAATTCGTCCCTTCCCCCTTTAAGAGCTGGTCGGCGCCACGGGGTCTGCTGTCAGTCCAAAAATGACCGCACCCGCGCTGCGCCCCGCCTGGGCGCTATCCCTCTGGACCGCCGGCTTAGCGCCTAAAGATAGGAGTGGAACGCCTCTTTTAGCGCTCCACCAATCTCTTAGGGCGAAGCCACTGAATTTCCGGCAACGGGGCGCTAACTTCGGGCGGGCGCTAAGGTTAGCGCCCCAAAACTGTCTATACTGAAAATCTAGCCCATTTTCTGGTGCTGGAGCCTTGACTGCAGCCTCAGTCTTGTCCGGCGACTTATGCAACCCTTCCTCATCAATCATGTGGCCACAATACGAGATTTGTCTCCTGAAGAACTCGCATTTGGGACGGTTGGCTCGTAGCCCATATTCCTGCAATCTCGTGAGCACCTGTTCCAGGTTGGCAAGGTGCTCATTGTCATTTTCGCCTGTAACCAGGATGTCGTCCAAATAACACTGGGTCCCCGGGATCCCTTGCAGGACTTGTTCCATTGCCCTCTGCCACATAGCCGGGGCCGATGCTACCCCAAATACCAGTCGATTGTACTGGTAAAGGCCTTTGTGAGTGTTTATCGTGAGGTATTTCCTAGATGCTTCTTCCACCTCCATTTGTAGATATGCTTGAGCCAGGTCAATCTTTGTAAAACGTTTCCCTCCAGATTGTGAGGCAAAAATATCTTCTCTCCGCGGAAGCGGATACTGTACTGTGTGCAGGACTGGGTTCACAGTCACCTTGAAGTCCCCACAGATGCGAACCTTCCTTGGCTCCCCAGGCGTGCTGCTCAATGCTTACTTCATTACAGGAACGATGGGTGTGGCCCACTCGCTCCAGTCCACCTTAGACAGCACCCCCGAACGTTCCAGACTCTCCAGTTCAGCTTCCACAGCTGGGCGTATCGCGTATGGCACCGGTCTGGCCTTGAAAAATTTTGGGGTTGCGTTATCCTCAGTCTTTATGGTTGCCTTTACTCCTTTTAGAGTCCCAAGTCCTTGTTGGAACACCTCTTCCGCGTCAGATAGAATTTGTGACAGACGTCCAGGTGCGACGTCATCATCTTTTTTGTCAGTCACAGTTAGTGCCAGAATGGAATGCCAATCAATTGTAGTTTTTGGATCCATTCACGTCCCAATAATGGTGGTCCTCCATCTCGTTGTATATACATGTGTAGTTTCTGTGTTTCCTTTCCGTTATATTCAACTGGCACCCTTATTTTCCCTCTGGGGTAGACCTTTTGCCCCGTGTATGTCTTCAATACAATGGACGTGTCCTTTAAGGGTATGTGTGAGAATAGCCGCTCATAGTCTCGTCGATTCATGACAGTTAGGGCTGATCCTGTGTCCAATTCTATCTTTACTGGGGACCCTGCTATCATGAGGGTGACCCAAATGGTTCGGTGATCTTCTTTTGCGATCACGTTGTGTAACTTTAAACAACTTAGTCGCCTGCTCCCGGAGTCCTTATCACTCTCCTGATCTTCTGAACTACTATCTGTCAGTTTCTTTACTTTCCTGTACTGTTCCTTAGTAGTTCTTGTCGTGTTGGTCTTCTTTCTCGACCTGCAGACTCTTGCTATATGTCCCATTTTCCCGCATTGCCTGCATATTTTGTCTTTAAACCAGCAGTCCTTCTGCTCATGGGTTGTTCTGCTGCAGCGATAGCACTTTTCGGCTCCATACGCCATTTCGTTAGCGCTGTATTCTTGTGGTTTCTGTTGTATTTCCACAGCTCCCCGTGCTGCTGCTTCGTAGGATACTGCCACGTTGAAAGCCTGTTCTAGCGTCAGGTCCTTTTTTGAAAGTAGTCATTTCTGGGTTCCTTCACTCTGGAGCCCGCAGACAAACTTATCCCGTAAGGTGTCTGCCAGTCCTGCTCCGAACTGGCAGTGCTTCGATAACTTGCGTAGTTCCGTAAGATAGTCAGCATTGCTCTCATCTTTGTGCTGGTTTCTTTTATGGAACTTGAATCTTTCTGCTATCAGCAGTGGTGTAGGGCTTAAGTGTTCCTGTAAGATATGAACAATCTCCTCAAAACTTTTCTCCATTGGTTTAGCTGGGGTAATTACATTCCGCAATAGGCCGTACGTACTCGCACCCATCAGATTTAATAATACCGATGCCTTCTTTCCATCAGCCACCTCATTTGCCTTGCAGTACACTTCAATTCTTTCCACATACGTGGTCCAGTCTTCTACCTCGTTGTCGAAAGCAGTGATACTGCCACTTTTCGGCATCTTGGGCGATTTAAAATGGCGCCTCCCGCGCTTTTGCTTCTTCCCCAATGGAATAAAATGGCGCCTCCCGCGCTTTTGCTTCTTCCCCAACGGGATAAAATGGCACCTCCCGCGCTTTTGCTTCTTCCCCTTACTGCCACGCTGCTCCTAGCGTTCTATGGGGTAATGGCGGCGACCCGCAGCCTCGGCGCGTCTCGCTTTCCTTCCCCCCGTTTAGTTTCTCGCCGCTGTCCTGTTCTCGAGCACCGACCGCGCCCTGTGCGCTCCACCCTCTCTCTCTTGTTTTCTTTTCCCGACGACGCTGCGCGGCCCGATTTGTAGAGCTGCTCGATCGAGCTTGAGCCCGCCACAGTCCGGAAGGGTCATCACGCTACCTGCTACCAGCATGATTCGCTGGAACCACAGTCTCTCCCGCAATTCTCCGAACACCGATGGATTCTTTGGGCGGTTGCCCTCGGTCGACGCCCGTTGCTCAGACTACGACCTTCCAGGACCTTCCTTTCAGGTGAGATCCCCGTGAGATGATGCCACACTGCAGGTGAGTTCGAACTTACTCGTCGCCACTGTAAAGTCCGCGCCTCAATAATACACGGACTTCAGGAGAACAGTTTAACAGGTACTTTACTGAACAAGAGGCAGCGTCAAACTGAAACTACAGAAGCCTGCTAGGGCCTTTTATACAGGGGTGGTCACTGCCGGTACTGCAGTCTAAGACCATTTATTCCCTTAAAGGTACATACACAACAGTACCTTAGCCATGCCCTCTGCCCTCACAAGAAGATTTCCTTTTTAGTCCCTAATCAACCCCACCATTCCATTAAATATTCTTTTACTTTTTATATGTTTATAAAATATTTATGGATTCCCTAATCTTTTCTCAAATTCTCTCTTTGCCCTTGTTATATCCTTTCTCAATTTCCCCCTGCACTCTCTGTATTCTGCACCTGACATTTGTCATAAACCTTTTTCTGTTTTATTTTAACCTCTCTTTCCTTTGTCATTCAGGGAGCTCTAGCTTTGGATGCCCCATCTTTTCTCCTTATGGGAATATGCTTGGTTTGTACCCAAACTCTGTCAGCCTTGAAGGCCTGCCATTGCTCATTTATGGTTTTCCTGGACAATCTTAGTTTCCAGTCCACCTGTCTAGATCCCTCTTCAAATCACTGAAATTGTCTCTCTTGCAGTTGGGTATTTTCACCTTTGATTTTTCTTAGTCCCTTTCCATAACTACTTTAAAACTAATTATATTATGATCACTATTTCCCAGATGTTCTCCCACTGAAACACACTCCACTTGCCCTACTTCATTCCCCAGAACTAGATCCAGCACTGCTTCATTCTTCATTGGGGTAGAAACATACTGATTAAGGAAGCTCTCCTATACACATTTTACAAATTCTTCCCCCTCCTTGCCCTTTACTCTGTTTTCCCCCCAGTCTATATTAGGGTAATTGAAGTCCCCTGCTATTACTGCTCTATTATTTTTATATTTCTCAGAAATTTTCCTCCAGATTTGCTCCTCGATCTCCTTCTCACCATTTGAGGGCCTACAGTAACCACCCAGCAATGTAACAGCTCTTTTTCTGTTCCTTAACTCTAACCAAATAGATTCAGTCTTTGAACCCTCTAGTATTTCGTCCTTCTGTAGAACTGTAATATTACCCTCGATCAATACTGCCACCCCTCTTCACCCTCCTTTATTCTATTTCCCTATCCCTCCTGAATACATTGTAGCCAGGAATGTTTAGTCCCCATTCCTGTCCATGTTTAAGCCAGGTCTCCATTATAGCCACTACTGTGAAGGAATAAGCCATATACCTATTCGGAAAAATACACCATTCTATGAAAAAATTCTGGCCTTATTAAAACATGACTAACTAGGTCTGGAAATCTGGAAGCCTCAACAATCTAAAGCTGTGAACAGCATTCAGGCTATTGAGATAAGAAATGTTGTTGACACTGAATCAATAACCTTATTGAAACAGGAGGTTGGAGGCTCCTGAAGTCTGCAGCTTTGGAAAGAACACAATGGTACACCCTGTTAAGGTGTCCTAAATTACACTTCAGAAAGAAACACAGAAAATTAAGAAACATATGCCTTCGTAAAAATGACATCAAATGAAACACAGGAGACACGAATCTGTGTTGCAACTAGCTGAGGTAAATAAGAATTGCATAGATCACCCTGGTTGAGGTGTTTTAATTAACATGTCGTAAAAAGACACAAACAGAAGACCTTGGTAAAAATGACATCAAATAGATGCACCTGCTGATTACACCGTTTTTTATGGTGAGCTTCGAACACCTAGGGAGGAGACATAATTCTTAATGCTACCAGCTGAACTAACTGTAAGAATAGCAGGGGTCAGCAGAAAAATGACTAGAGATAATTAGCTTACATCTGCAGAAAACTTCAAAGGAAATACCACCGAGAAAGGATATAAATATTGAACTTTCAAATGGGATGATAGATTCGCTGTAAAGGGGCAAAGCGATTCTCAGGCTTCAGAGGCAGGCTCTGTAAGTCCAGAACTCTTTGTACCTCGGGGATCAAGGTGTTGTACTGTATTTGATTTTGGTGGATATCCTGGAATAAAGATTTAGAACTGTAAAAATGTAGCGAAGTTAAGATTTGAGAATAATAATCTCTGATAATAGAATTGTAAGCTTTCTGTATTTAGAACTGTTAATGTTGCGATTGAAACACCTACTGTAATTACATGTCGGTTCTTTAATAAATCTATATATTTTTAGAATTGTCTCACATAATACTTGAGCCTGCAACTCCTCAACCTTATTTGTAACACTCCTCGCATTAACACACATGCATTCCAACACCATGCTAGTCAGCTTTGCTTTTTTTCTCAATCTAATTCCTACTTTTTCTTTGGTCTCTTGCTGTTTGTCCCTCCTAGTTTTCTATGCACCTTGTTTCTCCTCTCAGCTGCTACGTCTTGGTGCCCCTTCCCCTGCCAAATTAGTTTAAACCCTTCCCCACAACACCACTTAACCTCCCCGCAAAGACATTGGTCCCAGCCTTATTCAGGTACAACCTGTCCACCTTGTACAGGTCCCTCTAATGCCCCAGGAATCTGAAGCCCTCCCTCCTGCATCAATTCTCCAGCCACACATTCACCTGCACCATCTTCCTGTTTCTGTACTCATTATTATGCAGCACAGGGAGTAATCCAGAGATTACCACCTTTGAGGTCCCGTTCTTTAATATTTTTCCTAGCTCCTGAAACTCTGCCTGTAGGACCTCAACCCTTTCCCTACCTATGTTATTGGTTCTAACATGGACCATGACTTCTGGCTGTTCCCCTTCCCCTCACAGAATGTACTGCTCCCGCTCAGTGATATCCTTTACCCTGGAACCAGGGAAGGAACCCACCATTCAGGACTCATGTCTGTAGTTGCAGAAACAACTGTCTATCCCCCCTCACTATTGAATCCCCCTGATGACAACTGCATTTCTACACTTTCTTGTGTCCCCCTGTGTAGCTGAGTCTCCCACAGTGCCGTGGATTTGCTTCGGACTGCACTTCCCTGAGGTGTCATCACCCTCACTGGTATTCAACAGTTTGTGAGTGCCATACTCTCAGAGGATTCCTGCACTGCCTGCCTGTTCCTCCTGAACTCTCTGTAGCTGGGGAGTGACCACCTCCAGAAACGTGCTATCCACAAGACTCTCAGCTTCCCGTATGCAATGTAGTGACGCTAGCTGCCACTCAAACTCTGAGACTCTGAGCTCGAGCTCGAGCTGTTGGTGGCACTTCCTGCATATGTGGTTTTCCAGGACTCACAGTGTTCTGGAGTTCCCACTTGGCACAGGATGTGCATGCGACGGGCCCCAGCTGTCCTGCCATGTTAGTGAACAGTTATTTCAAACTGTTTTTTTTTAGCTTTAAGGCTACTTAACTATTAAGCTCATACTAAAACACGAAGGGTAGGTGTTTCCGCTGTGTTGTGCTGGTTTTTCAGCGCAATTCGCCAGAAATCGGCCAAACCAGCAAACAAAATTGTGGAATTTTAAGCACAAATTACGTCCTGTGCAAATCAAGTTTCCGCAATTTATTGCGCTAGTTTAAAAAACATTGCGCGAGAAGCCGGCCCCGCCCACAAAAATGACCACAGATCGAATTAATCACCAGGGCGAATTTCTGCTAATTGCGTCCATTTGCGGGCCTTCGAGTAAGCTTGAAAAATGAAGCTTTTATTTAGGCATGAGAACACTAATAGGCATGTTTTAAAAGCTTTTGAATATAACTTCTTAAAATTTACTAAGAAACTGACTGATGCGCACCAATATAACTAGCAAATGCTTCTGTATAGTTTTTTAAAGGCATTTTCAGTTATTTAAAATCGGTTTACTCCCTAGTGGTGGACTAGACACGCTGATTAAAAATGTTTATATTTTGTGATGAACCCATTTTCAGCTGTATTAATAAAACTGCACCGTTACCACTCTGAAATATATCACGGAATATTTTTTAAAGTAAAACTTTTTTCTTAATATGACATTCTAAAACACTGCCCGATTGCGCTGGTTCACGGCAGCTTTTACACTTCTCAAAACTAGCGCAATTTTGGGCCCAATTTATGTCCAGATCGTCGATTGCGCCCAAAGCGGAAACTCCAGGCCCAAGCTCTGCTGCTGCCGGCTCTCTCCCACTGTTTAAATCTTCCACTCTGGGTCTCCCGATGGGCTCTGCTCATTGTCCTTGAAACAGCACTTTACAGGGGAGGTGTGTGTGTTGGTGTCTTGGGCTTCCAATGGGCTGTACCATGCAATGCTATGGATGGATGGGGGTTCACACCCCTAATTCCTTCAACTGCGATCCTGATCTGGAACGTCCCATTTAGGGCAGGGGACACCGAGCAAAATATCAAAGGCTGTCTGCTTCCAGGTCTTCTAATGGCTGATTTGAAGAACACGAGTGGCAAAGGTCTGGGAGCAGGAGGTGGTGATGAGACAACAAATAGTAAAAGAAACACCCATCCCCCATGGTGTAGATGGTACAGTAGGTTAGACACCGTCCTTTCACCCTCTGGGGGTATGGTACAGTGAGTTCGACATTATCCTCTCTTGGGATCTGGGTTTGACTGTAATCCAGACTGATGGAGAAATCTCCTCCCTCTGCTGGCTGTAAGGATCCTATGTGAAAATTAGCTTGAGGCAGTTTTGATCCAGATCTTAATGGGAATGGGCCATTAGCATAAAACTATGCCTGATTTGGCACTAAAGGCGCAATCTCACTCAGACAGCTCACAAGAATGGCTGGTGTGGGAAATAGTAATGTGGAGCTGTTGGAGCAAAGGATGTCCTTCTGAGGTATAGCTGACCTGGGACAGCTCAATACCTGAACTGGGAAGGTGATTCATTCCCCAGTACTAACATCATTCAGCCCAATAGGCATAAAATTCACCAAAACTTCCCACAGCCCAGAAATTCCGTGCGCAGTATTAGCCTATGAACGCATAATAAATGTGTATGTCATTACTTTACCTGCCATTTCACAGTGCCTTTATTTTTTTAAATAGCGTCACAAATAGCATCACAAACATGTTAAGCACAAAGAATGCAGCCAAGCATAAGTTATTGTGATAAGTTGGATGATATTCTCTTTTAACATATGTAACACATGATATATTTTTTGCTGCGAAGGTGAAGCTGTGTTCAAGTTTCCCTGTCCCTTTAAGATAAATCATCGAATTAACGGGCTGGATTTTGTGAATGGAGGCGAGTTGGAGGCAGGACTGCTGCTTGTCATGTCAATGTCCCACCTCCATCCTCGCCTGACCAACCAGAGGGATTTTCTCCTGATTGACCTTGTTAAGCCCGCCCTGCGGACTCAGCAGGCCAATTAGGGAGGAAGTCACTGACAGAGCACGTCAACGTCAGACGTGCTATCTGTCAAGACTTCTTGAAAGAAGAAATGTCAGCGTTTGACAGCTCTGTGAAGCTGCCAAACACTGACATTCTCTGTAGTTTGATGAGTCCTTGTGTTCAGGACTCATCAAACCTTTCAACTTTGTAAATTTCACATGGCTGTTGGTACGGAGGTTCCAACAGCCAGTCTGTGAAATTGACAAGGAGGATGTCGGCTCTCCCGATCCACTGCGGCTGAAGGCTGTAAGAACAAAACAAGGTAAGTGAACACTTTTTAAAACTTATCACTCACCTTGCATACTTACCACTCCACACTTGCACCCATCACACACCTCTACACCTTACTTCCAGGTGCCTCCGACCGCCGCTGACCTCCTCCACGTCTCCTCCAACCCGACGGGGTTCTCCGAGGTCGGGAAGCCTTCACCTGTGAAGGTAAAATGGCATTAATCCTTTTTTCTGCCTGTTAACTACCTGTTAACAGGCAGTTAAAATGATTAAATGCCTTTCCCGCCTCCAGGAGACGGGACCCGGAGCAACACATCTTCCAGCCTCCTGGCAAAAAGGCACGGAGGTGGGATGGGGTGGGTTTGCCATCCGCCCCCACTTTCTCTGAATTTACTGGCTGCCCCGCCTCCATGTTCGCCTCCTCGGGGCTTGGAAAATCCAACCCATAGAATGGTTACAGCACAGAAGGAGACCATTCGACCCATCGAACCCGTCCTGGCTCTCTGCAAGAGCACTTCAGCTAGTCCCACTCCCCCGCCCTTTCCCTGTAGCCCTGCAAATTTTTTTCCTTCAGGTACTTATCCAATTCCCTTTTGAAAGCCACGATTGAATCTGCCTCCACCACCCTCTCAGGCAGTGCATTCCAGATCCGAAGCACTCGCTGCGTAAAATAGTTTTCCCTCATGTCAGCTTTGGTTCCTCTGCCAATCACCTTAAATCTGTGACCTCTGGTTCTCAACCCTTCCGCCAATGGGAACAGTTTCTCTGAAACTGTGTTCAAGTTTCCCTGTCCCTTTAAGGTGGAGCTGTGTTCAAGTTTCCCTCTCCCTCAAAGCTGTGTTTAAGTTTCCCTGCCTCTTGAAGGTCATAAAGTTTAACTGCTGTAATCAATCAGAGTTTAATTAATGCATTGCGAGGTAAGTTGCAGATTGGGAAGTATTTGTAAATTTCTGGTTCTGGTTCAGAAAAAAAAGCATAGAATGACTGTCTTTCTTTCTCTTTTCTTATATACTTTTAACGCTTTGAAGTGTGATGTCTGAAGTGTGACAGATGCTCTTGAAACTTTTGTGTAGTTGAATGTCTATTATAATAGGAAACAAAAAAACTTTGGGGCAAGAATGCAGCTCCAGGTTTATGCTCCCTTACATTGCAGCAATGTCAGAGTCTGTACCTTCCTTTGAACTCGATTAACACTGGCTGGCTGGGCTTGTAGACAATGTGAAATAACTGGTGCTTGACCACACGCTGGATCTTGTGTGCTCCCAGCTGTGCTACATGCCCTCATTATGCTTTTACAGAAAATAAAAACAGCTCTCGCGACTGGGGCGCTTTGAACTGGCTGCAAAAATGAATTTTCTATGAGTGGTTTTGAATTTAGTTGAAAATGGTTTATTTTCCCACAGACACGAAACCTGGGTCTGGTGGTAGGTGGCGAGGAGGAGGGGTGAGAGCTACTTGATGTATAATCACAGTGTGTTATATGTGTGCTTTACATTTTAACCCTTTGCTAGATATTTCCCGCAACATTTGTGACAATGGCCCAGTAATTCGGGTCCCAACGCATGAGTAAGCACCATGTACTCACACGTGGGCCGGATGGAAGTGCCGGTTTTCAGCATGCACAGCGCATGCGCGGAAAATCGGCATTTCCTTTCCTCTGAACCAAGGGGTTCAGAGGTCGAACGCGTGCACGCAGGAGTCTGCGCATGTGCGCTGAAATTCCTTTTTTTTTTACAGGGTTGCCCGTGCGATAAGGCCTCCTGTTTTTACGCGAGAAAAAAGCAGACGGAAGTACTTAGTTTTAAAAGGTAAGTGGTCTATTAATTAAAGTTAGAATTTTTTTTCCACAGGTTTATTATTTTTAAAGACTTTACAGTAAGGTAAGTGTATTTTTAGACCCGATTTGTTAAAAAATTATTTTTTTCAAAAATTTGAATAATTGTTTAAATTAGTTTTTTACAGTTATTAATAGTTCATTTAATTAGTGGGATTTTTAAAAACTTTTATTTGAAGTTTAAGTACTGTTTTGGGCGCCCAGAGTTTTCATGAGTTTGACAGTTCTTACTATCAAACTCATGAATGAACTTTTGCAACCTCCGATTGGTTGCCCAGTGCTTACGTGATCCCAGCCGGCTCATCGAACTAACTACGCCGCTGGATTATGCAAGCACAGCGCGCCGGGAGCTGAACCGGGCCACTGACAGGAAATCCACGCAGGGCCAGGCTTCAACTGTCGGCGCGCTATGTAAGTGTAGGTCGGGGGCTTGCACCCGTGGGAAGCCCCCGACACCAATTTCTGGGCCATTGTTTCACATTCAGGAAGGGATGGGACACGACTGGCAAGGGAGAGTTCAGACACTTGGGTGGGTTGGGTTGAGCTGGTTATTCTCCATCCTCTCCTGCAGCTGATGTTACAGAGCCACAGGTGCCAGCTTCTCTTGGCCACGTGCTCATTTGTTTGAGCCCAGATGCTGAGGTGGGGGGGAGGGCATGTGGAAGAAGATCTTGGCGATGAAGAAATCATGAGCTCCTCATAGTTTATGTTTGAGGTGAGGGTGGGAAGGACAGGTGAGTGAAGTTTAAGGAGTCTGTGCTAACGCGATTTGCCCGTTATACTCAATGGCCGGTAAATCCATCTGAATGAACCAAGACATCGCAGCAGAGATTGACCTGGTCTCATGTTAAACTTACCAGCTGATTAAATCTGCCTGAAATCTGCCTGGATAGCTCTTTGTTGGCCGGCGTGGACATGATGGGCTGAAATAGCCTCCTTCCATGCTGTAACTTTCTATGATTCTATGATTCTAAGTCTCCATCAGCCGTTCTCACTGTTAACAACTACAGGAGGCAGTGGGAACTTTGGACAGCTTCAATCACCTGATGTGTTTAACGTGGGATCAGGTCAACCTCTGCTACAATGTCTTGGTTCTATTTATGTCTGTGTGGTTCTGTTTATGTTCCAAAGTGAAAAGTTGATTGGAAGCCTCCGTAAAAAAAAATCGGCTTTTAAAAATTCAGTTATTACTGAACAGCACAAAATAGTCGGCATTATAAGCAGCACTTTTGTAATTGAAGCCGATGGTGATGATGAACGGTTAGCACTGTTTGTCCAATATAGGCGGCTGCCTGGAATAGGCAAGGACGGTGTAAGTGGTGGGGACTCTAGTTGGTCATGGACAAGAGGAGCTTGGCGTTATCCTGGGCCTCCAGGATGATTCTGGAATTGTGGATAGTTTTGGATCCTGTGTAAAAAGAGTTTGGGCGGCTTTAATTTATGTCCTAGAGAGAATTTAGCACTAAACCTCACTCAGAGGGCTCATGGGATGGATGGTTGAAGAATAAAAATTCACAGTGATGAAAGAAAGGCTTGCATTTATATAGCACCTTTCATGGCCTCAATACCTCCCAAAGTGCTTTACTACCAATGAAGTAATTTTTTGAAGTATAGTCACTATTGTAATATAGGAAACGCGGCTGCCAATTTGGGCACAGGCCCCACATACAGCAATGTTTAATGACTAGGTAAATATTGGCCAGGACACCGTTGAGACCTCCCTTGCTTATCTTTGAAATAGTGTCTTGGGATCTTTTACGTCCACCTGAACGGGCAGACGGGGCCTCGGTTTAACGTCTCATCCAAAAACAGCACCTCCGACAGTGCAGCACTCTCTCAGTACTGCTCTAGTGTGTCAGCCTAGATTTTGTGCTCAAATCTCTGGAGTGGGACTTGAACCCACAACCTTCTAGGGTATGAAGTTACTTCTGGGAAAGTTATTGGAATCTATAACTAAGGACAGAGTGACTGAGCACTTAGATATATTTGAGCTGCTCAGAGAGAGCCAACATGGATTTGTAAAGGGTAGGTCATGTTTAACGAACCTAATTGAATTTTTTGAGGAAATTAGTAGACAGGGCAATGTTTATGGCTGTAGTTTATATGGACTTCTAGAAGGCATTCGATAAGGTTCCACGTAAGAGATTGTTAGCTAGAATTAAAGCTCATGGAATTGAAGGCAAATTATTGACCTTGCTAGGAGATTGGTTAGGTGGTAGAAAACAGAGAGTTTGGATAATAGGCATGTAATTGAATTGGAAGGAAGTGGCTAGTGGTGTCCCACAATGATCTGCGCTGGGGCCTCAACTATTCACTATATTTATTAATGACTTAGGTAACACAATAGCAAGCCATATATCCAAGTTTGCCATAAAGATTGGTGGCATAATAAGTAGTGTAGACGGAAGCATAAAATTACAAAGAGATACTGATAGATTAAGTGAGTGGGCAAAACTGTGGAAGATGGATTTCAACACAGGTAAGTGTGAGGTCATCCATTTTGGACCAAAAAAGGATAGAACCGAGTATTATTTAAAGGGTGAAAAGCTAGGAACAGTGGAGGTCCAAAGAGATTTAGGGGTCCATGTGCACAGATCACTAAAATGTAGTAGTCAGGTACAAAAAATAAAAGGCTAATGGAATGCTGATGTTTATAACTGGAGGGCTAGAATATAAAGGGGAGGAAGTTTTGCTACAGCTCTACAAAGCCCTAGTTAGACCACATCTGGAGTACTGTGTACAGCTCTGGACACCGCACCGTAGAAAGGATACATTGGCCTTGGGAGGAATGCAGCGCAGATTCACCAGAATGTTACCAGGGCTCCAAGGGTTAGATTATGAGGAGAGATTACATAAACTAGACTTGTATTCCCTGGAATATAGAAGTTCATGGGGTGATTTGATTGAGGTTTTTAGGATTTTGAAAGGAATTGATAGGGTAGATAGGAGAAACTTTTTCCACTGGCGGGGACTCTAGATCATAACCTTAAAATCAGAGCCAAGCCATTCAGGAGAGAAATTAGGAAACACATCTTCATCAAATCAAATCAAATCAAATCAAATCAACTTTTATTGTCATTGTTAGTGCACAAGTGCAGTACAACGAAATGTAGGCTTGCGGCTCCCGAGAGTGTACAATTTGGATTAGGACACTTAAACATTTCAACATACATTTGTACATATATATTAGCATAAATATGACCATAATAAAGTGCATCGGCAGATGTGCAGGCTTTAGTGTTTATTTGTGGAGTTCAGTAGGATGACAGCCCTGGGAAAGAAGCTGTTCCTAAATCTGGTCGTACGGGTGCGAATGCATCTGTAGCGTCTTCCAGATGGTAGGAGGGCGAACAGACTGTGGCTGGGGTGGGTAGGGTCTTTGATGATGGACCATGCCCTCCGTAGGCAGCGTTTCTGATATATATGTTCTATGGTCGGTAGCCGGGTGCCGGTAATGCGTTGGGCAGTTTTGACTACCCGCTGCAGGACTTTCCGGTCATGGGAGCTACAGCTGCCGTACCATACCGTGATACAGTTTGTCAGGATGCTCTCTATAGTGCAGCGGTAGAAGTTAGAGAGGATCGGGGGTGACAGATTACATCCCTTCAGCTTCCTCAAGAAATATAGGCGCTGCTGGGCCTTCTTCACCAGAGAGGAGGTGTTGAGGGACCAGGAGAGGTCTTCCGTGATGTGGACTCTGAGGAACTTAAAGCTGGCCACCCTTTCCACCTCCGCCCCATTGATGTGGATGGGGGTGTGACTTCCGCCTTTGGACTTCCTGAAGTCCACGATTATTTCCTTTGTTTTCTTGGTGTTAAGGGCCAGGTTGTTGTCGGCGCACCACTTCACGAGATGCTGGACCTCCTCCCTGTAGGCTGACTCATCGTTGTTGGTGATCTGGCCTACTACCGTGGTGTCATCTACAAACTTGATGATGGTGTTGGAACCATTAACAGCCACACAGTCGTCGGTGAAGAGGGAGTAGAGGAGGGGGCTCAGCACACATCCTTGTGGGGCTCCCGTGTTCAGGGTCAGGGGGGAGGAGGTGTGGTTGCCTAATTTGACAGACTGGGGTCTGTTTGTTAGGAAGTCCAGGGTCCAGTTGCAGAGGGAAGTGTTCAGGCCAAGAGTTTGGAGTTTGGTGGCCAGCTTGTTGGGGACGATAGTGTTGAATGCTGAGCTGTAGTCTATAAACAACATTCTGATGTAGGTCTCCTTACCATCTAGGTGATTCAGTGCCGAGTGTAGAGCAGTAGTGATTGCATCCTCCGTTGATCTGTTTGCCCGATAGGCAAACTGGTGTTGGTCAAGGGAGGCAGGAACACTGGCTTTGATGTGGGCTAAGACCAGTCTCTCGAAACACTTCATTATGATGGGTGTGAGTGCGACAGGTCGATAGTCGTTCAGACACATCACAGCCGCTTGTTTAGGCACAGGAATGATGGTGGCGGTCTTGAAGCATGTAGGGACTACTGCCTGGGCCAATGACAGAGAGAAATTAGGAAACACATCTTCATGCAAAGGGTGGTAGAAGTGTGGAACTCTCTCCCACAAAAAGCAGTGGATGCTCGCTCAATTAATAATTTTAAATCTGAGATCAATAGATTTTTGCTACCCAAGGGTTTAAAGGGATATGGAGTCAAGGCAGGTGGGTGGAGTTAAGATACAGATCAGCCATGGTCTCATTGAAAGGCGGAACAGGCTAGAGGGGCTGAATGTCCTACTCCTGCCCCTATGATCTGAGGTTATGGCTGCGACACATTGTCAGGAAAGAGTAGAGGGAGCTTCACGCTGCAGGCAGTTGCACCATACGTGACCTGGGAGTGCTCAGTGCTGACAATGGATCATGAAAGTGGATAAAAGTATCCCTCTCCTCAGTGCTGAAATCCTTCTCCTTGTCAAACACAAAAATTGTCCAGAAAGAAAAAATACGCAGTGACGATTTAAAACCAATTCAACCTCTCAGACACCCTGTGCAATCTCCTGGTTATTTCCCTTTGTGTGTGTGTGTGTCATGATATTGTGGTCGGTAGCCCACTGTGTCCAGCAGTACAGCAGTAATAGAATATAACTGTGGTGTCTCTAAGCACGTCAAGGCTGTTGACATTGACACACTAAAGAGGAAAGAGGACGGATGACAATAGACAGGCGAATGAAATACATTCTCAGGCTTTTGTGCTGCTGTAAACATCATGAGGAGATCTTAACAACTGGAAAATATAGAGATTTCTGCCCCATCCTACCCAACAAGACATAAAGCTCTTCATTAATTTATAATGGCTATATGGGAAGAACTAAGGAACCGAGTATAAAGCAGCCGCACTCAAATTATACCCTAGAGCCGTTGTTACCTGCTTCCACATCAGCTGTGGCCCTTGGCAGAGCTTCTGTTTCATGGACCTTAGAGACTGAATTCAGGGGGCAACCATCGGTGGGATGCCGACCAAGCAGTGAGTCCCCCTTCTCTTTTCTGTGCACCAATAGCGAAAGATTGCTGTTAGACATTGGGACTGTCCCAGCCTCTAATCCCTTCCCGCAGACCTCTACTTGGAAACCGTCTGGAGTGACACATTTGAGGGCTGTGTAGGGATCTATAGGCCCAGGTCCCATAATGCAGCATTCCTCACGCAACACGTTATTCATGATGGGTTGGGAGGTAGAACAAAATGGGCGGTACCGCGTCAGCCTCCTATAATATGTCCCGCCCAATATTCAGATGCATTGACTTCAACAGAACTGAGTATCAAGTGGGGAGTATAACAAGCGGCCAATGTGATACCGTCTGCTTTCTGCCACCGCCCAAGACAAATTTCTACCCCCCGCGGCTCTTGATAAAAAGTTAGTGAAAAACACAGGTACACCTATAACAAAAGAAGGACTTGCATTTATATAGCATCTTTCATGACCACCGGATGTCCCAAAGCACTTTACAGCCAATGAAGTACTTTTTGAAGTGCAGGAAACACAGCAGCCAATTTGCACACAGCAAGCTCCCACAAACAGCAATGTGATAATAATCAGATAATTGCTTTTGTTATGTTGATTGAGGGATAAATATTGACTAGGACAACTCCTTTGCTCTTCTGTTGAAATATAGTGCTATGGGACCTTTTACATCCACCTGAGAGAGCAGACCAAGGCCTTGGTTTAACATTTCACCTGAAAGATGACACCTTTGACAGTTGCAGCATTCCCTCAGCACTGCACTGCACTGGACTGGAGTGTCAGCCTAGATTTTTGTGCTCACATCTCTGGAGTGGGACTTGAACCCACAACCTTCTGACTCAGAGGCAAGGGTACTACCAACTGAGCCACGGCTGACACATTTGGTCAGGGACTGCTTTCGAGGTTATAGGGATAGGACAGACTAAGATAGTACAACAATCCATGGGACACAATGATTGCTATGCTCCTGGGAGGAGCAGTTATCTATAGAGGACTATAGGCTGGGACTGAACAGCGGAGATATGAGGATGGATGGATGTTCTGGAGTTTTGCTTGATTAAATTTTGGGGATCAGGAATATTCATGTAAATTTTCCTGCTGATTAAATGGGTATGGTCGCGTCCATGACAAGAAAGATCTGTGGAAAGAGATTAAATGGGTGAGTAGAATCCATGATAAGGTATATTGCACATGGATGGTAGAAGGAGATTAAATGGATGGGGAAGGATAAGGAAGATTGTGCATGATCTGTGGAAGGAGATTAAATAAAAATAAACTAGTAAGATGGGAGGAGGAATGTACAAGAAATTAAACCAGCCTAAATATAAACAAAACAGGAAAGGAGAGCATACGAAAGAGTAAAGTAAAGGAGGACATTGATGGCCAGGGAATAAATAGAGTTATAGAATAGGAGTGTAAAAAGATGGTTAAAAATAAAGTGAAAGGAACTGCTATTAAAAATGAGTTAAACTCTCTGTACAGCAATGCACACAGTGTCCATAATAAAACAGGAGAGCTGGAGGCAAGCTTGCATTGCGAGGAACCAGACATAGTAAGGATTACTGAGACATGGCTACAGAAAAATCAGTACTGGGAATTAAACATTGCAGTGTATAACATATCTAGAAAAGATAGGCTGCAATTTTGTCAGCGGTGTCGGTATGGGTGCGGGACAGCTGGTTTCTGGCTTCCAGTCCCACCCCCAGCCACCTCCACTCCACAGACATGATTTTACCTTGATTGACCTTGTTAAGCCTGCCCTGCGGGCTTGCCGGCGAATTAACAGGAAGCAGGTCTAATGACGTCATTTGATGATGCGTCATCTGTCGGTTTCCTTAAAGGGACCATGCACAATTTTATTTTGACTGTTCATTTCTCAGTGTTTTACAGCATTGAGGTGCTAAAAACACTGACAATCACTGCACAAAGGTGACCTCTTGCACCGAGGCTCTCCAATGACCCCCTCCATATGCTGGAATAGATGCCAGCTGCAGGTGAGATGACAGAAGCGATCTGTCACTGGTGAGAGAGTTTCTCCCAATGAGGTGGCACTGGACATAGTTGGATTTAAAAACTTGTAAGCTAAAGAAATCTGTATATGTTTTAAAAATGCAGTAAGCAACATTTTCTTTGCTCTGAAACTCACCATGTGCAACACTGGATCCTTCACACCACTTCTGCAGCTGTCTTCATTCCACAAACATTACAGCAGACTCACAACACGCCACACTTACCTGGCATTGTGTCCGGACGTCGGGAAAGCCGACCCAGAGGTGGGAAAATCCAAAAACAGGCTGAAAACTTCTGACAAGTACCTGTTAATAGGCAGGTAATTGCCTTTAATCTGCTTCCCACTGCTAGCTGTCGGGTCCATTCGCAAATCAGGGACCCGACACTTGGGAAAGCTGTTTGGAGGCGGGTTGATGGCGGATTTGGAACCCGCTGTCAATCAAACTGAATTTAACCTCTGACCCACCATCAAACCCACAGCCAAAGAGAGGGAAAAAGGGGTGGTGGAGTAGCTGTACTTATTAGGGATAACATAATGGCGGTAGAAAAAAGTGACACAGCTATCAACAAGACAGAAATAGAATCCATTATTTTTTTTAATTAGTTTATGGGATGTGGGTGTCGCTGGCAATGCCAGCATTTATTGCCCATTCCTAATTGCCTTTGAGAAGGTGGTGGTGAGCCTCCTTCTTGAACTGCTGCAGTCCGTGTGGTGAAGGTACTCCCACAGTGCTGTTAGGGAGGGAGTTCCAGGGTTTTGACCCAGCGACGATGAAGGATCGGTGGTATACTTCTAAGTCAGGATGGTGGATAGAGATAAAAGATAATAAAGGTTCAATCACACTAATAGGGTTAGTCTACAGGCCACCTAATAGTGGACGGGAGGTGGAGGAAGAAATATGCAAACAAATTAGGGAAATTAGTAAAAAAAATAGAATAATAATCATGGGGGATTTCAACTACCTCGATATTAATTGGATAGAAGAGGTAGGTAAAGGGGATAAGGGAATGGAATTACTACAATGTGTACAGGACTCCTTTCTAACCCAATATGTAAAAAGCTCAATCAGAGCAGATAAGAGAAGTAAAAGTAGGGGAACATCTAGGCAATAGTGACCATAATATAATATGCTTTAGAATAATAATTGAGAAGGACATAAGTAAGACGAAGACCAGGTAATAGATTGGAGGAAAGCTGATTTTGAGGGGCTGAGAATAGAACTTGGGAAAATAAAATGGACAACAATATTGGCAAACAATTATGTAGAACAGCAATGGGAAACATTTAAAACGGTGTTCAACAGAGTCTAGGAAAAATATATTCCGCTAAAAAACAAGAAAAAGCTAAACACTAATGAGACACATGGTTGAATAAAACCATAAGGGAAAATTTGTGGGTAAGGAAAGAGGCATACATTAAGTACATGGACAGCAGGGGAGTGCACGATAAGGGAAAATACAAAGCGATTAGGAGAGAAGTCAAAAAAACAATTAGGAAGGCAAAGAGGAACTATGAAATTAAAATATCAAGGAACATAAAACAAAATAGCAAAAATTTTTACAGGCACATCAATAAAAAAAAGGAAGATTGGAATGGGAATAAGGCCAGTAAGGGATGGACAGGATAGTACCACAGGCAGTGATAGAGAGATGGCAGAAATATTAAATACTTACTTTGCTTCAGTATTTACCAGGGAGATAGAACAAGTGGACATGACACTGGATCATGAGACTAGTAATGAAATAACTGCATTTAACATAAAAAGAGGAGATATATTAAATAAACTAATTAAACTCAAAGAGGAAAAAAACCCTGGTCTGGATGGATTACATCCACACATTTTAAAAGAATCTAGGGAAGAGATAGCAGAGTCATTACTACACATATTTAATAATTCATTAGAAAAAGGTGTAGTGCCAGAGGACTGGCGGATAGCTAACATAATACCTATATTTAAGAAGGGAGATAGAACATGTCCAGGGAACTATAGACTAGCCAGCTTAACATCAGTGGTAAGAAAATAATGGAATCCCTACTAAAGGAGGAAATAGAAGAACATCTAGAAGCCAAAAATATAATAATGAATAGTCAGCATGGATTTCAAAAGGGAAAGTCTTGCTTGACCAACCTCATTGAATTTTTTGAAGAGGTAACAAAGAAAATAGACAAGGGTAATGCAGTAGATGTAATTTATCTAGATTTTCAAAAGGCCTTCAATAAGGTACCATATAATAGACTAATTAATAAGGTCAGAGAATGCAGAGTCAGGGGACACATAGCAGAATGGATCGCTAGCTGGCTTCAAGACAGAAAGCAAGAGAGTGGGAGTAAAGGGTAGCTATTCACAGTGGCAGAAGGTGGGTAATGGTGTTCCGCATGGATCAGTGCTGGGACCACTGATGTTTATAATTTATATTAATGATTTAGACTTTGGAATCAAAAACACAATTTCTAAATTTGCGGATGATGCCAAATTGGGGTAAAGGTTAATACTGAGGAGAACTGCAACAAATTACAGGAAGACATTAATAAACTTGCAGAATGGGCATATAATTGGCAAATGAAATTCAACACAGATACATGTGAGGTATTACATTTTGGTAGGAAGAATAGGGAGGTCACTTATTACTTGGAGGGTGGGAGTCTAGGTGGGGTAGAGGGGCAAAGGGATCTCGGAGTACAAATACACAAATCACTAAAAGTAGCAACACAGGTTAACAAGACCATAAAAAATCAAACCAGACACTAGGGTTTATTTCTAGAGGGATAGTATTGAAAAGTAGTGAAGTTATGCTAAACTTGTATTGATCCTTGGTTAGACCACACTTGGAGTACTGCATACAATTCTGGTCGCCATATTATAAAAGGATACAGAGGGCCTGGAGAGGGTGCAGAGAAGATTTACAAGGATGATACCAGAAATGCGAGGGTATACCTATCACGAAAGGATGAACAGGTTGGGTCTCTTTTCGCTTGAAAAAAGAAGGCTGAGAGGTGACCTAATTGAGGTCTTTAAAATTATGAAAGGCTTTGATGGAGTAGATACAGAGAGAGTGGTTCCACTTGTGGGGAAGAGCATAACTAGAGGCCACCAATGTAAGATAGTCACCAAGAAATCAAACAGGGAATTCAGAAGAAACGTCTTTACCCAGAGACTGGTGAGAATGTGGAACTCGCTGCCACAGGGAGTGGTTGAGGCAACAAGTATAGCTGCATTTAAGGGGAGGCTAGATAAGCATATGAGGGAGAAGGGAATAGAGGGTTATGCTGATAGATTTAGATGAGGACAGACGGGAGGAGGCTCGAGTGGGGCAGAAATGCCAGCATGGACTGGTAGGGCCAAATGGCCTGTTTCTGTGCCGTATATATGCTATGTAATCCTTTGTAAATAGATTGGTAGAATCCATGATATTGCACATGGATGGTAGAAGGAGATTAAATGGGTGGGGTAAAGTACACTGATTAAAAACAGCAAAGACTGGTCATCGACCTGAAACGTTAACTCTGTTTCTCTCTTCACAGATGCTGCCTGACCTGCTGAGTATCTCCAGCATTTTCTGTTTTCATTAAAGACTGGTTATACACAGCTTATCCATCATCTTTTGAAAAGTGAGGAGACAGGAACTGAAAGGGGAAGGTAGAAGGGCCCCTTTACAAGACCAAACAAAGTGAAGAGGGGAGAATAAGTAACAATGTGCTTACTATAATAGAAACAGTTTAATAGCCTGTGGAAAGATTTTCTTTTAAAGTTACCAACAGGAGAGAAACTGCTGGGTGGTTCACCTGGACCATTTCAGTCAGGTAGTGACAATGCATTAAAAAGGCAAGGAGGGGGTTAAAACAGCCCCAAAATGTAGAAAAATAAAGCGGAAGATG
The DNA here is from genome assembly GCF_052327205.1 of Somniosus microcephalus. NCBI lineage: Eukaryota > Metazoa > Chordata > Chondrichthyes > Squaliformes > Somniosidae > Somniosus > Somniosus microcephalus. Next base: position 53,565,809 of record NC_140999.1, on the reverse strand, counting down.
GATGGGAGAAGCAGACAGGAAAATAGGGGAGACGGTGCCTATCTTAATCAGCGGCAGAGGCTGTGACTGCATAAGTTGTGGAAGGATGAACTTGAGGGGCTGAATGGCTTCTTCTCCTTCTATTCTGTCTCCTGCTAGGGACTAGCTGGTAAAGTTCACATAGAGACACAGATAACAAACCTCTGCAACCTATTCATCATTACTGACTGACAGTTTCTACATTTCTATGAAGGGTAATATATACAAAAAATCCATGATGTATGTGTACTTCATATCAGAAAGGCACAATCGCAGTTGCAGGTTCAGATGGTAGAAGTTCTCCTCCTTTACAAGTCAGAATAAGTGCCTCCTGACTTTGTTTTAGAGAACGGACATGCTCGAATTTAAGTTACGCTGTGTTAATTTGTACTGAAGCCCACCTGCTGAGAAGCTGTGCCATGCAAGGAGCCAACCAGCAGAGGATGGGTGAAGTGAAGTGTGATTCAGGGAAAAGCAGCGGCTACATGGTCGTCATGGTAACAGGGTGCTAGCAACTGTGCGAAGACAAGTTTCATTTAACAGCATCACATTGTGGTATTCTGTACTGCTTTTAGTTCGCATTGCTGATTATATATTTATGGCTACTTAAGGAAAGAAAAAAGCAACGCAAGACTGTGAGCATTTCATAATGGCCGAGAAGTATTTGAAACTATTAATCTCTGGAGAGAAAGGACCCCGAGGTCCTGATACATGAGAAAACTGCAGAGAAAAAGCTGTTGTATAAGGCAGTTAGCAAGATTCATGAAGTAAAAGTCTAGAATGTGACTAACAAAGCAATGAAAGAGTCAGCTTGGCTCAGCTGGTAGGGCTTAAGGCACTCTCCTAGAATTTCAACACAGAACCTAGGTTGACACTGCAGTGGAGTACTGGTCCCTCATCAATTCCATCAAAATACATTAAGTGGTCATTCATCGCATTGGTGTTTTGTGGGATCTTGCTCTGTGCAAATTGGCTGCTGCATTTGCCTACACAACAGCAGTATCGCATTTCAAAGTAAGTTGTTCCATATGCAGCACTTTGAGACGTTTCTGAGATGTGATAAATCGTCATGCAAATCTTTTTCTTCAAAGAGTTTTAAAAAATTTGTTTATGGGATCAGGGAGTCGCTGGCAATGCCAGCATTTATTGCCCATCCCTAGTTGCCATTGAGAAGGTGGTGGTGAGCCACCTTCTTGAACCGTTGCAATCCGTGTCGTGATGGTACTCCCACAGTGCTGTTAGGTAGGGAGTTCCAGGATTTTGACCCAGCGACGATGAAGGATCGGCGATATACTTCTAAGTCAGGATGGTGTGTGACTTGGAGGGGAAATTGGAGGTGGTGGTGTTCCCATGCGCCTGCTGCCCTTGTCCTTCTAGGTGGAAGAGGTCGCAGGTTTGGGAGGTGCTGCCGAAGAAGCCTTGGCGAGTTGCTGCAGTGCATCTTGTAGATGGTACACACTGCAGCCACAGTACGCCGGTGGTGGAGGGAGTGAATGTTTAAGGTGGTGGATGGGGTGCCAATCAAACGGGCTGTTTTGTCCTGGATGGTGTTGAGCTTCTTGAGTGTTGTTGGAGCTGCACTCATCCAGGCAACTGCAGAGTATTCCATCACACTCCTTACTTGTGCCTTGTAGATGGTGGAAAGGCTTTGGGGGAGTCAGGAGGTGAGACACTCGCCACAGAATACCTAGCCTCTGACCTGCTCTTGTTGCCACAGTATTTATGCGGTTGGTCCAGTTAAGTTTCTGGTAATGGTGACCCCCAGGATGTTGATAGTGAGGGATTTGGTGATGGTAATGCCATTGAATGTCAAGGGGAGGTGGTTGGACTCTCGCTTGTTGACTCTATTGACTCCTCCATGATATAAGAAAACTGTCCTTCTGAAACAACAGAACGAGTGCAGAGCCGATTGACTAGGATAGAGTTGAGGTGCAGATCAGTCTTGATCCAACTGAATGGCAGAGTAGTATCGAGGGGCTGAATGGCCTATTCTGTTCCTAATCCTATGTTACGAGGGACGAAGGGTTACAGTTATGTAGAGAGGTCCGACAATTAAAGCTTTTTCACGAGAGCTAAAAAGGTTTAGGGGTGATGATTATGAAAGTTTATGATAAGGTAAATGGTAACAACTTGCTTCCACTGAGGGCACAAATTTAAGATAATCACACAATTAAAGGGAGGAGTAGAAAGAATGTTTTACTTGTTGGGTGGTTAGAATGTGGAATTCTCTGCCAGAAACCGGTGTTGAAGCTGAGTTCATAAATTCCTTTAAAAGGGAATGACATAGTTCCTTGAATATTAAAGGATACGAGGAGCCAACAGGAGAGTAGGATTAGATGTTCATGTGGAGAAAAACAGTGGCACAGGCTTGATGAGCAGAATGGCCTGTTCCTGTGCTGATTCTATCAATTCTTCGCCCCCGTGCCCTCCCCAGACCACTGTCACGTTGATAGACCACAGGACAGTGTGTGACAGAGGACAGCTTTGTTGGGGCTATCCTGACAACGTTCAATTGGCTGTGGGTAATATTTCCCCGGTCTGTTTCCATTGGCTGTGGGTAATATTTCCCCGGTCTGTTTCCATTGGCTGTGGGTAATATTTCCCCGGTCTGTTTCCATTGGCTGTGGGTAATATTTCCCCGGTCTGTTTCCATTGGCTGTGGGTAATATTTCCCCGGTCTGTTTCAAACTCCACAATTGACGTCCCTACTTCCTTCCTTCCTTCCTTCCTTCATTTTTTCCCCTTTCTTTCTTGCTCACTTTGTTTTCTTCCAAATAAGAGCACAAATAAGGTACACGGAGATGAGAAAAGAAAGACTTGCATTTATATAGCACCTTTCACGACCACCGGACATCTCAAATCGCTTTACAGTCAATGAAGTACTTTTGAAGTGTAGTCACTGTTGTAATGTGGGGAACGCGGCAGCCAATTTGCGCACAGCAAGCTCCCAGAAACAGCAATGTGATAATGACCAGATAATCTGTTTTTGTTATGTTGGTTGAGGGATAAACATTGGCCAGGACACCGAGGATAACTTCCCTGCTCTTCTTCGAAATAGTGCCATGGGATCTTTTACGTCCACCTGAGAGAGCAGACAGGGTCTCGGTTTAACATCTCATTCGAAAGAAGGCACCTCCGACAGTGCAGCACTCCCTCAGAAGTTTAAATTGGGAGTGTTGAAGGACCAGGAGTCAATGTAGGTCAGCAAGGACAGGAGTGATGGGTGAGTGAGCATTGGTGACCACTCGGATACAGGCAGCAGAGCTTTGGATGAGGCAAAATCAACAGAGCATGGAGGATGGGCCAGGAGAGTGTTGGAATAGTCGAGTCTGGAGGTGACAAAGGCAGAGATGAGAGTTTCAGCAGCTGATGGGCTGAGGTAGAGGCGGTAGTGGGCAATGTTACAGAGGTGGAAGTTGTAGTCTTTCTACTGGAGAGGATATGAGGTCAAAAGCTCAGCTCAGAGACAAATGGGACGTTGAGATTGCAAACTGTCTGGTTCAACCTGAGACAGTGGCTGGAGCGAAGGATGAAATTACCAATACCTGCTGTCCGAGAAAATGAGAGTGGTGGATATGATCTGAAGTTGTTGAACTCAATCGCCCCCCCCCCCCCCGCAACTCAATGTTGAGGCTGGAAGTAAAGCAAAGTTGTGAAGTGCTTTTTGAGGTGCTGGTAATGGTTCTGCTGTTGCCATTTACACCTCCTCGGGATCCATTTTTTGTTCCTTTACTTGTCCCATTACCACCCCCTTTTACCTTGCGCCATCATCCCTTTTGTCATTTAATCATTTCTGCCCTCCACCCTCACAGACCTTCTTTCCCTTTGTTCACCCCTACCGCTCCCCCCCACCCACCACCCCTTCCCTTTTCCCCCGGCTCTGTACTTGCTTATATACTGCTAAATTGCTAACCTCTTCCAGTTCTGATGAAGGGTCATCGACCAAAAAAGTGAACTCTGTGATGAAATATATGCCTTCATCAGCCTATGTGTTTTACCTGTGTGTTTCACCTGCTTGTATTGTGTGAACCGCCCCCTTTTGTTCCTATTGTGTATATTGGCTACGCCCCTGTCTTTTGCCATATAAAGGTCTCAGGAGCTGTATGAGTCATTTCCTACCAGACGCCCGATGTGGGAAGACCTGTAATGCTGCTATGTTCTTAGTGATTAAAAGCCTTAGTTGAATCCTTTAAATTCCTTGTCTTTGAGTTATTGAAGGCACATCAATTTTAATCACTAAAACACCAGGATGGATCGACTCCTGAAACCAGAGCGCTTGGATCTGAACCCCCATGCCTCAGACGCAGCCACACAGTTCGGACACTGGTTCCAATGCTTCGAATTTTTCATTGCAAACTCATCCACTGCCATAGCCGCAGCTGAAACCGCTACCGGAGACATGAAACTGGGAATCCTGCGAAACTGGGTGAGCCATCGGGTCTCCCCCCTCATCCAAGATGCCACCAGCTACGAGGATGCCTGCACCATCCTGAAGGCCCACTGCGCGCGGCCAATAAACGTGGTGTACGCCAGGCATCTTCTGACTACTCGCACGCAGCGGCATGGTGAGTCACTAGAGGACTTTATACTAAACCTAAAAGTACTGGGCAGAGACTGTAACTGTAAGGCCGTGTCTGCCATCGTGTACACGGAGGAGCTGATTCGAGACTCCCTTATTGCGGGCCTCAGTTCAAATTATATTCGGCAGAAACTGTTTGAAAAGGAGGGACTGGACTTAAAACAGGCTATAGATATAGCGCGATCACTGGATATGGCCCAGAGGAACTCTGAATCCTGTTCCCCAGGCCACGCGGCCCACTCCGCCTCGTGCGTGCCGTGGGGGCCGCCATCTTGGAAGCCATCTTCACCTCCCAGGTCTCAGTCCAGTCCAGCACCATCGGAGCCCCAGCCTCCACCCAGGAGCCCCACTACTGCCGCAATGCATCGGGGCCCGAAATGTTACTTCTGCGGCCAGGACAAACACTCCAGGCATCTGTGCCCAGCGAAGGGCACCACCTGTTTTAAATGCAGGAAGAAAGGACATTTCAGCAAAGTCTGCAGAGGGAACCCCGCCTCAAACTCCACCACCGCCGCGTGCGCGCCGTGGGAGCGGCCATCTTGGAAGCCATTTTGTCCAACCTCATGGAGTCCACCATCTTGCCCCGACTACACGGACCTCCAGGACCCACTGGTGGCCTCGATCACAGTGGATCAGTCCAGGCCGCACCCGTTGTCGAAATCGATGATGGACATAGAGGTAAACGGGAACAGGGTTAAATGCTTGATTGACTGCAGGAGCACTGAAAGCTTTATTCATCCTAGCCTGGTAAAACGACTTTCACTAACGATAGTCCCCACACAGGGCAAAATCGCCATGGCCGATAAGACTCATACCTCAAAAATTACAGGTTTCTGCGCGGTTATGTTGTCGGTAAAAAGCAATGATTACAGAGATTTTAAACTATTGATAATGCCAGATCTCTGTGTGAGCGTGATCTTGGGTCTGGACTTCCAGTGCCACCACCAAAGTATCACGCTTACCTACGGTGGGTCCCAGCCGCCCCTCACAGTGTGCGGTCTGGCTACCCTGAAGGTCAAGCCGCCCTCTCTGTTCGCCAACCTCGCACCCAACTGTCGACCCATAGCGACCAAGAGTAGGCGGTACAGCTGGGAGGACAGACGGTTCATTGCGTCGGAAGTAGAAAGATTCAAGCGGGAAGGTATCATCGAATGCAGTACCAGCCCGTGGCGCGCCCAGGTAGTAGTAGTTAAGGGTAGCGAAAAGAAGCGGATGGTGATAGATTATAGCCAGACGGTTAATCTATACACCCAGCTAGACGCCTACCCTCTGCCCCGCATAGCGGATATGGTTAACCAAATCGCGCAATACCGGGTGTTTTCCACCATCGACCTAAAATCGGCATACCACCAGCTCCCCATTAGGCCGGAGGACTGTCCATACACCGCCTTCGAGGCGAACGGATGTCTCTACCACTTCCTCAGAGTCCCCTTTGGGGTAACGAACGGGGTCTCGGTCTTCCAGCGGGAGATGGACCGCATGGTCGATGAGAACCAGTTAACAGCCACCTACCCATACCTAGACAACGTCACCATCTGCGGCCATGACCAGCAAGACCACGACTCGAACCTCGCGAGATTTCTGAAAACCGCCCTCAGACTCAATCTCACCTACAACGAGGATAAGTGTGTCTTTAGCACCACGCGCCTCTGTATCCTGGGCTGCGTGGTGGAAAACGGGGAAATCGGTCCGGACCCCGACCGATTGCGCCCCCTACAGGAGCTACCCCTACCAAACACCCCCAAGGCCCTGAAAAGGTGCCTGGGGTTCTTCTCCTATTACGCCCAATGGGTCCCCAATTATTCCGACAAGGCCCGTCCCCTCCTGAAATCAACGTCCTTCCCGCTCACGGCCGAGGCCCATGCCGCCTTCAACAGCATTAAACATGACATTGAGAAGGCCGCGCTGCGGGCAGTGGACGAAAACATCCCTTTCCAGGTCGAAAGCGATGCGTCCGACTTCGCTTTAGCAGCCACCCTCAACTAGGATGGGCGGCCCGTAGCTTTTTTCTCAAGAACCCTCCAAGGGCCCGAGATCAGGCACTCCTCGGTAGAGAAGGAGGCCCAGGCCATAGTGGAGGCAGTGCGGCACTGGAGGCACTACCTAGCCGGCAAACGCTTCACCCTGCTTACCGACCAGCGGTCGGTAGCCTTCATGTTTAACAACAAACAGAGGGGGAAGATCAAGAACGACAAAATTCTCAGGTGGCGGATCGAACTCTCCACGTTTGAGTACGACATAATATATAGGCCGGGGGCCCTCAACGAATCCCCCAACGCCCTATCACGAGGGATGTGTGCCAGCATCCAGGGGGACAGGCTACAGGGCCTCCACAATGGCCTCTGCCACCCGGGGGACACCCAGCTATTCCACTTTATAAAATCCCGTAACCTGCCCTATTCCATCGAGGAGGTCCGGTCTATGACCAGGGACTGCCGCACTTGTGCGGAATGCAAGCCCCATTTTTTCAGGCCCGCACGAGCCCACCTGATCAAAGCTACACGGCCATTCGAGCGCCTGAGCTTAGATTTCAAGGGACCACTCCCCTCCACCGACCGCAATGTGTACTTCCTCAACATTGTGGACGAGTACTCCCGCTTCCCATTCGCCTACCCCTGCCCAGATATGACCAGTGCCACGGTCATCAAGTGCCTCGGCAACCTGTTTTGCACGTTCGGCATGCCCAACTACATCCACACTGACAGGGGGGCGTCGTTCATGAGCGATGAACTGTGCCAATACCTGCTGTCAAAGGGGATAGCCACGAGTCAGACCACTAGTTATAACCCCCGGGGTAATGGGCAAGTGGAGAGGGAGAACGCGACAGTGTGGAAGGCGGTCACCTTAGCACTAAGGTCTAAAGGTCTCCCCACCTCCCGCTGGCAGGAGGTCCTCCCAGACATACTCCACTCGATAAGGTCGCTACTGTGTACTACTACTAACGCCACTCCTCACGAGAAGATGTTTGTTTTTCCCCGCAAATCAACCTCAGGAGTATCCCTACCCTCGTGGCTCTCCACCCCAGGGACAGTCCTGTTACAGAAACATGTGAGGGGCCACAAAACGGATCACCTCGTGGAGGCAGTACACCTACTCCACGCAAACCCACAGTACGCGTACGTCAAGCACGCCGACGGGCGTGAAGACACCGTGTCCATAAAGGACCTCGCCTCGGCAGGAAGCGACGACGATGACCCATCACCATCACCCCCAGAAGAACCTCCACCATCCCCAGAGGTATCCTCACCACCCACAGCAGTACCTGCAACAACCCCAGCACATGGGTATGCCCAGGAGGGCACCACGGACTCCCAGTCGGAACCCGAGGTACTGTTGCGACGTTCAGGAAGGACTATCACAGCCCCGGACAGACTAAATCTGTAGAAGGGGTGAATGTGATGAAATATATGCCTTCATCAGCCTATGTGTTTTACCTGTGTGTTTCACCTGCTTGTATTGTGTGAACCGCCCCCTTTTGTTCCTATTGTGTGTATTGGCTACGCCCCTGTCTTTTGCCATATAAAGGTCTCAGGAGCTGTATGAGTCATTCCTACCAGACGCCCGATGTGGGAAGACCTGTAATGCTGCTATGTTCTTAGTGATTAAAAGCTTTAGTTGAATCCTTTAAATTCCTTGTCTTTGAGTTATTGAAGGCACATCAAACTCTGTTTCTCTCTCTACAGATGTTGCCTGACCTGCTGAGTGTTTCCAGCATTTTCTGTTTTCATCAGATTTGCTGTCTGCTAGTGATTTAAAAAAATGACTGTACTTATTTTTTTAATGAAGATAGGTGACAAAATCTGCCAATTTTAAATGTTGAGTCCAGATATCACTGTACCTGAGCCAATGCTGGCATTCACTATCCCCCCCTGCCACCCCCAATCCCTGCTGTTAACTAGTTAGTGTTCCCTCTGTAGTTATGCAGAAAGTCTGATCCACCACATTCTGTCAGTAGTAAAGTGCTTTATCTGTGACCGGCAATGTATTTATAGCTAGCTGGTGGGTGGCTTGATTTTAAGTGTAGGAGTAATTATCCAGGGAATCCCCAGCTCCAGGATTTCATAGACATGAGCAGGTTTGTAACAGCATGATGCAGCTTCATAAAGCTGCAGTGTCTCAATGGCTGAGAGATATTTCCTTACATGAGAAACCTCCGTGAATGGCCAAAGCCCACAGTCCACAACCACACTGAGGTTGAAAAGGGTAGAGATGAGACGAGATAAATCAAGGAGAGGAAAGATTTTTCTCTATAGATGCCCGATAGGTACAGTACACATGAGGTGTGTTGTGCCTGTGAGGAAGTAGCTCCCTCTGTTTTTTCCCTGCCCCAAGCCTTGGAAACGGCCTGGGGGAGCTCCTGGTGCAGGACCACCCCTTGGCTGGACCTTGTGCTTAAAAGTAGTGGAGGAAACGCGAGTGCAGCTGCAGACCTGAGAGGCTGCAAACACCACGGCCCTTTGACTCTTGTTGGAAACCAGAGCCTGAAGGCCTCAAGTGCCTGGTTGTCTTTGGAGGATGGGGGTGTTAAATATAATTGAACACTTGCCTGCACCGTCTTAAGCCTGCCTCCTATCGCCTCTCCAGGAGGGGTCTGGGAGCAGGCCCTCGTGCCAACTTTGAACTGGTGCCCCTCTGACAGGCAAGGCAGCCCAACAAGCAGAATTAGAAGTTGAAGCAGGAGTCCCAGGACACCCTTTCCCAATTCATTTAAAGGCGAATGCCAGACCAATGCCCACGACAGGTGCAGGCCTGGTTATGTATCCTGCGAAATGACCAGGAAATCTTGGGGCAGCACAGACCTGACATAAGGGGGCCTTTGCTCTGCTCTCCTCTGCCCTCTGCCTGGGGGATTCCAATTCCCAGTTGTGGGAAGGTGAAACCAAAGCTTAAGATTTTAAAAGGCTAGAGATAGTAGGAGAAAGGGAACGGTGAGGGAATTCCATATTTTTGAGCTTCTGGAATGAATGAGTTGGAGGAGAAGACAAGTGCAACGACTCTTGATTCCAATACACGGAGGATGCATGGAAGATGGAATAGAATGTAGGTCAGGAGAGACATGAAGGTCCAGTGCATCAAACACCAGAGATAAAATAGATGAAAGGAAAGAAAGATTGCCAAAGGGAGAGAGAGAGGTTGGATTCTAGGGCGAAGAAGAATCATCTATTAGCAGACAAGCTTTTCCTTGTATCTGTCCATACATATAAGTACCTGCTTGTAGCCTAAATACTGTGGCAACAAGAGCAGGTCAGAAGCTGGGTATTCTGAGGAGAATGTCTCATCTCCTGACTCCCCAAAGCCTTTCCATCATCTACAAGGCACAAGTCAGGTAAGGCTTTGTGAAGTCATACACAGCCTCTGATCTGCTCTTGTTGCCACAGTATTTATGTGGTTGGTCCAGTTAAGTTTTTGGTCAATGGTGACCCCCAGGATGTTGATGGTGGGGGATTCGGTGATGGTAATGCCATTGAATGTCAAGGGGCGGTGGTTAGACACTGACTTGTCGGAGATAGTCATTGCCTGGCTCTTGTGTGGTGCGAATGTTACTTGCCACCTATCAGCCCAAGCCTGAATGTCATCCAGGTCTTGCTGCATGTGGACATGGACTGCTTCATTATCTGAGGAGTTGTGAATGGCACTGAACACTGTGCAGTCATCAGCGAACATCCCCACTTCTGACCTTATGATGGAGGGAAGGTCATTGATGAAGCAGCTGAAGATGGTTGGGTCTAGGACACTGCCCTGAGGAACTCCTGCAGCGATGTCCTGGGGCTGAGATGATTGGACTCTGACAATCACAACCATCTTCTTTTGCACTAGGTATGACTCCAGACAGTGGAGAGTTTTCCCCCCGATTCCCATTGACTTCAATTTTACTAGGGCGCCTTGATGCCACACTCGGTCAAATGCTGCCTTGATGTCAATCACAGGGTTTCCCATTACTTGAGTGGGCAAGTGCGCTATCTATGCATGCAGACTAGGAAGCCCAGGTTCAATCTCTGCTCAGTGCTGAGTTAGCTCTGATCTCAGCTTGGGCAAGAGTAGGAACACATAGGCACCTGGGCCAGGGAGCGGGGGAAATCAGCCAGGGTTCCTGATTGTATGCAGTGCCTCATGCTGAAATATATGGGTGCACTGAAGCGCTCAAGTCTCTGGAGTGGGACTTGACTCCACATATTTGTGACTCAGAGGTGAGAGTGCTCTCACTGAGCCAAGGCTGACACACGAATAACATCGATGCCTTTAAGGAGAAGCTAGATAAGTACATGAAGGAGAAAGAAATAGAAGCAGATGCAGATAGGGTGAGATGTAGTTGGGTGGGAGGAGGCTCGTGTGGAGCATAAACAGCAGCATTCGAAGATCTCCTTAACTGAGGTTCTGTCTTCAACGTGAGTGTCCTCAACTCCATCCCGCAGCATGCTACCTGCCACCACCTCAGCACAACCCCAGCCCGGCATTAGCTTGAAAAGGCCATCTGACAACTGAAGAACAACAAGGCCTCAGGAGCAGATGGAATCCCTGCCAAGGTGCTAAAACATGGCGGAGAAGCACTATTGGTGCGAATACATGAACTCATTTCTCTTATTTGGAAGGAGAGCATGCCAGGGGATCTCAGAGATGCTGTAATCATGACCATCTTCAAGAAAGGTGACATGTCCGATTACGGTAATTACAGAGGAGTCTCCCTGCTGTCTGCCACAGGGAAAGTCATCACAAGAATCCTCCTCAATCGCCTTCTCCCAGTGGCTGAAGAGCTCCTCCCAGAGTCGCAATGTGGATTCTGCCCACTATGGGGCACAATGGACATGATCTTCACCGCACGTCAACTACAAGAGAAATGCAGGGAACAGCACCAAGTACATGGCCTTCTTTGACCTCACAAAGGCCTTCAACACCATCAACTGTGAGGGATTATGGAGTGTCCTCCTCAAATTTGGCTGCCCTCAAAAGTTTGTCACCATCCTCGGCCTGCTTCACGATGACATGCAAGCCGTGATCCTGACCAATGGCTCCATCACAGACCCAATTCACGTACGGACCGGGGTCAAGCAAGGCTGTGTCATCACACCAACGCTCTTCTCGATCTTCCTGGCTGCAATGCTCCATCTCACCTTCAGTAAGCTCCCCGCTGGAGTGGAGCTAATCTACAGAACAAACGGGAAACTGTTCAACCGCCTTCGTCTCCAGTCCAGATCCAAGGTCGTCCCATCCTCTGTCATCGAATTACAGTATGCAGATGACACTTGCGACTGCGCACACTCTGAGGTTGAACTCTAAACCATTGTCAACACCTTCACCGAAGCGTACGAGAGCATAGGCCTTACACTAAACATCCGTAAGACAAAGGTTCTCTACCAACCTGCCCCCGCCACACAGTACTGCTCAAAATCCAAGACGAGGCCTTGGACAACGTGGACCACTTTCCATAACTCGGGAGCCTACTGTCAACAAGGGCAGGCGTCGATGATGAAGTCCAACACCGTCTTCAGTATGCCAGTGCAGCCTTCGGTCGCCTGAGGAAGAGAGTGTTTGAAGACCAGGACCTCAAACCCAGCACCAAGCTCATGATCTACAGAGCAGTATGCTTCAGAGGCATGGACCATGTACAGCAGGTACCTCAAAGCACCGGAGAGGTACCACCAACGTTGCCTCCTCAAGATCCTGCAAATCCATTGGCAGGATAGGCGCACCAATGTCACTGTTCTCGCTCAGGCCAACATCCCCAGCATCGAAGCTTTGACCATGCTCGATCAGCTCCGATAGATGGGTCACATTGTCCACATGCCCGATACGAGACTCCCAAAACAAGCGCTCTACTCGGAGCTTCGACACGGCAAGAGAGCCCCAGGTGGGCAGAGGAAACGCTTCAAGGACACCCTTAAAGCCTTCTTGAAAAGTGTAACATCCCCACCGACACCTGGGAATCCCTGGCACAAGACCGCACAAAGTGAAGGAGAAGTATCCGGGAAGGCACCGAACACCTCGAGTCTCTTCGCCGGGAGCAAGCGGAAACCAAACATAAACAGCGGAAGGAGCGCACGTCAACCCAAGCATCCCACCCACCCGCTCCTTCAACCACCGTCTTCCCCACCTGTGACAGAGACTGTAGGTTCCACATTGGGCTCATCAATCACCTGAGGATTCATTTTTAGCATGGAAGCAAGTCATCCTTGGTTCCGAGGGGCTGCCTAAAGTGAAGAAGAAACAGCAGCATGGACCAGTTGGTCCGAATGGCTTGTTTCTGTGCTGTAAATTCTATGTAAATGCATGGTTTTGCTTTTCTGTTGATAGCACTAACAACTAAACCGTCTCAGAACCTCTTTTGGGCTGCAATTGTACAGAGTGATGCTAATGTCTAACATGTCTGAAGTTCTTCTGTCCACAAAGGCATCGACTATGGGTTAATGTTCTTCCTAAAAAATCAGGCTTACTGAGGAGTCGGACCAACAAAGACCTACTCATGCAGCACCAGACGATTTTCAGACATCCGGGCGGCTGCCTATAGCAAACATTCGGCCTCTTGCCCCCGTCTGATTTAGGACCACTCGGGCAAATTGAACTGCCCTGAGCGGAGCAGGTGCTGGGCATGTTCTGCTCAGGCTTTGCTGGCGTGGATTCGGCCTAGCAAACAGTTGCCACCAAAAAGGTAAGTAACAAATGTTGTCTTTAATTTTAATGTGGACCCAGGAGGAGCACAATTGCTGCTCCTGTTTCCACAGCGCTGTTAACAACTGCTACCGGCCTCGATCGGCCCCCTCCTGCTGTCCTTCTTTCTCCCCTCACTGCCCCCCACCACTCTCCTAGGACTTACCCGGGCCACTGCCAGCGAGGGAAGCAGCCTCAATCTGTCTACAATCTTCCTGAAGGGCAAACTGCCTGTAGGAGGCACGACGGGTGCCTGGAATATTTAGATGATGCCCGAGGCCCAGCTTCCTGCCTCTTAATTCTGGCGCATGTTTGAACAATGCCGAATCTGTGCCTGAAAATGGGCTTGGATGAATTTCTACCCCTGTAAGTATGTATGGCCATCACTGGATTAGTTGCCTATATTGTGAAATATGTCTAACAGCAAGCACTCTATAGCGTAGTTTTTGAGTTCTCGAATGACCATCCAAAACTCTGCTGCCCGTATCCGAACCAATGTTCCCTCTAATTTTGTTTGGCACCACGCAGCCCCATGAAGAGTCTGCGCAGGCCATTCAAAATATCGTGTGTGTGCAGTTTTTATATTGAAAAGCCGACAAGCCCACTGCGCGGGTTCCCTGGAATGCCGCGTGGTTGCGTGACCCCGCAGTTTACAGGGAACATTGATCCTAACTCGCACCAAGTCCTGTTCACCCATCACTCCTGTGCTCGCTGACCTACGTTGGCTCCCAGTCTGTCAACACCTCGATTTTAAAATTCTCATCCTTGTTTTCAAATCCCTCCATGGCCTTGCCCCTCCCTATCTCTGTAACCTCCCTCCAGCCCTACAACCCTCCGAGATCTCTGTGCTCCTCCAATTCTGGCCCCTTGCACATCCCCGATTTTAATCGTTCCACCATTGGCAGCCGTGCTTCAGCTGCCTGGGTCCTAAGCTCTGGCATTCCCTCCCTAAACCTCTCTCTCCTCCTTTAAGATGCCCCTTAAAACCACCTCTTTCAACTATCCTAATATCTCCTTATGTGGCTCGGTGCCAAATTTAGTTTGGTAATCACTCCTGTAAAGCGCCCTGGGGTTAAATGTGCTATACAAATGCAAGCTGCTGTTTTTGAGTAGATTTTAAGATTCCTCAAATGGGATGAGGAACCACTGCAAATATGCATCGGGAAGTCGCTGCGATTTTCCAATGTGCCTTCACGATGTGCGAGGTACTTGGTTACGTGCATAAAATCTACCCTTGTATAGTCTGAGAGAGTAAACTTCTTGTATAAAATGAAATTACATAAAGAAAGGCTGATAAAGAAATTTGATCGGTGCTTATTGAAATATTTGTTACTGATACTGGAGTGTAATTTCTTTATGTTTCGGAAAATACTTTATACCAAACTGTTGGTATTTTACTCAGTTCATGATAAGTGAGTGAATTTGTGTGGGGGGCAAGATTAATAGCCAGAGAGGAATTGACTGTGTGTAGATATTATAGGATGGGGGGAGATATTCCCATTGAAGGAAGATATCTATATCACTATGACATCAAATCAGTGACCTTACTCAATGGCACCACAGCACAGCTCTATTAGCAGTTCTAATGGGAATATTCAGCAGCCTGAATGCTTAGCAGCCTTCAAAGCAAAGCAAAGCTTGTGAGTAACGCAGTAAATCAGCTGCGAATCATTCCTCTCCATCTTCTCCATGAAGCTGTAATTTGGAAATGGGCTCGAATGTCACACGCACGCAAAGACTGTCTCTGTGAATTTGTGGGGTAAGTATGTCACAGCGAGAGGCTTGCGAGATGAGAGGCTGTTTTTTTATTGTTCCTGATAGGTAAGGAGCCTTAAACAGTATACAGTGCATCAGGGTGCATTAAGGTAAGAGTGAAGGGCTTGTGTGGTATCTGGCCTTGGGAGAATGAAGTCACATTCATCTTAAAAAAGAGCTGGTTGTCAGGCCTTTTGTTAAGCAGCCAAAAGGAGGCTTAAAGGTGAATTCTACAAAAACAATTCAAATTATATGATTAAGTGTTACAGTTAATTCACAGCTGGCACCTGCAAACCAAAATATCAACTGGTGTTTTAAATACAAATTCAAGAGATCCCATGTTGTACACAGGAGATGAACCCTTTTTTAGTTATTATATCTCGGCAATTTTTTGTGCTAATCTGAGTGAATATAGTGCTGTGGAAACAACTTTGCTCCATTCTCCAGTCTTCCCTGCTTCCTACAGCCTTTCGGCTTTTCAAACCCCTTGGCGTGCCTGAATCTTGACTTCTTTACCTTGTCTTCTCCTTTTCTCTTTTCAACCTTGTGAGCACCCTGCACAATGGGGTCTTGAGTTTCACCTTGCTTGTCCAACAACTTGCACACACATGCATCATCCAGCAGGTGCGGTCCCATGGGCGGCAGCACTCTGGTACACTGGCCAGGCGACCATTTTTATTGTGTTAGCCCAGGTAGTCAGTGTCAACAGGCTCTTTCACCTGGGGAAGGCGGGGGCTTTGTGGGAGTGGGTAGCCTCTCTCGCAAGTACAAGAGAAAGCTGGTCATCTGATGGGCAATCCTTGGTGTGATGAAATATTTCCATTCATCACTGCCTGTGACTGAGATCGGTTTCAGTGTCATTTCCCTTCCCCCAGACCTCATTGTATTGTGTACTGGAATGTGCTGTATTGTATACTGGAATGTGCTGGAATGTGCTGTGTGTAGGGCTCCGCCCATACCTGGCCCCGTTTGGGGCTAGACTGAAGCTAGCTTACAATCTCCAGAAGGACGACATCTCTCTCGCTTACGTGTTTCGTTCTAAGTTAATAAAAGCCTTGTTTTGTTCTGCTACCTTCGAGTCTCGGAATTATTGAGGCACATCAATTTTATTAACTTATTTTTTCAACACTATGGATCAACTCCTGAAACCCGAACGTTTGGATTTGGATCAACATGCTCCGGACGCATCAGCACGCTTCGGACACTGGTTTGAGTGTATGGAATTCTTCCTGGACAATTCCGCAGCCGTCAAAGACGCTACGGACGCTGCAAGGATGAGACTCGGAATTCTGCGGAATTGGGTAAGCCACCGGGTTTACCCTCTCATCCAAGACGCCGAGACGTACCTGGCCGCCTGCGACATCTTAAAGGCGCATTACCAGCAGCCTACGAATGAGGTGTATGCTAGGCACCTGCTCGCCACCCGCGCACAGCGACCTGGGGAATCGGTGGAGGAGTTCCTAAGCACCCTGAAAATGCTTGGCAAAGACTGCAAGTGCCGAGATGTAAAAGCCGCGGTGTACACTGACGAGCTTGTTCACGATGCCTTCATCACAGGCCTCAGCTCCACTTACATCCGGCAAAGACTGCTGGAAAAAACGGGGTTGGACCTGAAACAGGCTGCGGACACCGCGCGATCCCTGGATGTGGCCCAGAGAAACTCGGACGCCTACTCTTCAGCCCGCGCCGTCCACGCCGCCACGTGTGCACCGAGGGCGCCGCCATCTTGGAAGGCATCTTCCCCGCCCGACAGCCCGACACCGGCTGGGCCCCGCTCTCCCCCCAGAAGCCCTACGACAGCCGCGACGCGTCAGGGACCCAACTGCTACTTCTGCGGGCAGCCAAAGCACACCAGAAACCTGTGCCCGGCGAAAGGCACCACCTGCTTTAAGTGCGGTAAGAAGGGGCACTTAGGGAAGGTGTGCAGAGGGAACCCCGCCGGAAAACCCGCCACCGCCGCGTGTGCGCCGTGGGAGCGGCCATCTTGGACGCCATCTTGCCCGACCTCGTGGGGTCCGCCATCTTGTGAGCAGACAGCGTGGACGCCATCTTGTATCGATCAGGGCCCTACAGTGGCATCGGTCACAGTGGACCAGACCAGGCCGCACCCGCTATCCAGATCAATGGTGGACATCGAGGTAAACGGGTGCCGGGTTAAATGCTTAATTGACAGTGGAAGCACGGAGAGCTTTATCCACCCAGAACTGGCACAACAACTCTCCCTAAAGGTGGTCCCTACTCAGGGTACCATCTCTATGGCTGACAAAACCCAGACATCGACCATTCTGGGTTACTGCACGGTACAATTGTGCGTTAACGGAACTGTATATGATAATTTTAAAGTATTAATCATGAAGAATCTATGTGCGAGCGTGATCTTGGGCCTGGATTTCCAGTGCAACCACCAAAGCATCACGCTCAAGTACGGTGGGTCCCAGCCGCCCCTCACAGTGCGCGGTCTGGCTACCCTGAAGGTAAAGCTGCCTTCGCTATTCGCGAACCTTACCCCTAACTGCCGGCCAATAGCGACCAAAAGCAGGAGGTACAGCTGGGAGGACAGGCGGTTTATCGCGACCGAGGTAGACAGGCTCCTGAAAGAGCGCATTATTGAATGCAGCAACAGCCCGTGGCGCGCCCAAGTGGTAGTGGTAAGGGGTAGCGAGAAGAAACGGATGGTGATCGACTATAGTCAAACGATCAACAGGTACACCCTACTAGACGCCTACCCGCTACCCCGCATATCAGAAATGGTGAACCAAATCGCCCAATACCGGGTGTTCTCCACCATCAACCTCAAGTCAGCGTACCACCAGCTCCCTATCAGACCAGAGGACCGCCCGTACACCGCCTTCGAGGTGAACGGACGCCTCTACCAATTCCTCAGAGTCCCCTTTGGGGTGACGAATGGGGTCTCGGTCTTCCAGAGGGAGATGGACCGCATGGTCAATGACCACCACTTGCAGGCAACCTTCCCCTACCTCGACAACGTCACCATCTGCGGTCACAACCAGCAGGATCACGACTCGAACCTCGAGAGGTTCCTGAAAACCGCACAAAAACTCAACCTCACCTACAACGAGGACAAGTGCGTTTACAACACCACGCGCCTCTGCATACTAGGCAGCGTGGTGGAGAATGGGGAAATCGGACCAGACCCCGACCGATTGCGCCCCCTACGGGAGCTGCCCCTGCCCAACACTCCCAAAGCCCTGAAAAGATGCCTGGGGTTATTTTCTTATTATTCCCAATAGGTCCCCAACTACTCCGACAAAGCCCGCCCCCTCTTGAAAGCATCCTCTTTCCCGCTCTCTGCTGAGGCCCACGCCGCCTTCAAAAGCATTAAGCAGGATATTGAGCAGGCCACGCTACAGGCAGTGGACGAGAACACTCCATTTCAAGTGGAAAGTGATGCGTCTGACTTCGCCTTGGCGGCCACCCTCAACCAGGCGGGGCGGCCCGTAGCTTTCTTCTTGAGGACCCTCCAAGGGCCCGAGATCAGACATTCCTCAGTGGAAAAGGAGGCCCAAGCCATCGTGGAGGCAGTGCGCCACTGGCGCCACTACCTAGCCAGCAAACGCTTCACCCTACTTACCGACCAGCGGTTGGTAGCGTTTATGTTCAATAATAAACAGAGGGGGAAGATTAAAAATGATAAGATTCTTAGGTGGCGGATCGAGCTCTCCACCTTCGAGTACGACATCATTTACCGGCCAGGGGCCCTTAACGAATCCCCTGACGCCCTCTCACGAGGGATGTGTGCCAGCGCCACCGGGGATCGGCTACAGACCCTCCACAACGACCTCTGCCACCCAGGGGTCACACGGCTGTTCCACTTCATAAAGTCCCGCAACTTACCCTACTCGATTGAGGAAGTTCGGTCCCTGACCAGGAACTGCCGCACTTGCGCTGAGTGCAAGCCTCGGTTCTACCGCCCAGATAGAGCCCACTTAATCAAAGCTACACGGCCCTTTGAGCGGCTCAGCTTAGATTTCAAGGGCCCCCTCCCGTCCGTCGACCGCAATGTTTACTTCCTGAACATTGTGGATGAATACTCCCAGTTCCCATTCGCCTTCCCCTGCCCAGACATGACCAGCGCCACGGTCATTAAATGCCTCAACAGCCTGTTCTGCCTGTTCGGTATGCCGAGCTACATCCATACGGATAGGGGGGCATCCTTCATGAGTGAAGAGCTACGCCAGTACATGCTGTCCAGGGGGATCGCCATGAGCCGTACCACCAGCTACAACCCCCGGGGTAACGGCCAAGTGGAGCGAGAGAACGGGACAGTATGGAAAGCAGTCACTCTAGCTCTAAGGACCAAGGGCCTCCCTATCTCCTGCTGGCAGGAAGTCCTCTCGGATGTGCTCCATTCGATACGGTCGCTATTGTGTACGGCCACTAATACCACGCCTCATGAACGAATGTTTGTCTTTCCCCGGAAATCCACCTCAGGCGTATCCATGCCGTCATGGCTCTCCACCCCAGGTCCGGTGCTCGTGCGAAGGCATGTGAGGGGCCACAAGACGGACCCTCTCGTGGAGCCAGTACACCTACTCCACGCCAACCCCCAATACGCATATGTCCGGCACGCCGACGGAAGGGAGGACACCGTGTCCATAAAAGACGTCGCCCCAGCCGGCATCGACAACAACCACGGCAATAGCGGCAACGACGATCACAGCAACTCTTACCCACCCACTACTCTTTCATCACCCCCGGAAGAACACCGACCAACGGCACCCCCACCAACTACCCCTTCAACAACCCTGGCGGCACCCCCGGCAGAGACCCAGGAGGCTACCGGGGACACCCAGCCGACACCCGCGGCACCGCAACAGCCACGTCGGTCGCAGAGGACTATCAAACCCCCGAACAGACTAAATCTATAGAAGGGGTGAATGTGATGAAATATTTCCATTCATCACTGCCTGTGACTGAGATCGGTTTCAGTGTCATTTCCCTTCCCCCAGACCTCATTGTATTGTGTACTGGAATGTGCTGTATTGTATACTGGAATGTGCTGGAATGTGCTGTGTGTCGGGCTCCGCCCATACCTGGCCCCGTTTGTAAGCTAGCTTCAGTCTAGCCCCAATCTCCAGAAGGACGACATCTCTCTCGCTTACGTGTTTCGTTCTAAGTTAATAAAAGCCTTGTTTTGTTCTGCTACCTTCGAGTCTCGGAATTATTGAGGCACATCACTTGGCAACCACCCGGCCTCCAGCTTCCCTCTCTGTTCGGGTGTTGCTTCTTTCTCTCTATTAGCTAGTGACCACAGTATCATGGAATGACCCACTGGGCCCAACAAGTCTGCACTGGTGTTTTTCTCCACATGAGCCACCCAGTTTAATCACAGTCTTCTGCTTGCTCGGTAAACTCAGCACAGGGCAGGGATCGGATGGTGGCTTTATTAACACATTAGGGAGCACATTTACCCACTGAGGACAGGGAGAACTTGAAAATACATTTTATTGAGACTATCTGAAAAATATTTACAACGAAAACTGAGTTGCACCTGCCGTACCATTTCCATTGTCACTTCTAATGTCAGCCATGGCTCAGTTGGTAGCACCCTCACCCCTGAGTCAGAAGGTCGTGGGTTCAAA
Organism: Somniosus microcephalus; assembly: GCF_052327205.1. Taxonomy (NCBI): domain Eukaryota; kingdom Metazoa; phylum Chordata; class Chondrichthyes; order Squaliformes; family Somniosidae; genus Somniosus; species Somniosus microcephalus. The sequence goes on along the minus strand of NC_140999.1, from coordinate 53,545,211 downwards.
TTCCTCTCCAGAGACTTGAGCACAATAAATCTAGGCTGACACTCCAGCGCAGTACTGAGGGAGCGCTGCACTGTCGGAGGTGCCGTCTTTCAGCTGAGATGTTAAACCAACTCCCTGTCTGGCTTCTCAGGTTGATGTAAAAGATCCCATGGCACTATTTTGAAGAAGAGCAGGGGAATTCTCCCCGGTGTCCTGGCCAATATTTATCCCTCAACCAACATCACTAAAAACAGATGATCTGGTCATTATCTGCTGTTTGTGGGAGCTTGCTGTGCGCAAATTGGCTGCCGCTTTTACTACTTTACAACAGTGACTACACTTCAAGAGTACTTCATTGGCTGTAAAGCACTTTGGGATGTCCGGGGGTCATGAAAGGCGCTATATAAATGCAAGTCTTTCTTTTTTCCCCCTTATTTCACTGTTAAACAGCACAGACCCTACATTCACCAGCTCACACTCTCACCCACTTTCTTGCTTGTGTCAAAGCATAGTTGTAAAATGATTCTGTCCAGGACTGAGACTGGGCATTCGTGTAGAAATTTCTAATAGGCGTACGAGTTCTTTCAGAAACAGCACAAACGTCGCCTCAGATGTCAATTCACATCAGCGTTAGCAATTGCACGCTGGGCTCGGGCCCATGGGGCATTTGAGTTTGAACAATGAAGTACATGTCAAGAAGCACAGCACCTCTGATAGGTAATGTAGCCCATAAGTGAACATTACTTAATCATTTTTTTCTTTAGATTCATGCAAAGGACACTGTGAGTAAGGAAAGAGGAACTGTACTCGTATGAATCACTGCAGAATGCTAAATGCTTTTAATGTACATGAACTCTCAGTTGAAATCTCAGTACGCCCTCAGCTATAATTCGGCTTTTCCTGTGCCCTACTCAGCTTGCCTTTTTTCCTATTTATATTCACAGAACAATATGGAAACAATGAAGTTGCTGATATTTCGGTAACCAGTACAGAATTTTATTTGTGTCCCACTCACTTCATTAGCCAGCGATGGCATCTTAAGGTACCTTTCAGAATCAGACTGAGTCAAGCACAGAACTAATGGGATGCCCAGAGCCCTATTGAAGCAGCCAGTGCATGTTGTTTCTCTTCCGCTGCTACAACATTTTTCTTGAAAAATGCAGGAATCGTGGTAAATGTTTGATCACGAGTTGCTCCCTTATTTTGTGTCTCTGAACAGCTCTTTAATTTTACTGCAAAATATTTAGGGCGGGGTGTTTGAAGTTTTATATAAGCCACCTTGATGCCCCAAGTGACAAGTCATCTCGGCTGCGGTAGCTGTGTGGGAAGCAATGAATGTGAAAAGGGCACCAGGTGAATGCAGGATAATTGCTTACCAGCAGAGAGGGAAAGATGGGAGTTGAAGCACAATGTGCCTATTTCGGTCATTATCAAGTTCTGCTGTGCATGGGCAGAGGCAAGCTGCCTACATTGTTGTTCACCTAGAAGGCCATGTAACACGATTGAGTGTTATCCCTTGATACCCTTACTTAACTAAAATATATCGATCTCAGTCTTGAGAATTTCAATTAACCCTGTAACCACAGCCTTTCCACTAACCTCTGTGTGAAAAAGTGCTTCCTGATTTCACTCATAATATGGCCTATCTCTAATTTTAAGATTGTGCCCTCTTGTTCTGGATCCCCTCCATCAGAGGAAATCGTTTCTTTGAATCTAGCCTATCAAATCCTTTTATTATTTTAAACACCTTAATTAGAGATCCCTGGAAAATAACACTTACCACAATCTGCCAATTAGAGTGCATTCCCTTTATCACTACTCTTGTCTCCTACCTTCCAACCAATTACCATATAAACTACATCCATAGACTCTCCCCTATCCCTCATGCTACTGACCTCAAACATTCAACTAGATTAGTCAGACATGACCTCCCTTCACAAACCCATGCTGGCTCTTTTTGATCAGCTCACACTTGTCCATGTGCTCAATCATTCTGTCCCTGAGGAAAGATTCCAGTAACTTCTCCATAACTGATGTTAACCTGACAGTCTGTACTTTCCTGGTTTCTGCCTCCCTCTCTTAAATAATCGAGTGACATATGCGATTTTCCAGTTTCCAAAACTGGGGAGCTTTGGAAAATTATGACTAGCGCATCTCCAATTTTCTCACCTGGAGTTGAAACCATCAGGTCCTGGAGATTTGTCAATCTTGTCCCATTATTTTCTCCATTTCCATTTTTTACTTGTATTAAATCCAATAAGTTAATGGGCCCACATTCCCCTTTACCATTCTCTTTCTCTTAATATATTCATAAAAACCTGTACTGTTAGCTTTGATATCTCTTGCAATTTTTTTTCATATTCCCTTTTAGCACCTCTTTCTTTGTATTCCTATGTTGCTTTATATCTCCTGGTTGCTTGGCAATGGAAAAGGGCACCGACAGTGGACAAGGGAATCAGCAACACATAATTGAGATTGGCCCCTGTGGGTAGCCTCTCTCTGGTAACTAGGGAATAGCATATCTTTTGAGAGAGGAAGAATTTAAGCCAAGAGAAAGAATGACACATATTGAAAACTGACTTTAAAGGATACCAATCCAGAATTCATGTAAAAATGCATTTCTACTGGTTATTGTTTGAGTTTTGTTAGGATTTCATTGGATTCTTCAGTGGTATTGGGGGGTTTACATTGCAATATTAAAACTGGACTGTTTTGACCTGTTTCCATGGCTGCAAAACCACCAGGGCACTACTAGCCAGGAAAGGAGAAGCATTGAGATAAATGTACCTGCTATAGTGGTTGAATGTTGAAGCCATGCAATTGCTTTTTTTTTTGCCCAACCCATGCCTCTTGCCCGCTCCCAACACCACCCTCTGCTCAGTTTTGCACCTGGTAAATGATGGGGACCCCAAGAGCAAAAACATTGATGGCACAGCACAATTACCCAACTTTTGCATCCTTGCCTTTCTGATGGTCTATGAAGCAGTCATGTTTTCTTTTTGCATTCCATCTCGTATTTCCCTCTATAAGCTATCAGCATCTTGCAACCTCTTTTAATTTGGGGTAGGCAATCAAATCAGCTGTGGACCATTACCTTGATTTGAATGCTCCTTTCTTCTCAGTTGGCATATGCCTTTCCTCACTCCTCTGTGAGATACTGTGATTCTATCATCCATGTGGTATTTTATCCAGCAGTTCATCTGGGGAATGCCAAAATCCCTCACATGCATCACTGATGTACATGATTGTCAGGAAGACCTGGATCTGGATTCAAGAGCCATCTGATTTCGCAAGAGCACAGCACAACTGCTACTAAAAACGAACAAACAAGCTTGGGCTCTGATCAGATTGAAAAGCCAAGCTTGTTCATCACAGAGTCAGATTGGGGTTTCCAAAGCTCTTAATCAAGTAGCGCTATTGTACATTTTAAATTGCCTCTAAAGTTCCAAAGTTCTGCCAACTAACCTGAATAAAGAAACTCGTTCATTGGAATTCCCTTTTCTCCACCAATAGGATTCCTATCATCTCACCCTCTGTTTTTCATTTGGTGGCCTTTTGGGTTCTAGTTGGTTCTAGAGTTTCTACAGACCTTAAGGATGAGGACAGGGTAGGTCCTATTGTTGTCTATGGTCTTGCACTACCAAACACATCTTACTCTGATTTATATGCACTCCATCTGACTTTGCTCCCCACTGAGGCTAACATTGTGGTCACTGCTGAGGTTAAGGGGTTGATTTTAACCCTACCTGCCCAGCGTAACTGAGTGGGTAGGCAGTTAAACTCAACCAGGTGTCTTATCCGCCAATATTCTGGACCCTGAGGTCTTCAATTTTAACCTGCTCTTCTGAGCAGGCGGCAATGCACCCATCTGAAGCTGATGGGTCTTTCGTTAAGTATGCAGATCGGGGTCATCCGATGACATCTTCGGGCCCTGATCATTATTTTAACACTAACCTCAGCGAGGAAGATGCTGCAGCTCTCCCGCCAGATATCATCAGGTGGGAAGAGGGTCGGAAGCAGAAGTGGTCATTCGAGATAAGTAATTTATTTCTCTTTGTGGGGCCAGGAGGAGCAGGATGCAAATGAGGAAAGTTTAGGCCTGCCCTGCCCTGAACTCCCCCTCCCTTCCTTACTGCGAGACATCCCCCAGAACCCCCGGCGCCCACACTGAGTGCTGACATGGGGGCCAATGCCACCCACAATTCCGCAGGCCGGCAGCTGCTTCTCGGTCACTTCTTGCCCGTTCCTCCAGGCAGGAAGTTGGTTGGTGACATGTTAACGGGGCCTGGTGCTTAAAATCGACGTGGCCCCATTTTTCCACGGGCAGGAATCGAACTGAAACCAGCCGGCAGTTAAAATCCCTCCCAAGTGTGGATTTAATAGTTGGACAGACGAACATCTTGTTTTCATTAGGAGGACCATGTCGGAGGAGTAATTATATCAGAGAACCGCAAGAAGAATGAGTTTGGATATCAGTTTGTCCAAATTTAGGTTACTGGAGCTTGAGCACTGAAGAGTAAATGCAAAGGAATTCGTTACTAACATAGATTTAGTACAGTCAGTCACAGGCTGAAACATGCTCTTAAATAGAATGGTCTTCTTAGGCTTCAAATCAGCTTTGAGGCTTTCAATGACTCCTGTTGTTCTTCTAAGTTGAACACACTAAGTTTTATGTAGTCCATTATCAGAGGTGCCATCTTTCATGTGAGACCTTAAACCAAGGCTCCGTCTACCCATTAAGGTGAGCGTAAAAGAGCCAAGCCATTGTTTGGAGGAAAGCAGGGAGCACTCCCCACATCCTGGCCATTCCTCCCTCCAACAACAAAACTGAAGACAGATTACTGGTCACTCAGCTCATTCACTGTTTGTGGAATCTTGCTGATTACTGATATAACAGCAATAGTAACTCATTGCTTGTGAAGTGTTTCGGGACATCCTGAGGATGTGATAGGGCACGATAGAAATGCCAACTGATTTTTTTATGTAGTCCAGGGTAGAAGTTTTGTATTATTCAGTTATCTCTCAATACTTGTGCAACACAGAGGGTCAAATGTGGAAAAACCATGGACATCTCACTCACAGGGATAAGCTTGATAGCACGTGGAACAATTAGACTACCATGCACAATAATAAAACCAAGGCCTATCATTAACTAGGATTATCCTAGATTCACCAAGATACTTTTGTAATGTCCTCCATTTCCTTCCAGGACTTCCAGAACATTCAGTCCTATTTTAACATCTGAAATAAATCAACATCCAAACTATTTACCACAACAACAGTAAATCACACATCGTAATATATGGCTTGTTTCAACAGAATAAATGGAGTTGATGCAGCATTGACATTCTGTCCGTAGATGCCACTAGTATGTTAAGTAAATACTATATTGTAGCTCATTTACAAGGCTTTCAGGGACAGAAAATCTTTACCACAGCCCACTTTCCTCCCCTCAGTTCTGGTCTCCTGATAATTGGACATGGGGGCATGAAGAGATTCCTGTTTTAGGAAGCCCCGACCTGTATAATGCTGTTACTGAGTGTTTTTAATTAATATGAGCCAATAACAAACAGTTGTGGCTAGATTTCTAACATACACCATCAGTTTTCAGCACAATATACCTGGCAGAAAAATAGAAGTATTTAGGTATGTGCAAATTGTGGGAAGAGGGGTGGGTGGGGGGAAGGAGGAGAGAGGGGAGAAAGAGAACGAGAGAGAGAGATGTGATTACTACCCTAACCACAATTTTACTTTCAAAGGGATTGTAGCCTCATTCACATTTATGTGTTGTTGCACAAAGGTTTCAGTGTTGCTCTATGGTTGGTAGGAGATGTGCTTTGAATGGAAAACCACAGGTAAAGTCTGAGCTGTGTTCTGATAGGAAATCCTTCTCTAATCTCTATCTTTATTACAATCTTCTTGCTCCCTCTTATTGCCCTATCTGGCCTTCTTTCATCAACCCTCCATGAGGTTCAACTCATCCAAATGCTGCAGCCCATGGCCTAATGAGATCAAACACTCCCAGCAGCTCCACGCATCCCTTGTGGCCCCAATGTGTTGATTTCAAAATTCTAAGCTTTATTTTCAAATCTCTCCACAGCCTACTTTAGTTACCTTCTGCCCACACCCTCTGTTTGTCCAACATCGATCTTCTCCTCACTCCTTGCTCCATCCACTCCACAACTGGCACTGCTCCACTGCTCTGGATTTCTTTACCCACTTCCCTCCACTTTGCCACCGCCCTTCCTTCTTTCAAAAGCATTCCTGTTCAACCATCCTTGTGGTTCCCTATTGCAGCCTCTCCATATGAAAATGACGGGGGAGGACTAAACACTTACACACCCTCCCTTCAGCCCCACCTACTGCAGCCATGTAATCTCATGGGAGAGGCAAAAAAAAAATAATCCAGGGCCAATAAGGGAGAAAATTACTCTGGAATATTCTTCTCCGACCCCTTTAGGTGCTCAAAACCAGTCCTGCAGAATGCATGGGCCAAGTATTATCTATAAATTTCCCTTCCCTTCCCCCATACTCAGTATTGCACTCACTATTCTCTTGGTTCTGGTATCACTGGACACATCCATAATCAGACCTCCAGTCCTCTAGGGCCTGGAGAGCACCTTTACAACCTAATATTTAATTACACGATTGCATTATAGAATCTTAGGGGGAGAAATTTGGTATCGCCCTGTTTGGGGCGCTAACTTTTAAAAGTTGAAAAAATCAATTTTTGAGTCATCTGAACATTTTGAAATTGTGCCCTGTACACCCAAGTCTAAATCATTAATATATATCAAGAAAAGCAGTGGTCCTAGTACCAACCCCTGGGGAACACCACTGTATACCTTCTTCCAGTCCGAAAAACAACCGTTCACCACTACTCCCTGTTTCCTGTCACTTAGCCAATTTCGTATCCATGCTGCCACTGTCCCTTTTATTCCATGGGCTTCAACTTTGCTGGCAAGCCTATTATGTAGCACTTTATCAAACACCTTGTGGAAGTCCATGTACACCACGTCAACCGCATTGTCCTCATCAACCCTCTCTGTTACCTCATCAAAAAACTCAATCAAGTTCGTTAAACACGATTTGCCTTTAACAAATCCATGCTGGCTTTCCTTAATTAATCCACACTTGTCCAAGTGACTGTTAATTTTGTCCTGGATTATCATTTCTAAAAGCTTCCCCACTACCGTGGTTAAACTGACCGGCCTGTAGTTGCTGGGTTTATCCTTACATCCTTTTGTAACATTTGCAATTCTCCAGTCTTCTGGCACCAGCTCTATATCCAAGGAGGATTGGAAGATTATGGCCAGTACCTCTGCAATTTCCACCTTTACATCCCTCAGCATCCTAGGATGCATCCCATCCGGTCCTGCTGACTTATCTACTTTATGTACAACCAGCCTTTCTAGCAACTCCTCCTTATAAATTTTTATCCCATCCAATATCTCAACTACCTCCTATTTCACTATGACTTCGGCAGCATCCTCTTCCTTGGTGAAGACAGATGCAAAGTACTCATTTAGTACCTCAGCCATGCCCTCTGCCTTCATGAATAGGTCTCCATTTTTGTCCCTAATGGGCCCCACCCCTCCTCTTACTACCCGTTTACTATTTATATGCCTATAGAATACTTTTGGATTCCCTTTTATGTTAGCTGTCAATCTATTCTCATACTCTCTTTTTGCCCCTCTTATTTCCTTTTTCACTTCCCCTCTGAACTCTTTATATTCAGACTTGTATTCTCAACCTGACATCTGCCATATGCCCCCTTTTTCTGCTTCATCTTACTCTCTATCTCTTTCTTCATCCAGGGAGCTCTGGCTTTGGTTGCCCTACTTTTCCCCCTCGTGGGAATGTACCTCGACTGTACCCGAACCATCTCCTCTTTAAAGGCAGGTTCGATTACAGTTTTGCCTGCCAATCTTTGATTCTAGTTTACCTAGGCCAGATCCATTTTCAACCCACTGAAATTGGGTTTCCTCCAGTTAAATATTTTTACTCTAGATTGCTCCCTGTCCTTTTTCATAGCAAGTCTAAACCCTATGATACTGTGATCACTGTTCCCTAAATGTTTCCCGACTGACACTTGCTCTACTTGCCCCACCTCATTCCCCAGAACCAGATCCAGCAATGCCTCCTTCCTCGTTGGGCCGGAAATGTAGGGCGCTATCTTGCCAGCCCTGAGGAGGCGGGTATGGAGGCGTGACTGCCTGGAAAATGGCAGAATTTGGGGGCGGGTGTCCAACCCACCCCCAAACCGCCTCCGTGCCATCTTGTGAGGAGGCGGGTAGCCAACCCGCATCGGGTCCCATCTCCTTGGAGGCGGGAAGGGGATTACAGCCACTTAACTGCCTGTTAACAGGTAGTTAGCAGGCAGATAAGAGGATTATCCCCATTTTGCCCACACAAGTGTAGGCTTCCCGAAGGCTCCAAACCCCGCCAGGGTCACTGAGGCGAGTAATGGGTCTGCGGGGGTCGGAGGGGTCCAAAAGAGCACTGTGAAGGTAAGTGATGGGTGCAAGTGTGGCGAGGTGAGTATGTGAGGTAAGTGGAAAGTGTTAGGAAAAGTTTACTTACCTTTGTTTCTTCCTGCAGGCTTCAATCGGTGGGAATGCGGAGAGTCTCGCACCTCCGCGGCAGAGATGACAGATGGCCGCTGCACTCTCCAATGCAACAACCATCTAATTTCTGCAAAAGAAAGAGGTTTGATGAGGTCTTGAATTCAAGAACTCATCAAACTACAGAGAATGTCAGTGTTTGACAGCTTCACAGAGCTGTCAAACAATGACAATTCATCTGTCAAAAATATGTTGACGTTCTCTGTTCTATGAGGAGCGATTGAGTAGAATGGGCCTACATTCTCTAGAGTTTAGAAGAATGAGAGCTGATCTCATTGAAACATACAAAATTCTTACAGGGCTTGACAGGGTAGATGCAGGGAGGATGTTTCCCCTGGCTGGGGAGTGTAGAACCAGGGGTCACAGTCTCAGAATAAGGGGTCGGCCATTTAGGACTGAGATGAGGAGAAATTTCTTCACTCAGGGGGTGGTGGAAGGATAATACAGGAAAGTGGAGATGAGGTAGAAATCAGCCATGACCTTATTGAATGGCGGAGCGAACAGCCTACTCCTGCTCCTATTTCTTATGTTCTTATGTTCTTGACCCCTCCAGGACATCCTCTCTCTCCAGCAGAGTAATATTCTCCTCAATCAATACTGCCACCCCACCTTCTTTCTTTCCTTCCCTATCTTTCCTGAACACCTTATATCCAGGAATATTTAGTACTCTATCCTGCCCTTTTTTGAGCCAGGTCTCCATTATCGCCACGCCATCATCTTCTCATGTGGCTATTTGCACCTGCAGCTCACCAACCTTATTTACCACATTTTGTGCATTCACACACATGCGCTTTAAACCTATCTTAGATCTTCTTGTATTCTCTCTTAGTCTGACCCCACCTAATACCGTACTATTTCTTACTCTAGTGCTTTCTGTCTCTCCCAATCCTTTGTGCACCTTGCTTCTCCTTTCTAATGCTACATCCTGGTGCCTATCCCCCTGGCAAATTAGTTTAAACCTCCCCAACAGCACTAGCAACCACCCCCCCCCTCGTGTGGATATTGGTCCCGGCTCTATTGAGGTGCAACCCGTCCGGCCTGAACAGGTCCCACCTCCCCCAGAACCAGTCCCAATATCCCAGGAATCAAAGCCCTCCCTCCTGCATCATCTCTCCAGCCACGCATTCATCTGCTCTATCCTCCTATATCTACACTCACTAGCTCGTGTCACTGGGACTAATCCGGAGATTACTACTTTTGAGGTCCTGCTTTTTAATCTCTTTCCTAGCTCCCTAAAATCTACCTGCAGGACCTCATCCCTCTTTCTACCTATGTTGTTGATACCAATATGGACTACGACTTCTGTCTGTTCACCCTCCCCCCCTCAGAATGTTCTTCAGCCGCTCAGTGACATCCTTGACCCTGGCACCAGGGAGGCAACATACCATCCTGGAATCACATCTGCGGCCACAGAAATGCCTGTCTGTTCCCCTAACTATCGAATCCCCCAACACTATTGCTTTCCCGATCTTCCTCCTCCCCCCCCCCGTACAGCTGAGCCACCCGTGGTGTCATGAGCTTGGCTCTAGCTGCATTCCCCAGCGGAACCATAGCCCTCACCAGTATTGATTGGAGAGCGAGATGCACTCAGGGGACTCCTGCACTACCTGCCTAGTCCTCCTTGTCTGTTTGACCGTCACCCATTCCCTCTCTGCCTGCACACGCTTAGGCTGCGGGGTGACCACCTCCTGAAGCATGTTATCCATGTAGTTCTCAGCCTCACGAATGCACTGTAGTGATGCCAGCTGCTGCTCAAGCTACGAAATCTGGAGCTTAAGCTCCTCCAGCCGACGACACTTCCTGCACATGTGATTGTTCAGGACACGGGAAGCGTCCTGAAGTTCCCATGTGACACAAGATGTGCATTCCAAGGGACCGAGGTGCCCTGCCATGCCTCTACTTAATAGACCATTAAGTAACTTAACAGAAATAAACTTAAGACTTAAAAAACAATCACCAGCTACTCACCAATCAGCTCCTTCCCTTGCGCTGACGTCACTTACCTCGCTCCCTGACACTCATGCTCCCTCAGGGCTCTTGGGCCGACCTTTATATGCGGCCACTCCTCTCTCTCTCCCACAGGTCCACTCTCGTGTCCATTAACTTAGAGACCTTGAGTTCTGTGGCTCCACTCCTCCTTTTCAGTCAGATGTCTCCACTGCCTTCCTCTTCTCCACTGATTCCTGCGCTCACAAAATTCCTCCACTCTGCTTGTGATTCACTCTGTTTGCGATCCCCCAGCTCTGTCTCCAGGCTCTGTGCTCAAGCTCAGACTAAGAAGCTGTAACAATAGGACCCCTTGCTCCTCATAACATCCAAAAATAATAAATTATGCAAACTTTGCCTTTGATATGGGCCTACCTTCACTTCAATAGTCAGCGTCACTGAACTGACTGGTGCTCATTTAGAAATGAACCAGAAATCCCTTCTAAACCTAATGGCCAAAAAATCTCAAAATCTGACACAGCATCCATCATATCCCTTTCCTCCTTATTATAAAATGTTCTAAGATGTCTTCCTACACATGAGGAGAACAAAATAAATTCAAGGCATAGGTGCTCCTCTGTGCCTTCCTTTCTTGTTCCTCCTAATCTTCTGCCCATACAATCTTCCTCCTCCCTACTCCTCAATGTGTTGAAAACTCATCATAACCCTCATTACTTTAAATCATTCCTTTGCATGGCCTTAAAGCCTGCGAACTCCGCATATCCCTCAGTCTTCCTTTCCTTCTACAATGTTGAAGCTTTTAAACCCCACATTTGCCACCCTATAACCACAAATTCCTGGATTTACCTTATCTTTCCTTTTACTCTTTTCCACCTTTTGGTGCAATGCACTGAGGGCCCTGGCCCTGCACTGCAGTTTCCCACTAGTCTTTTTTTACTACTAAGGTAGAAAGGTTGACCACCATTAAGCACGCCACCTAATAGTATGCATAAGAACTACCAAGCTTCTGACAGAGCTGATGACTAGGCAGCTCCAGAGATCTTAGCATACCACGTCTAAAATTCAGAATCATAATTGGGATGCTTGATCTCAGTATATTTATCAAGCGAGACTTTAATATTTGGCGGCAGGGGTAAGATTCTAATTGTTGTCATCTCTCTTATTCTCACTTCCACCCTTAATGTCACTTTTTTTTCCTGGACTATCAACTGTTTGCAATAATTCTCCGTTCATTTTAGTCTGACAATGTCACCATGTAATTGTCAGTTCATGTCTACTGTCACACTTTTATACATGCATTTTCATGTCCGTAAGAACTTCATTATCATTTGCTTTTGACACCAGTTAGAGGCAAGTGCTCACAGCTCCGACTAACAGGAAATGTAATCAATATCTCCACAAAACCCACAGTGGTTCCCTGTCAAAAGTGAACAGTTTAATTTTGTACTGAAATTCATGCAAGACAGTTCGTCTTGAATATTTCTTTCAGGAGAGCCATGTCATATTGGAATTTCTCCTACGCTCTCCTCACCTGTCTCCTAAGGTCCATGTTCCACTTACTCTAATTCACCAGAGCTCTGATGGCCAAATCCTTATCCCACACAAAGTGCCACTCACCTATCACCCCTGTCCTGCTGATCCTCTCCAGCTCCTTGTTCCCTAGCATAATCATTTCTGGTCCTTGTCAAAGCCTTTCCTCACCCTTCCTATGAGGAAAGATTGGATAGGCTGGGGTTGTTGTCTTTGGAACAGAGGAGGCTGAGGGGAGGTTTAATTGAGGTATATAAAATTATGAGGGGCCTAGATAGAGTGGATAGGAAGGACCTATTTCCCTTAGCAGCTATGGCATAGATTTTAAGTAATTGGTAGAAGGATTAGAGGGGAGATCAGGAGAAACATTTTCACCTAGAGGGCGGTGGGGGTCTGGAACTCAATGCCCGAAATGGTGGTAGAGGCAGAAACCCTTATCGCGTTTAAAAAATACTTGGGTATGCACTTGAAGTGCCGTAACCTACAAGGCTATGGACCAAGAGCTGGAAAGTGGGATTAGGCCTAATAGTTCTTTTTCGGCCGGCACAGACATGATGGGCTGAATGGCCTCCTTCTGTGCTGTAAATTACTAAGATTCTTTGATCTCTCCAGCTTGCAATTCCCTTCCTAAACCCATTGCTCCTGCTATATCTCTCCCCACCTTCAGAAGCTTTCTTAAAATGCACTTCTTCAAACATCTCTTCAGTCACATTCCCTAACTCTTCCACAATCATTGCTTAAAGTGCCTTAGAATGTTTCACTACATTAAGGCCCCTTTACAAGTGCAAGTTATTGTTGTACAATAATTGAGAATATTGACTCATGAAGTATATTGATGCATAGCAATGAGGCATAAGAGATGGCCAGCTGCTTCGACAGACTGCATTGAGATATCCAGGCTGAAAAATTAACGAGCAAATCATTTTTTCAGAAATAAAAAAGAAAGGGGGGAAAATTGGGTTGCTTTGTGTCGCCTGCTAACGCCTCTCGCAAAATTCAGCGGGAGGTTAGTGGCGGCAGTAGCCGGTAGCGCTCTGCGGCACTGCGCATCTGTTGATGACGTCATCGCCATGTGCAAATCCCCACTTGCAGCCCGGCCGAAAACTTCGGCTGCGCCCCCAGACCTATCGCTGGGCAGACCAATGGGCTGGATTTTGTCAGCCCTGAGGAGGCAGGTATGGAGGCGGGACTGCGGTGAAGTTGCAGGATTTGGGAGCGGGTGGCAAACCCGCCCCCATCCCGCCTTGGTGCCCTCTTGCCAGGAGGCGGGAAGCCGTCCTGTCCTGGGTCCCGTCTCCTCGAGGCGGGAAACAGATTAAAGCCTATTAACTGCCTGTTAACAGGTAGTTAACAGGTAGAAAATAGGATTATCCCTATTTTTAGCTCCGAAGTGCAGGTTTCCCAATCTCGGAGAACCCCGCCAGTGTGTAGGAGACGAGAAGGAGGTCTGTGGGGGTCAGAGGGGTCTGAAAGTGAGATGTAGAGGTGAGTGATGGGTGCAAGTGTGGAGTGGTAAGTATGTAAGGTGAGTGTTAAGTGTTATAAAATGTTCACTTACCTTTGTTGCTGCCTACAGCCTTCAGCCGCTGTGGATCCGGAGTCCCGACGTCTTCATTGTAGATTTCACAGATCCTCTGAACCAAAAGCCAGGTGATTTCTGCAAAGTTGAAAGGTTTGATGAGTCCTGAACACAAGGACTCATCAAACTACACAGAATGTCAGTGTTTGACAGCTTCACAGAGCTGTCAAACGCTGACATTTCTTCTTTCAAGAAATCTTGATAGATGACACGTCAGACGTTGACGTGCTCTGTCACTGACTTCCCCCAAATTGGCCTGCTGAGCCCGCAAGGTCAATCAGGGGAAAATCCCGCTGGTTGGCCAGAAGCTGATGGAGGCGGGATTGAAAGCCGGCAAGCAGCAGTCCCGCCTCCAAAAGCTTCCCATTGACAAAATCCAGCCCGATATGTCCGACAGGGTCAGGGTGGCGTTTTTGCAGCCACGGCAGCGGTATTTAAAGGGGCAGGTGTCGGGCAGCCATTTTTTTTCTGGCCGTTGGCCAACACCTATCCCCTTCCTCTCTTTTATTCAGGGTACCGGGTGCGATCGCTCAGCCTGGCACTCCTCTTGAGTGCTGGGCTGCTTTCCTGGCACCCTGATCCCCGATGGTCCAACAGGGCTCCGGTGCGTGCCCCGCTAGGCCCCTCCCCTTTAATCAGGGGAGGGAGGCCAGCAATACCGCGGAGCTACGTGCCAACGCGCTTGGCGCTGTTGCACGTAGCGCCACGATATTCCCTGGTAGCCCCCCAGGAAGGAGGGGGAGCGCTTCCAGTAGCGCCCCACCTCCTGCTTGGAGCGCTACCACTGAATTTACGGCACAAAGCGCCAACTTTTTCAGGGCACTAAAAGTAGCGTCCTGGCGACGTTAGCGCCCCAAAGGGGGCACCACCGAATTTTTCTCCCAAAGACTTGCATTTATATAGCGCCTTTCATGACCTTGGGACATCCCAAAGCACTTTAGAGCCAATTAAGTACTTTTGAAGTGCTGCTGTAATGTAGGAAACGCGGCAGCCAATTTCCACCCAGCAAGCTCCCACAAACAGCAATGTGATAATGACCAGATAATCTGTTTTTAGTGATGTTGATTGAAGGAGAAATATTAGCAAAGACACCAGGGATAACTCCCCTGCTCCTCTTCAAAATAGTGCCATAGAATCATAGAATGGTCACAGCACAGAAGGAGGCCATTCAGCCCATCAAGCCCATGCCGGCTCTCTGCAAGAGCACTTCAGCTAGTCCCACTCCCCCGCCCTTTCCCCGTAGCCCTGCACATTCTTTTCATTCAGATACTTATCCAATTTCCTTTTGAAAACCACAATTGAATCTGCCTCCACCACCCTTTCAGGCAGTGCATTCTAGATCCTAACCATTCACTGTGTAAAAACATGATCTTGTACGTCCACCTGAGAGAGCAGACGGGGCCTCGGTTTAACGGCTCATCTGAAAGACGGCACCTCCGACAGTGCAGCACTCCCTCAGCACCGCACTGGAGTGTCAGCCTGGATTTTGTGCTCAATCTCTGGAGTGGGACTTGAACCCACAACCTTCTGACTCAGAGGCGAGAGTGCTACCCACTGAACTACGGCTAAGGCTTTTCTTTTTCTTTTCTTTTAAGAAATAATAATGCTTAACAACCCGTTGAATGCAAAACAAATGTAGAAATTTGTCAGCCCTTTCACACTGTAAGCAGGGTTGATGAATGTACTATGGTAGCTGGCTGTGATTTGGCACAATTATTGATTTCCTCCTCGTACTCGTGGGTTGCATCGGCAGAGGCATGGGGTGAAATTCAACTTCAGTGGGGGCACAAAATGGGTGGTAGTGAATCGGTTGCCCTTTATGTACTTTCCTTTCCATTAATATCAACATTCAACCAGGAGTAGGATGGGAAATCAGGGAAGTTGACTGAAAGCATGGTTGAAGACAGTGGCGGAGTTAAATATCGCTGACTGGTTGGAGGGTGGGAGATGGGGTTGTGGGGAGGCGGGGTCGAACTTGTGATTTAACTGACTTGGCAGGAAAGGGATCAAGCTGGGAACTTAGGAATCCCGACATACCTGGTCCGAAGGCTGAGCTCGGAAACCACACAGACTTGCAGGCCGAACCTGGAGGATAAGACGAGTGACAGAAGTATCTGGGAGTAAAATATAGGCAGCCATCCAAAGCTGCTTTGGCCGATATCAGAATGATTGCGGAGGTCATGCCTGCCCTGACCACCCCACTGGTTCCGCCACTGGTTGAAGAGGTAGATCTTGAGGAGGCTTTTGAAAGAGAGAAGAGATGTGTCAGAGCAATGAGAATTTAAAGAGAAGTTTAATGTGTGGGGGAGGTTGGCAGAAGGTCCTGCCAACGATGTGGAATGGGGCAGAGTGGGCAAACGGTAGATCAGAGTTGGAATAGTGCAAAGTGCATGCTGTGACATAGGGTTGGAAAGCGTGATAGAAGGAGGGTGGAGTGCGATCAATGGAGGGATTGGAAAAAGGAGATGAGTATTTTGAAGATGATAGACATATAGGCCTAGAAATTGGGTATAGCCCCGCTTGAGGCGTTAGAACTGGCGATGCGCTAAGTTTATAGCCAGATGAGAGTTATCCGCGCCTGGCGCGATATTGGGTTGCATCGCCCCCAAAGGGGATTGAGGTGCTAAATCAGCCGTTGCACGGTGCTCTTAAGGCGCAAAAGGTCAGGCGCTACTCAATTTCGACGCGGACGGGCGCAGCGCAGGTGAACTCAATTACGGCAAAGCACGAGACCTGCAGGCGCCAGCCGGCTCTTAAAGGGGTGGGTCAGTCAGACTGAGCTTCAACACCCAACGCCCTGTAGGCCTCAGATTCGGCGCTCGCCCTTGTCTGGCGGTACAAAGTTGTTCATTTTGGAGAAGGTTAGGCAGAGAGCAGAGCGCTTCAGCACTGAGGCTCTGGACCACTTGGTGGCTGCAGTTGAACACCGTCGACAGGTCCTGTGCCCGGATAATGGCAAGAGGCCAAATCAGAAGGCTTATCGACGATCTTGGAGGGAGGTTGCTGTGAGGGTCAACTCCAGCAGCATGGCAACCAGGACCCCTGTTCAGTGCAGGAAGAAATTCAACGACCTCACACGGATCGTTAGGGTGAGTGATGGTTTACCAAACTTGTGCTTCCCTCCATCTGCAGCTGACTTCGGGCACCCTGCTGCAATGATGCGCCACTGGCCATCTGTCAGTATGCACCCATGGCCCTTTCTGGGCAGACACATGGACAGATGTCTCAAGACCTCATGTAAGGGCTGTTGCACCATGGGGGGCATGCGATGATGTCTCAAGGCCTCATGTAAGGGCTCTTGCACAATAGGGGGCATGCGATGATGTCTCAAGGCCTCATGTAAGGGCTCTTGCACAATAGGGGGCATGTGATGATGTCTCAAGGCCTCATGTAAGGGCTCTTGCACAATAGGGGGCATGCGATGATGTCTCAAGGCCTCATGTAAGGGCTCTTGCACAATGGGGGGCATGCGATGATGTCTCAAGGCCTCATGTAACAGAACCTCCCCTTCTTTCCCCTGCAGTCCAAGATGGCGCAGATTAGAAAAGAACAGCGTCGAACCGGTGGCGGACTTGCACAAGTGGTCACTCTCACGGATCTGGAGGAGAGAGTGCACCAGATACTTGGAGGACGTCTGTCTGGTCCAGTGACCACTGCATCTGCCGACCCCATTACCGACAGCGAGGGTAAGACTCTCACCTTTTCCACCTGTTGCCTTCCACTTGGTCCCCCCGCCAGCATGCATCCTCAGTGTGCAGCCATGTCAGAGCCATGCCGCAATCTGGCATGCCTTTCAGCAAACCTGTCCTTTTGCTAAAGCCACTCTTCCACCTCCCACTTTCAGATGAAGCAGCACCAACTCGGGCTCAACGCGCTGAAGCTGCCAGAGCCAGTGCCACCGGAGGCGAGGACCAGGAGGAATCCGGACCAGCCGTTGCAGAATCCGGGGAGCTGAGACATCTGCAGACTGGGGATAGTAGTCCCCTGGAGGGGAGGGGGGGTGGCTCTGAGGATGAACCAGTTGCCGGACCAAGCGGCATGGAGCAACGCAGGGGGGATAGGCAAGTTCGGCCACCGTCTCCCCGCAGGGCAAGGCAGGTCATCATGACTGCTGCACAGAGTGCAGATGAGGTCCGTCGCCTGGCAGAGATGAGCAAACAGGCCCGGGTCAGACACACGGAGCTGATGGCTGCAGTGGAGAAGATGCCTGAGTCAATAGATTCATTGGCTAGGAGTATGTTGGACTTCGGGGCAACAATGGAGAGGACTCTGCAGGGCTTTGGCGCAACAATGGAGAGGACTCTCCAGGCGTTCGGGGAAACAATGGACAGGTCTATCCAGGGCTTCGGGGCCACAATGGACAGGACTATCCAGGGCTTCGGCCCAACAATGGAGAGGACTGTCCACGGCTTTGAGTCGGCAATGGAAAGGACTGTTCAGGGCTTCGGACAATCCCTGGAAAGGTCTGTGCAGGGCTTGTCCGAGGCAGTGGAGCGGTCGGCTCCTGCCTTGTCCGAAGCCATGGGAAGAACTGTCCAGGCCTTCTCCGAAGCACTGGCACCTGGCACACAGGTCCTCACTGTGGCCACGCATTCACTTGCTGGGCTCCTCCACAGCCAGATTGACGCAACGCGATGTCTCACTGCAGCCACCCTCTCTGCATCAGATAGGATCACCCCGGGCCCTTCCACTCCCGTACAAGGCCAGGAATCCGTGGAGCCTGCGATTGTGATGGATGAGCCGAGCTGCTCCCCTCAGATAGCCAGTGTGTCGTCCGACCATGGTGCAGGTGTCCTCTCTCGGCAGGAGACCATTGCACATGCCAGCGCTGGGACGCCTGCATTGCAGCTGCCACCACCTGCAGCCCACACTGCTTCCAGCCATGCTCAAAGCAAGCATCCTGCGTCCACACCCTCCAAGCCCAGAGGTCGGCCAGGCCGTACCTCAGGGGCTTCTGCGCTTCCAGACAGTCGGCAAGCGTCCCCCAGCCTTGAGCCCACCACTGGGGTGCAATTACGTAGGAGCAGCAGGGAGGGAAGGGGCCGGGCGCGAAAGAGAAGTCGTTCTCCCTCAAGGGGCCAGTTGTAGAGGGAGGTGCTGAGACGTTTGTTTGTCCAAATTCAAGGACACCCTGCTGTTATAGTTGCAGTTTTTTGTTGAGTTTTGCTGCTTTGCCGAACAGGTCACATTTATTTTGGAAGTTATGGTTTCTGCTCACTTTACGTTGTTTAGCTGTAATGAAAGACTTTTGTTTCAATAAACAGAAGTTTCAATGTTGCTTGGTGCATGTGGCTACTTTCAGTGATGCTGGCATGCAGAGGCCCTCAAACATCCAAAGTGCGCATGAGGTAAGACTCATCATTCCGCCACAGGGGTGTCGAGACGAGTCCAGAGGAGCCTCTGACGTATGGACCTTCCACTTTCAGCAGCCCTTCCATCTTCCTCCTCCTCCTCCTCCTCCTCATACTCCTCCTCCTCCGCCTGCTTGTGCAGGGTCCGAGGGAAGGTAATGAATGGACGCGTTCGCCTATAAAGGGCACCTGTCACTTGCCGGATGCAACAGCGGACTGCAGCCTGAGCGACAGTCGCATTGTCCCCAATGGCTGACTGAAAGGATCCGTTGGCATAAAAATGGAGGCCTTCAGTCAGTGTAGCCATCACGGACAGAGAGGTTCCGCCGTGTTCACACGGCTGCAGATCCTGACCAAGCAGGTGGCACAGATCAGTAACAATGTCCCTCCAGATTCGGAGCCTTCGCAAACACTGCTCCTCCGACATGTCAAGGCTTGTCACCTGCTGCCTAAAGACCCTCGCAGCATCCTGTCGGATTGGCCGACCTCCATTGCCCTTCCTCCTTCTGGCCAATCCCGGCCCTCTCTCCTGCCGTCTCTCTGCCCCTTCACAGTGTTGGGCGATGAGGCCGTCGCCCTCCAAACAAGCTCCCATTCCGATGCCAGTTGGTCAAAAGGCTTCGGACAGGGTTGAAGGTCCCAAGTACTGTAAAGCTCAAATCCCAGAACTCCGCTCCACATTAGCTCGCCAACTCTCTCTAGCAGCGATCGCAATGAGCAGGCCAAGTGGCAGAAGATTCTGCACTAGAGCTGTCCCCTTTAAATAGCGCCGCCCTACTCCGAGAAGGGCCTGTTAGCCCTCCCTTGAACTGTCACTAATAGCGCTGGGCGCTAAGGCTCCGGGCGCCACCCAATATGCGCTCAGGCGCTCCTAAAAGGCGTTGCACACTGAAATGACGTCATGAGCTGCTTGCGCTCGTGGGCACGCGCAAACACTTAGCGCAGGCGCTAAATGTATAGTCAATTTCTGAGTCGGCGCTATCCTCATAGCGTTCGCCCCAACATAGGGCTTCGCCCCAATTCTAGGTCTCTTTAGGTGCTCAGCCGGCGCTACCAACCCAATTTCTAGGCCATGGAGTTATACAGCACAGAAAGAGGCCCTTCGGCCCATCGTGTCTGCGTCGGCCATCAAGCCCTGTCTATTCTAATCCCATTTTCCAACACTTGGTCCGTAGCCTTGTATGCTATGGCGTTTCAAGTGCTCATCCAAATGCTTCTTGAATGTTGTGAGGGTTCCTGCCTCTACCACCCATTCAGGCAGTGAGTAGCAGATTCCAACCACCCTCTGGGTGAAAAAGTTTTTCCTCAAATCCCCTCTAAACCTCCTGCCCCTTATCTTGAAACTATGCCCCCTGGTTATTGACCCTGATACTAAGGGGAAAAGTTCCTTTCTATCTACCCTATCTATGCCCCTCATAATTTTGTACATGATATTACATAAATATTTTTGCTCAGTTATTCCTTAACACATTTCACAATATTTATTGATACTAGCATATTCTGACAACTGGTAAATAGTTGAAGCCAGAAATCCCAAAGAAATTAAATATTTTAATAACTACTCTCCAGGGTTTATTAGCGCTGTGTGTATGCAATTAGCCATTTACTGTCAATGAATTTCTAATGACTAGTTTAACTAATTGTTGCATTCTCTGCCTCTCTCTTTTGATTCAGAGTTTGGCAGTCTTAAAAGCGGACATTACTTGACCCTGAGCTAGTTAACATCGATCACAGCTGCAACCACAGAGATTCCAATTGCTTCTGTTTTGCCATAAATTTTATTAGAATATAAAATAAACACAGTGAATTCTCAAGTCCTTCTGTGGTGGGTGTCGTTGACCTTTCGACAAGGACCTTCCACCTTCATGTTGCTTTCTTCACCATGGGCTTCCACTGGTCAACAATGAGTTAATTTTCTCTCCCCCTGCCAGCACCACCCCCCCGCCCCCGCTCCCATACCCCAAAATAATTAAATTCCGAGTTTTCCTTCTATATTTTACTGAATATCAGGCATTCCTTCTGCTACCTCTGCTTGGACATCTATCGTCCTACAGACTCATATCTCATCGCTGAGTAAGCCAATCTCAGTCACAGAGGAGGCCATTTTGTGATTTTGTTAACAGTGACATTATTGAACCAGACTAGATGTGAGTCTTTCTTCTTCCCTGATCTCTCTGCTGAGCAATTTGGAAAATAAAAACATTTCAGGCAACTGGTTACTATTTATTATTAGTTTTCTTCATTTCTAAACATCCCACTGTACAGGGATACATAGGCCTTGATATTAAACCCCTCACGACGGGCGGGAGAGTGGTTAAAAAATGAAATGCGCGGAACCTGACCCCAACCCGCCACGCTTGAGCCAAATGGCAGCAGATATCAGGGCGCCTGCTGTGTGGAGACGGTACGCTTAATTAACATATTCAAATTGGGCTCCCACGGTTGTTGAGAAACTCGGCAGTGAAAGGGAGGTGGGAGCTTCCGGTTCCCCAAGGTAAGAGGCTCTTTCAGCACTCCTTGTGGTTCCAGGAGGAGCAGGAATACTTCCCCCCCAGGCCTCTCAGGGAAGCCCTGATCACATGCCGCTGCCCCCTCCCCCGCCACCGATTGCCAACCTTCCCCCCCAGGCGCCTCAGGGAAGTCCTGATCACATGCCGCTGCCCCCTCCCCCGCCACCGATTGCCAACCTACCCCCCCAGGCGCCTCAGGGAAGCCCTGATCACATGCCGCTGCCCCCTCCCCCGCCACCGATTGCCAACCTTCCCCCACTGCCGATTGCCGGGGATCGTGCCCAATTGACCCTGACTGCGGCCTCCTGCTGCTAGTGTTCCCTCCCGCCCACCGGCCAGGCCGTCCACTTATCCAGCTGCCAGGCAGGAAGCGGGTCTACAAGATGTTAATGAGGCCCTGCCGTGAAGATCATCCGCGCCCCTAGTCTTGCCATGTTCTTCAGCTACTTTCAGCCTCACTCACACCCTTCCCAGCTCCCTGTAAATATCGAGGCCATAGTGTCAGTCAATAAGTGATAGTCCCACAGTACTGAGAGGCATAATGTCAGTCAATGAATTACAGGCTCATTGTACTGGGAGTTTTACTGTCAATCAATGAGTTACAGTTACACTATATTGGGAGGTGTGTTGTCAATCAATGAGTTACAGTTACACTATATTGGGAGGTGTGTTGTCAATCAATGAGTTACAGTTACACTATATTGGGAGGCGTGTTGTCAATCAATGCGTTACAGTTACACTATATTGGGAGGTGTGTTGTCAATCAATGAGTTACAGTTACACTATACTGGAGTGGAGCTAATTTATAGAACAAACGGGAAACTGTTCGACCTCCGTCACCTCCAGTCCAGATCCAATGTCGTCCCATCCTCTGTCGTCGAATTACAGTATGCAGACGACGCTTGCATCTGCGCACACTCGGAGGTCGAACTCCAAACCATCGTTAATACCTTCACCGAAGTGTACGAGTGCATGGGCCTTACGCTAAACATCCGTAAGACAATGGTCCTCTACCAACCTGACCCCGCCACACAGCACTGCCCCCGATGATCAAAATCCACAACAAGACCTTGGACAACGTGGACCACTTTCCATACCTTGGGAGCCTGCTGTCAACAAGGGCAGATGTCGATGACAAAGTCCAACAGCACCTTCAGTGTGCCAGTGCAGCCTTCGGTTGCCTGAGAAAGAGAGTGTTTGAAGACCAGGACCTCAAACCCAGCACCAAGCTCATGGTCTACAGAGCAGTAGTGATACCCGCCCTCCTGTATGCTTCAGAGACATGGACCATATACAGCAGGCACCTCAAAGCACTGGAGAGGTACTATCAACGCTGCCTGTGCAAGAACCTGCAAATCCATTGACAGGATAGGAGCACCAACGTCAGTGTTCTCGCTCAGGCCAGCATCGAAGCTTTGACCACGCTCAATCAGCTCCGATGGACGGGTCACATCGTCTGCATGCCCGATACAAGGCTCCCAAAACAAGCGCACTACTCGGAACTCTGTCACGGCAAGAGAGCTCCGGGTGGGCAGAGGAAGCACTTCAAGGACACCCTCAAAGCCACCTTGAAAAAGTGCAACATCCCCACCGACACCTGGGAATCCCTGGCCCAAGACCACACAAAGTGGAGGAGAAGCATCCGGGAAGGTGCCGAATACCTCGAGTCTCTTCGCCGGGAGCAAGCGGAAGCCAAGCGCAAGCAGCGCAAGGAGCGCACGTCAACACAAGCACCTCACCCACTCGCTGCTTCAACCACCATCTGCCCCACCTGCGACAGAGACTGTAGGTCCCACATTGAACTCTTCAGCCACCTGAGAACTCATTTTTAATGTGGAAGCAAGTCATCCTCTGTTCTGAGGGACTGCCTATGAAGACGACTGGGAGGTGTGTTGTTGGTCAATGAGTTACAGTTACACTATACTGGGAGGTGTGTTGTCAGTCAATGAGTTACAGTTACACTATACTGGGAGGTGTGTTGTCAGTCAATGAGTTACAGTTACACTATACTGGGAGGTGTGTGTTCAATCAATGAGTTACAGTTCCACTATACTGGGAGGTGTGTTGTCAATCAATGAGTTACAGTTATGCTATACTGGGAGGTGTGTTGTCAATCAATGAGTTACAGTTACACTATACTGGGAGGTGTGTTGTCAATATATCTGAATGCATGCAGCATTTGTAACACGATAGACGAGTTGACAGCACAAATAGATACAAATGGATATGATCTGATCGCCATTACAGAGACGTGGTTGCAAGGTGACCTGGGCTGGGAACTGAATATTCCAGTGTATTTGTCAATTTGGAAGGATAGACAGAAAGGAAAAGGAGGTGGCTTTGTTGAAAAGGATGGGATCAGTGCAGTGGTGAGAAGTAATATTGGCTCAGAACATCAAGATGTAGAATCGGTTTGGGTGGAGATAAAAAATAATATGGGGAAAATGTCTCTGGTGGGTGTAGTGTACAGGCCCACGAACAGTAGCAATACTGTTGGACAGAATATAAAAATCAACAAATAATGGAGACCTGTAAAAAAAGTATGGTAATAATCATGGGTAATTTTAATCTCCATATTGATTGGACAAATCAAATTGGCCATGGTTGCCTTGAGGAAGAGCTCATAGAGTGCATCTGGGATGGTTTCATAGAACAGTACGTAATGGAACCAACCAGGGAGCAGGCTATCTTGGATCTGGCATTGTGTAATGAGACAGAATTAATAAATGATCTCATAGTAAAGGATCTTCTAGGAAAGAGTGATCATGGCATGGTTGAATTTCAAATTCAGTTGGAGGGTGAGAAAGTAGTATTTCAAACCAGTGTCCTGATCTTAACCAAAGGCAATTACAATGGCATAAGGGCAGAACTGGCTAAAGTGGACTGGAAAAATAAATTAAATGGTAAGACAGTTGAAATGCAGTGGCGGACATTTAAGGAGATATTTCATAACTCTCAACAAAAATATATTTCAGTGAGAAAGAAAGATTTTAAGAGAAGGGAGCACCATCCGTGGCTAACTAAGGAAGTAAAGGATGGTATCAAATTGAAAACGAAGGCATACAATGTTGCCAAGATTGGTGGGAGACCAGAGGATTGGGAAATTTTTAAAAACCAGCAAAGGATGACCAAAAAAATAATAAAGAGAGAGAAGATGAATTATGAGAGTAAACTGGCAAGAAACATTAAAACAGATAGTAAGAGCTTCTACAGGTATATAAAAAGGAAGAGAGTAACTAAAGTAAACATTGGTCCCTTAGAGGATGAGACTGGGGAATTAATAATGGGGAACGGGGAAATGGCAGAGACTCTGAACAAATATTTTGTATCTGTCTTCATGGTAGAAGACACTAACAATATCCCAATAATGGATAATCAAGGGGCCACAGGGAGGGGGGAACTAAAGACAATCACTAGCACTAAGGAAATAGTACTTGGTAAAATAATGGGACTAAAAGACGACAAGTCCCCTGAACCAGATGACCTGCATCCCAGGGTCTTAAAAGAAGTGGCTGCAGAGGTAGTGGATGCATTGGCTGCAATATACCAAAATTCCCTGGACACTGGTGAGGTCCCAGCGGATTGGAAAACCGCAAATGTAAGACCCCTATTTAAGAAAGGAGGGAGACAGAAAGCAGGAAACTATAGACAAGTTAGCCTAACATCTGTTGTTGGGAAAATGCTGGAGTCCTTCATTAAGGAAGCAGGAGCAGGACATTTGGAAATCATAATGCAGTCAAGTAGAATCAGCATGGTTTTATGAAAGGGAAATCATGTTTAACAAATTTGCTGGAGTTCTTTGAGGATGTAACGAGCAGGGTGGACAAAGGTGAGCCAATGGATGTGGTGTATTTGGCTTTTCATGAGGTATTCAATAAGGTGCCACATAAAAGATTAATGCATAAGATAAGAGCTCACGGAGTTGGGGGTAATATACTAGCATGGATGGCGAATTGGTTAACTAACAGAAAGCAGAGAGTCGGGAATAAATGAGTCATTTTCCGGTTGGCAAACGGTAACTAGTGGGGTGCCACAGGGATCGGTGCTGGGGCCTCAACTATTTACAATCTCCGTTAATGACTTGGATGAAGGGATCGAGTGTAATGTAGCCAAGTTTGCGGATGATACAAAGATGGGTGGGAAGCAAGTTGTGCAGAGGACTCAAAGAATCTGCAAAGGGATATAGACAGGCTAAGTGACTGGGCAAACATTTGGCAGATGGAGTATAATGTGGGAAAGTGCGAGGTTATCCACTTTGGCAGGAAAAATAAAAAAGCAAATTATTATTTAAATAGAGATTACAAAATGCTACAGTTCAGAGGGACCTGGGCGTCCTTATGCATGAAACACAAAAAGTTAGCATGCAGGTACAACAAGTAATCAAAAAGGCAAATGCAATGTTGGCCTTTATTTAAAGGGGGTTGGTGTATAAAAGCAGTGAAGTCCTGCTACAACTGTACAGGGTAATGGTGAGATCACACCTTGAGTACTGTGTACAGTTTTGGTCTCCTTATTTAAGGAAGGATATACTTGCATTGGAGGCAGTTCAGAGATGATTCACTAGGTTAGTTCCAGAGATGAGGGGGTTGACTTATGAGGAAAGGTTGAGCCGGTTGGGCCTATACTCATTGGAATTTAGAAGAATGAGAGGTGATCTTATTGAAACATATAAGATACTGAGGGGGCTCGACAATGTAGATGCAGAGATGATGTTTCCCCTCGTGGGGAAATCTCGAACTCGGGGGCATAGTTTCAGAATAAAGGATCGCCCTTTTAGAACTGAGATGAGGAGGAATTTCTTCTCTCAGAGGGTTGTAAATCTGTGGAATTCTCTGCTGCATAGAGCCGTGGAGGCTGGGTCATTAAATACATTTAAGGTGGAGATAAACAGATTTTTGCAAGATAAGGGAGTGAAGGGAAATGGGGAGCGGGAGGGGAAGTGGCTTTGAGCCCAAGATCAGCCATGATCTTATTGAATGGCGGAGCAGGATCGAGGGGCCAAGTGGCCTATTCCTGCTCCTATTTCTTATATTCTTATGCTCTTATAATCAATGAGTTGCAGTTCCACTATACTGGGAGGTGTGTTGTCAGTCAATGAGTTACAGTTACACTACACTGGGAGGTGTGTTGTCAATCAATGAGTTACAGTTCCACTATACTGGGAGGTGTGTTGTGAATAAATGAGTTACAGTTGCACTATAACGGGAGGTGTGTTGTCAACCATTGAGTTACAGTTACACTATACTGGGAGGTGTGTTGTCAATAAATGAGTTACAGTTACACTATAATGGGAGGTGTGTTGTCAACCATTGAGTTACAGTTACACTATAATGGGAGGTGTGTTGTCAATAAATGAGTTACAAGTACACTATATTGGGAGCTGTGTTGTCAGTCAATGAGCTACAGTTACACTATAATGGGAGGTGTGTTGTCAGTTAATGAGTTGCAGTTACACTATACTGGGAGGTGTGTTGTCAATAAATGAGTTACAGTTACACTATAACGGGAGGTGTGTTGTCAACCATTGAGTTACAGTTACACTATAACGGGAGGTGTGTTGTCAGTAAATGAGTTACAGTTACACTATACTGGGAGGTGTGTTGTCAGTCAATGAGTTACAGTTGCACTATACCAGGAGGTGTGTTGTCAATCAATGAGTTACAGTTACACTATACCAGGAGTTGTGTTGTCAATCAATGAGTTACATTTCCACTATACTGGGAGGTGTGTTGTCAGTCAATGAGTTACAGTTACACTATACTGGGAGGTTTGTTGTCAGTCAATGAGTTACAGTTGCACTATACTGGGAGGTTTGTTGTCAGTCAATGAGTTACAGTTACACTATAACGGGAGGTGTGTTGTCAGCCAATGAGTTACGGTTACACTATATTGGGAGGTGTGTTGTCAGCCAATGAGTTACAGTTACACTATACGGGGAGGTGTGTTGTCAATGAATGAGTTACAGTTACACTATACCAGGAGGTGTGTTGTCAATGAGTTACAATTACACTATACTGGGGGGGGTGTTGTCAGTCAATGAGTTACAGTTCCACTATACTGGGAGGTGTGTTGTCAATCAATGAGTTATAGTTACACTATACTGGGAGGTGTGTTGTCAGTCAATGAGTTACAGTTCCACTATACTGGGAGATGTGTTGTCAATCAATGAGTTATAGTTACACTATACCGG
Source organism: Somniosus microcephalus (assembly GCF_052327205.1). Taxonomy (NCBI): domain Eukaryota; kingdom Metazoa; phylum Chordata; class Chondrichthyes; order Squaliformes; family Somniosidae; genus Somniosus; species Somniosus microcephalus. Next base: position 53,517,501 of record NC_140999.1, on the reverse strand, counting down.
GAGGTCTGTTGTCAATCAATGAGTTACAGTTACACTTTACCAGGAGGTGTGTTGTCAATCAATGAGTTACAGTTACACTATACCAGGAGGTGTGTTGTCAATCAATGAGTTACAGTTACACTATACCAGGAGTTGTGTTGTCAATCAATGAGTTACATTTCCACTATACTGCGAGGTGTGTTGTCAGTCAATGAGTTACAGTTACACTATACTGGGAGGTTTGTTGTCAGTCAATGAGTTACAGTTGCACTGTACTGGGAGGTTTGTTGTCAGTCAATGAGTTACAGTTACACTATAACGGGAGGTGTGTTGTCAGCCAATGAGTTACGGTTACACTATATTGGGAGGTGTGTTGTCAGCCAATGAGTTACAGTTACACTAGACGGGGAGGTGTGTTGTCAATGAATGAGTTACAGTTACACTATACCAGGAGGTGTGTTGTCAATGAGTTACAGTTCCACTATACTGGGAGGTGTGTTGTCAATCAATGAGTTATAGTTACACTATACTGGGAGGTGTGTTGTCAGTCAATGAGTTACAGTTCCACTATACTGGGAGATGTGTTGTCAATCAATGAGTTATAGTTACACTATACCGGGAGGTCTGTTGTCAATCAATGAGTTACAGTTACACTTTACCAGGAGGTGTGTTGTCAATCAATGAGTTACAGTTACACTATGTCAGGAGGTGTGTTGTCAATGAGTTACATTTAGACTATACTGGGAGTTGTGTCATCGGTCAATGACTAGCCATAGTGGTGTAATGGAGAGTGTAAAGTTGGTCAGTTAGTGATAATCAGCTCGAACATTTTAATAAAATAATTCAGATAATAACGTTTATAAACAAACGTGAATCCATGATATAAGGAGGGCCACTGACTGGGATCCTTAACTTCACACTCAATGGTCATGGGTTGGGGTTACAATGGGAACAGCCTCCTGTTACAGGAGAACCCTGTATCCTTTCCAAAAAGCAAACTCAAACATTTTGGTGGTAAACCAATGTAATTATTTGTAAGAAACCTGTCAGGAATGTAGCATTCTCCCACGAATGCACTGCCTGTCCCAGTTATAATTGCAAATAATGACTTCACTTCCCAGCTTTGTGTTTTCTTTGTCATTACCTTAGGACAGGACCTACATACAAATCAGCCACTGGCACCTCAGACAATGTGGGCTTGGGTCCAATCTGAAATAGTTACAAGAGAAGAATTACTTGTCAAACTCAGGGTGCTATCACACAGGAGCGGTATCACTGACTGCAACCGTCTTGTTTGTTTGCATTTTCCTAATCTAATTCAGAACTTTGACTTGCTGAGTCAGTCGGGAAGTGATTTCAAGAACATCTTTCTATTTCTGATAGTGCGCGATGTAGTAATTGGTGTGACCCATTTACCTTTACTTACATGTGAGGTTTCTATAACATTCCTTCCCGGCTTCCTTGAAAGGTATGCAAACATTTCATTAATATTTTGTGATGTGTCCCTCGTCCACCAGATCTTTGAAAGAATCTGAAAGTAAAAATCTTCACTTTGAAGGTTTATTTACGTCTTAGAAAAAATCCTTTCTGAAAGTTAGCTGATTCCGCAAGAAGCAGACTGCAGCATGCTGCTGGTTTATGACAAATTCAAAAGTCCATGTTGCTGAATCAGTAGAGTATAAGTCAGAGGATGTCATGTTCAACTTATACAGGGCTCTGTTGAGACTGCACCTTGAGTGCTGTGTCCAGTTTTAGGGGGAAAAATTGGGTTGCTTTGCACCTCCTATTAGCGCCCTAAGACAGTGCTAACGGGGTGCAAAGCAACTTGCGCCCAGGCTCGGCCTGCCCACGCCTGCCGCGAAATTCAGCGGGAGGTTAGCGACGGCGCTAACTGGTAGCGCCCCGCGGCGCTGCACTGCCAGCGATGACGTCATCGCAGTGCACATTGCCCCGGCGGCAATCTTCGGGAGCGCCCCCTGACTTACTGCTGGACGCTACCTGCGGCTGGGGAAGCGCTATTTAAAGGCGAGGTGCGGGGTGGCCATTTTTGTTGCTGGCCGCCTGCCTGCACCTGCCTGCGCTCCCGTCCCCAGCCTCCTGAAGGGCCCCCCCCGCGGAGTGCCGGCTGTGCTCCAAGAGCCCGACATTTCTCTTGAGTGCCGGGCTCTTTTGCCGGCACTCCCGATCCCCGGGGGCCCAGCTGGGCCCCAGGTCGCGCTGCACAAGGCCCCTCCCCTTTAAGAAGGGGAGGAAGGCTCGCAATACCACAGCACGATGTGCCGCTGCGCATAACGCCACAATATTGACTCGCAGCGCCCCAAGAGGGATGTGGGGCACTTCCAGTAGCACCCCGCTTCCCTCTTGGGGCGCAACCACTCAATTTCCGGCACGGGGGCGCTAATTTTTCCGGGGCACTAAAAGTAGGAGCACTACTCAATTTTTAGCCCTTTGTCTCTAAGACACGAAAGAGATATTCGAGCTCTGGAGGGAGAGAAAGACCAAGTTATAAGGAAATACTTGGAGAAATTTGGACTCTTCACCACTAACAGTCAGTGACTAAGAGGGAACATCATAGATAGTAAATGATATGGAAAAGTAAATCTAGAACACTACTTCAGGTTAAACCATGAAAGTCGGCTAAACAGTTGATGCTGTGAGGGGGAACCGTTGCTTTTTTTTCTGGATGAATGAACTTGGATCGCACGCTATTAGCCCACCAATTGCAATTATTTAGGGGACTTTTCATGGCACAAAGCCTTGTTCAAGATGTTGCCTCACTTTAATGCTAACTTATGTTTGTATTTCATCTCCATTTTGAAATAGGTGGAGAGATTAGAGAAGCTGGGATTGTTCTCCTTATAGCAGAGAAGATTAAGGGGAGATTTAATAGAGGTATTCAAAATCATGAAGGGCTTTGATAGAGTAAATAAGGAGAAACTGTTTCCACTGGCAGAAGACCGTAACCAGAGGACACAGATTTAAGGTAATTGGGAAAAGAGCCAGAGGTGAGATGAGGTGATTTTTTTTTTAAGCAGCGAGTTATTAGGATCTCGAATGCACTGCCTGAAAGGATGGTGGAAGTAGATTCAATAGTAACCTTCAAAACACAATTGGATAAATATTTGAAGGCAGGAAATTGCATGGCCATGGGCAAGGGGAGTGGGACTAATTGGAGAGCTCTTTCAAAGAGCCGGCACAGGCAGAATGGGTTGAATAGACTCCTTCTGTGCTGTATCATTCTATGATTCTATGAAATCAACAGAATGCTTCTTTTTAGTTATTTATATTATACCTGACTTCATTTCCGTGCTGAGAATACCATATGTGTCAGACCACATTTTGAGGATTCTTGATTAACCTTATGTTTTGATTGTCCCTTGGGGTGGGGGATGGAGTCCCTTCCACTATGGTAGATAATGGATGTACCATTGTAGTCATATTAGTGCTCGCGAGACCATTTATGAACAGGTGCAACTCAAATCATATGATCCACCTCTACTAATATCTGGGGGCTGGTGAATGAATGCTCCTTTGAATAAATTAGTTCTTATGAGGCAGTCCAGAAGTTCTAGCAGCAGACCAGGAGAACAAACAAGGACAGGCCTGGTCACAGTGTGCAAGGTCCCAGGGCCCTCCAACCATCATACAATGGAAGGATGCAAAAAAGAGACCATAAAAATATGAAGTTACAACAAAATTCACCAGAAAATCAAGAATGTTACATTATGCTCAAATTGCTACATGGCATAACTTCTCCTTAGAGTCTTATTGCTCATGATTAATGCTGCCAGCCTTGCTCGTAGTATTAAAGTCAATGTTTCAATATTGTGTATGTTCTAGCTAAAGGCCAGACAGTTTGAATTTCCTTTTATTCAGAGTTTTCATCACAGGGAACAGAGTTTAACACAATAAACTTGTTTCCGTATTCACAATAGAAACTGCCTGTGATACTTGTTCAACAAAATAAAAACTTCAAACGTGAAGGTGTCCATTTTCAACATTGCGCTGTCTAAGCTCTTCAGTCTCAACTACTGCAGTCACTATCTGCAGCTCCTGTTTACTGTCTAGTTATAGCAATCAGCACCCATGTAAACGTAAGACAAAGGTCCTCTACCAACCTGCCCCTGCCACACAGTACTCCCCCGCGATTATCAAAATCCACGACAAGGCCTTGGACAACGTGGACCACTTTCCATACCTCGGGAGCCTACTGTCAACAAGGGCAGACATCGATGACAAAGTCCAACACCACCTTCAGTGTGCCAGTGCAGCCTTCGGTCACCTGAGGAAGAGAGTGTTTGAAGACCAGGACCTCAAACCCGGCACTAAGCTCATGGTCTACAGAGCAGCAGTGATACCTGCCCTGCTGTATGCCTCAGAGACATGGACCATGTACAGCAGGCACCTCAAAGCACTAGAGATGCACCACCAACGCTGCCTCTGCAAGTTCCTGTAAATCCATTGGCAGGATAGGTGCGCCAACATCAGTGTCCTTGCTCAGGCCAACATCCCCAGCATTGAAGCTCTGACCACGCTCGATCAGCTCCGATGGACGGGTCACATTGTCCACATGCCAGATATGAGACTCCCAAAACAAGCGCTCTACTCGGAGCTCCGGCACGGCAAGAGAGCCCCAGGTGGGCAGAGGAAACGCTTCAAGGACACCCTCAAAGCCTCCTTGAAAAAGTGTAACATCCCCACCGACACCTGGGAATCCCTGGCCCAAGAACGCACAAAGTGGAGGAGAAGCATCTGGGAAGGCGCCGAACACCTCGAGTCTCTTCGCCGGGAGCAAGCGGAAACCAAGCACAGGCAGCACAAGGAGCGCACGTCAACCCAAGCACCCCATCCACCCGCCCCTTCAACCACCGTCTGCCCCACCTGTGACAGAGACTGTAGGTCCCGCATTGGACTAATCAGTCACCTGCGAGCTCATTTTTAATGTGGAAGCAAGTCATCCTCGGTTCTGAGGGACTGCCTAAGAAGAAGAAGAAGAAAAAATGGAGGCTGTCTCTGAAAGCCTGATTCATTCTTCCTTTATATTGGTCCATGATGAAGCCTGTTCTTGCAGCTAGATCTATATAACAAAGTGGAATAGTCCTAATATATGTGAGGCATCTCTCTGGGTCCCATTTATTTTCTCTGTCTTCGGTTCTCTTTCTTTCTGTAGTAAAAAATACTATTTTTGTATTTACTCCTTTTCATTTTATTCTCTAAGTTCTTTTTCTTCCATTCTGTCCCCCATCTGTCTGTTCCGGCTGTACAATCATCTCGCTCTGTCCATCTCCAGTTCCCTGCTCTGCTTTGACTATTTTCTGGGTCAGTCTTTCTCCATCTTCCTGCTCTGTTTCTACAATCTCCTGGATCTTCTTTAGCTCCTTATGTTTTCTTGCCTTTGCCTTTCTCCACTTCCTGGTCCTAACTCTGCTACCCCCTTTGTCTTTAACTTCACCTATCTTTCCCACCTCTTTTGCTGTCCTTCTCCATCTCCTAGTTTCCAGTATTTCCTTTTATCTGTATCTCCCGCTCGACCATCTCCCAGAGGAACATAGGAACAGGAGGAGGCCATTTAGCCCCTCGAGCCTGTTCCGCTATTCAATGAGATCATAGCTGATCTGTGACCTAACTCCATATCCCCTGACCTATCTCCCCCAATGCCTAGCTATGTCCCTGTATGGCACAGGCCTAGAAATTTGTCTCGGACGGTGGCACAAAATGGACCTTATCGGCTCAGCCGCCTGTTATACGCCAGCCTAACTCACAGCCTGTCTTGCGTCTTCATCCGATATGAATTTCTAGGCCATAGGCTTCTATTGCTACTCCCACAAGGGCTGCAGTACCAGATCGATTGGTACTGTTCAACTGTGTTTAATAAAAATAACCGAACTCCAAACCAAAAGATTACATACTCCAAGGAAAGTTACATTGTCAATTATTTCCTAAATATACAAGTTACTTGAAAATAATGCAGAAACAGTGATACATAGAGAGATGGATCGGGGAGCTTATTATTAATTCCCTTCAGGCTTCATTAGAAAAACAACAGAAAAAATCCTTAAAATAAAACTGATACCACATTCTGCCTTTCCTCATGAATGCAACGTTTCTCAGTAAATTAGGGGAACTTGTGACTGTAAGATAACACTCATCTGAACAAAAAATGTCAAGCAAAGCCTTTCACATCATATCCAGAACAACAGGACTGGGCCACACTGACACCTGGAAGTGACAGCAGTCGACAATCACTTTCACTCAAAAAGGTTAAACGGTTTCGCAGTAACAATGTAGGCTTAGCTACCTTCGAAAATGAATTGTCAGAATGTATGGCAGCCACAGAAACAACCTATCGACTAGGAATACGTGCGCCTCACTGTGTGTGTAAAGTACATGAGGGTTGAGCTGGGCTGTCTGCGATGTGTGGAATGGAACACTCAACACACTGAGTTTGCACAGGGCTTTGTATCTCCAGGATAAATGGGGGTTATTGTGTCAAATAGAAATTCATGTGGTGTGGCAGGCTGCAGGTTGTTTGCAGAAACTTGGCCAGCGATCAGAGCTCGGAAAATTACATCCAGATGGACCAGGTTGTTGCCTTGTAGCAAGTTAGCTGAATCTCAGCTTTTTATCCGGAACTAGGACAGGTTGGGAATGGGATCACTGCTTAATGTAATCATTTGAAGAAACAGATTTTTATACATAGATTTTTCCGTGCTGATTAAGATGAGGGAGATTAGGGCTGGGGAAGGGAAATCTTCCCATATCAGGCACCCAGTGTCTGCATCAAGCACACCCATGTCAGATACAGTGCAGCTAGATGCAGAAGAAAGCTCTGCCAAATGTGCCTGAATAAAATACCTCAGTCTCTCAGCTGGATTGATAGGAATTGAAGGCACTATCATGAATTTTGCCATTCTGTGGGCGCCGTGCATTGGAGTACAAACCTGCTGCAACACCTTTAATGACAAAACCACTGTGTGGTATTTTTAAAGACCACGGCCTAGAAATTGGCCCACTTACTGCCATGGGGTTTCGCCGAGATCTGGTCTAAAAATGGCGGCTGCCACGCTAGCGCCCTTCTCTGGCGCGGAACTCGGTGGCCGCTATTTTCGTGAGGGCCTTAGCGCTGCTGATATCAGTGCTGGCCCTGGAAATGTAAATTCAGAGAGGGTGACGTGCACACCGACTTAACGTCACCTCAGCAAACTTTGACATTCACGCTAAGTTCAGCACTGGGTCCTAAGCTCACCAGGAACACCCAGCATTCAGCAGACTGACAGAGATGCTGTCAGCACATCTTAAAGCGACACACACATCTTTCAGATAAGTTTGCATTTAAGTTTTTGGACTGGATTTTTAAAATGTTATTGAAGTAGTGGCTTGGTGCAATACATGATAAAAGATTTTTAAGTGTGCAGGGAGTGCTGCTGGATGCTTGCAAGGCCTCGGCTGGTAAAGGAAGGCCTCTGAGAAGACAGAAAATGCTGGTAATACTCAACAGGTCAGGCAACATCCATGGAGAGAGAAACAGAGTTCATGGCCATGATTTTTCAGTCTGAGGTGGCTTGGGAGCGGGACAGCTGCCTTCCGGGTTCCCGGCCCGCCCCCAATGACATCAGATGCACAGACGTTATTTTGCATCAATTGGCCTTGTTAAGCCCACCCTGTGGGCTTGCCGGCCAATTAAGAGGAAGCTGGTGTCAGATGACGTCAGTTGATGATGCGTCATTTGCCGGTTTTCTTAAAGGGGCCGCACACAATTCTTTTGACAGCTAATTTCTCAGTGTTTGATAGTGTTGAGGTGCTGCAAACACTGACAATCACTGTACAATGGTGAGCTCTTGCACCCAGGCTCTCCAGTGACTCACTCCTTAGGCTGGAACAGATGGCAGCTGCAGGTGAGGTTACAAAAGCGATCTGTCACTGGTGAATGAGGTTCTCCCAAGGAGGTGGGACTACACATACAATCCAAAACTTGTCACCTACAGAAAGGTGTAAATGCATTAAAAATGATTTCCCCAACATTTTCTTACCTCTGAAACTCACCAGTGCACCATTGGATCCTTCACACCACTTCTGCAGCTGTCATCAATGCAGAAACATTACAGTAGACCCACAGCACACCACACTTACCTGGCGTGGTGTCCGGATGTCGGGAAGCCCGCAGTACTCCAGTCAAAATTGCAAAAAGCCTCTTAACTGCCTGTTAACAACCTGTTAACAAGCAGTTAAGTGGCTATAATTCTCTTCCCGCCGATAGGTGTTGGGTCCATGTGCAAATCGGGGACCCGACACCTGGGAAGATTGATTGGAGGTGGGTTGACAGCTGGATTCCGACCCGCTGTCAATCTTTGCGATTTTGCCGGATGTCCCGCCTCTAAACCCGCCCCCCCATGTCTCAGGTAGAGATGCTACCTGACTGGCTGAGTATTTCCAGCATTTTATCCTTTCATCTCACATTTACAGCTTCCCCTCGCAGAGAGAAGAGGAGGATGCAGCAGAGGAAGAAGCAGAAGATGAGGAAGCAGAAGGAACGATGCATCCCAAACAGTCCCTTCCCTTCTTGACCAGGATATCTGGGATGGAATCATCTGCCTGTGGCCCAAGTGACCACAACCCCAATTCCCCTTTCAACATTTGTCCTACACCATACCTTCCCTCTGTTACTGCCCATCACAATGTTCTCTTGGGCACGATGCTGAAATAAAAGCCACCAAAAAGCAAACTCTCCAGTACAACTTTATACATCTATCCATCCAATATGACATCATGAAATCAACTCCTCACCCTTATGCATTCCCTTAGTGATTATCTTCTGTGTGCCTTAGCCCAACCTACTGATGTCACGCAGTGCTACCCCAGCGGTTGCAGCATGGCTGGTGAAAGGCTGCTGACTTTCAGTGGGGGACACTGCAAATAGGCTTGCAGGATGACCTCTAGGAGCTGGTGGCTGGGAGTTTCAAATCGAGTGATGGTGTTTCATCTTCACTCTCCTCTCCCTCTTCTTGGCCAACCACAGGCTGTGCAAGCTGCATTTCTTGGGTGTGTGAAATGAGGAAGGCACAAGGGTGGAGTTGTGCTGACGGGAGGGAGGGAAAGCAAGAGGTGCATGCCTGAGTGAGGATAATATATGCGGATACCAGCATCTTGTATCCTTTCAGCCCCGCCACTGACCAGGGGCTCAGCCATGCCCCTGCCAAGAATGGTCAGCACCATCTCCTCCAAGGGGGTGAGGTGAGGCTAGGAATGGGAGGTGTGCCTCGTGTTTGGTACAGATTATTGGTAGGTGAGTGATTGGGGGAGGGAGTCATGCATTGAGCTGTGTGTGAGACTAGTGGTGCAGTTGGTAGGAGGCGGCGTTTGAAGATGCATTCACTGACTTTGACCAGTTGTCTGAGGTCATGAACTTCTTTGGGCAGTGGAGCCATGGGGTCGTGGTGGTGACACTGCTGGCAGTGATGGCCTTGGTGATGTGATTCCACATCCTTCTTTCTGGAAGGCATCCTGGACCCTGTGGGTAGAGGACATCCCTTGCAGTGTTGACCCCCTGCACAAAGCTGGAGTGTTGCGTGCGCAACCCTGGGAGCCCCATCCCTGCCTTGTTGAGCCATTTGTGTTAGTACTGAAGCAGTTTTCCCATTTTTTTATGTGCGGAAGGGAATTCAGCTTTAAGCGCTGAAGACTACCAATTTGGGAATTCTTTTTAATGTTAATATTTTTTCAGAAGGCAGTTGAGCTGTAAGGGCTAAAAACTGCATATTGTTACATTGTTTTTGTTTTTATCATTTCAGAAGGCATTGCCCTTTTAATAAAATAACAATGCATAGCCCTTTTAAGAATCCCACAATGCTTTGTGCAATCACAGCCTCACTGTCAGAGGCTGTTGAAGTGGCAACATCATTTGGGTACGCCACATTGGGGCCTGTTGCCAGGACCAATGCCAACAGGACGGCAATACACTGTGGGCTAGAAATTCATCTACTTACCGACATTCCATAGTGCCATGAAATGGCAATAAAATGGCGGCTGCTGCTCTTTCGCCAGCTGCTGGTGGGTCCCGCAACGGCCGCCATATTCCACTCCCCCTTTGCGCTGCCGGTAACTGTCAGCGCCCTGGAAAAAAATGGCATTGCGGTGACGTGAATTGCCATGCAACGCCGACTTAACGTCACCAATGTGAACTTCGACCTGGGTCCTAAGCATGGCAGGTTAACCTTGATGTGCCTCAATAAATCCGAGACTCGATGTTAGCGAAACAAAACAAGGCTTTTATTGACTTAGAAGGTAACACACAGAGGAGAATGTATCTTCCATCCAGAGGTCTGCCGTACTGGATGTGCTGCAGGCTGGGCCAGCTTACATAGGAGCCAGGTATGGGCGGAGCCCTACACACAGTACAATACAATGGAAATGAAACTGAAACCAACCACAGTCACAGGCAGAGAAATACTGATGAGTGATGAATGGAATATTTCATCACAAACCTGGTGTGGAAGCAGGCTGACAGTGGCGATGTCTGCAGCTCTTAAAGGGACACACACATCATTCAGGTAAGTTTGAATTTAAGGGTTTGGACTTTTTAAAAATTTAATTGAAGTGGTGGCTTGCTGCAATTGAAGTGAAAAGTTTTTTTAGTGTGTAGGGAGTGCTGCTGGATGCTTGCAAGGGCTCGGATGGTAAATGAAGGCCTTTGAGAAGACAGAACATGCTGTGAATACTCAGCAGGTCATGGAACATCCGTGGAGAGAAAAAACGAGTTCACGCCTCAGGTTGTCATGCTGCCTGACCAACTGAGTATTTCTAGCATCTTATGCTGTCATTTCACGTTAACAGCATCCTCTTGCAGAGGGAAGAGGAAGACGCAGAAAAGGAGGAAGCCAAAGAGGAGGAATCAGATGGAATGCTGCATCCCAGACAGCCCCTTTGTGGCTGGGATATCCGGGATGGAATCATCTGCCTGCGGTCCAACTGGCTGGGCAGGCTGCCTCTTCTTGTTGACCCTCTGGCTGGGCAGGCTGCATTTCTTGGGTGTGTGAAATGAGGAAGGCACAAGGGTGGAGTTGTGCTGATGGGAGGGAGGGAAAGCAAGAGGTGCATGCCAGAAGGAGGATAACTTACAAGGATACCGGCATCTTGTATCCTTTCAGTCCCGCCGCTGGCCACAGGTTCAACCATGCCCCTGCCAAGAATGGCCTGCACTGTCTCCTCCAAGGGGGTGAGGTGAGGCTAGGAATGGGAGATGTGCCTCGTGATTGGTGCAGATTGTTGGTAGGTGAGTGATTGGGGGTCATGCATTGAGCAGTGTGTGAGGCTAGTGGTGCAGTTGGTAGGAGACGGCTTTTGAAGATGCATTCACTGACCTTGACTAGTGGTCTGAAGTCATGAAGCTTCTTTGGGCACTGGAGCCAGGTGGTGGGGGTGATACTGCTGGCAGTGACAGCCTTAGTGATGTACTCCCACATCGTTCTTTCTGGAGGGCCTCCTGGCCCCTGTGGGTAGAGGGCCGCTCTTGCAGTGTTGACCCCCTGCACAAAGCTGGAGCACTCCATGTGAGACCCTCGGTGCCCCTTCCCTGGCTTGCTGAGCCATTTGTGTTAGTGCTGAGGCAGTACAGTATTCCCATTTGTTGAGGTTAGGAAGGTAACCTATTCACATTTGGAACTTCTTTTAAATATTGAATATTTCTTAAAAGGCAGAAAGGGCTGAAAAATGTATTGCTTCACTGCATTTTATTTTGTATTGCTTCAGTGTGCATGGCCCCTTTAATTCTCAGACCTCTTCATTGCCCACAATCCTTGCGAGCTCCACAGCTTCGCTCCCAGAGGCTGTGGGAAGCTGCAACGCCGGACATGGACAGGAACTTCATCCCAGATCCCTCCAGCAAGACCCCCAGGACGGCGTTGCATGGGTGGTGAGCGCTGCACTACCTCTCTCCAGCCCCCAATTTCACTTGGTTAGCGTTGCGGCAATTGCTGGTGAACACAAAATTTTCCACCTGTGAGTTTAGCGCTGGGAGGATGATAATTAGTCCCCGGCGACAATTTTTTGGTCCTGCTAGCGCCACCGTTTTTGTTGGTCATTTACCCCCTGACCATGGCGGCGCCGGCACCTTTTGTGGCGGCCATGAATTTCTAGGCCCGTGTGATATACGTGGTCCAATGGCAGACTGTGTTAGATAGGGTCGCCAACCCTCCGGGATTGCCCTGGAGTCTCCAGGAATTAAAGATTAATCTCCAGGACACTGTTGCGAGCAACCCGGGAGAAAAATCATAGAGGCAATAAAATATGAATTTTTTGTTCATTTTTTTTGGATGATTTTGTTTATTAGTTATAAAAATATTGCAGATGGGAAAAAAAGATTCATGTTTGACCAACAGTCAAGAATCATCCAATCGGGTAACAAAGAGACTGATCGCTTTCTGATTGGCCCTGGGAAGGCGGAGCACTGCGAGGATGGACATGTCGGGTGACCAATGGCGAGGCGGAGGGGTTGGAGGGGGGAGGCCACATGATGAAACCTCCTGGAATACCTCCAACCAGAGCTGGCACCCCTAATGTTGCATCACCATGCACTTTGACAAAGAATAGTCTGATGTAGGCTGTAAAGTCTGTGGGTTATATGGTGAATTAATACACAGACTACAAGAGTAACTTTAACAGGACTTTACTATTCGAAGGTCAGGGCGAATCTGCCCAATCAATCCTTACACAGCACTTATATACCGGTGTGGTCACCACCGGTATTACAGTATACAGTAGCCAAGACAAAGTAGTGCAACCCTTAAAATAGTTCTCTTAAAGGTGGAACGTTACATACACTACAATCCTCCTTTTTTAGGTTAACAATATATATATATTCCCATTAATATAACATCTTAACATATATACAACTTTATGTGAAACAGTTCACAGATTCAGTCTCTCTGGAGGCTTCCGGACTCTGTCCGGATAACGCCTCGGTGGTGTAGTCGTTTTCGGTGGTGTAGTAGGTTCTTCTGGCAAGGTCGATTCGGCTTGAAGGACCGTTTCAGGTTCATCGGATTCCAGTATTACCGGATCGGAGGTAGATGCTCTGGGTATCTCTGCTTCAACATTAGACGTATAGAGTTGTGGAGTAGGTTGGGCCTTTGTGGATGATTCTATGATCTGGTCAACATGGCGCCTTATTATGCTTTCACCAATGTCCACGGTATACATCAACGGTCCTAGCCTTTTTCCAATAGTTCCAGGCTGCCATTTCTCGGTACGGTAGTCCCGGGCCAAAACTTGTTGACCTATCTGAAAGGATCTAGTTGGCCTTTCATTCATGCCTTGAAATTGCCGGTTCTCTACGTCCCTTCTGACGTTTGGCTTAATCAAATCCAGCCGGCATCTTATTCTTCTATTGAAAAACATCATGGCGGGAGTTTGGTTTGTGACCGCATGTGTTGCATTCCTGTACGCCAACAAGAAGTTATCTACCTTATGTTGTAGATTTATGTCTTCATTACCCATGGCTTTTATGGCCTTCTTGAAGGTCTGGACAAACCTTTCAGCTAATCCATTGGTGGCGGGATGGTATGGGGCGGACGTATAGTGCTAAACCCCATTGCTTTTTAAGAACTTCCTGAATTCTTCGGACACAAATTGCGGTCCATTATCAGAACAGATCTGTTCCGGCAGCCCATTCCTGGCAAATATGGTCCTTAATACTGTGATGGTTTTTTCCGTGGTGGTGGAGGACATTTTTATTACCTCCGGCCACTTGGAGTGTGCATCCACCGCGATTAAAAACATTGAGTCCATAAATGGACCAGCAAAGTCGATATGTACCCTTTGCCATGGAGATGAGGGCCACTCCCATGGATGCAGAGGAGCTTGTGGTGGCGCGTTTTGGACCTTCTGGCATCCTAGACAGCTCTTGGTTATTTCTTCGATGTCTCCATCAATACCTGGCCACCACACAAACGCTCTGGCTAGGTTCTTCATTTTCACTCCACCCAGATGCCCCTCGTGAAGCTCCTTTAGTACTTTCTGCTGGAGTTTGGGTGGAATCACCACTCTAGATCCACACATCAAGGTTCCTCGGCACACTGACAGCTGTTCTCTTCTGTGCGAAAATGCTGGCAGCATTGGTTCGCCATGTACTGGCCATCCCTCCACCGTTAAATCGTAGACTCGTGAGAGAGTCGGGTCATTTCTTGTTTCCTTTTCGATCATGGAATTTGTTACTGGTAGACATTCCATTATGGTTGAGTGCAACATCTCCACTGGGTCCACTGTAGTCGCCTCTTCTTCCACTGACAACGGTAGGCGCGATAACCCATCAGCACTTCCATGCTGTTTGGACCTTTTGTATTCGATGTCATATTGGTGTGCCCCTAGTAGAACGGACCACCTCTGTAGCCTTTGTGCTGTCATAGTGGAAACGGCCTTGTTAGGGTTGAATATGGACACCAACGGCTGGTGGTCTGTCAGCAATGTAAACTTCTTGCCCTGCAGGTAATGATTGAATTTCTTTACTCCCCACACAAGGCTGAGAGCCTCCCTATCTATCTGAGCATAATTTCGCTCAGCGGAGGTCAATGATCGGGACGCAAATGCGACTGGCCTTTCCGAGCCATTTGGTAACTTGTGTGAGAGTACAGCTCCAATACCATAAGGGGAAGCATCACAAGCTAGACGAAAAGGTAGCGTTGGGTTGAAGTGAGCCAACACTTCCTCAGAGGTAATCAACGCCTTGCTTCTGCGAAAGGCCTTCTTACAGTCCTCGCTCCACTTCCATGGTACTTCTTTCCGCAACAGAGCATTCAGCGGATGCAGCACCGTGATAGATTTGGCAGAAACTTATGGTAATAATTAATCAACCCCAGAAACGACCTCAACTGTGATACATTTTCCGGAGCGGGGGCCTTCACGACTGCTTCGATCTTGTCAGGTGACTTGTGCAGCCCCTCTTGGTCAATGACATGACCGCAGTACAAGATCCGTTTCTGGAAGAACTCACATTTCTGGCGATTAACTCGAAGGCCATATTCCTTCAACCTGGTGAGCACCAGTTTCAAATTTGTGAGGTGTTCCTCCTCGTCTTCTCCCGTAATCAGGATATCGTCCAAGTAACACTGAGTGCTTGGAATACCCTGTAAGACCTGCTCCATGGCCCTCTGCCAAATTGCTGGAGCCGAAGCTACTCCAAAAACCAGTCTATTATATCGATACAAGCCTCTGTGCGTGTTGATTGTGAGATACTGGCGTGACTCTTCCTCGACCTCCATCTGTAAATATGCTTGTGCCAGGTCTATCTTGGTGAAGTGTTTCCCGCCAGACAATGAAGCAAAGATATCCTCAATCCGCGGAAGCGGGTATTGTACCGTGTGAAGCACCGGATTAACTGTGATCTTGAAGTCTCCGCAGATGCGGAACTTCCCCGGTCCCCCTGGCTTGTTACTTGATGAAGACTTCATGACGGGAACAATGGGCGTGGCCCACTCACTCCAGTCCACCTTCGACAGTACCCCTGCACGTTCAAGCTCTTCCAATTCTGCCTCCACAGCAGATCGTATCGCGTAAGGTACCGATCTGGCTTTGAAAAATTTTGGGCTTGCATGTTCTGCAATCTTGATTTTTGCCTTAATTCCTCTCAGTGTTCCCAGTCCCTGCTGGAATACCTCTTTAGCCTCGTCCAATATTCTGGACAACCGTTCAGGTTTGACATCTTTCTTTCCGAAATCTACCGTCATTGTGTTTAGTGAGTGCCAGTCTATCTTTATTTTCCTGATCCACTCCCGTCCCAGAAGTGGTGGACCTCCCTCCGGTAGTACATATAAGTCCATTCCTTGGTGATCTTTGCCCTTGTGTCTCACCTTGACTATTATCTTTCCGATGGGGTATACTTTATGCCCCGTGTATGTCTGCATTACTATCTCCGTATCCCGTAGGGGAATATGTTTGAATAACTTTTTGTAATCTTGTTTATTCATAACCGTCAACGCCAATCCAGTGTCCACTTCCATCTTCACTTGGACTTTTGCAATCTGCAGTGTGACCCAGATAGTTTGTCGGTCAGCTTTTTTACTCACATTGTGAATCCTCAGACTACCCAGTTCCTTGCTGTTGGGGTCTGAATCCGAATTCAGTTCATCTGGACTCTTCACAGTCACCTTATGTACCTTTCTGTACTTCTTCTGCGGTGACTTATTGTTGCTGGTCTTCTTTCCTGACCGGCATACTTTAGCTATGTGACCAAGTTTGCCACATTTTCTACATTCCTGGTTTTTAAACCAGCATTGGTTCTGGTCGTGTGTTGTCTTCCCACAACGGTAACATTTCGTTGTACCCGAAGTCATTTGATCCACACTGAGTACCGCTGTCTTCAGCTGCATTTCCGCCGTGCCTCTCGCTGCGGCTTCGTGCGATGCTGCAATAAGGACAGCCTTATCAAGTGTAAGATCATTCTCTTCGAGCAGTCGCTTTTGTGTTCCTTCCTTCGACATCCCGCACACAAACTTGTCTCTCAGTGCCTCTGTCAGATTTACCCCAAACTTACAGTATTTTGCTAGCCTACGCAGTTCAACCAGGTACTCCGCGTTGCTTTCCTCCTTTAGTTGCGTTCTCCCGTAAAATGTAGCTCGTTCCGCTAACATCAGCGGTGTGGGGTTCACATGATCCTTCAGGACAGCAACAATATTAGCGAAAGACTGATCCGCCGGTTTAGCTGGTGATAGAAGATGCTTCAATAACCCGTATGTCTTCGCACCCATTGAGTTTAGTAAGGTTAGAGCTTTATCATAATTTGCTATCTTATTGACCTTACAATATATCTCGATGCGTTCTACATACGTGGTCCAATCTTCCACATCAGAATCGAATTCGTTGATGTTGCCACGCTTAGGCATCTTCACAATCTTCCTGAGAAACAACAACAAAATTTTTCTTTAACTTTTTTTTTCCAAAAATGGTGGTTTCCCGCGCTTGTCTTCTTCCCCGCCCACTTTCAAAATGGCGGTTTCCCGCTCCTGTCTTCTTCTCCGCCTACTGGCGGGAGGGGTAAGCTTTTCCCTCGGGCGACGACCGCTGGCTTTCGGGGTTCGCAGCCTGCGCGCCGGCTTCAGTACGTTCTTTGTTCCCTTTTCTCGGCAGGGCAACCGGCGCTGGGGACAACCCGTTGACGGCGAACAGTTCCAGCCGCTGGCTGAATCTCCTCGGTCTCCCTCGCTCGGCTCTGTCTCTCCTGCTCGCTTGGGCTCTGTCTCTCCCTCAGCGGCTTCCAATCGCGCCTCCCAGCCCTCTCGCAGTCCGGTCCTTTCCTCCCCAGGCTGCGGCTGAGTTCTCCGCGGTTTCTTATTTTTATTTCTTCCCGCGCCTTACGATCCCGGTCGCAGCGCCTCGTGGCCTCGGTAGCTGCCCGGCCTTTCGCCGGTCGCGGCCAAGCTGTCTCACGACGCTGTTGCGTCTCCCAGCCCGCTTGTAGCCCGGTCTCTCACACCGGCTGCGTTCCCGCTGGTAGCCCGGTCTCTCACACCGGCTGCGTTCCCGCTTGCACCGCAGCTTCCGTGCCCCACGCTGCCCCAGTCTCAGCGCCTCTGGGCCCGACTTCTGTCCGGCTCCTTTCCCCCCGACCGTGGTCGAGTTCACCGCCCTTCCTCCGTTCTTTTTTTTTAAAATTTTCCCCCTACTCACAGTCAACGTGGCTGACTTGCTTCTCGTGGCTGATCGGCTCACTCACCACCGTGGCAGAAGGGACGATCACTGCCTGTTGCTGATGGAAGGCTTCGTGTCTGAATTCTTCCTTCTTCCTTGCTCTGCAGACTCGAGTCTTCTCTCAGCAGAATGACGAGGGCGGGTGCCTCCTCTCGACGCTCGTTAACTGCTTCGGATGTATCGCTGCCGCAGGGTAAGATCGAACTCGCCGCCACTGTAAAGTCTGTGGGTTATATGGTGAATTAATACACAGACTACAAGAGTAACTTTAACAGGACTTTACTATTCGAAGGTCAGGGCGAATCTGCCCAATCAATCCTTACACAGCACTTATATACCGGTGTGGTCACCACCGGTATTACAGTATACAGTAGCCAAGACAAAGTAGTGCAACCCTTAAAATAGTTCTCTTAAAGGTGGAACGTTACATACACTACATAGGCAAACCCTTGTGTTTCCCACACTTTTGGTTCCGGATCTCAGCCATGCTGTGCAGCAGGGGCACCGAGCTGAGACCTCATATTTCCCCACAGGGAGCAGGAGGGGTAATTGGATGGAAGAGTCATTCCTGGACTGCTTATGAGGAAAGGTTGAGCAGGTTGGGCCTATACTCATTGGAGTTTAGAAGAATGAGAGGGGATCTTATTGAAACATACAGGGGGAGAAATTTGGTACCGCCCCGTTTGGGGCGCAATTATCGGCCGGGTGCAAAGTTTAGCACCTGCCACTAATTATTGCCTCCGACTGCAAACTTGGCTTCTATCGCCCCTGGAGGTGATTGGAGCGCTAAATCAGGCGCTACACACCTCTCTTAAGGCGCGAGACGCTACCTCACAGCATTGGCGAAGCTCATGTGATGTCAGTCAGCAATGGAACCCAGACACACTGGCGCCGGCCTGTTCTTAAAGGGGAGGGTCGATCTTGCTCTCCATCCACACCCTGCTCATTGCAGCCTTGAATCTTGGTCTGCAGAGACCTGTACATCAAATCTGTTGGAAAGAACAATGGAGAGGGCCAGGGAACGAGCTCAGAGTGCAGCCCCCACAGTCCCTTCTAAATTGATGCAAGGAAGATCAAATCAAAAAGAACCTGCAAAGTGCTGCTCAGTCCCCAAAACTCCTCAACACAGCTTTGAATATTTCCAGAAGTCTCTCTCTCTCACTCAGAATGCATGGTGCAAACATTTCGCCGACAAAAAATGGCAGGAAGCGGTCACCTTTAAATAGCGCTCCCCCAGTCCCTTCCCGACTGCAAAACACTCCCCTCAACCTGTCGTTGCTAGCGACAGGCGGTAAGACAGGGGGCGCCACTCAATATCCGGTCCGGGCTGCTATCGGGGTGTTGCATGCTCGACTGACATCGCGATCTGCCGGCGCAGGAGATCGTGGCAGTAGTGTTTAGCGCCGCCGCAAAATGTCTAGTCAATTTCGTGAGTGGCGCAAACATCGCTGCGCACGGGCGCTGGTTGCTTTGTGCCCCATTAGCGCCCTCTTAAGGTGCTAACGGGAGGCACAAACCAACCAAATTTTTCTCCCCATAAGATTCTGAAGGGGCTTGACTGGGTAGATGCAGAGAGGATGTTTCCCCTTGTGGGGGAATCTAGAACTAGGGGACATAATTTCAGAATAAGGGGAAACCCTTTTAAATCGGAAATGAGGAGGAATTTCTTCTCTCAGAGGGTCGTGAATCTTTGGAATTCTCTTCCCCAGAGAGCTGTGGAGGCTGAGTCATTGAATATATTTAAGGTGGAGATAGACAGATTTTTGAACGATAAGGGAGTCAAGGGTTATGGGGAACAGGCAGGGAAGTGGAGTTGAGGCCAAGGTCAGATCAGCCATGATCTCATTGAATGGCGGAGCAGGCTCGAGGGGCCAAATGACCGACTCCTGCTCCTATGTCTTATGTTCTTATGCCCTTTCTAGTGGGCAGACCAGAGCAGTGCAGATGGAGGCAGAGGGACAGGACGGATGCAGCTGGATCATGGTGGGAGGTGAAGTTTGCCTTTAAATTAAAAAGGAGGGTAGGCAAATGCTGAATTCTGTGCTGTGGTCCTGTTGGTTTTACTCCAGCATCCATCGTCACAGGCATCGAGGATTGACCTGGTTTGTAACATAGCAAAAATAAATGCCTTCCATTGTTATTAAAGTGAATGACATAAAAGGGAGCAATCAGCCATCTCAGCACTTCAACAACCAACAACCTGATCCAGAGTTAATATTATCTTAACTAAAGTTGCTACAGATGTTCTGGATTGCTATGAGGCTGTGCAAATGGCTCGTTTGTTGGATTCAACTTCATTCATTTACCAATTTCCAGCTGAATAAAGAAAGCCTTACATTATATAGTTCCCTAGCGGGTCATCAAAGCACCTCAAAGAGCTTCACACAATGAATTACGTTGACTGTTATGTAGGCAAACCTGGCAAACATTTTGTGCCAGCAATGTCCCCACACATGGCAATGAGATGAATGACTATTTTTTTTTTAGCAGTATTGGTTAACCAAGGGACTGTACACTTCCATGCCCTTTTTAAGTACAGTTATAGGATCTTTAATGCCCATCTGAACAGGCAGAGGAGACCGCAGTTTAACGTCCCATTCAAAGGATGGTATTTTCAGCAATGCAGCACTCCGTCAGTAAAGTGTTAATCTAATTTATTGTCTTCAGGTCTAGGTGTGGGGCTTCTCATTTACAACAACAACAACAACAACAAGAACTTGTATTTATATAGCGTCTTTAACATAGTAAAATGTCCCAAGGCGCTTCACAGGAGTGTTATAAGACAAAAAATTTCACACCGAGCCACATAAGGAGAAATTAGGGCAGATGACCAAAAGCTTGGTCAATGAGGTAGGTTTCAAGGGGCGTCTTAAAGGAGGAAAGGGAGATAGAGAGGTTTAGGCAGGGAATTCAAGAGCTTAGAGCCTAGGCAACAGAAGGCACGGCCACCAATGGTTCAGCGACTATAATCAGGGATGCTCAAGAGGTCAGAATTAGAGTAGCGCAGATATCTCGGGGGGTTTTGGGGCGCGAGGAGATTACAGAGATAGGGAGGGGCGAGGCCATGGAGGGATTTGAAAACAAGGATGAGAATTTTGAAATCTAGACGTTGCTTAACTGGGAGCCAATGTAGGTCAGCGAGCACTGTGGTGATGGGTGAACAGGACTTGGTGCGAGTTAGGACACAGACAGCCGAGTTTTGGATGACCTCAAGTTTATGTAGGGTAGAACGTGGGAGACCAGCCAGGAGTGCGTTGGAATAGTCAAGTCTAGAGGTAACAAAGGCATGGATGAGGGTTTCAGCAGCAGATGAGCTGAGGCAGGGGCGGAGACGGGCGATGTTACAAAGGTGGAAATGGGAGGTTTTAGTTATGCCGTGGATGTGTGGTCAGAAGCTCATTTCAGGGTTAAATATGACACCAAGGTTGTGAACAGTGTGGTTCAGCCTCAGACAGATACTCGGGAGAGGGATGGAGTCAGTGGCTAGGGAACGGAGTTTGTGGCGGGGACCGAAAACAATGGCTTCAGTCTTCCCAATTGGTGAAAATTTCTGCTCATCCAGTACTGGATGTTGGACAAGCAGTCTGACAATTTAGAGACCGCGGAGAGCTGAGTCTGATACTGTCCTCACCTGGCATTCGCGCATGTGGACTTTGCAGCAGGAGAATAGCAATCGTGAGTATGACCCTGGTTGTTTCTGAATTCAGTCCAAGCCGATGGGATGAACTTTTCTCTTTTGGTTGTAAGAGACCTGAGTGAAATGCGTTTAGATTTCAACTCAAGTCAGCAGGAGTCAATGGCATGTTGCCATTCACAATTAGGTATAAGTTGTCCAGATTTGTCAATCTCGCTCAGCGACATCACAGGGATGGCTAATGCAAGAAATGGAAATAACAGTGGTGCAGGAAGGGGCACTCTGTTAAGTTTTAAGCTGAGGCACATTGCTAGGTTGGAGCAGTAGGGATTTTACTGTACACTTAACTGTGCTATCGGCTTAAACAGACACTGGGTCAACAAAATGTAACATTACCCAAACTGATGCTCTTGTCTTAATAAGTACAAAAATAGAAATATGAAATAAAACACATGGCATAAATGTTTATTTCCACAATGCCATACCTATATGTAGCAAGCAAAGCACCATTTCACTTTTCTTTGGCGTATTAACCCATTCTTATAGTGAGTACTCCAATTCTACACATCTATTCAGCATTAGACCAAGCATAACTATAGCAAAGCCTCAGCTTGGCTCAGTTGGTATCACTCTCATCTGTGACTCAGAAAGTTGTGGGGTCAAGCCCTACAGTGGATTTGAGCACTTATCATAGGCTAACACTTCAGTAAAGCAATGAAGGAGTGCTGTCTTTTGGATGTGATGCTAAATCAAGATCTTGGGAGTGTTTTTGGGTTTTACAAAAATAAACTAATCAGCCTTGTGTCTCTTCATGTGTCTTTGCCTGCCCTAGTGCTCCTACGATGTGCTTCCCCAGTGGATACTGCATGACTATAACGCCTCCTAAACTACGAAAATGGCTCTCACACACTTCTAGCGGGATGTGAGCTGGGTGCCATTACAGAGAATTATATAGAATATACAGCACAGAAACATGTTTTTGTTTATATTTGTTCATGGGATATGGGCATCGCTGGCAAGGCCAGCATTTATTGCCCATCCCTAATTGCCCTTGCAAAGGTGGTGGTGAGCTGCCTTCTTGAACAGCTGCAGTCTGTGTGGTGAAGGTACTCCCACAGTGCTGTTAGGGAGGGAGTTCCAGGATTTTGACCCAGTGACGATGAAGGAACGGCGATATACTTCCAAGTCAGGATGGTGTGTGACTTGGAGGGGAACTTGGAGGTGGTGGTGTTGCCATGCGCCTGCTGCCCTTGTCCTTCTAGGTGGAAGAGGTCACGGGCTTGGGAGGTGCTGCCAAAAAAGTCTTGGTGTGTTGCTGCAGTGCATCTTGTAGATGGTACACACTGCAGCCACGGTACGCTGGTGGTGGAGGGAGTGAATGTTTAAGGTGGTGGATGGGGTGCCAATCAAGCAGGCTGCTTTTTCCTGGATGGTGTCGAGCTTCTTGAGTGTTGTTGGAGCTGCACTCATCCAGGCAAGTGGAGAGTATTCCATCACACCCCTTACTTGCGCCTTGTAGATGGTGGAAAGGCTTTGGGGAGTCAGGAGGAGAGACACTCGCCGCAGAATACCTAGCCTCTGACCTGCTCTTGTAGCCACAGTATTTATGTGGCTGGTCAATGGTGGCCCCCATGATGTTGATGGTGGGGGACTCGGTGATGGTAATGCCGTTGAATGTCAAGGGGAGGTGGTTAGTCTCTCGCTTGTTGGAGATAGTCATTGCCTAGCACATCCTTGGCGCGAATGTTACCTGACACTTATCAGCCCAAGCCTTACCGTCGTCCAGGTCTTGTTGCATGCGGGCATGGACTGCTTCTTTATCTGAGGAGTTGTGAATGGCGCTGAACACTGTGCAGTCATCAGCGAACATCCCCATTTTTGACCTTATGTTGGAGGGAAGGTCATTGATGAAGCAGCTGAAGCTGGTTGGGCCTAGGGCACTGCCCTGAGGAACTCCTGCAGTGATGTCCTTGGGCTGTGATGATTGACCTCCAACCGCCACAACCATCTTCCTTTGTGCTAGGTATGACTCCAGTCAGTGGAGAGTTTTCACACCGCTTCCCATTGACTTCAGTTTTACTAGGGCTCCTTGATGCCACGTTCAGTCAAATACTGCCTTGATGTCAAGGGCAGTCACTCTCACCTCACCTCTGGAATTCAGCTCCATTGTCCATGTGTAGGGGGGCATCCTTTACCTGGTTTACGGTAATTTACCTGGTCAGGCAGCCTTTGCCACTGCACTGTGACCAATTCCAATCAGCGGTTTCGAATCGCTAAACCTCCCCCTCCAGTTCTGACTGGAGGAACTTATAATTAATGATATATTAAAAATGGACAAATGGTCTGGATGCAAGAAAGTCAAATTTTATTAAAACTAAAGAAACTACACCACACGATCAAAGTAATCACAGTAAAATTGTTTAACAGGGGAAGGCAGATGGCAAAAACGAGGGATAAATGGCTACAATGTTAATCTTACAATCTTAGCAACATTTCCCTTAAATTACCACCCCTTTACTTCTCACTAGATTGTCTTGCTAGTGGGTCAGAAGCCTTGCTCACCTGCAGTCCAAAGAGTAACAAAGACAAAAAGGGGTGAGGACTTCCTGGGCTCAATCCTTATACCCTGGGAGTCCCTGCTGTTTTCGCGCCGAAAAGTCCGAATGCACAAGAGAAGGGCTTTTAACTTCCTCCATTCATACATGGAGACATCACGTAGTAGAGTCAATTTCAGTGAATGGATGTGTGTAAACAACCCATTGTGCTTGCTGTCCGATGATTGGCTGATTCAAACAGGCTACTCCCTGATGTAAACAAGCAGCTTGTAGGCTACCGGACCCGCCCAATACCACAGGGTGACTGACAGCTCGGGCTCCATTCAAACTTACTACAGGGCAGCGCTGAGCTTTTCATATGCTAACAGCCTGTTTGTCCTTTTCTACTGCCTTTTCAAATTCTGTTTCCATGAGGTCTGTTCAGCCATTTTTATGCCCTGGGCAATTTAAACAGTCCAAAACTCAAGAGCACATCTTTTAATAAAATGTACAATCTTAAAGTGTGCGATTTTCACAAAGTTCTTTGATTCCAGTGTCCAAGTGCTGCCTAGCTTACGAGCTTTTTAACGCAGCCTTTTGCGGTTCTGGGTATGTTTTAAAACATTGTCCAACCCAGAGACAATTTAAATCACACAAGTCTTCGTCCACGATGTGGATTAATATTTCCCGATCTTCGGGGGCTGAGGGGATTTTGCGACCCCTACATTCCGCCCTTGGATACTTCCAACTTGCTTGTAGTATCCTCTTGAAGAAGTGAGCAAAATTTTCTGACCCCCCACAAACAATCATCCCCTGTATTTACCTATAGCTACCTATCACTGATTCTCCGCCCCGTCTATTCCCCTCAAATCTGAGAAAAACCATCGAATGGTAGGCATCTACAGATACATCAATTACAAAATGTTACAATAGGGGACTCATACCCCTGCACCACTTGTTACATTATAACATATTACAAAATGTTGCAATCTTGGTTATACAATGTAATCAAAATGATCCCAAGCACGGAGAGGGTCTTACGTCTCTGCACCGCTTGGAACTGTAAAACAAAATATAAAATCTTCATTAAACATTTGAAGCAAAATGCTGAAATAACCCCCGACCATCACGTGCCAGTGATGGGTCACGAAATTCGAGTGGGTGTTGCTCCTCCCACCCGGGCAGTAAATGTTCCTTCCACCCCCCCCTTTAATGGTCTTAGGCCTAGAAATTCGGTATAGCCGCGTTTGGGGCGCTAGTCCTGGCGATGCACAAAGTTTAGCGCCAGGCGCAATTTAGCGCCACCTAGCGCAATATTGGGTTGCAGTGCCCCTAAAGGTGATTGCGGCGCTAAATCAGGCACTGCACACTACTCTTAAGGCGCTAACCTGGCGGCGCAACCCAATTTCGTGGCGGCGGGGCGCAGCGAAGGTGCTGTCAATAATCACTTTCCCTGAGACACACTGGCGCCGGCCAGCTCTTAAAGGGGCAGGTCAATTGGCATCACCAGACACACTCACTGCCTTGTCGGCCTTCAAAGCGGTGGGAGCCTACCTGTGGCGCACCAGCCTAGCAAGAAATGGAAAGGGTGAGGCAGAGGGCGAAATGCCTCACTGATGGGGCATTGGATGCTTTGGTTGGCGCAGTGGAATCAAGGCCAAGGAAGATGGTCGGAATGTGATTTATGTTTTGGACAGTCTCCCGGGTGTGAGAGGAAGTTATGTGTCAGTGTATTAGTTTTGCTTTCTGTTGCCATAGCTTTCTCATATTTGAAGGAACCACATTTTGTGTAATGAAACACTTTCTTCATTTACAATGGCCATGCCTGCTATTTACATGCATCTTGCCCTTCACAGGCTTGGGGGTATCAGACCGGTTCCATTCCTGTTCTTGGAATGGTAGCAAGCATTCCGTGAGAGGGGCCTAGAAGCTACTTCTGATCAGCCTCTGACGCGCAGCCTGAGAAGAGCTGCTCGCGTAGAAGTTCAGGCCAGCAGGCATCTTCTCCGCCACCGACAGAGATGTCCTGCACCTTACCTGAGGCTGCAGATCTGGCTGAAGCAGCTGGCACAGCTCAGTCACCACCTCCTTTCTAAATCGCAGCCTTCTGACACACTGCTCCTCTGGCATGTTCATGTAGGAAAACTGCTGTCGGGAAACCCTGCCAGCGTAAGGTCTGCTGTGGCGACGTCTGTTGGCCCTCCTCCATCTGGCCATGCCCGCCCCGCTCTCCCAGCGTCTCAGTGCCCTTTCCAGATGATTCAGCAGCAGGACGTTCCCCTCCAATGCAGCCCCCATAATAAGTGCCCACAGGAAGGTTCCCCATTGTCAAGGCTCACCAACAGCAAGGTGATGGTCAGAAGGCTGAAGATCGTCTGCCTGTGCTGGCTCAGTGGTCAAATGGCTCTCAGTGTGCAGCTCAGCAACTCTTTGTAGCTCTCGAGGAAGTTGTGCTCCAAAAGTGGCTGCCGCGTTTAAGCCACACCAGTCCCCTTTAAATAACGCTCCGCCAGCCCGAGAGCGACTTGGTAAGGTTCCAGGTAAGCTGTCACTATTAGCGCCAGGCGCTACGGAGGGGGGCGCCACTGAATTTCCGGTCCGGGGCGTCCAAAAGGCATTGCACACTCAAATGACGTCATAATCAGCCTGCGCCCGTGAGCGGGCGCTAAGATTTAGCGCCGGCGCTAAATGCATGCTCAATATGGAGCGAGGTGCTAGGCGCCCTGTGCCCACCCGGAAATTGGCTAGCGCCCCACTTCTCGGCCTCTTTAGGCGCTAATTGGTGGCGCAACCAACCGAATTTCTCCCCCTTAAACTTTTAAAACATACAGAATGGATTTTACAAAACAATCTGATCCGCCAGCCCCGAGCCGTTCCCTTGTCCCTTTGTGGAGGCGGGGTACCCCTCATGTTTCACAGACCGAGACCGGGGAGTATGGGATCGCGACTCCCAGTCCCTCCCCCTCCTGTCTTCCCTCGACTGGCTGCAGAAAATGATGGGTGCCTGTGTGGCGGCTCTCACTGGCCCCCCACTCAAACTTGGATCCCAGTTCCGGCCACCCTCTCATCCTTCCCAGCCACACTTATACTCTAACTTTGCCCGTGGGCCCCGGGTGAGTTCCTCCCTTCCCCGAACGCACCCACGCGACTCTTGCGTCTCCCCCTCCCCTTTACAATCTTTCCCGGGCCATCACAACCCACTCCCGGGGAACGTGTCCCTATCTGACAAGGCGCCCGCACGTCCCCACCATGACTCCTCAATAGCGAAGTCTCCCCCAAGTGAAATTCGGTCAGGATAGTGCTGGGTTGGGGCCGTGCCCCACCCAGCTGGGGCCATCACTTCCACATAGGATGAGTAGGCAGGTTCCTCTGGACCCTGTCCGGTTTCCCGCGAAGGTCGCTGCGGGGTCTCCTCCTGGATTTGTCCAGTGGCGAGGTGATCCCCAACATTCTGTATAACCATATCTTCATTCGATGCCCAGCTCAGGCTGGGTGAACAGGGCTGCTCCTTTGTCCACTCTCCTGCAAAAGAACTTAAAAGGACATGCAGCCAGGTCTCTCACTGACCTGCTGCCTTAGGTGGAGACATGGTCGGGTCCCTCGACCTCGGACCAAAATACAAGCATTTGGCACACATAAACTTAAACTTTAAACTTAAACTCAAAACTACTTGTTACATTCTAAACTTTAAAGCAAGCTATAAACATTGGTAACTTAACACAAAGCTATAATACAAATGCCACCCATCTCCGGATGGCCAGGCTAATCTCTGGTGTCACTGTCGCAGATTACTGCTGCATGCAGCGAAGCTGGACTGCCTCCTGCTTCTTGTCCCTGGCAGCTTATGGCTGCTAGTTGGGGACCTCTGTGATCTGTTTCCTCCCGGGCTCGGGAGATTGCTCTTTGTGGCGGGTACTCTGGTGACCATCTTATCTTGGGCTTGCGGACCCGCTGAGACCTTCTGAGGGCATCTCTGTGGGGGAAACTTTGGCTGACGGACCCTGAGCCTGTGTCACAGCCCTAGCTGGCTGGGAACCTTCTCCCCCTGATGCAAACAGCCCGCACTGTTTAATATACCTGGCAGCCTGCCAGTAATCCGGGTTTGTCTCCTTTTCACTACCCACTCCTGTACTGGGGGCAGGTATCCCCTCACCACCCGCTGCTGGTGGCTGAAAATTTCCTCTCCAGGTCCAAAACCTGGTACCAGCTCCTTCCATATGTCCCCTGTGTAGTGTATGTAACCGTTCCACCTTTAAGAGAACTATTTTAAGGGTTGCACTACTTTATCTTGGCTGCTGTATACTGTAATACCGGTGGTGACCACACCGGTATATAAGTGCTGTGTAATGATTTATTGGGCAGTTCCGCCCTGACCTTCGACTAGTAAAGACCTGTTAAAATTTACTCTTGTGGTCTGTGTAATAATTCTCATTATAAAACACAGACTTAACAGTGGCGACGAGTACGATCTCACCCTGCGGCAGAGATACATCCAAGGCAGTTTAACGGGCGTCGAGAAGAGGCATCCGCCCTCATCATTCTGCTGAGAAAAGACTCGGGTCTGCAGAGCAAAGGAAGAATTCTGACACGAAGCCTTCCATCAGCAACAGGCAGTGATCATCCCTTCTATCACGGTGGTGGGTAAGCCGATCAGCGACGAGCAGCAAGTCGGCCACGTTGGCTGTGAAGTAGGGGAGGGAAGAACGGAGGATATAAGGGCGGAGAACTCGACCACGGCCGGGGAAAAGAGCCGGACAGAAATCGGGGCCAGAGGCGCTGAGACTGGGGCAGCGTAAGGCACGGGAGCCGCGGTGAATGCAAACGCAGCCGGTGCGAAAGACCGGGCTGTAAGCGGGCTGGGAGACGCAACAGCGTCGAGAGAGAGCTCGACCGCGACCGGTGAAAAAGGCCGGGCAGCTACCGAGGCCGCGAGGCGCAGCGACCGGGACAGCGTAAGGCGCGGGAGAAAATTAAAAAAAACGCGGAGAACTCAGCCGCAGCCGGGGGGAAAGGACCGGACTGCAAGAGGGGCTGGGAGGCACAATTCGAGAACCGCTGGGGAGGGCGAACACAGCAATACGGCAATCGCCATTACAGCCAGCGGGGGAGAAAGGCAAATGCGGGAAGCCGCCATTTTCGTAGGCGGGGAAAGAAGACAAGCGCGGGAAACTGCCATTTTGAAAAAAAAATAAAAGAAAAATTTCTTGTTTGTTTCTCAAGAAGATTGCGAGGATGCCTAAGCGTGGTAACATCAACGATTTCGATCCCGATGTTGAAGATTGGGCCATGTATGTAGAACGCATAGAGATATACTGTAAGGCAAATAAAATATCAAATGAAGATAAAGCACTAACCTTACTAAACTCAATGGGTGCGAAGACATACGGGCTATTGAAGCATCTTCTATCACCAGCTAAACCGGTGGATCAGACTTTCGCTAATATTGTTGCTGTTCTGAAGAATCATTTGAACCCCACACCGCTGATGTTAGCGGAACGATTTAAATTTTATGCGAGAACGCAACTGAAAGAGGAAAGCAACGCGGAGTATTTAATTGAACTGCGTAAGCTAGCGAAATACTGTCAGTTTGGGGAAAGACTGACAGAGGCACTGAGAGACAAATTTGTGTGTGGATTGTCGAAAGAAGGAACACAAAAGCGGTTGCTTGAAGAGAATGATCTTACACTTGATAAGGCTGTCACTATTGCAGCATCGCACGAAGCCGCAGCGAGAGGCACTGCGGAAATGCAGCTGAAGGCAGCGGTACTCAGCGTAGATCAAATGACTTTGGGTACAACGAAATGTTATCGTTGTGGGAAGACAACACACGATCAGAACCAATGCTGGTTTAAAAACCAGGAATGTAGAAAATGTGGCAAGCTTGGTCACATAGCTAAAGTATGCCGGTCAGGGAAGAAGACCAGCAACAAAAAGTCACCGCAGGAAAAGTACAGAAAGGTACATAAGGTGGCTGAGAAGAGTTCGGATGAACAGAATTCGGATTCAGACTCCAACAGCAAGGAACTGGGTAGTCTGAGAATTCACAATGTGAGTAAGGAAGCTGACCGACAAACTATCCGGGTCACACTGCAGTTAGCAGGAGTCCAAGTGAAGATGGAATTGGACACCGGATCGGCGTTGACGGTCATGAATAAGCAAGATTACAAAAGGTTATTCACACATATTCCCCTACGGGATACGGAGATAGTATTAAAGACATACACAGGGCAAAGAGTATACCCCATCGGAAAGATAAAAGTCAAGGTGGTACACAAGGGCAAAGAACACCAAGGAATGAACATATATGTACTACCTGAGGGAGGTCCACCACTTCTGGGACGGGAGTGGATCAGGAAAATAAATATGGACTGGCACTCCCGATTGTCCAGAATATGGGATGAGGGCATATGCAGCAGTGACAGTGACAAAGCAGAGAGTGAGAACTCGGTGAAGACAATCAGCTCAGACTCTGGAACTGATGATGGTAAGACCAGCCCATGTGCAAAAGACAAGTCTAAAATGGACTTGCAGACTAATGTTGGAAAAACGAAGGAGTGCATAAATGCTTCAGAAGAGAACAAAGTATCAGAACAGAATTCCACTGAACAACAACAACATAGTTTGACAGAGAATTCTGAGTCTGTCCAGTCTACAGACATGCACATTTCTGAGGAACACCGGGCTCGAACTCAACTCAATTTCAAACTACAACAGCAATTAGAACAAATGATTCGCCGTTTTGAGCAAGAGATGAATGCAAAGAAAAAGTTCTTTGACACAGAGTTGGAGAATCTGGGAAGACAGCAGAAGCAGCTGATTGAGAAAATGGATCAGGAACACACTAACCGTCTGCGCGATGAGGCCAAACGAATCAAAGCTGAGCAAGAAAGGGAAAATGTCAAATTCATCGATCAGTTGAAAGCTAAGAAGAATGAGCACCCTTTTGTGAGCAGTGTCAGCAGTAATAAGCCACTCAGGGAATTGGTGGCAGAGGCAAAAGCTGAAGTGATGGAGGAAATAGAAGACAATAGAGAAGAAGCAGAAGATGATGACTCATCTGAACCATTATCACCCCTACCAGTTCACGCACGTGGTCCCTCCGAACTGAGCCAAATCAGTCTGGAAGTAGAAAAACTTCCCAAGGTACTCGAGCCTTTAGAAGTCAGCAATGCTGGTTCTGAAGTTACGAAAGTGCAAGCTGTTAAGTCCAGTGAAGGACTATTAGATGAGTCACCCCAGCAACGAGAACCTACTACACCACCGAAAACTACTACACCACCGAAAACTACTACACCACCGAGGCGTTATCCGGACCGAGTCAGGAAGCCTCCAGAGAGACTGAATCTGTGAACTGTTTTTACATGAAGTTGTGTATATATGTTATGATGTTATGTTTAATGGGGAATATATACGGTTAAGCTAAAAAGGGAGGATTGTAGTATATGTAACCATTCCACCTTTAAGAGAACTATTTTAAGGGTTGCACTACTTTATCTTGGCTGCTGTATACTGTAATACCGGTGGTGACCACACCGATATATAAGTGCTGTGTAATGATTTATTGGGCAGTTCCGCCCTGACCTTCGACTAGTAAAGACCTGTTAAAATTTACTCTTGTGGTCTGTGTAATAATTCTCATTATAACACACAGACTTAACACCCTGCAAGAGGAATTGCTATCCCTTCCGCCCCAGAGCCCCACACCATAGGGGGAACCACTCTAGAAGCGGGCTGGGAAGCTTGTGCTTTTAAACAGGCGACTGCGCTTGCGCGAACCTCCTCCCCGGAGTCCCACGGCAGAGGCTGTGAAACCTCTGTATTTAAACAGGCGACTGCACCTGCGCGAACCCAGTGTTGGAAACCTATCCCCTCAGGAGCGCAACTGCGCCTGCGCAGGGAAACTGAAGAGGAGCCGCTGTGGTCATGGGCTGGGGAACTGCGCCTGCGCGAACAGGCCGTTCAAAAGACTGGGGAATTCCTGTCTCCAGACCAGCGACTATGCATGCGTGGGCAGTCTCTTCAAAAGGCGGCTCCTCCCTGGAGCCCCCCAAGCGATTTTCTGTGAATGAACTCGCAGCAGCCTGCAGATTTCTACTCTCAGGCTGCGGTTTCTCTGTTTCTGAACTAAATAACTGGTTCAAATTTAAATTTTGGCCAAAACTTAGGTCCCACTGGGGCAGGGAAGTGTCCCAATTGGTGGGCCGGACAACTTTTCCCTTGAAACAAGCCACAGCGCCTGTCTTTACATCCTGTGAACTTGAACTTGTATGGTCAGATTTATACAATTTACATTGGTTGGCGTGGAACCACTTTCTGCAACGGGGTAGTTTTACTGCATAGACCATGGGTCTGGCCCTATCAACTATACTATAGGGTCCCATGTAGAGTGGCTCTAAACTTCCCACCCGGGCATAGTTTCTTACCATCACTTTGGGCTAAAAATTCAGTTTGGGGTGCCCAGCTCACCTGGGCGCCGGAATTACCGCTGCGCGCGGAGCCACTTGCGCCATCGGGATATTCAGTTTCAGCGCCCAAATGGAAGCCGGCCGCTAAACAAGGCTTTAGGCGCCCCGCTTGGGGTGCTGAAACTGAATTTCGGCGCGCAAAGTGCCGCAGCGCCACCCGTTGCGGCACGGCAGGCTGCGGTACTGCAGGCCTTCCTCCCACTGTTAAGGGGGAGGTGCCTGCAACAGCACGATCCCCGCTCGCGAGTGCCGGCAAATGAGCCTGGCACCAAGGAGAAGTGCCGGGCTCTCGGGAAACAGCCGGCAATGCCGTGGGGGGGTGGGGTGTAGGAGGCCGGGGACGGAGGTGCGGGCAGACGGCCGCCGAAAAAGCGGCCGGCCGCACCTCCACCTTAACTCGCCCCACTACCGCCACAGGTAGGCCCCTGTGTACCGCTCGCTATTTGCGGCCGGCGCGGAAGAGGCGGCTGCGACCTAATATGGCGCTCGGGGCGGTAGCGGGGCGCTGCGCACACCGATGACGTCATCGGTGGCGGCGCAGCGCTACAGGCTAACGCCGCCATTAGCGCCCCGCTAAATATCACGGTGGTTGTGGCCAGAGGCGCAAAAGCCCTCTTTGGGCGCAAACTGGTGGCGCAGGCCACTGAATTTCTAGGCCTAGGTCTCTTATCTGCCACTGGTGGCTCTTGCTAGACTCGAGCAGCAGCCGGTTATTCCGATGCTGCTTCCCCATGCTGTCTGCTGCCTGCCCATAAATTCGTTTGAGGTTTTCTAGGAGGGTTCGGGCGAATTTATCCCGGTTTATTTCCTGCAGTTGTCCTTCAGTGAGGACTGGGGCAAGGACGTGAGTGGGGGTCCTCATAACTCTGCCGGTCATGAGCTCATGTGGTGAATGCCCTGTACTCTTGGACTGGCTGGCCCGGATCCCCATGAGGATCAGAGGTAGGGTCTCTGCCCATTTTTGGGGTGACCCCACAGCCTCTTTCCTCAATCTTTATTTAAGGGTACGGTTCATACGCTCCACAATCCCTGAGGACTGTGGGTTGTAGGCTACGTGCCACTTCCCTTTGATACCGAGCAGCATGAGGGTGTTCTGCATGACTTGGCCAGTGTAGTGGCTTCCCTGGTCGGACTCCACGAACTGGGGCAGTCCCCACCGCGAGAACACCTCCTTCACCAAGATCTTTGCAGTCCCCATTGCTGTGGCCGTCCTGCAGGGGAAGGCTTCCACCCACTTGGAAAACACATCCACCAGGACGAGGCAGTATTTGTAGCCTCCCTGGGTGGTGGGCAAGGGCCCTATATAGTCGATCTGGATCGACTGCCATGGTCCCTCCACCCTCCTAATGTGTCCCATGGGCACCTTCCTTTTGTGGGGATCGGGATTATTTGCTGCACACACAAGACAGATAGCACAGAACTCGCGGACATCATCGCGGAGTCCTGGCCACCATCCCGCCTGTTCCACACGTTGCCAGGTGGTCTCAGGCCCGGGGTGTCCCGCTCCCGGCCCCTCATGCGCCAGCTGAAGGAACTCCCTCCGGTGTTGCTGGGGTACTACCCACTGTTCTGCCTTGAACAGCATGCCCTCCCTTACGGTGAGAGGGGCTGTGCTGTAGGGGTCCTCTATCATTTTGCCCTCCATCACTGCGCTAATTATTGCCTTTAGGCCGGGGTCCTGTGCCTGGACCGTTTTAAGGTCCGGGGCCAATACTATTCCTGATTTTCCCTGTGTCCCATCCCTGCCTGTAATCGCTGCCACTGGCCCGGACTCATATGGGTCCCAGAAAGTGCCTGTATATCGGCTTGCTGGTTGCCCTGGCTGCGGGGTCCTGTGGAGGAATGGGCTTTCACCTTATGGATGAAAACTGCACCTTCCTCCCCCACAGCTGCCAGGATTTTCTCCAGTAGGGGCTTTACTATCAAGGGCTTCCCGTCGGCGGAGGTATACCCACGACGGGACCAGATGGTCAGGTACTCCGTACACGAGTTGCAAGTGAACATACTGTCAGAGCAAATCGTATATGGGGTAGGGAAGATGTCGAGATGTGTAACCACGTACATCACCGCGGACAGTTCAGCCTGCTGGGCACTCATGGTGTTAGGGAGCTTGATTGCCAAGGCAATGCCTGCCGTTGGGTCAAAGATCCCGCAACCCATGAGTCGTACCCCAGCGGATACCATGCTGGAACCGTCTACATAGATCTTGTGGCCCGTGGGATGTATCCCGGCCCGTAAACCTATGTTCACTTCCCATACCCCATCTATGGAACATCGATGGGCTGTTCCAGGGTATACCATATTGGCCGCAAGCTTTGGCTCGCAAAGGCCCTTTACCTTCAGATCCATCTGTGAGAGGAGAAGGGTCCAGCGCGCAATGCAGATGCTGCTGACTGTCCCATCTTTAATCCTCCCACCCAAAAGCATCTGAGTGTGTGTGAGGAGGGTGATGGGAGAGGTGCCTGCGAAGATCCGGGATTTCTTCACAGCCCAATATGTCACAGATTGAGCAGCTCCTCTCTACATCGGTGAGTATTCTGGAGGAATAGACCACGGGTCTCAGCCTACTGTGCCGCTTTTGGAGCAGCACAGCACTCAGGCTATCCCCACTGGCTGCTACCGCCAGAAAAAACTCCCTTTTCCCATCTATTGCTCCTAGGGCTGGTGCGGTCTGCAGGTCTCCCTTTAACTTAACAAATGCCGCCTGGCATCCCTCATCCCAGGACCACTCCATTCCCTTGTGTAGGAGACGGAGCAGAGGGGCCGCTGTGGCTGCATAGTCCTCTATAAAATCCCTGCAGTACCCCGTCAATCCCAGGAATGACCTCACCCCTCTTACTGAATTGGGAATCGGTAACTCCTGGACCGCTTCCCTCCTTGCCTTATCTATGGCCCTCTCTCCTGTGCGGACAGTCAGACCCAGGAATTTAACTTCTTGCTGACCGACCTGCGCCTTCTTGGGGTTGACTTTAAACCCCTTTCTCTGCAGCAGCTCTAGCAGCTCAGCCAGTAGTGGGCCATGCTCCCCGACCGAGTCGGTAAATAAGAGCAGGTCATCCACATACTGCAATAACTGAGTGGGCTGACTGAATTTAAACTATCCTTCATGCATTGGTGGAAGATGCTGGGGCTGTTGTGGAAACCCTGTGGCAGACAGTTCCAGGTGTACTGCTGTCCCTTAAAGGTGAAGGCAAATTTATATTGGTCCTCCTGTTTTAAAGGGATGGACCAGAACCCATTCGAAATGTCCAGCACTGTGAATGTGTTCGCGGATGCTGGAATACTGCTAATAAGATTAGCCACTGCTTCTACTGTGGGGGCACACGCGGGGATATTGCTGTTAAACACCCGATAGTCCACCGTGGCTCTCCATGAATTGTCGCACCTGGAATACTGCATACAGTTTTGGTGTCCATACTTAAGAAAAGACATACTTGCTCTCGAGTCAGTACAAAGAAGGTTCACTCGGTTAATCCCGGGGATGAGGGGGTGGTCATATGAGGAGAGGTTGAGTAGATTGGGACTCTACTCATTGGAGTTCAGAAGAATGAGAGGCGATCTTATTGAAACATGTAAGATTGTGAAGGGGCTTGATCGGGTGGATGCGGTGAGGATGTTCCCAATGATGGGTGAAACTAGAACTGGGGGGCATAATCTTAAAATAAGGGGCTGCTCATTCAAAACTGAAATGAGGAGAAACTTCTTCACTCAGAGGGTGGTAGGTTTGTGGAATTTGCTGCCCCAGGAAGCTGTGGAAGCTACATCATTAAATAAATTTAAAACGGAAATAGATAGTTTCCTAGAAGTAAAGGGAATTAAGGGTTACGGGGAGCGGGCAGGAAATTGGACATGAGTCTGGGTTCGGAATGGTCATGGCCCTGTGGGTAGTGGAGTGGGCCCAGGGGCCGTGTAGCCTGGTTCTGCTCCTACTTCTGGTGTTCTAATTCTGTTAGATTTCAGGAGATGGTTTTATTCCTGTTCCTGGCTGGGGTGGAGATCGCCTTTACAGAAGGTAAGTACTGTAGAAAATATAGGGACAGAGTGATCTCCTGGAAGAATTTCGATCGCCTAGATGGGTCGGAGAGGAATTTCCCAGATTTTTTTCTCCCAAATTGGCCGTTGGGTCTTTATCTGGTTTTTCGCCTCTCCCGGGAGATCACATGGGTTCGGGTGGATGCAGAGTGATAGAAGATTTGAGGTTAGGATCAGATCAGCCATGATCTTATTGAATGGTGGAGCAGGCTCGAGGGGCCGATTGGCCTACTCCTGCTCCTATTTCTTATGTTCTTATGTTCTTATGTCCGGTTTCCTAACCGGCCAAAGTGGAGAATTAACATGAGTGGCTATGGGCCTCAACACTCCCTGGTTAACTAAGGAGGTGATGGCTGCCTCCATGTCGGGTTCTGCCTCCTTGGGGAAATTGTACTGCTTCTGTGGTCGGGCCATGGGGTCCCCATCTATTTTAACCTCAAACCCTGTGATCCTCCCGCAGTCGTGTTTATGGGTGGCAAACGCTGTGAGGTTTGCCTGCATGACTGCCTGCAGTGCCTCCGGGACACCATTTACCATTTACCGAGGTCGTAACCTTCTTTGGGCTTCACAGTACACAAGGTCCCCTTACCCTCCTTGCCCGGGATGACCACTACACCTTCTTCCCTGTCTGTGCTAGCCCCCCAAAGGCAATGGTTGCGGAGATCCACGAGGATCCCATGGCTCACCATGAAGTCGGCCCCTAGGATCCCCTTTCCTTCCTCCTTATTCCACTTTGCTAGGATGCACGTCCACTTAGTTTGGAGCCTGCCCAGACGGACTGAGAGGGGTCTGGAGTATACCCCCGCCTGCTCCTGACCGCTGAATCCCGATAGTATGTATGGAACCCCGTTAGACAGAGGTGAGGTGGTGGGATTATCCGTATGGATCACGGTGCATGATGCCCCCGTATCCAATAGATAAGTCCCTGTAACCTTCTCTACCTCCATCTGTACGAGCGGTCTCTTCCATTCATCGTACCGGAGATTACACAGACGGACAGGCTGCGCGGGCTCCAGTCATTGTGGGGAGGCAGAGGTGGGCGAGGGGGCGGCAGCACCACTAATGGCTGCTACCTTTCCCTGATTGGCCCTGAGGAAAGATTTTATCGACTCCATGACGGACTCAACTGTATCGGGAGGAGTTTCTGTCTCTGCCTTCTGAGTTGGGGCTGCGGGGGTCCTGGCTTTATCGTCTCTCCAAGGCTTTTCACAATCCCTGCGCCAGTGGCCATCCTCCCCGCACCTGTAACAAGTGACCTTGTTCTGGGAGGGACGGCTCCCCTCCTGGCGCCACTCTTTCTTGTATTGAGCCCCAGGTTTAACCTCGTGGACCTTACCCTTTTGCTGGGGGGTCCCACTATTCCTACCGTTCCTATATGCTACTGTGAGCTGCCAGATTACAGTCTCTTCGGTTGCTAGGGGGTCTCGGTGGCCAAACCAAGTATCAGCCTTTGCTTTTATCTAGGGCAGGCAATTGGACACCAGGCAACGAAGCCATTGGGTCCGCTGCCGCTGGTTCAAGTGTGCCCTATCTTGTCCCCCTGTACACGCGCTGTTGTAGACTGGCCACAGCCTGTCTGCAAATGCCTGTGGGGTCTCCCCTTCCTTCTGCAGTGTTTTCCCTATGCGATCGAACGGACTGCCGTCGTTCGCACCCATGGCTTCCAGTATTTCCTCCTTTAGGTCCTCAAAACCCTTCTGCCCTCTCTTAGCCTCATCTGAAAGGGTCTGATAGAGCTTACTATCTACAGAGAAAAGCAACATTTTGGCTTTCTCTTCGTCATCACAGCCGTTAACACAGGCTGCCTGTTCTATCTCTTGGAAGTGCATTGAGGGGTCTCCCTTTTTGGAGAGCAGGGGAACATGTTTCACCAGGCCTCTGAGCTGTTGGGTATCATAGGGTACCAGATAGGTATGCTGAACAGCCCCTGGGTCATTATCGTTCACGGGCGGACTGTACCCCCGTTGTCGGAGGGGGTACACTGGTCCTGGTCCCCGCCTGCCTAGCTGGACCTGCTGGCGTTCTCCTACCACCCCATTGTCCACCCCTTCTTGCTGCCAGAGCTCCTCAAAACTCGGAGCTGTGGGCTGCGGTCTTGGGATCTCTAATTCCCTAGCCAGCTCTGTTCTGGGTGCTGCCTGTGGGGCGGTTTGATTTGGGCTGCTGGTACTGTCCGACGGACTTCGCTTCCGACTTATGAGACATACCATCCCTTTAGTCCTTAGTAACTCCATACCCAAACTCTCTGGGGGGATAAATTCGGTTGCTAGCACCAGCGATTAGCGCCTAAAGAGGCCGAGAATTGGGGCGTTACCCAATTTTCGGGCGGGCGCAGTGAACCCAGCACCTCTTGCCATATTGAGTGGGCTTTTAGCGCCGGCACTAAATCGTAGCACCCGCTCGCGGGCGCAGGCAGATCATGATGTCATTTCAGTGTGCAACGCCTTTTTGGTGCCCCGGACCGGAAATTCAGTGGCGCCCCCCCTCTGTTCTGCCCGGCGCTAATAAGGACAGCTTCCTGGGATGTTCCCCAGTGGCTCTCGGGCTTAGGGGGGTGCTATTTAAAGGGGACTGCACTGGTATAAAAGCGGCAGCCATTTTGGGAGCACAACTTATTTGAGATTTACAGAGTTGCAAAGTTGACTTCTGAGCCATTTCACTAGTGACCCAGCGCTGCCAGAGGACCTTCAGCCTTCATACCATCACCCTGCTGCTGGTGAGCATTTACACCCTATTTAATTTCTGCTGACCTATTATTATGGGGGCTTGGAGGGGAACGTCCTGCTGCTCAACCATCTGGAAAGGGCACAGGGACGGAGGGAGAGAGGGCCAGGAATGGCCAGACGGAGGAGGGCCAACAGCCGTCGCCACACCAGACCTTACGCTGCCAGGGTATTGAGGCAGCAGTTTTCTTACCTCAACATGTCGGAGGAGCAGTGTGTTAGGAGGCTGCGATTCTGAAAGGAGGTGGTGACTGAGCTGTGCCACCTGCTTCAGGAAGATCTGCAGCTGCAGATAAGGTGCAGGACCTCTCTGTCAGTGGCTGTGAAGATAACAGTGGCATTGAATTTCTATGCGACCGGCTCCTTCCAGTCAGCAACTGGGGACATTGCCAACATATCCCAGTTTGCGGTGCATAGCTGCATCCAGCAGGTTACAGATGCCCTGTTTAAAAGGTGGCGTCAGTACATATCCTTCAATGTGACACCGGAGAAGCAGCGGGAGCGCGCAGAGGGTTTCGCGGCAATAGCGGACTTCCCCATGGTGCAGGGCGCCATTGACTGCACGCATGTTGTAAAGTCTGTGGGTTGTTTAGTTAATTAATACACAGACTACCAGAGTAACTTAAAACAGGACTTTACTATTCGAAGGTCAGGGCGAATCTGCCCAATAAATCCTGACACAACACTTATATACTGGTGTGGTCACCGTCGGTATTACAGTATACAGAAGCCAAACAAAGTAGTGCCACACCTAAAATAGTTCTCTTAAAGGTGAACGGTTACATACAATAGTTCTCTTAAAGGTAGACGGGTACATACACTACAATCCTCCCTTTTTAGCTTACAACATACTTATTCCCCATTAAACATAACATATAATCAACTTCATGTAAAACAATTCACAGATATAGTCTCTGCGGGAAACAGTTCACAGATTCAGTCTCTGCGGGAACAGTTCACAGATTCAGTCTCTGGTCTTGACTCGGTCCGAACAACATCTCTGTGGTGTAGCCGGTTCACATTTCTAGCGTGACTCATCCAATAGTCTTTCCCTTGGCTTAACAGCTTGAACTTCCGTCCTGCTGAACCAGCAGTGCTGACTTTTACAAACAGCTGGACTGCCTTGGTAATTTTTCCTACTTTCCAACTGATTTGGCCCCCTTCGTAGGGCCCACGTGCATGATCTGATAGAAGTGAAAATGATTTAGATGGTTATCGTCTTCTGCTTCGTCTTTTTCTTTTCTGCTTCTTGGAGACTCTCGGGGCTCCCTTATCCGCTGCCAGCTGTAGCGCCACCATCTCCCTATGTTCCTTAGACTTTAAGTGCTTCATCCTGATTTCTGCACTTTGGGAGTTTTCATCACAAGCTGGGCAGACCAAGTCATCGTAATATTCCGTGTCACTCAACAGGTCATGGTAATATTCGGTGTCGTCCTGAGCTAGTCTAGCGAGAGGGCCTGCTACTTCTTCCTTACCCAACTGGACGTTAGCCGACTGTTGTTCCCTCCCTAGACATCTTTCCTGAAGAGACTTCTTCATGCGTTCATATTCATCCCGCTCTTCCTGGGTTTCCTGCCAATCCTTCACTAATGACCTCATTTGTGATTCCAATACTTCCCCTTCCATCGGGGATTGATTGATCGGGCTATTCAATCCTTCTACTGGAGCAGCTGTTTCAACATTCTGTAGTTCACATTGACGTGATTCAGCATACTTTCGGCAGCCCCGTAAAATCTGTGTTGCAACCTCAACTATTCCCCAAACTTTTGAGAGCTCCGAACCCCTTCCCTTTGAAGATTGAAGCTCGTGTTCAAATGGTTCCCATTGCAGAGTCTTGTCTCTCAGCATATGAAGGAGTTGGCTGACCGTTAACTCTTCCACGGGGACCCTGTGGATCAGAGTCTTCTCCATTTCATCCACCTTTTCCTCCAATGCTTTCACCTTTTTTTCCTCTTGTACTTTGGCTTTAAGCGCTCGGAGAAGTTGCGCCTTGATGCTCTCTAGCTCATGTTCAGGGGCCATTCTTACAGTCTCTGTGTTTCTTACAGTTGCCTTTTCTTTCACTGAAAGAATTCCCAGTTGAATCTGTTCTTCAAGTTGTTGAACCTCGGTCATTGCCGCCTCATATTTGTCTTGGGTTTCCTTCAATATTTTTATGAGTTCTTGGACATCTTGACTTTCATGTTCTGCCATGTCTTTCACCTCTAATTTCTCATCTATGGATGGAACTTCTACCGATGAGTCTGTCTTGGCCTTGAGCTCATCAAGAATTTCCTGCAGCCTTTGGACTTCTTGCTCATGTTCAACCTTTAGTTGCTCATAAGCTTCCACTGAAACTAGCTTTTTGGAGGTTGCCGAGTTAACCCCCTCCAGGATTGTAGCCTGGGCCTGTTCATACTGTTCCTTCAACTTCTCAAACTCTGCTTGTAAGGAGTCGTAGAGAAGAACTGGAATAAAATCCTGGCTTCCTGAAGATTCCTCTTCATTTGCTTCTTTCTGCAAATATTCTAACTCCTGAACATCATAAGGGAGATGTGATCGGTGATTGGTCACGATGGCTCTATGGTCGCTCTCTGCTTGAGCTAGCTGCTTCTGTTGTCTTTCCAGATTCTCCCATTCGGTGTCATAGAACTTTTTCATTGTTTTCATCTCTTGTACGAGACGGTAACTCAATTGTTCTAATTGTTGTCGTAATTTGAAATAAAGTTGAGTCCGAGCTCGGTGTTCTTCCATCATGGATATGTCCTTAAACTGAACAGACTCAGAATTCTCTGTCAAACTATGTTGTCGTTGTTCGGTGGAGATCTGTTCTGAAACTTTGTTCTTCTCTGGAGCATAAGCCTTTCTGCATGCCTTCATTTTTCCAACCTTAGTCGGCAAGTCCATTTTAGCCTTGTCTTTCACATTTGGGTTGGTCTTATCGTCATCCGATTCAGAATCTGAGCTGATTGTCTGCACCGAGTCCTCACTCGTTATGGCTTTTAGATAGTGCCATTCCATGTCTATTTTCTTGATCCACTCCTGTCCTAGAAGTGGTGGTCCTCCCTCAGGTAGTACATATAAGTTCATTCTTGGGTGTTCTTTACCCCTATCTCTCACCTTGACTCTTATCTTTCCCATGGGGTATACTTTATGCCCCGTGTATGTCTGCAATACGAACTTGGTATCTCTTAAGGGTATATGTGAGAATAGCTGGTGGTAATCCCTTCGATTTATGACTGATAGAGCTGATCCAGTGTCCAACTCCATTTTCACTTGGACTCCAGCTATTTTTAGCATGACCCAGATAGTTTGTAGGTCAGCTTCCTTACTCACATTGTGAATTCTCAGACTACCCAGCTCCTGGCCGTTTGGGTCTGAGTCCGAATTCTGTTCGTCTGAACTCTTCTCAGCCACCTTGTGTACCTTGTTGTACTTTTCCTGTGATGGCTTCCTTTGGTTGTTGGTCCTTTGGTTGTTGGTCTTCTTCCCTGACCGGCATACCTTAGCTATGTGACCCAGTTTGCCACATTTCCTACATTCCTGGTTCTTAAACCAGCATTGGTTCTGGTCGTGTGTTGTCTTCCCACAACGATAACATTTTGTTGTTGTCGAGGTAATTTGATCCACACTGAGTGCCGCTGTCTTTAGCTGCATTTCCGCAGTTCCCTTCGCTGCGGCTTCGTGCGATGCTGCAATAAGGACAGCCCTGTCAAGTGTAAGGTCGTTCTCTTCGAGTAGTCGCTTTTGCGTTCCTTCCTTTGCCAATCCGCACACGAACTTGTCTCGCAATGCCTCTGTCAGATTCCCTCCAAACTGGCAGTATTTCGCTAGTCTACGCAGTTCGACCAAGTATTCTGCGTTGCTTTCGTCTTTCCGTTGCGTTCTCGCATAGAATTTGAATCGTTCCGCCAACATCAACGGTGTGGGGTTCAAGTGATCCTTCAGAACAGTCACAATATCATCGAAAGTCTGATCCGCCGGTTTAGCTGGTGATAGTAGATGCTTCAAGAGCCCGTATGTCTTCGCGCCCATCGAGTTTAGCAAGGTTATAGCTTTGTCATCTTCTTCCATTTTATTGGCCTCACAATAGATCTCAATGCGTTCCACATACGTGGCCCAGTCGTCTACCTCGGAATTAAAATCGTTGATGTTACCATGCTTAGGCACCTTCCTCTCTTCCTGATAAACACCACGAATTATTTCTTTAAAATTTTTTTTTTTTTCAAGATGGCGGTTCCCGCGAAAATGGCGGTTTCCCGCGCTTATCTTCTCTCCCCGCCCACTTCAATGGCGGTTTCCCGCTTCTGTCTTCTTCCCCGCCTAATGGCTGCTTCCCGCGTTTCTTCCCTAGCGGGAGGGGCACACTTTCCCCACGGGCGACGGCCGCTGGCTTTCAG
The DNA here is from genome assembly GCF_052327205.1 of Somniosus microcephalus. Taxonomy (NCBI): domain Eukaryota; kingdom Metazoa; phylum Chordata; class Chondrichthyes; order Squaliformes; family Somniosidae; genus Somniosus; species Somniosus microcephalus. Next base: position 53,474,079 of record NC_140999.1, on the reverse strand, counting down.
GTTCACAGCCTGCGCGTCGGCTTCAGCGCTTTCCCTTTTCTCGGCAGGGCAACCGGCGCTGGGTACACCCCGTTGACGGCGAACAGTTTCAGCCGCTGGGCTGGCTCTCGCTCAGTTCCCCTTGCTCGGGCTCTGTCTCTCTCCCGCTCGCTCGGCTCTACCGGCGCTGGGTACACCCCGTTGACGGAGAACAGTTTCAGCCGCTGGACTGGCTCTCGCTCAGTCTCCCTTGCTCGGGCTCTGTCTCTCTCCCGCTCGCTCGGCTCTACCGGCGCTGGGTACACCCCGTTGATGGAGAACAGTTTCAGCCGCTGGACTGGCTCTCGCTCAGTCTCCCTTGGTCGGCTCTGTCTCTCCCGCTCGCTCGGCTCCCAATCGCGCCTCCCAGCCCTCTCGCAGTCCGGTGCTTCCCTCCCCAGCTGCGGCTGAGTTTATCTCTTCCCGCGCCTATGTTCCCGGTCACAGCGCTTCGTGGCTTCGGTCGCTGCCCGGCCTTTTTCGCCGGTCGCGGTCTAGCTGTCTCACGACGCCGTTGCGTCCCCCAGCCTGTCTGCCCCGCGGCTTCCTTGCTCCACGCTGCCCCAGTCTCAGCGCCTCTGGACCCGACTTCTGCCCGGCTCCTTTCCCCCTCGACCGTGGTCGAGTGCACCGCCCTTATCCTCCGGTTATTCTTTTTACTTTCCCTTACTCACAGTCACCGTGGCCGCCTTGCTTCTCGTGCTGATCGGCTCACTCCTCACCGTGGCAGAAGGGACAGTCAGTGCCTGTTGCTGATGGAAGTCTTTGTCTCTAAATTCTTCCTCCTTTCTAGTTCTGCAGCCTCGAGTTTTCTCCCAGCAGAACGACGAGGGCAGTTGCCTCTTCTCGACGCTCGTTAACTGCTTCGGAAGTATTGTTGCCGCAGGGTACGATCGGACTCGTCGCCACTGTAAAGTCTGTGGGTTGTTTAGTTAATTAATACACAGACTACCAGAGTAACTTAAAAAAGGACTTTACTATTCGAAGGTCAGGGCGAATCTGCCCAATAAATCCTGACACAACACTTATATACTGGTGTGGTCACCGTCGGTATTACAGTATACAGAAGCCAAACAAAGTAGTGCCACACCTAAAATAGTTCTCTTAAAGGTGAACGGTTACATACAATAGTTCTCTTAAAGGTAGACGGGTACATACACTACACATGTGGCTTTGCGGGCGCCTGTACAGAATCCTGAGGAGTTCCGCAACCGCAAGGGGTTCCACTCCTTGAATGTGCAGCTGGTCTGTGACCACCGGCAGCTGATCCTGGCAGTCAATGCACAGTTCCCAGGCAGCAGCCACGATGCTGTCATCCTGCGCCAGACTTCAGTCGCTGACCTTTTCGAGGCCCAGGCTCACCCAGAAGGCTGACTTCTCAGCTACAAGGGCTATCCACTGTGCCCATGGCTGATGACCCCGCTCCGTACGCCCAGCACCCCTGCAGAAGAGCACTACAACGTCAGCCATCAGGCGACGAGGAACATTGTGGAGCACACAATCGGCGTGCTCAAGCAACGGTTCCGCTGTTTGGACCATTCGAGAGGAGCCTTGCAGTACTTACCAGAGAGAGTCTCCCACTTCGTCGTTGTCTGTTGCATGCTCCATAACCTCGCCACCCTGCGCACCCAGCCAATGCCAGCAGACATTGAAGGACCAGCAGAGGAGGAGGAGGAGCAGGAGGAGGAGGAGGAGGAGGACCAAGACGGGAGGGTCCGAGAAAGTGGAAGGGCCGTCTGTCTGAGGCTGATAAGGAGTCGGTTGTAGGCCCCTCTCACGGACTGCTTGGTGCCATTCGAAGACCACGAATGGAACCATTCGGATAACCCAAAGCCTATGAAGGCCACAATGATTGTAAATAGCAGACATGGCCAATGACATTAAAATTCTTTGTTTATTTTGAAAACTGTGCTTCCTTCCAGCATGACAAAGCAATGGCAACTGAAAGCTTAATTAACAAACTAACACATCCATGACTCGCACACCCGGGAGACTATCCAAAACATGACTAACATTCAGACCAGCATCCATGGCCTTGATTTCTAGAAATAGGATGTTTCTGCAGCCCCTTCTACTCTTTCACCTTTGATGGTGATCTACTTCTCTTGCGAGAACGGCCCCTTCCCTCCCTGCAGCTCCTCCGTAATGGGACCCCAGTGGCTGTATGAAGGCTGGGGGACGCCTGCTGACTGTCCAAAAGTGCTGATGCCCCTGAGGGACGGCCTCGATGGACTCTGGGCTTGGAGGGGCCGGATGCTGACTGCTCCAATTGGGCATGGGTGGAAGCAGTCTGTCCTGCAGGTGATGGCAGCTGCAGTGGAGACGTGCCAGCGTTGGCATCAGGGATGCTGACATCCTGAGAGCGGACACCTGCTCCGTGGTCAGCTGACACACTGGCACTCTGACGGGGCAGCACCGCAGCATGCGGACCCATCGGCTGGTCCACAGATTGCTGGCCTGCTGTGGTGCTGCAAGGGCCCCGGGTAATCCTGCCTGATCCATGGAGGGTGGCAGCAGTCAGTGCTTCTGTGGCCTCAATCTGCCTCTGCATGAGGCCAGCAAGAGACTGCGTGGCAGCACTCAGCACTTGCGTGGCAGGTGCCAGTGCATCGGTGAAGCCCTGGACAGTCCTTTCCAGTGATGTCGCGACACCCTGCACAGTCCTTTCCAGTGATGTCCCCACGCCCTGGGCAGTCTTTTCCAGGGCTGCCCCGAAGCCCTGGGCACTCCTTTCCTGTGCTGTCCCGAAGTCTTGCACAATCCCGAACTTCCCTACCCCCCTTGCGCTGCTGGAGGCCGCTGCTTCCTGCAACTGGTTCCTCCTCAGATCCATCCCCCCCGCTCCCTTCCAGGGAAGCACTATCCCCAGTCTGCAGATGGGCTGGCTCGCCTGAGGGTGGGACGGATGGTTCGGTTTCCTCCTGCTCATCACCTCCGGAGTCAGTGTCCCTGGCAGCTAGATGGCCCGGTTCCCGAGCTGGTGATGCAGCATCTGAAAGCAGGGAGGTTGAAGAGTGGATTTAGCGAAAGGCCAGGGTGGCAGCAAGGGATGCAAGAGTGCTGCAATGCTCTGACATGGGACCAGACTGAAAAAGCATGCTGGTGGGGGGAACAAGTGGAAGGAGAGAGTTCAAAAAGGTGATGACCTTACCATCGCTGTGCACAATGGGGTCGGCAGCTCCAGTGGTGACAGGACCAATCATCCGGCCTCCAACAATCTGGTGGGCTTTTTCCTCCAGGTCCGTCAGTTCCTGCAGCTGAGGAGGGCCCCCGCCAGTACGAATCTGTTCCCTCCGGTTCCTGGCCAGCTTGCCCTGCAGGAGAAAGGACGGGAAGTGATGAAACATGCTGCCCTGAGTTGACATCTCATGCCCCCCCCATGGTGGATCAGCCCTTACATGATGCCCTGAGTTGTCATCTCATGCCCCCCATGGTGGAACAGTCCTTACAGTATGCCCTGAGGTGCGTGTGCGTTCCCAGAAAGGGCCATGGGTGCTGGCTGACAGATGGCCATTGGGGCATCGCGCACCCTCTGGCCATAAAGTCAGGTGCAGATGGAGGGATGAAGAAGATTGCCAACAAGCCACTCACCCGAACGACCCGAGTGAGATCGTGGAACTTCTTCCTGCATTGCACAGGAGTCCTGGGCGCCACGCTGCTGGAGTTGACTCTTTGCCAAACTTCCCTCCAAGCTCTGCGGTACTCGTTCTGAGGAGGCCTCTTGCCATCGTCAGGGTACAGCACTGCTCGCCGGCGCTCCACTGCGCCAACCAAAGCATCCAATGCCCTTTGGGAAAAGCGCTCTGCTCTCTGCCTCACCCTCTCCATCTGGTCAAAGTTTGCAACGCCTCAGATTGCACAGCGCTGAATTTGAGGCCTACAGGGCGATGAGTGTGGCTGCTGAACCTAGAGGACCCGCCCCTTTAAGATCTGGCCGGCGCCAGCATGTCTCGTGGTCATCGATTATTGACAGCACCTGCGCTGCGCCCGTCCGCCCAGATATTGAGTAGTGCCGCCAGGTTAACGCCTTAGGAGTCCCGTGCAGCGCCTGATTTAACGCCGCAATCACCTTCAGGGGCGCAGCAACCCAATATCGCTGGAGGTGGCGATAAGTTGCGCCTGGCGATAAAATTTGCGCTTCGCCAATTCTAGCGCCCCGAGCGGGGCTATACCCAATTTCTCCCCCTCTATCTTTCTGTTACATGGGGTATGATCTGCTCCACTAAACCTTTGGTCGCAGGCCAGCTTATAAGCTGCCTTTACCTCCCTAACCCTTTCCTCCTGCTCTGTTACTTCTGAGGTGAGGCGGGCATTTTCTTCCCACACCCTCATCCCACTATCTCTGGCCTCATTCACCTCTCTTCTGAGGCGTTCTACCTCCGCCTGGCATTTTTCAAACTCTGGCTCCCGATTCTTGGCCTCTGTAACCTCCTCCCGCACCCTCATCTCACCCTTCTTAACCCAGCCACCTATACTATAGTAGGTCAGCTTACACGCTGCCGCTAACTTCTGCAGGGCTACCCACAGACTGAAAGCAAGAAAAACAAGAGCTGATGCTTTCTCCATATCCAGACCACTTATCATATCAAAAACTGCCTCCAGTCCTGCCGCGGTTGCCAATTTGTAGGAAGTCATCCTTTACCTGGTTTACGGTAATTTACCTGGTCAGGCAGCCTTTGCCACTGCACTGTGACCAATTCCAATCAGCGGTTTCGAATCGCTAAACCTCCCCCTCCAGTTCTGACTGGAGTAAGTTATAATTAATGATATATTAAAAACGGACAAATGGCCTGGATGCAAGAAAGTCAAATTTTATTAAAACTAAAGAAACTACACCACATGATCAAAGTAATCACGGTAAAATTGTTTAACAGGGGAAGGCATATGGCAAAAACGAGGGATAAATGGCTACAATGTTAATCTTACAATCTTAGCAACATTTCCCTTAAATTACCACCCCTTTACTTCTCACTAGATTGTCTTGCTAGTGGGTCAAAAGCCTTGCTCACCTGCAGTCCAAAGAGTAACAGAGACAAAAAGGGGCGAGGACTTCCTGGGCTCAATCTTTATACCCTGGGAGTCCCTGCTGTTTTCGCGCCGAAAAGTCCGAATACACAAGAGAAGGGCTTTTAACTTCCTCCATTCATACATGGAGACATCACGTAGTAGAGTCAATTTCAGTGAATGGATGTGTGTAAACAACCCATTGTGCTTGCTGTCCAATGATTGGCTGATTCAAATGGGCTACTCCCCAGTGTAAACAAGCAGCTTGTAGGTTACCGGACCCGCCCAATACCACAGGGTGACTGACAGCTCGGGCTCCATTCAAACTTACTACAGGGCAGCGCTGAGCTTTTCATATTATAACAGCCTGTCTGTCCTTTTCTGCTGCCTTTTCAAATTCTGTTTCCATGAGGTCTGTTCAGCCATTTTTATGCCCTGGGCAATTTAAACAGTCCAAAACTCAAGAGTACATCTTTTAATAAAATGTACAATCTTAAAGTGTGCGATTTTCACAACGTTCTTTGATTCCAGTGTCCAAGTACTGCCTAGCTTACGAGCTTTTTAACGCAGCCTTTTGCGGTTCTGGGTATGTTTTAAAACATTGTCCAACCCAGAGACAATTTAAATCACACAAGTCTTCATCCACGATGTGGATTAATATTTCCCGATCTTCGGGGGCTGAGGGGATTTTGCGACCCCTACACATGTTTGGACCAAGGCTGTGATAAGGTCGGGAGCCGAGTAGTCTTGGCGGAACCCAGACTGGGCATCAGTGTGCAGGTTATTGGTGAGTAAGTGCTGCTTGATAGCACTGTCGATGACACCTTCCATCACGTTCAGCCCAACCAGTCCATGCCGGGGTTTATGCTCCACTTGAGCTTCCTCCCATCCTTCCTCATCTAACTCTATCAGCATTACCCTCTATTCCCTTCTTCCTCCTATGCTTATCTAGCTTCCCCTTAAATGCCTCTATACTATTCGCCTCAACTACTCCCTGATTAGCGAGTTCCACATTCTCACCACTCTCTGGGTAAAGAACTTCTGAATTTCCTATTTGATTTCTTGGTGATTAACTTATATTGATGGCCTCCAGTTTTCCTCTTCCCAACAAGTAGAAACACTCTCTCTATGTCTATTCTATCAAAAGCTTTCATAATTTTAAAGACCTCTATTAGTTCACCCCTCAACCATCTCTTTTCAAGAGAAAAGAGAGAGTCAGCCTGTTCACCCTTTCCTGATAGGTATACCCTCGCATTTCTGGTGTCACCCTTGTAAATCTTGCTTTTTGCACCCTCCACAGTGCCTCTATATCCTTTTTATAATATGGCGATCAGAAATGTACACAGTACTCCAAGTGTAGTCTAACCAAGGTTTGATACAAGTTTAGTATAACTTCTCTACTTTTCAATTCTATCCCTCTAGAAATAAACCTTAGTGCTTGGTTTGCTTTTTTTTATGGCCTTATTATCCTGCGTCCTCGTTCTTTCCAACAATGCAAAAATATAAACCAACCCAAAATATACATTCCAATCCAAATTTATAAATTAAATCATGCCATAGTGCATACAAAATTAAACTAATCACTCTTGTGCATCCCCTTAGTGCCTCTTCATGTGTCTTTTCCTGTTCTAGTGCTTCTACGAGGTGCTTCCCCAATGGCTGCAGCATGGCTGGTGGAAGGTTGCTGACTTTCATTGGAGCAGACTGCAGATGGCCTTGGAGGGTGACCTCAAGCAGCTCTGAGCCTAGAAGGCCCGACTGCAGACTGCACCATCTTGGCCTGTGCTGCAGCAGTCTGGGCTGGCTGACCGACAGGCAACAGCAAGAGCACTGGCGGTGTGGCAGGGGGTGGGAACACGAATGCTGACAACCTGAGTGAGGGCCATGGAGCCACTGCCATTCTCCCAGGGCGGCGCCTGAGCAATCCTAGTACTCTGTTGGAGAATGGATTGCTGGACTGCTGCTGCTGTGACACCCATGAAAGCCTCTTTCAACACTGGTAACTGCAGCCGTGATGACAGCAGTCTGAGCTTCCACTGCAGCACTCAGATGTTGGGTGGATGCTGCTTATGCTGCAATGGAGCTGAGACATCGGCCATCAGACGCTACATCACGGTTGACTGCACAGGTATGTTGATGGAGGTGGCCACCAATGTTCCCTTGAAGCTGCGTGGCTACGCAGCGCTCCATAGCTCCCGTGCATCAGGCTCACTGGCTTTTAAGTAGGAAAACTGTGCTGCGCGGTATTTTGAATGGGCCGTGCATTTCCTTAAAAGGGTCCGCAGCAAAAAAAATTAAAGGGAACATTGGTGGCCACCCATTCCATGTTGGAAAGAATGGGCTCCAAGCTCTGCGCAAAGCCCTGTGCCAAGTTGGTGCCGGACTCCTCCATGTTCTTTGACATTGACTGCAGGCTTTCCAGTTGGTTTCCCAGTGCACCAAGCATTTGGGAGTGTACACCCATCAGCCTTGTTCTGTCGCCTGGCCCATCAAAGTCCTTATCTGAGTCCTCTGCAGCAGAACTAGTGTGCGGCATTGCCCTCCGGTGAGCTGGCACCTGCGCTAACCTTTCCCCCAACCCTGGCTCCTGCGCACTTGTGCCCGGTGTCTCTCCATGTGCAGATCCCTCCTCTCTCCTATCCCCTAAATTACACGCAGTGTTAGTATCTGAGCTGGTGGCTGCGACTGTGAAATCGAATGATGGTGTCTCTTCATCTTCACTTTCTTCTTGCTCTTCCACCACTGCCTGGGCAGATTCTAGTTCTTGAGCATCTGAAATGAAAAAGGGAGAAGGGTTGAGCTGTGGTGAGGATAGAGGAGAAAGTAAGAAGTACGTGCTTTCACCACCTGCAGCTTCTCAGACAGAAGAGATTGAGGGATGAGCGAGAAGTGGGATGTGAGAAGGAGGATTAGGTATGAGGATGCACTCATCTTCAATCATTTCCGCCCCGCTGGTGGCCATGGCCTCAGCACTGGCCCTTCTCATAATAACTGTCTCCTCCATGGGGGTTAAAACATGCAGGCGTGCCTCTCCCCCTCCTGTTAATTCCTGCTGCCACCTTCTCCTGCAGGAAAAAAGGAAGTGTGCCAGTGAGTGTCGTGCAATATGTTTGGGTGATGTGGCCATCATGGCTGCATTGCTGCCAGTGTGTGCAAGCTGTGAGATGTGGGTGTGAGGCTTGGAACAGTGTGAAGTGTGTGAGGGTGCGATAGAGCATGCGAATGTTAGATATGAGTCCGATTTGAGGGTGTGGTGAATTGAGCAGTGGATGAGGTTAGTGGTGCAGTTGGTAGGATATGGCATTTGAGGAGGCACTCACTGACCTTGACAACTTGTGTAAGATCATTAAACTTCTTCCTGCACTGCATCCGGATCCTTGGGGCTACATTCCTGGCATTGACCTCCACCATTATCTCTTGCCACTGCCTCCTGAGCAGGTGCAGCAAGTGATTAAGAAGGCCAATGGAATGTTGGCCTTCATTGCTAGGGGGATAGAATATAAAAATAGGGAGGTATTGCTTCAGTTGTACAAGGTATTGGTGAGACCGCACCTGGAATACTGCGTACAGTTTTGGTGTCCATACTTAAGAAAGGACATACTTGCTCTTGAGTCAGTACAAAGAAGGTTCACTCGGTTAATCCCGGGGATGAGGGGATGGACATATGAGGAGAGGTTGAGTAGATTGGGACTCTACTCATTGGAGTTCAGAAGAATGAGAGGCGATCTTATTGAAACATATAAGATTGTGAAGGGGTTGGATCAGGTGGATGCGGGGAAGATGTTCCCGATGATGGGTGAAACTAGAACTAGGGGGCATAGTCTTAGAATAAGGGGCTGCTCTTTCAAAACTGAGATGAGGAGGAACTACTTCACTCAGAGGGTGGTAGGTCCATGGAATATGCTGCCCCAAAAAGCTGTAGGAGCTACATCATTACATAAATTTAAAACAGAAATAGACAGTTTCCTAGAAGTAAAGGGAATTAAGGGTTACGGGGAGCGGGCAGGAATTTGGACATGAGTCTAGGTTCGGAATGGTCATGGCCCTGTGGGTAGCGGAGCGGGCCCAGGGGCCGTGTAGCCTGATCCTACTCCTATTTCGTGTGTCTAATTCTGTTAGATTCAGGAGATGGTTCTGTGATAGTGGATTGGCGGTTAGGATCAGATCAGCCATGATCTTATTGAATGGCGGAGCAGGCTCGAGGGGCCGATTGGCCTACTCCTGCTCCTATTTCTTATGTTCTTATGTGTCTGGAGGGCCTCCGGCCCCCCGAGGGTACAGGGCATCACTCCTTCTTTCCACCTCTTCCACCAAGACCTGCAGTGCAGTGTCCGAAACCTTGGTGCATGCGCTCTCTCCCATGGTCAGCCATTGTTGATTGTTTCACAGCACAATTTTCAGAATGATCCCACCACCACCAGCAGCCACATTGCACCTCCTGCTTAAGAGGTGTAGGTTAGCTTTAAGTAGGGCTTCCCACTCACGATATCGGGCCCCCTGCTGATGCGTGCAGCCAATGAACAGCGCGGGGAGTGCTGTCTGCACGCAGTAACCATGGAAATGAGCGGGAAGCGTAAAGTTGGCATCCTGCCTGCATTGCAATCGACGGGCGCGGGACAACCACGCATTGTGATTCCTGCACCCGTTTTCAGGGGTTATCCAATTTAACCTCCGCCACATGTTTCCTATTCAGGTGGATTTAAAAGATCCCATGGCACAATTTGAGGAAGACCAAATGAGTTTCCCCAGGTCAACATGTATTCCTCAACCAACATCACAAAAAAATACAGTATCTGATCATTCATTAATTTGTTGTTTGTGGGATCTTGCTGAAAGCAAACTGACTGCTGTGCTTGCCTACACAAAAGCAGTGACTACACTTCTGTGGATGTAAAGTGCTGTGGGATCTCCTGAGGACACGATAAGATGTAATATAAATGCACATACTTTCTTTTTTATAGCCCATTGCAACACTTCTACCAAATCAATCCGAAGACTCCTTAACTGATGCTCCCTTTTGCGTGTCCAGTTCCCACGCGATGCTCTGAGTTTTACAGTTAACTCTGGTCCTGAGCTCTGAGCCTAGCTCTGCCATCATTGTCCTTTTGGCCTCAACTCCATGTCCACTTCCATTTTCATTGCGTGAGCCTATGCGTCAGGTAGCTGCTCATGCATTTTCTGGGTAATCAGGTGACGGTTGTTGCAGGTCGGCGTGAGGTTTAGCTGTGCTGATGGAAGCTGTCTCTTCTCGTTGCTTTGAGCAGTGCCCATTCTCCTGCCTCTTGTGTTATTTTACATTATACACTGGACTTGCCTCGCCAGTAAAACAGCATTCATTACTTCAACAAAGTCATTGCCTCCATTTAATTATTTTTATGAGTTTTTATATAAATCACGGACTGAGAAACACAAAAAAGGACTTGGGATAGTTAGAATGAGGTGTGAAAAGATATGAAAATGAGTGATGCTGTTTCTGTTTCTTTGCCTTTTTGAACAACCTCAGTCTCACTTTTATTGGTCCCCGAGCCACAAAGCTTGGTGCCATCAAATATTATGAATTTAGTGGATCTCCTGTAGTGTTACTCAATATGAATTGGATGATACATTATTTTATGAGGACAAAAGCATTAAACCATGTAATGCATGCCGTATTATTCTGCTGCTAAGGGGGAAGCTGTGTATCACCTGACCCGCCCCTTGATGCCTAGATTTTCCAATAAGGTCTTGTTGCTGTAAATAGAGATTTCAAGGTCCAGTTGAGGTTTTTTTTTCTATTCTTGGGATGTTTTCTCAAAAGCCAGGAAGAAATGTCTGTTTTTCTTTCTTTTCATATACTTCTTAAAACACGTCACAGAAATGTGCATATGTGACTCCTGAGGTGCGACATTTACCGCTTATAACCTTACCCAAGTCAGTCTGCTGTGGCGCTGCACGTGGTAAGTTGGAGAACAAGGTCTGTGATGCCTTCGGGGGAAATTTTAAGCTAACCGTGCCCCGGCGGGAAACTGCCGGAGCCGGATTGGCTGCTCCTTTTGTACCCCACCCAATTTTGCTTTCCAATGAAGTCAGCGGAATGTGCAATAGGGTTGGGTGCAAAATGGGCATAATCCAAATTTGCTCACATCATCACAGGTCTAGGCAAAAATATTAAGTCCACGCACAGATTTGTGGGAGAAACTGAGGCCTTCAAGTATAACTTTTCATTAAGGCATTGAAAGCCACAAAAGATAATTCAATTGGAAAATTTAAGCATGTTATTAGGAAATATGTAATTGTTCAATTTCTTTTTTTATATAAGTTTAAACCTTTATTTTGGTCATTCGAAATTTCAGTTAAAAAAAATGGCAGTTGAAAGTAATTTTCAGAAAGTTTATTTTGAGCAATTTCTGCGAATCTGGTGACCAGATTGTGCTGGCAGTGAAGCATTGACCTCGGTAATAACCCATTATAATTTGCAATGAGAAGAAGTGTAACTGAAATGTTACAACAGGAATTCTAGCTGTGTTGACTGAATGTGCATGGAGATGTAAGATTTTTTCTATATATACACACTAATAGATCGCCTGTGGTGTTACTCCAAGGTACTCTAGAGCATGGTTACGCTGTTAACCTGTCTTCCTCGCTTAAGGCCTCAGCTCAGGTATTCCCTGTGGTCATGTGATCGAAATAACTCCTGCGGCCAATTAGAGTTTAATTGCTGTTTGCCGAGGGAAGTTTCGCAGATTAACAGGTGGACGTAAATTCCAGGAAATTTTACTGGGTCTTCCCAACTCCTGTTTTTTTTCCTGGGGCCAATAAACATACTGTTCCAGCAGCAACAGTGAATTTTGGTGGTGAGGTCATGACACCACTACTTGGTATGCACACATTGGTTAATATGTAATATGCCTAGTCTGTGCATGCTGGAATCAAAGCCCCACAGTGCAGCCGATTTACAGGAAGACTAAACATGGGAGGTTGGCACAGTTAGCTTGCTCTCCCAAGAGCCAGGCTGCAATGTAAAAGCAGCTATTGTTAGCTATGGCAGTTCTTGATCTTTTTAATCCCAATTGCCCACCCTTTCTCCAACCCCTTACTTCCCAAGTAAGTATCTATTTCCTTTTTTTAAACACCTCAATTGATTTGGCATCTATGGCTGTCTGGTGCAGGGCATTCTACATTTCCTCCTTGCATGAACAAATTTTTTCTGGCTTCCCCTTTTAACCAGTTTAACTTGAATGCTAAGGTTCTGTCACCTTGTTCTGGCTTCGCCTACTAGAGGGAAGAGTTGTGCCCTATCTATCCTGTTACGTCCCTTCATTATTTTAGCACTTCAAGCAGATCAACCCTTAAAAACCTCACCTCCAAGGAATATACCCCAAAATTTACACAGCTTCTTATCTTAACTCAGTCCCCTCATCCCAGGTAGCATCCTGGTGAAACGTCACTGGACTTTCTCCAAGGCCAGTGTAATATTATAAAGAGGGGTGCCTAAAATGGAATGCAGCATTCCAAATGAGGTCTGTCCACTGCTCTATATAATTGTGGTAGCATTTCCTTGCATTCTACAGAGATAGATAGAGTCAGAGATACATGTCTAGTAACACATCACAAAGCACCAAATGCAGTGTTTACAGAGAGCCTAGAGAAAGTCAGAAACCAGTGCTGCCCAACATAGGACTCCCCCAGCCAGTGATGTCAGGCTCCTGCCCTGCCCCTCCTCACACAGCTGACAGCCACCAGCAAGACATATCTCACATTCAACCCCCAGTAGTTCCAGGTACACCTTCCATAGTTCTGCCCAGGTTCCCCCATCCACAGAGACTGCAGATCAAAGGACACCCACCTGCTGCCAAGCCCAGCATCTCCATTGCATATGGTCAAACTTCAGGACCCCCATCCTAGATCTGCCAAGCTGCATGACCATTCTCCATCACTACCAAAGTGCAGGACTGCTTGATACCCAAGTGCTGAATTGGCCCCAGTACTGCTAAACACCAGGGCCTAGAAATTCAGTGGGCTGCACCACCAGTTAGCGCCCAAAGAGGGCACTCAGTGGCTTTAGCGCCACTGGCCACACCTCCCGCGATATTTAGCGGGGCGCTAATGGCGGCATTAGCCTGTAGTGCTGCGCCGCCACCGATGACGTCATCGGTGTGCGCAGCGCCCCGCTCCCGCCCCGATCACCACATTTGGTCGCGCCCGTCTCTTTAACGCCGGTTGCAAATCGCGACCGGTTCACAGGGCCTACCTGTGGCGGTAATGGCGCAAGTTAAGGTGGAGGTGCGGGGCGGCCGCTTTTTCGGCGGCCGCCTGCCAGCACCTCCGTCCCCGGCCTCCTAAACCCGCCCCCCCGCGGCATTGCCGGCTGTTTCCCGAGAGCCCGGCACTTCTCCTTGGTGCCGGGCTCATTTGCCGGCACTCGCGAGCGGGGATTGCGCTGTTGCAGGCACCTCCCCCTTAACAGTGGGAGGAAGGCCTGCAGTACCGCAGCGTGCCGTGCCACAGCGTGTGGCGCTGTGGCCCTTAGCGCGGCGATATTCAGGGTGAGCGCCCCAAGCGGGGCGCGGGGAGCCTCGAGTAGCGGCCCGCTTCTGTTTGGGGCACAGAAACTGAATATCGGGATGGCGCAAGTGGCTCTGCTCGCAGCGGTAATTCCGGCGCCCAGGCGAGCTTGGCGCCCCAAACGGCGCCCAACTGAATTTCTAGGCCCAGGCACCTACCTCCAGTTGGTGCAGCGTACGTACCATCTGCTGTGTATTCTCCGCTTTAAAAATGTTAAGGAATAAAAACTAAACATAAAGGTAAAGGAATATCTGTATAATATAATAGTAACTCATTTACAGTTTCCACAGATTATTGGACAGAGTTGTGATATTCAATCCCCAAAGGACCAGGAAAAATCCAAAAATACATCTGAAAAAATAGAATTTAACTTATTCAGTCACTGTAAATCAGTGGCCCCGATATCACCCCCTATACAGCATTAATATGTTGTTATAAAATAGCAATTCCGCTAACTGGCTGTGAGCAACACCACAGGAAATGAATCAGTGATTCTATAATTGACCTGTTTATGATCTGGTATCACATCAAATATGTGCTATTATTTATGAATAGGGTATTTAAATTACGCGGTATCAGATTGTAGCTAGAGAAGCAAGAAAAAGATTTTCATAATATTGCCTTATCACATCACCCAGAAACGTCTCAAAGCGCTTCACATAAATTAATAACTTTGAAGTGTTGTACCTGTTGTTATGTCGGTGAACATATCAGCCATTTCCCGACAGCAAGATCCCACAAACTGCAATGAAATTTTGTGCATCAGTTGCCCTGTTTTTGGCCCCATAGTCACTCTCCTCCATTACTGCATCCCATTTGGTGTAGCCATCTCCTTTGGAGAATCAGAGAGTTAGACTGACCTAGGATCTGACTGCACTAATATTAGATATAAGCTCTCGATTAACTGAAAGGGAGACTCGCCCTACGCTAAATAGCTTTCCAATCTGATAAGGAAGGTTCCTTTTCTGTGTAGATTGTTAAACTGCAGCGCTTTAATTACCTATTGATGGTCACCTACAATGGAGGTCCTACAGGCACTGACAACGACAAATTGCATTTATATTAGCACCTTTAAGATAGAAAAACATCCCAAGGTGTTTCACATTGGTGTCAGCTGTGGCTCAGTTGGTAGCACACTTCACCTCTGAGTCAGAAGGGTTGTTGTGGGTTCAAGTCCCACTCCGGGGACTTGTAGCACATAAAGCTAGGCTTTCACTCCAGTCCAGTGCTGAGGGAGTGCTGCACTGTCAGAAGTGCCGTGTTTCGGATGGGCTGTTAAACCAGATGCCCCGTCTGCCCTCTCAGGTGGATGTAAAAGATCCCATGGCACTATCTTGAAGAAGAGTAGGGGAGTTATCCCCGGTGTCCTGGCCAATATTTATCCCTCAATCAACATAACAAAAAAAAACAAATTATCTGGTCATTATCACATTGCTGTTTCTGGGACCTTGCTGTGCGCAAATTGGCTGCCGCGTTTCCCATATTACAACAGTGACTCCACTTCAAAAGTACTTCATTGGCTGTAAAGTGCTTTGAGATGTCTGGTGGTCGAGAAAGGCGCTATATAAATGCAAGTCTTTCATTTCTTTTCATCTATAAGGATGAGCCTCTTGTATATTAATTTGATCATTGTTAATTTCACAGCTGGCCTATACTAAATGCAGGTATCTATTACTATGGGGTCGATTTTCATTGACCCATGGAGTTAGGATTGGAGGCGTGCGGGGGGGGTTAAAGTGCCGAATTCGGGGGTCCCGACACCATGCCGCCCCCAACTCGCCTCCATGTAAGTTTCAAAGGAGGCGGGTACCCGCCCCGCACTGGGACCCACCTACCCGAGGCGGGAAGGGATTAGTGCCAATTAACTGCCTGTTAACAGGTAGTTAACAGACAGATTTTAGCCTAATCCCTATTTTAAAACTTGAATTGTGGGATTCCCGATGGCTCCAAACCACGCCAAGTTAGAGGAGTCGGGCCGTCGGGTTGAAGGACTTGGAGGGGTCGAGATGTCGGTGTTCAGGTGAGTGATGGGTGCATGAGTGCAAAGGTAAGTGTGTTTGGTGTGTCTAAAGTGTGTAAAGAAGTTTAAATTACCTGTACTTACCTTTTCAGTCTTCCTTCATCTAGGTTTCGCGAGTCTATCATCTAACCGGCACAGAAAGCAGAATGGCTGCGAACTGTCAAAAGTGACAGCCTGCAGCTTTCTGTACCGGTGAGATTTCTAACTGAGTCTGTGTGGTAGGACTCAGGTTAGAAGTAAGACTGTCAGGGCTAGATTTTCAGTATAGACAGTTTTGGGGCGCTAACCTTAGCGCCCGCCCGAAGTTAGCGCCCGCCCCAAAGTAGCGCCCCGTTGCCGGAAATTCAGTGGCTTCGCCCTAAGAGGTTGGTGGAGCGCTAAAAGAGGCGTTCCACTACTATCTTTAGGCGCTAAGCCGGCGGTGCAGAGTGCAACACCTGAGCTCGGGCGCAGCGCACGGCAGACACTCTGGTGCCAGTGAGCTCTTAAAGGGGAAGGGTGCATGTGTTTTTTTCAAAGGCAGAGTCTGGGGGGCGAAAACAGGAGGAGGAGGAGGAGGAGGAGGAGGAGGAGGAGGAGGAGGTGGTGGTGGTGGTGGTGGTGGCCGGAAACATAAATACACCGTTCACAACAACACACTGGATCCTTCCACACAACACATGCAGACTGCCTTTTATAGTGCAGCAGGAGTGCCCTTTAATTTGCGCTCCCCAGGGTGTGTTGCGTTCCATTTTACAAACGCTCTGGACGCCAGCCGCACAATGGGGCGGTCTGACTGAAGTTTGGATTCGGGGCGGCCAAAGGGCGTTGCACGAGGATGTGACGTCATTTTCTGCGCGTGCATCCGGGCGGGCGCTAAACTTTGCGCCGGCGCTAACGGGCAACTTAATTTGGGGCGGGGCACAAACTGCGCTGCGCACGGGCGCTACACGCATAGCGCCCGAAAATCACTTCTCTTAAGGCGCTAACTGCTGGCGCTATCAACTGAAAATCTAGCCCTCAGTGTTTGACAGCTTCAAACAGCTGTGAAAACGTCTTGACAGATGAAATTTCAGTCGGAGACGTCACCTGTTGCCGGGTGGCCCTTAATTGGCCTGCTGAGCCCCCTGGACGGGTTCAACAAGGTCAATCAAGTTAAAATCACGTGGATTGGCTGCATCTCGATGGAGGCGGGACTACAACCCCGAAAGTTGTAGTCCCGCCTCCTTCCCGACTTCTGAATGAAAATCACCCCCTATATGTCATATCCATGTGGGGACTAGTACCAAGGCCTAGAAATTCATTTGGCCGCAAAAACGGGCGTGGGGATAGTGATGCGCAAGCAACCCTGCTCATTCCCATGATTGTGGCGCTCAGCCCAATGCTGAACACACTGCTGAGTGTCCGAACGCTCAGCAGGGGGCCCAAGTTCATTCAAAGCAAGCATCAATTAAAGCTAGCCTGCACTACTTAAAGGCAGACGGCGCCTCTTAAAGGGGAGGTGCATTCTGCCTGCAGCAGATCAATGAGCTGACTGAGGAAGACAGTGCAAAAAAAAATCAATTAATGATGACACAACAAGGGCGAGAGAGCGAGCACCAAGGTTCTCCAATGCAGCACTGGAGGCCTTGGTGCAGGAGGTCAATAGGAAAAGAAAGGTCCTCTTTCCACAGGGGCTCCTTGAGGATGAGGACGCAGTGCAGGAAGACGTTTAATGAACTCACATGAGTGGTCAAGGTCAATTCATTCATTCAAATGCCATATCCCACCATCTGCAGCACTAGGCTCACCCACTGCCCAATGCACCACACTCCCATCACTCAGGCTAAGTGAGTGGGCAAGAACATGGCAAATGGAATATAATGCGGAGAAATGTGAAGTTATGTAGGAAAAATAGAAAAGCAGAGTACTTTTAAATGGCGAGTGATTGGGAAATACTGGTGTTCAGAGGGACCTGGGTGTCCTTGTACACGAATCACTGAAAGTTAACATTCAGGTACAGTAAGCAATTAGGAAAGCAAATGGTATGTTGGCCTTTATTATCAGGGGATTTGAGTATAAGAGTAAAGACATCTTACTGCAATTATATAGGGCTCTGGTGAGACCACACCTGGAGTACTGTGTACAGTTTTAGGCTCCTTACCTAAGGAAGGATATACTTGCGATAGAGGGAGTGCAACAAAGGTTCACCCAACTAATTCCTGGGATGGGAGGATTGTCCTATGAGGAGAGATTGAGTAGACTAGGCCTATATTCTCTAGAGTTTAGAAGAATGAGAGGCGATCTCATTGAAACATACAAAATTCTTACAGGGCTTGACAGGGTAGATGCAGGGAGGATGTTTCCCCTGGCTGGGGAGTTGAGAACCAAGGGTCACAGTCTCAGAATAAGGGGTCAGCCATTTAGGACTGAGATGAGGAGAAATTTCTTCACTCAGAGGGTGGTGAATCTTTGGAATTCTCTACCCCAGAGGGCTGTGGAGGCTCAGTCATTGAGTATATTCAAGACAGAGATTGATAGATTTTTGTATATTAAGGGAATCAAGGGATATGGGGATAGTGCAGGAAAGTGGAGTTGAAGTAGAAGATCAGCCTGGATTTTATTGAATGGCGGAGTAGGCTCGAAGAGCCAAATGGCCTATTCCTGCTCCTATTTCTTATGCTCTTATGTTCACTCACCTACCAACAATCTCTATCAATCATGATTCATACCTCACATTCGCATGCTCTATCGCACCCTCACACACTTACCACTGTTGCAAGCCTCACACCCACATCTCACAGCTTGCACACACTGTCAGCTATTCAACCATCACCCAAACACATTGCACCACACTCACTGACACACTCCTCTTGCAGGTAAAGGCTGCGCATAACCGGCGCCAGCAGAACCTAACCGACGGGGCATAGGATCGCCTGCATCACCTCGTCCCCTTGGAGAAGATGGAGCTCACCATTCTTGGGAGGGGCATAGCTGAGCCTGTGGCCAGCGGCGGGGTTGAAAGAATACAAGATGCCGGTATCCTCATACATTATCCTCCTTCTCACATCCCACTTCCCTCTCATCCCACAATCTCTTCTGATTTACAAGCTGCAGATGGTGTAAGCATGCACCTCTTGCTTTCCCCCGTCCCTTCACCACAACCCTACCTTTTTGCCTTTCTCATTTCAGATACCCAAGAAGTCCAACCTGCCCAGCCAGTGGTTGTAGAAGAAGAGGGAGCGGAGAGTGATGATGAAGAAGCACTGTCACTCGATCTGACAGTTGCAGCCACCAGCTCAGGTACTGGCATTCTGCGTACTTTAAAGGGCAGCTTAGAGGTAGAATCTGCATATGGTGAGTCACTGGGCATGAGTGGGCTGCTGCCAGGACAGGAGAATGGATAATGCAGGTGCCAGCTCCCCGGAGGGTGAGGTCACATGAGTTGTGCTGCACAGAACTCAGATGAGGACTTTGATGGGGTGGCCTACAGAAGAACACTGATGGGTATGCACAATAAAACACAGAGCATTGGTAGGCCTGCCAGAATGCCTGAGTGCAATGTCAAGGAGCATGGAGGAGTCTGGCACCAACATTGCACAGGGCTTTGCGCAGAGCTTGGAACCCATCCTTTCCAGCATGGAAGGGGTGGGCAGATCCATTTGGGCACTTATGGACCCAACCATGATACAGCGTCTGATGGCCAATGTCTCAGCTTCCATTGCAGCACAAGCAGAAGCCACCCAACATCTGAGTGCTGCAGTGGATGCTCAGACTGAAGTCATGCAAGCTCAGACTGCTGCCATCATGGCTGTAGATTATAGTGTGCAAAGGGGCTTGCAGGGTGTTGCAGTATTCCAGCAATCTGTCCTCCAACAGATTAATAGGAATGCTGAGGCACCGCCCCGGGGGAGTGGTTGTGGCTCCGTGGAGCACAAACCTGCTGTCCTCTCTCAGGATGACAGCATTCGTCCACCCACCCCTGCAACTCCGCCAGTGCCCTTGTTGTTACCTGCTAGCCAGCCAGCTCAGACTGCTGCCGCCCATGCCAAGGTTGTGCAGTCCGCAGCTGGGTCTCGAGGCTCAAAGCTGCTCGAGGTCGTCCTGCAAGGCCATCTGCAGTATCCTCCACTGAAAGTCAGCAGCCTTCCTCCAGCCATGCTGCAACCACTGGAGTAGCACTACGTAGAAGGACTAGGACAGGCAAAGGCACATTGAACACAGGCACTAAGGGAATGCACAAGGCTTATTAGTTGACTTTGTTAGGTTATATTGGATGGATTGATGTGTAAAGTTGGATTGGAAAGTTTGCTTTGTGGTGGCTTTTATTTCAGCATTGTGGCCAAGAAGACGATGTGATTGTCAATAAGAGAGGGAAGGGAAGGTGTGGGACTATTGCTGAATGGTGAATTGCAGTTGTGTTCACTGGTACCACAGTCAGATGAGTCAATCAAGGACAGCCCAGGCAGAAAGGGGCTGTCTGGGTTGCCTCCTTCCATTTGCTTCCTCCTCTCTAGCTTCCTTCTCTTCGGCTTCCTCCTCTTCTGCTTCTTCCTCTTCTGTGTCTTCTTCCCTCTGCAAGCGGATGCTATAAATCTGAAATCATAAATTGCTAGAAATACTCAGCTGGCCAGGCAGCATCTCGACCTGAGATGTGAACTCTGTTTCTCTCTCCACGGGTGTTGCCTGACCAGCTGAGTATTCGCAGTATTTTCTATTTTTTCAAAGGCCTTCATTTACCATCTAAACATTTGCAAGCATCCAGCAGCACTCCCTATACACTTAAAAAACTTTTAACATCCATTGCAGGAAGCCACTACTTCAATAAAATAAAAAAAAACTCCAAAAGCTTAAATACAAACTTACCTGAAAGATGTGTGTCCCTTTAAGAGGTGCTGACAACTCCACTGTCAGCCTGCTTGCATGGCAGGTTAACCTGGCGTGCTTAGGCTGAATTGAGCGCTAGGATTGAAGTTCACATTAGTGACGTTAAGTCGGCGTTGCACGGCGATTGACGTCACCACGCCGCCATTTTCTCCAGCATGGCACTGCCAGTTACTGGCAGTGTAAAGGTAGGGACGAAAACGCCAGCCACCGTGGGACCCGCCACCAGCTGGTGAAGGAGCAGCGGCCAGCGTTTTAGCACCTTTTAATGGCGTTATGGAGTGGCACTGAGGGGAGCAATTTCTAGCCCTTATTCGTATGGTTGGGGAGGCTGTCATGAGGGGTCATTATTTTAAAATTGTCATTAAAAGAGTGAAGAAAGAGGTATAGGAGACATCTGTACGCAGAGGGTGGTTGGAGCATGGACTGCTTTTTTAAAGGGAAAATTGGGTAAATATCTGAAGTCGATGGGAATAGAGTAGGGCAATGGGATTAGTTTAGGATTCTGGATAATTGGATAATGTGCTGAATGGACATCATGGCCTAGAAATTCAGTTGCGTGCGCCAGCCGTTAGCGCCTTAGGAGGAGTAGATCTCGAGCGCTAGGCACTTAGTGGCCGGGCACAGCGCGATCTGCGCCTACGCCCAACTTCAGTAGACATTTAGCGCCGGCGCAAAGTGTTTGCGCGCGCTCAGCTGCGCGCGCAGATTATGACGTCATTTCCTCGTGCAACGCCCTTTGTGCGCCCCAATCCGGAACTTCAGTCGCGCCCGCCCAATGTGGGCGTGGCGCTCCTAAGAACTGTGAACTGGAACGCAGCAGAGGCCATGCGGGCCTCGGGGAGCGCTAATTAAAGGGCACTTACCCTGAACTATAAAGGCCAGCCATTTTGCAGCAATCACTCTTGTGCAACGGATTTCTGGACAGAGACCAAGGAAGAGAGCTTACTGCTTTGGCCCAACATAGGAGAGGTATTTTTGGCTTCAGGCCAGAGCTTGGCAATTCGCCTTCATTGTGAGGTCATTGTTTGCCAGTATATTATGGGGGCTGCATGGGGTGCCAACCCTCAGTTTCAGCATTATGTGCGAAGGGCTCGCAGACGCTGTGTGAGAGGGGCAGCCCTGGCTAGACGCAGAGGGGGCAACAGGCGTCCGCAACCTAGGCCTTACCCACTCAGGAAATACCGACAGCAGGTGTCCTATCTCACCATGCCTGCCGCGCAGTGTGTTAGGAGGCTGCGCTTCAGAAGGGAGGTGGTTGCAGAGATCTGCCAGCTGCTTCACAGAGATCTGCGTCTACAGCTGAGGTGCAGGACGTCTCTGTCGGTGGAAGTGAAGGTCACGGTGGCTCTGAACTTCTATGCAAGCGGCTCCTTCCAAGCCGCTGTTGGGGACATTGCTAACATATCCCAGTTCGCCGTGCATTGCTGCATCCGCCAGGTGACCAATGCCCTTTTCAGAAGGAGACACCAATTCATCTCCTTCCCCATGACCCTGGAGAAGCAGCAGCAGCGTGCAGTGGGATTTGCGAGAACAGCGGGCTTCCCCATGGTGCAGGGCGCCATTGACTGCACGCATGTGGCTTTGCGGGCACCTATCCACAATGCCGAGGATTACCGCAACCGGAAGGGCTACCATTCCCTCAATGTACAGCTGGTGTGTGACCACAGGCAGCGCATCCTAGCTGTCAATGCCCGCTTTCCAGGCAGCAGCCACGATGCATTTATCCTGCGACAGACTACTGTGGCTGACGTGTTCCAGGCACAGCCTCCCCCAAGAGGATGGCTTATTGGGGACAAAGGCTATCCTTTGTGTACCTGGCTCATGACCCCGCTCCGCGCGCCCAGGACCCCTGCTGAGGAGGCATACAACGAAAGCCATCAAGCCACTAGGAACATCATAGAACAAACGATTGGTGTCCTCAAGCAACGGTTCCGCTGCCTGGATCGTTCCGGAGGATCTCTGCAGTATTCGCCGGAGAGAGTCTCCCAGGTCGTGGTCGTCTGCTGCATGCTGCACAACCTGGCTATCCGCAGGACTCAGGCACTGCCACCTCACGCTGGAGCACCACCTCAGGAGGAGGAGCAGGAGGAGCATGAGGAGGAGGAGGAGGAGGAGGAGTACCAGCCCAGGAGGGAGGCACAAGGTCCAAGGGCCGCCCGTCGGCGGCTTATTGAACGTCACTTCTAGGCCCCCTGTCAGGGAATGGCTTGTGGCAATGAAGGGACCTGAATGCAGCCGCTCCGCAAGCCCTCAGCCAGTTAAGGCAACAACCACTTCAAACATCCAACATGGACAAGCTGAATAAATAAAATGCTTTATTGAACAAACTCAGGGCCCTTCCCACATGAAACCCAAAAACAGACAACACACCCAAAAAACTGTCAGACACATGACTCACTCCCACAACCTGGGGAGGAAGAACAAAACATTTCCACAAAAATGGCCTTCATCCTCGGCCTTACAAAAACCAGCATCCCCATAAACAAAACAACCATCCCCATATAAAAACACATTTGCCCACACCCTCTACTTTGTGGCCCGCGAGGGCGATTCCTTGACCAGCCTTTTGCGGCCCCTGGCCGCCCTGCTGCTCCTCCTCAAAGTGTGCCCAGTGGCTGCTGCAAGGCTGGGGGAAGGCTCCTGAGGGGCACATGGCGTGACGGGAGATGCCCTTGGGGGTCTGCCTAGACGAGCTCTGGCCCTCGAGGGGCCGGCTGGTGACTGCTGCAGCTGTGGCTGGGCAGCAGCAGTCTCTCCAGCAGCTCGTCGCAGCTCCACTGGGGGAGTGGCAGTGGCGGCTGCAGGAATGGGGGCAAGCTGGCTGATGGCAGGTGCTCGCTGCTCGCCTGAGACACTGGCACTCGCCCGGGCCATCACTGCAGCATGCGCAGTAATCTGCTGAAGGACAGACCGCTGTGCTGCTGCAGCGCGGCGGGTGCCCTGGCGATGCCTGGCTGACACAGCGAGTGTGGCAGCAGTGAGTGCCCGTACTGCCCTGGTCTGTGCCCGCATCAGACCAGCCAGTGACTGCACGACACCACTGATCACCTGGCGACTCGCGGACTGCTCTGCCCCGAAATCGGACCGACTCGCGGACTGCTCTGCCCCGAATTCTGCCCAACTCACGGACTGCTCTGCCCCGAATTCTGCCCGACTCGCGGCCTGTGCTGCCCCGAATTCGGCCCGACTCGCGGCCTGTGCTGCTTCGAATTGTTCGAAACTCCTGGCCTGTGAGGCGCCGAAATCGGCCACACTATGAGCCAGGGACTCGATGGCCTCAGGCAACCGTGCCACAACCCCCATGAACTCGGTGTGCCGGCGATCCGAGTCCACGGACATTTGATCGAGGAGGCGCACCTCCTTGGCGAGGACCGTCTCCGGACTGGAGGCCGGACTCTCCCTCTGGGGAGAAGGCCGCCGAGCTGGCCGACCCTTCCCGCGTTGCTGGATGCCACTGGGCCCAGCAACTACACTCCCCTGTGACCCTTCCCCCCTCTGGGAAGAAGGCCGCCGAGCTGGCCGACCCTTCCCGCGTTGCTGCACGCCACTGGGCACAGGAGCTACACTCCCCTGCGACACTTCCCCCTGGCTGTTCTCCAGGGAAGACGTGTCCCCTCCATTGGCATCCCCTGGCGCGGCTGAGGGTTCCCCTGATGGGCCGCCTTGCTCTTCCTCTTCCTCCTCCTCCTCCTCCTCTTCCAAGGGGCTGTCACTGGCAGCTTCAGGGACCTCCTCCTCACCATCTGAAAGCAGGAAGGCACAAGAGTAGCTTTAGAGTGAGGAGAGGGCGTCAGCGAGGGAGGCATGAGTGGTGGCATTCAGCACATTGGTCGGACAGTGGCAAAGGATGTAGATCTGAAGCGCAAGTGGGACGAGAGAGGTCGAAAAGGTGATGTCCTTACCATTGGTGCCCAGAACAGGGTCGGCATCTCCAGATGCAACGGGGCCAATCACCCGGGCACCCATGAGGCTACCCACGTGCTCTTCAAGGTCACTGAGCTGCTGGATCTGGGGACCGCCTCCCCCGGTCACAGTCTGGCTCTTCTGATTGTGTGCCAGCTTGGCCTGCAAGAGAAAGGATGGCCTCTAAGTACAGTGTGGTGCCCAGATCTTGTGTGCACTGCCTCCCATGGTCGAATAGCTTGGCCACTGTGGTGCCGTGATCTTGTGTGCACTGCCTCCCATGGTCGAATAGCTTGGCCAGTGTGGTGCCCTGATCTTGTGTGCACTGCCTCCCATGGTCGAATAGCTTGGCCAGTGTGGTGCCCTGATCTTGTGTGCACTGCCTCCCATGGTCGAATAGCTTAGCCAGTGTGTAAAGTGCAGAATGTGCAATTGATCTTCATGCCAGTCCCATAGCTGCTGGATGAGGGCTGGCCATTAGGGCTTTTAGGTCCCTTTGCCCATAATGTGAGGTGCACATGCAAGGATAAGGAGGACACTGGAAAGGGCACTCACCCTGACAATCCTTGTGAGGTCATTGAATTTTTTCCGGCATTGGACACCAGTCCTGGGGACCTCGCTGTTGGATGTGACCCTGTGGGCGACCTTCCTCCAGGCTTTCCTGTAGACGCTGGTGGCAGGCTTCTTGCCACTGTCCGGGAACAAGAGTTTGCGTCTCCTCTCCAAAGCCCTAACCAGCACCCTCAAATCATGGCCAGTGAAGCGCTGCGCTCGTTCACGGGCCTTCTGCATCTTTCCTGGCGCTATTTCTGTTCAGCAGCAGTGTTTAGGCCTAGCTGGAGGGCTGCAGTGTCCAGGGCGTGGCAGCAGACGAACTCGACCCTTCCCCCTTTAAGAGCTGGCCGGAGCCAGGGTGTCTGCTGTCAATCAAGAAATGACCGCACCTGCGCTGCGCCCGGCCTCGGCGGTTTAGCTCAGCACCGCCGGCTTTGCGCCTAAAGATAGTTGTGTAACGCCAGTTTTAGCGCTCGAGCAAACTCTTAGGGCGAAGCTACTGAATATCGGCGAAGTGGCCTCGACTTTGCGCCGGGCGCAAACTTTAGCGGCCGCCCGACTTTTCCGCCCCAAAAGTGGCTATGCTGAATTTCTAGGCCCATGTCTATGCCAGCTCTTTACTATCGCAATCCAAAACTAATCCCACTAAATTAGGTAATTATAGAATTTACGATTCTATAATGTAATCCGAGCAGAGCCTATAGTATGATTATGACTACCTCCGACTTGCACGCTACTGTATTCCTGAGTTATATTGCCACTCACATTGGCATACACCCAAACCGACCTGTCAACCTGCAAGTGGCAAGCTAGCTGGAGCCAGTGACTCTGCACTGGCACTAAGGCAGTTTGCTCTTTTCTGGAAGCTTGGAGCTCTTTCTTGGATTTGTTGTTTGTGGGATCTTGCTCGATGCAAATTGGCTGCTGCATTTGGGATGTTGTGAGGATGGGCGAAGATGTTTTTTCTTCTTTCTCAAAGGTGCTATTTATCTCCAAGTTATTGTTAGAGGGCAATGATAATTGCCTCAGTTCTTTGCCCCAGGAATAGCTGTTGAACAGGTTGTGATGATTTAGATATGGTGGCATTACTATATCTGTGAAACAGAATAGGCGAGATATGCATGAACTGAGTATCATTAAACTGGCATAACAACAGAAAATGCTGGAAACACTCAGCAGGTCAGACAGCATCCGTGGAGAGAGAAACAGAGTCAACGTTTCAGGTCTGTGAAACTGGCAATTGTCAATGCCCAGTGTCCATTGTCGGTATCACTTGTAGGTTAGGCTAGCCTTAACCACTTTCAATTATTTATTCCTGTTTAGCAAAATATTCCAGCAATTTTTTTCTTTCCTTACTCTTTTTATACTTGTCTACTCTGCCTATATGGGACACTATACAAACTTACAAAAATGACGGGCAGGAAAAGACCAGATGTTGCATTGAGCCTGTCCCACACCATCATGGTGCAACTAAGCATCATGATGCCCGGTGGCCCCCATCCACCAGCAGCCACATCATCTCCAGAGATGCAAATGAAACACAAAGAAAACAAATCCTCGGCCAATCCAGGGGGGAAAAATCTGGGAAGTTCCTCTCCGATCCCTGAATGCGATCAAAACAAGTTTCTAGAGACCATAGTGACCATGAGACACATCGCTCGGATATGTCGGGAAATTCTAGCCTTGACCAGGGAGGATTACAAGAGTCAATCTGTAACAGTACATATAACTAAGACACAACAGCTTGCATTTATATCGTGCCTCTAACGTAGTAAAAAGTCCCAGGGCGCTTCACAGGAGCATTATCAGAGAAAATTTGACAGCGAGCCACATAAAGAGATATTAGGGCAGATGACCAAAAAGCTTGGTCAAAGAGGTAGGTTTTAAGGAGCGTCTTAAAACAGGAGAGAGAGAGCTAGAGAGGCGGAGAGGTTTAGGGAGGGAATTCCAGAGCTTAGGGCCCAGGCAGCTGAAGGAACGGCCACCAATAGTGGAGCGTTGAAAATCGGGGATGCGCAAGAGGCCAGAATTGGAGGAGTGCAGAGATCTCAGAGACTTGTAGGGCTGGAGGAGGTCCCAGAGATAGAGAGCACAGCCTCAATCTTTTGACATTTTATCCAGCACACATGCGCAGAGCCACTAGAGCAGGCCGTTGAGCGTCCGCGGTGCAGCCGGCTTACAGGGTGGCTGCATGGTACAAAACTAAATGGAAGCTGATTCTTTAAATAATTTTAAAAGGGAGTTGGACAGGTACTTGAGGATGAGGAACTTACAGGATTATGGACAAAAAGCAGGGGTGTGTGGGATCAATATTCCCTCTAATTTCTTTTGAGTGCGCGCCCCCTTTAAACGGCTGCGTGACCCATTCAAATTTCCGCACATGCGCAGTTTTTCCATTTAAAAGCCAGCCCGCTGGCTGCGTGGGACCTGCGGCTGCACAACTTAATGGGAACATTGGCCAGAATTTTGCTGGCGCTTAGATGGCGGGTTTGGAGGTGGGTCTGCTGTCAAAATCAGAAAGATTGACGGTGGGTCGGGATCCCGCTGTCAACCCGCCTCCATGTCGGTTTCCCAAGTGTTGGGTCTGTCTGTGCTTTACAGACCCGACATCAAGCGGCGAATGAGCCAATTCAGCTACTTAAGAGCTTGTTAAAAGGTACTTATACATCATTTTACCATGTTCTTAACATTTTACCCAGCTTTTTCAAAAGGTTCCCGGCGCTCGGGGATCACGTAAGGGAAGTAGGTCAGGCTGTCAATGACTCTCCATTCCTCTGAATAGGTGACAGCTGCAAAATTGGTATAAAAGCTACCATTTCACAGCTGTTCACTTTCCAATGTTAGAAGCTTGAGCCTTCAGGATTTGAAAGACACTTTGGAGCTTTATGCAGTTTGGAAGTGTTTGGAGTAAATGCTCTATCCACTGTCATCTCCTTGGAACAACCTATCTCACCACTGACAGATCGCTTCGGTCATCTCAACTTCAGCTGCCATCTATTCCGGCAGCATTGGTGCCCTTCAAAAAATCTCACCTTGGTCCTCAGAATCCCAAGGTAAGTTGGTGTGAGTAAGGACGTGCAGGAGTAGGGTAGGGAAGGCAGAGTGATGGGGATGTGATGAGTGGCACAGCAGGATGAGGTTGAGTGTGACTTTGCAGTAACGTTTCATGATCTACTGAGATCATTGAAAGGTTTGTGCCACTGCAGCCAGGTCCTCCAGACGACATCCCTGCTTGTGTCCTCCTGTGCAATGTGCAACCAGGCTGCGTTGGTGTCCTGGGGAGGTCTCTTCCGCCCATTGAAAGGGAAGAGAACCTCCCTGTGTGCTGTGATTCCCTCCATAAGCATATGGAGGGAGTCATGGGAGAGCCTGGGTGCAGCCCTGCACCTTTGTGCAGTGCTTGACAGTGTTTGCAGCACCTCAATGCTGTAGAACACTGACAGCACAACTGTCAAAATCAATGTGGACATGGTCCCTTTAAGGAAACCGGCTGATGACGCGTCATCAAATGATGTCGTCGGACCCACTTCCTTTTAATTGGCCGGGAACCTTTTAGGGCGGGCTTAACAAGCCCAATCAGGGGACAATCACTTCAACAGAACGGGATGGAACCGGGAGCCGAGTTGCAGCCCGCCAACTACCTCGGCCGCACTTACCCCGCCTCGGTAGGCAAAATCGCGACAACTGTGTGGGTCTGAGCACGACTGCCCTTTCAAAGAGCCGGCACAGGTGCGACGGGCCGAATGGCTTCCTTCTGTCCTGTAAGTTTCTATGATTCCATGAAATGTGGGACAACAAATTGCTTAGCTTGCCCTCCTGAGAGCCAGACTGCAATATAAAAGCAACCTAAAAATAGCAGAGAGGAATTGGATACGGTCACATCAGGCATTTGGACGATAACGTCGGCAACAGTATTTCGACCCTTATAATTTTTCTTGTGGTGTCTTGTTGCCAAGAAGAATCCATAGCACATTCATTTCTGAATGGAAACTTTAGCACATTTGGATTGCTTGATAAGATCTGTGTTACAAACCAGAAATTAATCTGTTTTCACTGCAACATCAACAGATATCTGACAGCAATGGTCGTTGAACTGCACGGCATTATCAGTTCATCCTGCCTCCTCTTATCATGGCAGCGTTATCAATCTTTCATAAGTGAAGACACTGATCTTCCATTTTTCTCCACCTCCAGGGTGTCTCATCTGAAGCTTTTCAATCTTTCAAGCCAATCTGCCAATTACTTTTCATGTGAAACACTTTCCGGATGAGCCTTCTGTTATATTATCCCAATAGATCTCTGCTGGGATAATATTGGGGGTTGCAGAGTTTTATAATGACAAGCATGCTGTACAGTGTAATGCACAGTGTATTATTATATAATGAGGGGAGTATTTACCTCTCAATAGCCCTTTCCTAATAATTATGAAGGAAATGCCTTGAGGAAAGGTATTGCGAATCTGGACCTGTCTATGATGTGGCCTGTCCCTTTTGGGCCACGAAGCCTAATTGCTGTAAGTAGGCACTTACTGGAGTTGGTTTGTGGCTAATTGCTGTTACGGAGGGAAGCTTGTGTCCACATTAGCAGCGGCTTGTAAATGGCTGAATCTCTGATCCCTTTTGGGGAGAGGCTCAGTCATCAAGGTGAGAAAAAAACCAGCAGCAAATGTCTGGCTCACTTGAGATTCGACCTGTTCATGATTAGGTTCCCAATCTGCTCAGTTGTAATTTGTTGCTATTTCATGTGTATCGTACCTGAGCCAATTGTGCAACACTTGCAAGCATGATGGACATGCTGTAAGCAAGACTTTTATATGGCACACAAGATGGCGTAATTCTCCTAGCAACAACAATCAGACATTAACTGACCTCAGGCTGATAAATACAGATGAGAAAGTAATTTGGTCCATGTTCAGTCATCTGTCTGATAAAAACCTTATGACCACCCTTATCTTTGAAGGAACCTAAGATTTTCTTGCCCACTCGAATCCGGCCTCGGGTGACTGTCTGTGTGGAGTTTGCACATTCTCCCCGTGTTTGCGTGGGTTTCCTCCGGGTGCTCCGGTTTCCTCCCACAGTCCAAAGATGTGCAGGTTAGGTTGATTGGCTATGATAAAATTGACCCTTAGTGTTAGGGGGATTAAATACGTGGGGTTACGGGGATAGGGTGGGATATGTGTTGGTGTAGGGGTTACGGGGATCGGGGGTGGGATATGTGTCGGTGCAGGCTCGATGGGCCGAAATGGCCTCTATCTGCACTGTGAGGTTTCTGTGATTCTGTGATACCCTACCCAGAAGACTGTTCCATGTGCTGATCACTCTCTGCATGAAGAAGGTGTTCCTGGCATCAATTTCTAAATTGGAATCCATGAAAATCATATTGCCCCATGAAATCTAAATCTAAATATAAGATAGTAACCAATAAATCTAATAGGGAATTTAGGATCCTGAGGGTCACCATTGACCAGAAACTTAACTGGACGAGCCACATAAATACTGTGGCAACAAGAGCAGGTCAGAGGCTAGGTATTCTGTGGCGAGTATCTCACCTCCTGACTCCCTAATACCTCTCTACCATCTACAAGGC
Organism: Somniosus microcephalus; assembly: GCF_052327205.1. Classification (NCBI taxonomy): domain Eukaryota; kingdom Metazoa; phylum Chordata; class Chondrichthyes; order Squaliformes; family Somniosidae; genus Somniosus; species Somniosus microcephalus. The sequence goes on along the minus strand of NC_140999.1, from coordinate 53,443,604 downwards.
ACAAGTAAGGAGTGTGATGGAATACTCTCCACTTGCCTGGATGAGTGCAGCTCCAACAACACTCAAGAAGTTCGACACCATCCACGACAAAGCAGCCCGCTTGATTGGCACCCCATCTACTACCCTAAACATTCACTCCCTCCACCACCGGCGTACTGTGGCTGCAGTTTGTATCATCTACAAGATGCACTGCAGCAACTCGCCAAGGCTTCTTCGGCAGCACCTCCCAAACCCGCGACCTCTTCCACCAAGAAGGACAAGGGCAGCAGGGGCATGGGAACATCACCACCTCCAAGTTCCCTCCAAGTCACACACCATCCTGACTTAGAAGTATATCGCCGATCCTTCATTGTCGCTGGGTCAAAATCCTGGAACTCCCTACCTAACAGCACTGTGGGAGTACCTTCACCACACGGACTGCAACGGTTCAAGAAGGTGGCTCACCACCACCTTCTCAAGGCCAATTAGGGATGGGCAATAAATGCTGGCCTTGCCAGCGATGCCCACATCCCATAAACGAATAAAAAATAAAAGGAGAATCTTCTTTACCCAGAGAGTGGTTAGAATGTGGGACTCGCTACAACAAGGAGTAGTTGAGGTGAATAGCATTGATGCATTTAAGGGGAAGCTAGATAAACACATGAAAGGAATAGAAGGATCTGCTGATAGCATGAGCTGAAGAGGGGTGGGAGGAGGCTCGTGGAGCATAAATGCCGGCATAGACCAGTTGGTCCGAAAGGCCTGTTTCTGTGCTGTAGATTCAAAGTAATTCTATGTAAAATCATTCTGCTCTGCTCCCCAACTTGTCCCTCCCAGCCTACATAATTGTTTCTGTTCACTGAATATGTCCCACCTCACCTGACATATAAATGGGATGAATTTGGAACTGCATTAAATCCACTGGATACATTTATGAAGTACCCCATGAAGTCCCATTAAATGCACATCGTTTTGCCAGCGCATAATATGCACTAAACTGGCTGTGCATTTAACTGATCTTCCACTGAAATCAATAATACTGCTTTGGTGAATGGATGTTTACAAGAGAATCAATGTGAAACCAGTTCTTACAGAACATAAACAGACAAGCCAAACAACGTCACGAGTAGGTTTCAAATTAAGAAAAGTTTGTCAAAATTCCTGATTTTCTTTAAAAAAAAATACAAGACAGGACCAAAGAACTTATATTTTGGCAAGCAAAGTGGGACCAGAGGGCAGTCGGGGAGACTCTTTGGGCGAGGGGAACAACAGGACTGGAAACAATCATAGAGACCCCTAGGGGGTGGGAGTGGGAGGAGAGGGAGAGAATTAGAGAGAGAGATTCCTCAGGAGAGGAGCGGACGAGGCTGAACAGACTCTCATGAGAGGAGGGAAGTGATGTGGCCAGAGAGACTCACCAGGAAAGGAATGGTTTGGGAATGGGCCTTGCTAGAGGCGCCCCTCAGATGAGCAGGAGGGAGCCTCATGAACTTCTCAAGAGAGGAGCTGAGCAGGAATGGGACTGACTAGGTAGATACTTTCATTATTTTTTTAGAAAAAGGACCAGGCTAGTTATCGTGGAGTTGGCCTATTGACAAATCTCCAAGACAAAATGAGGCAATTATTAACTTTGTTAAGGAACGGCCCTCAGTTCGCTAATGACAGAAGCACTGTATTGAAACAACAGGTTCAGTGACAGCAGATAAAGGAGAAAGCGGTGTTGAATCATGTGGAACAGCCCACCCCTGCCTGAAACAGGTTTAGTACTTCTACATCTAGAGAAAGGCAAAAGAAAAGCACACAAGAAAGTGCATCTCAGACGTAAAGTTAATAGAGCGTGAAGGGTAACTTGAGCAATTAGAGTTTAAACAGGCAAGAACATTTTGTTGATCTTTACACTCTTGAATTTAACATGATCTACATTAACACCGCCTCTGAGTCAGAAGGCGAAGGGTTGGAGCCACACTCCAGGCAGCCCCGGGCAGTGGAGACGAGAAGATGGCCTCTAAATACTGGGTTGGCATCCAGTGGGATACTCGTGTCTGGACGGAATGGCTACTGGCTCAGGGGTAGTACTCCCACCTCCGAGTCAGAAGGCGTAAGGGTTTGAGCCCCATTCCAGACAGCCCCCAGCGAGCAGGCTCTGAATACTGGATAGATGCCCAGCGGGGAAACTTGTATCCGATGGGTATGGTGCCACCCACCATGAAGGGTAAGTGGGGCTCTTTAACCTTGGTTGTAGCCCACCTAGGCGAAGGCACACTGAAGATAAAAGCCACATTGAAGGCAAAAGGAAACCACCTGAGTCCTATTCTGCCAGTGGAATTGCAGATGTAGGCCAGGGAATTTCCTTGGAGCTGCTCCAGCACTGTTGCCGTAACTTTGCCAAAAGTGCAGCAGAAACCCCCTTGTAGTTATGGCAGAAAAGTGGGAATAGCTCAGAGGAAATTCCCAGCCTTACTTTTCCATGGGTCTATGAGTCGGGATAAGGGAGTCAGGTTTAACCATTTAAAGGGAAGGATCTGCCTCATGGGCGCCACTTCCCTGCCCAAAAGACCGTTTCATGTATCGGTCACTCTCTGTGTGAAGAAGCTCTTCCTGGCATCAAGTTCTAAATTGGAATCCATGAAAATCGTATTGCCCCATCAAATCTAAATATAAACCAAAATATTGTGGCGGAGCCACCAGGGGGACTCTGATCTAATGTACATAATTATTTTTAACAAATTATTAGCTACAGAATGAATCTGTATCTTTGATCATATCATTGCATGTACATAGTGCGGTCCCTTTAAGAATGAGACCAAACGCGATGATGTCATCACGTTGATCACGTGATCCTCCAGCGGCGGGAAAACGTGATGGCGTCATGATGTCAGGCTGGGGAGCCGCCCTAGCCAGTCCTCGTGGAGCCAGCAAAGAGTACAGACCTGTAATGTAGTTCTCCTGTGTTTTCGTTTTAAACTCTGTTGATTAGTATTAAACATCGTTTGTTTGATAGACTGACTCGACCTCAGTCCTTTAGTTAGGAATCTAGCCATTCCTACAATATAAGATTAGTTACCCATAAATCCAATACAGAATTCAGCAGAAACTTCTTTACCCAGAGATTGTTAGAATGTGGAACTTGCTACATGTTAGATCCGTGATTCTGAGAGTATGATGTTTTTCAATAACCACACGGATGCTGTAACTTAACAATCAACAGGTAATTACTGGAGTAGGGTAGTCTCAAGACTGGGGGTACAGAGGCATGCTCAAGGCTTATATACAGGTGTGGTCACTGCCGGTACTACAGTATACAGGAGCTGTAAAAGTAGTTCTCTCTTAAAGGTACATACACTACAATTCCTCCCCTTTTAGATTAGCAGTACCCATAATATTCAAATAACAATTAACACTTTAACATGTACATTAAACAACAATAGTCCATTTATAGATTCAGTCTTTGGGGCGGCTTCCTGATCCTTTCGGGATAGCGCCTTTCCTGAGGTTCTTGTTCTTGGTGCGGAGGCGATTCTGGCCCCTTTTCGTTGGTTAGTTCATCGGTTTCCACTGCTACTGGTTTGGAGGGAGATGCTACCGGTATGTCAAGTTCATCCCCAGGTACGCGAGACATGGGGTTGACTCGTTCCTGTGATGCTAAGATCTGATCGACGTGGCATCTCACAATGTTCTCCCTGACATCCATAATAATAATAATTCAACTTTATTGTCATTGTACAATGCACAAGTACAACGAAATGTAATCTTGCAAGCTCCCATAAGTCCAGTACAAATAACATTAACATTAAACGGAAATAGCACCGTCCTGGGAGAAGCAAAGCCGCTGCGTCTGTGCGCGCTGCCATTCCATTTCCACCATTCCTCCTGTCCGACAATCTTCAGCCCAACGCCCAGGCCTGCTCACCAACCGCCCCTCCCGGGGCTCCTTCCGTGACCTTCTCACCAACTGCCCCTCCTCGGGGGCTCCTTCCGTGACCTTCTGCACCTGGTCTTCCCTGATGGCCACCCCTCCAGGTACTAATCAGGCCTCGCTCTGCTTAGCTTCCAAGCGTTGCCAGTGACCCTGCCTTGTGCATATCGTTCCGGGTTGCCATTTCTCTGTTCGGTAGTCACGGGCCAAGACTGGTTGTCCTACGTTGAAGCTCCTTGTCGGCTTCTCATTGATGTGCTGGAATTGTTTATCCTCAACATTTCTTCGCACATTTGGTCTGAGCAAGTCCAGACGAGATCTCAACCTTCGGTTAAAGAACATCATGGCCGGGGTCTGGTTGGTAACTGCATGTGTCGCGTTTCGGTAGGCTAATAAGAAATTGTTCACCTTATGCTGTAGTTGAATTTCATCATCGCACATGGCCTTTATCGTCTTCTTAAAGGTTTGTACGAACCTCTCAGCCAATCCATTTGTGGCTGAATGATACGGGGCAGATGTGTAATGCCTTACCCCATTCCTTCTCATAAATTTTCGAAACTTTTCGGACACAAACTGTGGTCCATTATCAGAGCAAATCTGCTCTGGCAAGCCGTTCCTGGCAAATATGGTCCGTAGGACTGCAATCGTTTTCTCTGTAGTGGTTGAGGACATTTTTATCACCTCAGGCCATTTCGAATGAGCATCCACTGCTATTAAGAACATTGAGTCCATGAATGGACCAGCGAAATCAATATGCACCCGTTGCCATGGAGAGGAGGGCCACTCCCATGGGTGTAGAGGGGCATGTGGTGGTGCATTTTGGACCTTCTGGCATCCTGAGCAGCTCTTGGTTAGGTCTTCGATTTGTTGATCGATTCCCGGCCACCACACATAAGCCCTAGCAAGGCTTTTCATTTTCACTCCCCCCAGATGACCTTCATGAAGCTCATTTAGCACTCTCTCCCTTAACTTGGGTGGAATCACCACTCTGGATCCACACATCACTGTCCCCTGGCATACTGACAGCTGTTCTCTTCTGGATGAGAATGCTGGCAACAGTGAGTCGCCATGTGTTGGCCATCCCCTCACCGTCAAATCATATACCCGAGACAGCGTCGGATCATTGCGGGTCTCCTTCTCTATATCCGCGTTCGTTACTGGCAATCGTTCAATTATTGATGAATAAAATATCTCGATAGGGTCCACTGCTGGTGCTTCCTCCACAGCAGGCAGTGGCAGGCGCGATAGCCCATCAGCGTTTCCATGCTGTTTCGTGCCTTTATATTCTATTTCATATTGATTCGCCCCTAGAAACAGGGACCATCTTTGTAACCATTGTGCAGTCATCACTGGAACGCCCTTCTTAGGATTAAAGATGGAGACAAGTGGTTGGTGGTCAGTCAGCAAGGTGAACTTCTGCCCATGCAGATAGTGGTTGAATTTTTTTACTCCCCATACTAGGCTGAGGGCCTCCCTGTCAATCTGGGCGTAGTTGCGCTCGGCTGAGGTTAGTGGCCGAGACGCAAAGGCTACTGGCCTCTCCAACCCGTCTGGGAATTTGTGCGACAGCACTGCTCCAATACCATAGGGTGATGCATCACATGCCAAACGAAATGGTAGTGCTGGGTTGAAATGGGCCAACACCCCTTTTGATGTGATCAATTCTTTACACTTCTGGAAAGCTCGTCTACGTTCGTCATTCCACTTCCATGGTACCCCCGTTTGCAGTAGGGTGTTCAGTGGACGTAATACAGTGGACAAATTTGGTAAGAACTTATGGTAGTAGTTTACCAGCCCGAGGAACGACCTCAGTTGTGACACATTTTCCAGTGCTGGAGCCTTGACTACTGCCTCAATCTTTTCAGGGGACTTATGTAACCCCTTTTCATCGATGACGTGGCCACAATACGAGATCTGCTTCTGGAAAAACTCGCACTTGTGGCGATTAGCTCGTAGCCCATATTCCTTTAATCTGGTGAGCATCTTCTCCAAGTTGGCGAGGTGATCACTGTCATTTTCGCCCGTGACCAGGATGTCGTCCAAATAACACTGGGTCCCTGGAATCCCTTGCAGGACTTGATCCATCGCCCTTTGCCAAATAGCCGGAGCCGATGCTACCCCGAACACCAGCCGGTTGTATTGATAGAGACCTTTATGAGTGTTGATCGTAAGGTATTGTTTCGAGGCTTCTTCTACCTCTATTTGCAAGTACGCCTGGGCCAGATCAATTTTGGTGAAGCGTTTACCTCCAGATAGCGAGGCGAAAATATCTTCAATTCGTGGAAGCAGATATTGTACCGTGTGAAGGACTGGGTTCACTGTCACCTTAAAATCCCCACAGATGCGGACCTTCTTTGGTTCCCCAGGCATATTACTCAACGACCTCTTCATTACAGGAACGATGGGTGTAGCCCACTCACTCCAGTCTACTTTGGACAGTACTCCTGAACGTTCTAACCCTTCCAGCTCTGCTTCGACTGCTGGTCTGATCGCATAAGGCACTGGTCTGGCCTTAAGAAACTTTGGGCTTGCATTTTCCTCTATTTTAATCGTTGCTGTTATGCATTTTAGTGTTCCGAGTCCCTCCTGGAACACTTCTTTTGCGTCAGTTAGCATTTTTGACAGTCGTCCAGGTGTGACGTCGTCATCCTTTTTGGCCTCAACCTTCAGTGCCTGTATGGAATGCCAGTCTAATTGTATCTTTCGGATCCATTCACGTCCGAGCAGTGGTGGTCCGCCATCTGGCAATACATATATGTCCATTTTAGGTATTTCCTGGCCTTTATATATCACTTTCACCCTTATTTTTCCTTTGGGGTAGACTTTTTGCCCCGTGTATGTCTTCAAGACAATCTCTGTAGCTTTCAAGGGTATATGTGAAAATTGCCGCTTGTAGTCCCTTTGGTTTATGACTGTTAGGGCTGATCCTGTGTCCAATTCCATTTTCACTTGGACTCCGTCTATCTTGAGTGTAACCCAAATAGCCTGGTGATCCTCCATTTTGGTTACCTTATGTAATTTCAGAAAACCCAGCTCCTTGCTTCTGGAGTCTGTGTCACTTTTCTGTTCATCTGAACTACTGTCCATCACCTTGTGTACCTTTTTGTACTTCTCCTGTGGAGATTTCTTGCTGTTGGTTTTCTTCCCAGACCTGCAGACTCTTGCTATGTGTCCTGCTTTTCCACACTGTCTGCACACTTGGTCCTTGAACCAACAATCCTTCTGGTCGTGTGTTGTTCTGCCGCAGCGATAACACTTCCCTGTTCCATAGGACATTTCATTGGTGCCATATTCTTGCGGTCTCCGTTGTATCTCTGCAGCGCCCCTTGCGGCTGCTTCATGTGATACTGCCATACTGAAAGCCTTGTCCAGCGTAAGATCCTTTTCTGATAGAAGCTGTTTCTGGGTTCCTTCACTTTGCAGCCCACACACAAACTTGTCCCTTAACGTATCTGCTAGTCCCACTCCAAACTGGCAGTGTTTCGATAGCTTGCGCAGTTCCGTTAAGTACTCAGCATTGCTTTCGTCTTTGTGTTGGTTCCTTTTATGGAACTTAAATCGTTCTATCAGCAGCGGTGTGGGGTTTAAGTGGTCCTGTAGGATTTCTACTATGCTTTCGAAATTCTTGTTCACAGGCTTCTCTGGGTTAGGTTTCGCAGTAACCCATAGGTTTTTGCACCCATGGAATTTAACAAAACCAGTGCTTTCCTAGCATCTGGCGCTTCATTTGCCCTGCAGTACACCTCAATATGTTCCACATATGTCGCCCAATCTTCGACTTCATTGTCGAACGTAGAGATACCGCCACTCTTCGGCATCCCTGGGTCTGATTTAACTGTCAAAAATGGCATCTCCCGCGCTTTCCCTTCTTCACCGCTGGCACAAAATGGCGTCTCCCGCGCTTTCCTTTCTTCCCGCGCTCGTCCTTCTTCTCCGCTGCGGCTTCTAAAAATGGCGTCTCCCGCGCTCGTCCTTCTTCTCCGCGGCTCAATGGCATCTCCCGCGCTCTCCCTTCTTCTCCCCGTGGACACTGTTCAGCCCTTGAGCCCTGGCTGTGCTCTGCGCGTTTTTTTTCTGTGCGCCTTTCCCGTTTCCGCCGCTCGGTCCTGAACCTGGCTGCTGCTTTACACTCTCTCTCTCTCCGTTTTTTTTTTCCTCGACGCCGCTCGGTTTTCAACCCCCGGCTGCACCCTGTGCGCTTCACCCTCTATCTTACCCCGTCGATGCTGCTTGGCGTTTTTCTCTGCCGTCGGTTGGCTCCAGCCGCCACTGTCCGGGAAGGGTCTGCGCTGTACCTGTCGTCAGTCTGTTGCTGATCGTTGTGGCTGGGGAACCAAGCCCGGCTCTCCACAGCCTCCCCTGCGATGTTCACTCTCTGCTGGATGACTGGGCGGTTGCTCGTGGTCGACGCCCGTGCTTCTGGCCTTGACTTTCTTCCACCGCCCTCCCGGAGCGAATCCTCGAAGGGAAATGGAGAGTTGCAGGTAGATTCGAATCGACACTCGTCGCCACTGTTAGATCCGTGATTCTGAGAGTATGATGTTTTTCAATAACCACACGGATGCTGTAACTTAACAATCAACAGGTATTTACTGGAGTAGGGTAGTCTCAAGACTGGGGGTACAGAGGCATGCTCAAGGCTTATATACAGGTGTGGTCAATGCCGGTACTACAGTATACAGGAGCTGTAAAAGTAGTTCTCTCTTAAAGGTACATACACTACATTACACAAGGAGTGGTTGAGGTGAACAACATAGATGCATTTAAGTGGAAGCTAGATAAATACATGAGGGAGAACAGAATAGAAGGATATGATGATAGGGTGAGATGAAGTAGGGTGGGAGGAGGCTCATGTGGAGCATGAAGACCGGCACAACAAAAACAACAACTTCCATTTATATAGCGCCTTTAACGTAATAAAACATCCCAAGGTGCTTCACAGGACCATTATCAAACAAAATTTGACACCAAGCCACATAAGGAGATATTAGGACAGGTCACCAAAAGCTTGGTCAAAGAGGTAGGTTTTAAGAAATGTCTTAAAGGAGGAGTGAGAGGCAGAGGTGGAGAGGTTTAGGGAGGGAATTCCGTAGCTTGGGGCCTAGGCAGCTGAAGACAAGGCAGAGTGATTAATATCGGGGATGCGCAAGAGGTCAGAATTGGAGGAGCACAGAGCTCTAAGAGGCTTGTAGGGCTGGAGGAGGTTACAGAGATAAGTAGAAACAAGGCCATGGAGGGATTTGAAATTAAGGATGAACATTTTAAAATTGAAGATTTGCCAGAGCAGGAGCCAATGTAGATTAGCAAGGGATGATGGGCGAACAGAACTTTGTGCGAGTTAAGATATGGGCAGCAGTGTTTTGGATGAGTTTAAGTTTATGTAGGGTGGAAGATGGGAGGCCGGCCAGGAGTGAATTGGAATAGTAAAGTCTAGCAAAGACATGGATGAGTGTTTCAGCAGCAAATGAGCTGAGGAAGGGGCTGAGTCGGGTATGCTACGGAGGTGGAAATAGGCGATCTTGGTGATGGAGCGGATATGTGGTGGAAGCTCATCTTGAGGTCAAATGCAACACCAAGGTTGTAAACGGTCTGCTTCAGCCTCAGACAGTTGCCAGGGAGAGGGATGGAGTTCATGGCTAGGGAACGGAGTTTATGGTGTGAACCGAAGACATTGGCATCGTCTCCCTAATATTTAATTGGAAGAAATTTCACCTCATCCAGTACTGGATTTCGGACAAGCAGTCTGACAAATCAAAGACAGTGGAGGGGTCAAGAGGGCTGTTGGTGAGGTAGAGCTGTGTGTCGTCAGAGTACATGTGGAACCTGACGTTGTGTTTTTGGATGATGTCACTGAGGGGCAGCATGTAGATGAGAAATAAGAGGGGGGTCAAGATCCTTGGATAGATCCTTGGGGGACTCCAGAGGGAACAATGCGGGAGCGGGAAGAGAAGCCATTGCAGGTGATTCTCTGGCTATGACTGGATAGATAAGTTGGGTTTGATGGCCTATTTCTGTGCTGTAATTTCTATAATTCTATGCAGTGACTAAAAGTCAAAGCCATTCTCTAACCAATATATTTATTAAAATGTCCATTTTCCGTTGACTCTCCTGTCAACACTATTTTGTGAAATTTGAAAAGAATCACGTTGGACTGCTCCTATCTGTAATCCACTGACCTCATCAATGAAAACATTAATAGAAGAATTAATTAAAATTTCTTTCACTGTAATTAATCCTCAATAAACATTTGATGGACTTAGTGGGCAGGATTTTCATTGAGCCATGGAGGCGGGATTGGAGGCGTGTGGGGGGTTAAAATCTTGAAATCGGGGGGCATGAATCCATCCCGCCCCCAACCCGCCTCCATGCCAGTTTCAAAGGAGGCGGGTACCCGACCCGCGCTGGGACCCGCCTCCCCGAGGCGGGAAGGGGATTAGTGCCAATGAACTGCCTGTTAACAGGTAGTTAACAGGCAGTTTTTAGCCTAATCCCTATTTTTATTGATGAAGTGTGGGGTTCCCGACGGCTCCAAACCACACCAAGTTAGCGAGGCGGGCCGTCGGGATGAAGGGCTTGGAGGGGTTGAGATCTCCGGTGTTCAGGTGAGTGATGGGAGCCTGAGTGCAGAGCTAAGCGTGTTTGGTGCGTGTAAAGTGTTTAAAGAAGTTTTACTTACATGTACTTACCTTTACAGCCTTCCTTCCTTCAGGTTTTGGGAGTCCCTCATCTCACCGGCACAGAAAGCAGAATGGCCATGATCTGTCAAAAATTGCAGCATTCAGCTTTCTGTTCTGGAGTGATCTCTAAATCATCCTGAGAGGAAGGAATTAACTTGGAGTACAGATTGTCAGTGTTTGACTGCTTCAAACAGCTGTCGAACGCTGATATTTCATCTGTCAAAAGCTCTTGACATATGAAATGTCAATCTGTGACGTCACCTGTTGCCGGGTGGCCCTTAATTGGCCTGCTGAGCCCGCTGGGTGGGCTCAACAAGGTCAATCAAGGGAAAATCGCATGGGTTGGCCACAACTCGATGGAGGCGGGACTACAACCCCAAAAGTTGTAGTCCCGCTTCCTACACGCCTCCTCAAACAAAATCTAGCCCAGTGAATCAGGCAGATTTATTTTGGAGTTGTCGTGACTACGTTGCAAATGAACATTGGGAGCTGTTACCTCAGGACCCTGCTAAACTCAGGTAAAAGCAGCCAGTGTGAGGGAGTCAGCTGTTAGCCTCGGCTCAATGGCAGCACTTTCACCTTTGAGTCAGAAGGTTGTGGGTTCACAGTCCCACTCCAGAGACTTGAGCACAAAATCTTGGCTGACAATCCAATGCAGTACTGAGGGAGTGCTGCACTGTCGGAGGTGCTGCCTCTCGGATGAGATGTTAAACTGAGGCCCCATCTGCCCTCCCCAGGTAGATGTAAAAAATCCCATGGCACTATTTATAGATAGACTGGAGAAACTGAGGTTGTTCTCCTTAGAGCAGAGAAGGTTGAGAGGAGATTTGATAGGTGTTCAAAATCATGAGGGGTATAGACAGAGCAGATAGAGAGAAAGTGTTCCCATTGGTGGAAAGGCTGAGAACCAGAGGACACAGATTTAAGATGATTGGCAGAAGAACCAAAGGTGGCATGAGGAAAACCTTTTTACGCAGTGAGTGGTTAGAATCTGGAATGCACTGCCTGAAAGGGTGGTGGAGGCAGACCCAATCATGGTTTTCAAAAGGGAATTGGATAAGTACCTGAAGGAAAAGAATTTGCAGGGCTACGGGGAAAGGGCGGGGGAGTGGGACTAGCTGAAGTGCTCTTGCAGAGAACCAGCACGGACTCCATGGGCTGAATGGCCTCCTTCTGTGCTGTAACCATTCTCTGATTCTATTTCGAAGAAGAGGAGGGGAGTTCTCCTTGGAGTCCTGGCCAATACTTATCCCTCAACCAACATCTCTAAAACAGGATCTGGTCATTACCACATTGCTGTGTGTGGGCCTTTGCTGTGCGCAAATTGTCTGCCACGTTTCCTCTATTACAACAGCGACTACACTTCAAAAGTACTTTATTGGCTGTAAAGTGCTTTGGGACGTCCTGAGGTCTAAAAGGCGCTATATAAATTCAAATACTTTCCTTTAACAGTAGGTTAGCAACTGCCACCTGTAGAACATTGGAGGATGAAGTCTGTTCAAAATATATACCAAGGAGATGAGAATACAGTACTAAAGATATATGGACAGAGAGAGTAGGGCGAAAGGAGTCCGAGCACTAAAATCACAATGGGGCATAGATAAAGAGTGGAAGAAAGATAAAGATGTGAAAAAGGATGAGAGAAGGAGGAAGAAAGAGGCAGAGGCTGCAAAGAGAGACAGATGTAGAGAAAAGAGAGCAGGAGTGACCGAGGAGGGGGAGGAAGAGAGAAAAAGACACAGAAAGAGAGAGAAATAGAGGAAAGAAAAAGCACCAAGAGTGAGAAGATCCATAGAGAAAGAGGTAAGAGAGGGAGGCAGAAAGAAAGCGGGCAGGAGAAAGGAAAGAGACAGAGTAAGAAAGTGAAGGATCAGGAACAAGAAAGGAGAGGAGAGTGTGAATTTGCAGAAATATAAACTGAGAGAGCGTGAGAATGGGAACGAAAGTGAGGGAAAGAAAAAGCGCTTCATTAAGATGGAGAATGAAGTTGTTGACTCAGAGACTAGGGTCCTGAATTTAAATAAAGGAAACTACGATGGTCTGAGGCGCGAGTTGGGTAGGATTGATTGGGGAATGTCACTCAAAGGGTTGACGGTGGATAGGCAATGGCAAATATTCAAAGACCGCATGGATGAACTATAGAATTTGTTCATCCCAGTTTGGCATAAAATAAAACAAAAAAGGTGACTCAACCGTGGCTAACAAGGGAAATTAGGGATAGCATAAGATCCAAGGAGAGGACATATAAATTGGCCAGAAAAAGCAGTAAACCTGAGGATTGGGAGCAGTTTAGGATTCAGCAAAGGAGGACAAAGGGATTAATTAGGAAGGGGAAAATAGAATATGAGAGTAAGCTTGCAGGGAACATAAAAACTGACTGTAAAAGCTTTTATAGATATGTGAAGAGAAATAGATTGGTGAAATCAAGCGTAGGTCCCTTGCAGTCAGAATCAGGGGAATTTATAATGGGGAACAAAGAAATGGCAGACCAATTAAATATATATTTTGGTTCTGTCTTCACAAAGGAGGACACAAATAACCTTCCAGAGATGTCGGGGAACATAAGGTCTGATGAAAGTGAGGAACTGAAAGAAATCAGTATTTGTAGGGAAATGGTGTTAAGGAAATTGATGGGATTGAAGGCCGATAAATCCCCAGGGCCTGATAATCTACATCCTACGGTACTTAAGGAAGTGGCCCTAGAAATAGTAGATGCATTGCTGATCATCTTCCAACATTCGATGGAATCTGGAACAGTACCCATAGATTGGAGGGTAGCTAATGTTACCCCACTATTCAAAAAAGGTGGTAGAGAGAAAATGGGGAATTACAGACCGGTAAGCCTGACATCGGTAGTGGGGAAAATGCTAGAGTCCATTATAAAGGATGTAATAGCAGAGCACTTGGAAAACAGTGACAGGATCGGACAAAGTCAGCATGGATTTACAAAGGGTAAATCGTGCTTGACTAATCTACTGGAATTTTTCGAGGATGTAACTGGTAAAATAAATAAGGGAGAACCAGTGGATGTGGTGTATTTGGACTTTCAGAAAGCTTTCGATAAGGTCCCACATAAGAGATTAGCGTGTAAAGTTAAGGCACATGGGATTGGGGGGCAAGGTACTGACTTGGATAGAGAACTGGTTGGCAGACAGAAAGCAAAGAGTTGGAATAAACGGGTCTTTTTCCGAGTGGCAGGCAGTGACTAGTGGGGTATCGCAGGGATCGGTCCTTGGACCCCAGCTATTCACAATATATATTAATGATCTAGACAAGGGAACTAGATGTAATATCTCCAAATTTGCAGATGACACAAAGCTGGGTGGGCGTGTGTGCTGTGAGGAGGATGCCGAGAAACTCCAGGATGATTTGGACAGGTTGGGTGATTGGGCAAAAGCATGGCAGATGCAATATAACGTGGATAAATGTGAGGTTATCTACTTTGGTAGCAAAAACAGGAAGGCAGATTATTATCTGAATGGCAATAGATTGGGAGAAGGGGAAGTGCAACGAGACCTGGGTGTCCTTGTGCACCAGTCGCTGAAGGTAAGCATGCAGGTGCAGCAGGCGGTTAAGAAGGCAAATGGTATGTTGGTCTTCGTAGTGAGAGGGTTTGAGTACAGGAACAAGGATGTCTTGTTGCAGTTGTACAGGGCCTTGGTGAGACCACATCTTGAGTATTGTGTGCAGTTTTGGTCGCCTTATCTGAGGAAGGATGTTCTTGCCATGGAAGGAGTTCAGCGAAGATTCACCAGGCTGATACCTGGGATGGCAGGAATGACGTATGAGGAGAGATTGGATCGATTGGGCTTGTACTCGCTGGAGTTTAGAAGAATGAGAGGGGATCTCATTGAAACTTATAAAATTCTGACAGGACTGGACAGACTAGATGCAGGAAAAATGTTCCCGATGGCCGGGGAGTCCAGAACCAGGGGCCACAGTCTAAGGATAAGGGGTAGGCCATTTAGGACAGAAATGAGGAGGAATTTCTTCACCCAGAGAGTGGTGAACCTGTGGGATTCTCTACCACAGAAGGCAGTAGAGGCCAATTCATTAAATATATTCAAGAAGGAGTTGGATATATTTCTCAAGGCTAAAGGGATCAAGGGGTATGGGGAGAAAGCAGGGACCGGGTACTGAATTTGGATGATCAGCCATGATCACATTGAATGGCGGAGCAGGCTCGAGGGGCCGAATGGCCTACTCCTGCTCCTATCTTCTATGTTTCTATGTTTCTATGTTTCAAGAGGAAGAGGAACAAGGGGAGAAAGAGAGGGGATTAAGAAGGGTAAAGAGACTGACATAGGGAGGGAGAGAAAGAGAGAAACAGAGCTAGATAACGGGCTAGCTGGTGCCTGGTCATGGGCTGGCTTGTTTATTTTCTTCATTTATAAACTTGAAATAAACTGCCTTCAATCAGTTCAAAGTTAAAATAAAGGACAGTCGTGTGAATTGACTCCATGTGTGTACAGTGGATATTAATGCACGAGAGACCAATATATACTGGGTTAAATTGTGCAGAAATAGCTGACAGAAGCTATCTGAAATATTCTGATTCGTGTCACAATAGCTTTTCTATCTCTCGTGGTGATGATAAAGTAATTGATGGACGCATATGAAACACAATAGCAGTGAGAATGCATTGTGATAAACAGAGATTATACATATAACGTATTGTACTGTAAGATCATGCTGTATTGTCAGGCCATTGAAGAGTACAATAATATCTGGGCTTCAATATACGTCAAACATCATTAGCTGGAAAGCTGTCATATGCCTGATCTCATTTCCTGTGCTTTCAATCAGGTGCACACAGAGCAGTTTTTACTGAATTGGTCTCCAGTGCTACAAGCAATTCCTTTCAAATTAACACCTTGTAAATGGAACTATTTCTGAATAAGTGAACAAAACAGTAACAAAAAAAATTCCAATGTTACCTGATTTCTGCCGCTTGCACCATTTTTAGTTGTATGCCTTTGTTAAGTGAAAATGTTTATTCCACCCACATTTTTCACCGTCCACTGCCCAAATGATGCTCCATTGTCTCCTTGGATTGTGCCCTATGCGAGACAGCAAGCCTTTCACTGTTCAGCATGTGCCAAATGCATCAAGCTAAATGTAAGATTGCACCCTGCGCTTTTGGTCACGGTTCAGGATCTTGCAAATATCTTTCTGTAAAGCACATACCTTGCATGCCAGTTAATAGACTTCCTGAACACAAGCTTTGTTTAAAGGGACCTACTTGCTGTGTGGCATTGATTGATTTCTCCATACATTCTCCAGTATTGCTGCCTGTCTCACGCTCTATGTGCCTTCTCCGCTCTGAAGTGCACTCTCTATTCTCCACTGTCTGCCTGGATGGATTGCTCCAGCCCCTGATGATCCACATGCCCATTCTGTAACATCATTCAGCTATGTTTTTTTCCTGCTTATCGATCTATTATTATCAGGATTCCCAGATAGTAACACCCCTGACAATATTCGCTGTGACTCCCGGATAAAGTGCCCACATTCTGCTATTTTTCCTCAGCCTAAATCACTTCTCTTTTCTTGTACCCGTTCAAACCCTACTGCATCACGGTCAAAACTATGCCAAGGGTATAAACTATCGTTGTTAGCTACTTTGTTATTTTTTGAGGATGAGACATTGGGCTGGATATTTACTGGGGAGGGTTACGTAGGCAGGGGTCGGTGGGGGGAGGATTTTCGGATGGGAAACCCAGAAATCTATACTCCACAACGTGTGACTTTTGGCCCGGAATTCAGCTGATTGACAGGGTTGACCTCCAGTCAGGCAGGGAGCACTCCGGAGAAGGCTGCAGGACCAGGTAGGTCCGATCCCCGACTCCGGGGGAGGAGGAGGCCGATTCCGGGGGGGGGGGCCTGGAGGAAACACTCCTGATCCTCCTCGCCCACAAGCAGTGCTGTGAAGGCACTTACCATCTCCCCGTAACTTTCCTCACCTCACTCCAATGCATCATCCTGTGATTCTGTTTTATAAATGTACATATTTTGAGGGAGCTCAGCACTGGACTGTTGTGTATGTACCTTTAAGAGAATAACTGGTCTCAGACTGCAGTACCGGCAGTGACCACCCCTGTATAAAAGGCGCTAGAGAGCCTCTGTTTGTTAGTTTTCACTATTGACTTTCACCAGTAAAGACTTGTTTGTTTTCACTCCTGCTGGTCCATGTCTCAATCATTCACGGACTTAACACTGGCGACGAGTAAGAAACGAACTTACCTGCAACTCGGCAGCACCTCAGACGACGTTGTTGAAGGTCGGAGCCAGAAGAAAGAAAAAAAAAATCGAGTCCAAAGAAACTCGAGAAACGGGCGTCGACCGTCAATCATCGGTTTGAAAACTTGCAGGAGAGACTTTCCAGAGCCAGGCTGGGTTCCTCGGTCTGTGGTTTCCCAGCTAATCGGGCTGGTGGCAGGTAGTGCTCTGATCCTTCCTGGGCTGCGGCGGGCTGAAGCTCGATCAGGTGGCTTTTCAACGGGGCCGGGCAGCGAGTCGGGAAGCAAAGAGAGAGAGAGAGGGTGGAGCACACAGGGCGCGGCCGGTGCTTCGAAGCCGGGCAGCGCTCGGACCTAAGAAGAGGGAGGGAAGTGTCCCAGAGGGTCCGCTCCATGACGGGAAAATAATAAAAGAAAAAGAATCAATATTTAACGCGCAAGAAACCGTGGAAAGCAGCGCTAACAACAGCGGGGAAGAAGGCAAAGCACGGGAGGCGCCATTTTAGATTTGCAAGATGCCGAAGACTGGCTGTATCACTGCTTTTAATAATACATTAGAGGACTGGACCACGTATGTGGAAAGAGTCGAGGTATATTTCGAGGCAAACGAAATAGCGGAGGGGAAAAAGGCATCGATATTGCTAAACTTAATGGGTGCTAGAACGTACGGCCTATTGCGGGACCTGATTACTCCAGCCAAACCGAAGGCGAAGAGTTTTAACGAAATTGTTGCTGTCCTACAGGAACACTTAAACCCTGCACCGCTGTTGATAGCAGAAAGATTTAAATTCCACAGGAGAACTCAGCACAAAGATGAGAGCAATGCTGAGTATCTTACAGAACTACGCAAGCTATCAAAGCACTGCCAGTTCGGAGCAGGACTGGCAGATACCCTACGGGACAAATTTGTCTGTGGACTCCTGAGTGAAGGAACACAGAAGAAGTTACTCTCAGAAAAAGAGCTGATGCTAGATAAGGCTTTCAGCGTGGCAGTATCGTATGAAGCAGCAGCCAGGGGAGCTGCAGAAATTCAACAAAAACCACAGGAATACGGCACCCACGAAATGACACGGGGATTTGCAAAATGTTATCGCTGCGGCAGAACTAACCATGACCAGAAGGACTGCTGGTCCAAAGACAAAATATTCAGACAATGCGGGAAGATTGGACACATTGCACGAGTTTGCAGGTCTGGGATGAAGACCAGCGACAACAAAAAGGCTACTAAGGAACCGTACAAGAAAGTACAAAAGATGACGGACAGTAGTTCCGAAGACCAGATGAGCGATAGTGAATCCGGAAACAGGAGACTAAGCTGTCTCAAACTTTACAATGTAATCGCAAAAGAGGATCACCGAACCATTTGGGTCACCCTCACGATAGCAGGGTCCCAAGTTAAAATGGAATTGGATACAGGATCAGCGCTAACCGCCATGAATCGACGAGACTACGAGCGGCTATTTTCACACATACCCTTGAGAGAGACATCCATCGTCTTGACGACGTATACGGGGCAAAAAGTATACCCCAGAGGAAAAATAAGGGTGCCTGTTGAATACAATGGCAAGAAAATACGGAAATTGTATCTCTACATACTGCCAAATGGTGGACCACCGTTATTGGGACGGGAATGGATCAGGAAGATAAACTTAGAGTGGTATTCCATTCATGCAATGACGGTGGACAGTAAAAAAGATGAAGACGTCACTCCTGGACGATTGTCAACAATCTTAGCTAACGCCAAAGAGGTATTTCAACAAGAACTGGGCACGCTTAAAGGCGTAACCGCCTCGATAAAAATAGCAGAGAATGCAGTTCCCAAGTTTTTCAAAGCAAGACCGGTACCATATGCAATACGCCCAGCCGTCGAGGCAGAGCTGGAGAATCTGGAGAAGGCGGGCGTGTTGTCTAAGGTCGACTGGAGCGAGTGGTGACACCCATCGTTCCTGTCATGAAGAAAACGTTAAGCAATAAGTCCGGAGAGCCAAGGAAGATTCGCATCTGTGGGGATTTCAAGGTGATGGTGAACCCTGTCCTTCACACAGTACAATATCCTCTTCCAAGGATAGAAGACATCTTCGCCTCACTGTCTGGAGGGAAGCGTTTTACAAAAATTGACCTAGCACAAGCATATTTGCAGATGGAGGTTGAAGAGTCCTCTAGGAAGTATCTCACGATAAACACTCACAAAGGTCTTTACCAGTATCATCGATTGATATTCGGAGTAGCATCGGCTCCGGCGATATGGCAAAGAGCGATGGAACAAGTCCTGCAAGGGATTCCGGGGACTCAGTGTTACTTGGACGACATCCTTGTAACAGGTGAAGATGACAGTGAACACCTTAACAACCTAGAACAGGTGCTCACTAGACTACGGGAACATGGGCTGCGAGCCAACCGCCCCAAGTGCGAATTTTTTAAGAAACAGATATCGTATTGTGGCCACGTGATTGATGAAGAGGGGTTACATAAGTCCCCTGACAAAATTGAAGTGGTTGTTAAGGCCCCAGCGCCTGAAAATGTGTCGCAACTGAGGTCATTCCTCGGATTGGTGAATTACTATCATAAGTTTTTGCCGAATTTGTCAACAATTTTGCACCCACTGAACGCCCTGCTAAGAACGGGGGTAGCATGGAAATGGAGCGATGATTGTAAGCGTGCTTTTCAGAAGAGTAAGGACTTAATCACTTCAAGGGAAGTATTGGCTCACTACAACCCAGCACTGCCAATCAGGCTGGCGTGTGATGCGTCTCCCTACGGCATTAGGGCGGTACTGTCACATAAATTCCTTGATGGTTTAGAGAGGCCGATAGCTTTTGCGTCACGCTCGTTAACTTCTGCCGAGCGTAACTACGCCCAGATTGACAGGGAGGCCCTCAGCCTAGTGTGGGGGGTGAAGAAGTTCAATCACTATCTGCACGGTCAAAAATTTACTCTACTAACCGATCATCAACCTCTTGTCTCCATTTTCAACCCTCAGAAGGGCGTACCGATAAAGACGGCACAACGGCTGCAGAGATGGTCCCTTTTCCTAGGGGCACACCAATATGACATCGAGTACAAAGGAACTAAACAGCATGGAAATGCTGATGGATTGTCACGCCTACCGTTGCCGACGGTGGAAGAAGAAGACCTTGCAGTGGATCCAATGGAGTTATTCCACTAGACCATAGTCGAATGTCTCCCTGTGACGAATGCAAACATAGAAAAGGAAACACGGAATGACCCGACACTATCACGGGTCTATGATTTAACGGTGAAGGGATGGCCAGCACATGGCGAACCACTGCTGCCAGCATTCTCGCCGAGAAGAGAACAGCTGTCAGTGTGCAGAGGAACCTTGATGTGTGGATCCAGAGTAGTAATTCCACCTAAGTTGACGGATAGAGTGCTCAATGAGCTTCATGAGGGTCATCTGGGTGGGGTAAAATGAAGAACTTAGCCAGAGTGTTTGTGTGGTGGCTGGGAATCGATAGAGAAATCGAAGAGATGACCAAGAGCTGTGTAGGATGGCAGAAGGTCCAAAATGCCCCACCACAAGCTCCATGGGAGTGGCCCTCATCTCCATGGCAATGGGTGCACATTGATTTTGCTGGTCCCTTCATGGACTCGATGTTTTTAATTGCGGTGGATGCACATTCAAAGTGGCCAGAGGTAATAAAAATGTCCTCAACCACCACGGAAAAAACTATCACAGTTTTGCAAACCATATTCGCCAGGAATGGGCTGCCTGAACAGATTTGCTCTGACAATGGACCACAGTTTGTGTCTGAAGAGTTCCGGAGGTTCTTAAAGGACAATGGCGTTAAGCATTACACATCCGCCCCATATCATCCAGCCACTAATGGATTGGCCGAGAGGTTTGTCCAAACATTCAAGAAGGCTATCAAGGCAATGTGTAATGAAGATATACCCCTACAACACAAGGTGGACAACTTCTTGTTTGCCTACCGGAATGCGACACATGCGGTTACCAACCAAACTCCAGCCATGATGTTCTTCAATCGAAGACTACAATGCCACTTGGATTTGGTTAAGCCAAACGTCCGAAGAGATGTGGAGAACAGGCAGTTTCAGAATATGAAAGAAAGGCCGACCAGGAGTTTTAAGATAGGTCCACCAGTTTTGGCCCGGGACTACCGCACTGAGAAATGGCAGCCAGGAACGATTTGTACATGACAAGGACCTCTCATGTATACCATGGACGTTGGGGAGAGCATTGTAAGACGCCATGCTGACCAGATTCTAGAGTCACTGGAAAATGTCAACTCCACACCACGATCTGATACACCTGGTAATGAAATTGACGTTCCAATTGCAGCTACCGCAGAACCGGTAATATTGGAAGCAGATGAACCAAACAAAGACATTGATCCCGACGCAACATTGCCAGAAGAACCTGATACCCCAAAGAGGCGTTATCCAGACAGAATCAGGAAGCCTCCTCAAAGACTGAACTTATAATTGCTTAAACTTAACCAATGTATCTAGCAACAGTAATTGTGATTGTAATTCATTATCATTTAGTTGTTAAATGAATGTTATGTACTGTTTATCTAAAAGGGGAGGAATTGTTGTGTATGTACCTTTAAGAGAATAACTGGTCTCAGACTGCAGTACCGGCAGTGACCACCCCTGTATAAAAGGAGCTAGAGAGCCTCTGTTTGTTGGTTTTCACTATTGACTTCCACCAGTAAAGACTTGTTTCTTTTCACTCCTGCTGGTCCGTGTCTCAATCATTCACGGACTTAACATGGACAGTGGAACACCTTGCTTACTTGAGCAACCCACTGTCAAATCAATAACAACTTGGGCTTTATACCACGGCTTTAGTGCAGTGAAACTTCCCAAGATGCTTCAAAGGAGAGATTGGACACCGAGCAGGAGCTGGAAGAGATAGGAAGGTGACCAATGAAATGGTCAAAGAAGTAAGCATTGAGTCGGCTTTTCACACTGGAAGATAAAAAGGCAGAAGGGTTTAGGAAGAGAATTTCAGAGCAAAGGGACGCTTTGGCTAAAGGCTCTGCCACTGATGATGGAAGGAGGAAGGGGGAGATACACAGGGGTTGATTTTCCTAAAGCTGTCGGGAAGGAGGCGGGACTACAACTTTCGGGTTTTAGTCCCACCTACATCGACTTTCAGCCAATCCACGCGATTTTCCCTTGATTGACCTTGTTAAGCCCGCCCAGTGGGCTCAGCAGGCCAATTAAGGGCCACCCGGCAACAGGTGACGTCACAGACTGAAATTTCATCTGTCAAGAGGTCTTGGCAGATGAAATATCAGTGTTTCACAGCTGTTTGAAGCTGTCAAGCACTGACAGTCTGACTTCTAACCTGAGTCCTTCTACACAGACTCAGTTAGAACTGTCACCGGCAATGAAAGCTGAAGGCTGTCACTTTTGACAGCTCGCAGCCATTTTGCTTTCAGTGCCGGCTGAGTGATGGACTCCCGAAACCTAGAGGAAGAAAGGCTGTTAAGGTAAGTACAGGTAATTTAAACTTCTTTACACACTTTCGACACACCAAACACACTTACCTTTGCGCTCATGCACTCATCACTCACCTGAACACCGACATCGCGATCCCTCCAAGTCCTTCAACCCGACGGCCCGACTCCTCTAACCTGGCGTGGTTTGGAGCCATCGGGAATCCCACACGACACCCCTCAAAATAGGGATTAGGCTAAAAACTGCCTGTTAACTATCTATTAACAGGCAGTTAATTGGCACTAATCCCTTCCCGCCTCGGGTCGGCGGGTCCCAGTGCGGGGCCTCCCCTGAAACTTACGTGGAGGCGGGTTTTGAGCGGGATGGTGTCGGGACCCCCGAAATCGGGATTTCCCCCCCCCCACACGCTTGAAACCCCGCCTGACGGCTCCAGGAAAATCTACCCCACATAAACCAGAGACAGAAAAGAGGAGAGTAGGAGTTGGGATTTTAGCATTCAGGAAGTTAAGGAGGTAGAGTGGAAGAAGGCTAGGGAAGGATTGGTAAGTAAAGTTGAATATTTTGAAATCAATGTATTGGGAAAAGGGGAGCCAATGGAGATTTGTATGGACAAGGTGATAGGTGAGCAGGACTTACAATGTGGGCTGCTGGATAAGTTGGAGTTTATGTAAAATAGAGTTCAGAACCTCTAGGTTTAGCACAACAAGATGGAGAGTAAAGCTCCCTCTGCTGTGCTCAGATAATGCATTTGAACTCCAGCCATATCTGATTGCTCCATGGTGAAAATGTCCATTTTCTGCACTAGCTTTCCTTACAGCTTTTCTGAGAAAAATTTAACACTTAGTGGGTGAAATTCGATTAAGCCCGAAAACAGGCGCAGGGATCATGATGCGCGATCTGCCCATGACCGCTGAAAGGAGTTCAGGTGGCACCTAAAATTCGTGCTGCCCGTTACTTCGCATGATTGCAGCGTATAGCCCAGCGCTGAACGCGTTGCTGACTGGCTGTGCGCTCAGCAGAGGGGCCGAAGTTCGAGCGAGGCGAGCTTTACTTAAAGCTAGCATATGCCTCTTGAAGGCAGTCTGCATCTCCTAAAGGTGAGCTGCCTTCTGGCGATCAAAATTGTTAAAACTGCTTCAGCACAAACCCAAAAGGCTCAACAGGCCAGGGAAAGGGCACCTAGGGTCTTGGACGTGGCACTCAAGGCCTGTGTGCAGCAGGTGAACATTTGAAGAGAGGTCCTCTACCCAAAGGGGGCCAGGAAACCCTCCAGAAACACTGAAAGAAGGATATGGGACCAGATCACCGAGGCGGTCACTGCCAGCAGTGTCACCCCCAGGTCGTGGCTCCAGTGCCCAAAGAAGTTTAAAGACCTCAAGGTCAGTGAATGCATCTTCAAAAGCCATCTCCTACCAACTGCACCACTAGCCTCACACACTGCTCAATGCACCACACCCCCATCACTCACCTACTAACAAACACGACTCACACCTCACGTTCTTAGTTTCACCTCACCCTCACCACTGCTGCAAGCCTCACACCCACATCTCACAGCTTGAACACACTCAGTTATTCAACCATGACAGCCACATCATATTACACCACACTTACTGGCCCACTTCCCATTCTCTTGCAGGAAAAGGTGATGCATAACCAGCGCCAGCAGACCTTAACCAGCGGGGGTCGGCCTGCATGCATAACCTCACCTCCTTGGAGGAGAAGGCGCTGGCTATTCTTGGAAGGGGTATGGCTGAGCCTGTGGCCAGCGGTGTGGCTGAAAGAATACAAGATGCTGGTATCCTCATACGTTGTCCTCCTTCTCACATCCCACTTCTCCTCATCCCACAACCTTTTCTGATTTACAATCTGCACATGGTGTAAGCGTGCACCTCTTGTTTTCCGGCCTTCCCCTCACCATAACCCTACCTTTGTGCCTTTCTCAGTTCAGACAGCCAATAAATCCAGCCTGCTCAGCTAGTGGATCAGAGGAGAGTGAAGAAGAAGAAACGCCGTGACTCGATTTCACACTCCCAGTCACCAGCTCCTTGAGGTCATCCTGCAAGGCCATCTGCAGCCTCCCCCACTGAATGCCAGCAGCCTTCCACCAGCCATGCTGCAACCACTGGGTTATCACTGCGTAGAAGCACTAGGATAGGCAAAGGCACATGCAAGACAGCCACTAAGGGAATGCACAAGGGTGATTAGTTGATTTCTTGATGTCATATAGGATGCATAAATGGATAAAGTTGGATTGAAAAGTTTGCTTTGTGGTGGCTTTCATTTCAGCATTGTGGCCAAGAAGATGCTGTGATGGTCAGTAACAGAGGGAAGGTAAGATGTGGGACAAATGTGGAAAGGGGAATTGGGATTGTGGTCACTGGTACCGCAGGCAGATGATTCGATTACAGATATCCTGGCCAGAAAGGGGCTGTCTGGATTGCCTCCTTCCTTCTGCTTCCCCCTCCCCCTCTTCCTCCTCCTTCCACTGCGAGCAACTTGTCCCCTTTGCTGCCTCTGCTCCATCTCCAATGTCATGCTGCAGACCAAGGGGGACTGCAACTAGAGCCCCCAGGACTGGGAGCAAGTGGTGTTCTCAGAGGCCTTCCTTTAAGAGCCAAAGCCTTTCAATCATCCAGCAGCACTCCCTGCACACTTTAACAGCTTTTTAAATGTCTTACACCAAGGTACTACTCAAATAAGCTTTACAGGAACCAGTACAAAATGAAATGCAACTTACCTTAAAGTTGCGTGTGTACCTTTAAGTAGCATTGATGGGCGGGTCCGTTGTACTGCTGCCTCATTACCATTCTTCTGGCAAATGCAGGCAACTGGCGTGCTACTGACCTACCCAAAATGGCGGCCACCGCGGCCCATGCCAGAAGCGGGGCAGCAGCCATTGTTTTGCCGAAACCGGCCTTAACAGCCGGCGCTAAGGTGCCGAATTTCATGGCCTTAGTTTCAGTTCTGTGTTATAGGCCCATGCCCATTGGGAGCTAGGTTGAGCTTGCCCGAGTTAATTTTGCTTAGAAAGAAAGAACTTGCATCCCTATAGTGCCTATTACATTGATCACAAAACAATGGCAAATCGCTTCAGGCACAATTAAATACTTTGGAGCACTGTTACATCGATGAATATGGCAGCCATTTTGCACGCAGTAATGTCCCACAGACAGCAATAAGATAAATGACCAGTTAATCTGTTTCTATTTGGTGTTGGCCAGCCCAGGACAGGTTGTCCTCAAGTCCTGTAGTGGAGCTTGAACTAAGGTCGCCAACTCTGGTTGGCCGTATTCCCGGGGGTTTCATCACATGACCTCCCGCCACTCCGCCCAGTCGAACAGCTATTTTTTCCCCAATCTCCAATATTTTTCTAACTAATAAACAAAAGTGTTCAAAGAAAATGCAAAAAAAAAAGAAATCACACAATTATTTTTAACGTCCCCATGATTTTTCTCCCAGGTTACTGGCAGCAGTGCCCAGGTGATTAATCTTTAATTCCTGGAGACTCCAGGGCAATCCTAGCTTGAACTCACAACCATCTGTGTTATCATCTGAGCCAAAGTGACAGAGAAAATTAGATTTTTACCCTATCTGTCTGGGCCGGGAGTTCCAGGTCCCAGAGGTGTAAAGGCTGTGGGCTGGATTTTAATGAGCAGATGTGCAGGAGTCGGAGAGCCCGATAGCGCGTGGGAAACCAGGAAATACGTGAAGCACATCTGTCAGTGGCTATTTAATGCAGCCAATTCATTAACATCTGATCTCCGGGTCTCCCACACGCTATCGACAGCGGGCATGATGGCGACTTGCATGATGCGATCTCAACTCCAGTATTTAAAGGACCACTCAAAAGATGCGCGTTGAAGCAGTTGGAGTCGAGAAGGAGAGAGAAATTAGTCTTGTAATGGAAGGTAGACGGTTAAAGGCTGTGCCCCGCTTTGTTGGCACCTCCCTGGATGTGCTGCTGGGGGCTGTGAGGACCTGGAGGGAGATACTGTTCTCTAGCGACGGGAGAAAGAAGCCAGCTGGGGACACCAAGAATGCATGGTTGGAGGTGGCACAAGAGGTCAGCAGCAGAAGCATAGTGCCACACTCCTGGACCCAATGAAGGAAGCGTTTCAATGACCTCAGCAGGGCAGGAAAGGTGAGAGCAATGGCACATTCACCTACATCCTGACGTGCGTATCACCCAACCCCTCACGCCTCACACCAACTTACCTTGCAAATGTATACATCCCTCTCTATCTATGCACTTCCTCAAATGCTCATCTATCTTTCCACCACTGACACTCACCCTCATCCTTATGCAATGTCATGCCTCTCGTTCGTAGTCACCCTCAACAGATGCTCTCTTTCAATCGAGACACACATGCCATTACAGGAATCCCTCCCCAACCACAGGGATATGTCCCTGAAAACCCCCGTGGTTAGTAAAACCGCAGTTGGCAAATTCACTATAAACACATATAAAAAGCATATAAAAATCATGTTTTTTACCTTATTCCTAAATGAAAAACCGCGGATACGTGAATTTCATGGCCACGGTTGACAAAATTGTCGCAGAGTGGAAACCGCGTATACGTGAAATCCGCGTATGGCAAACCCGGGGTTGGGGAGGGATCCCTGTACTCTCAATCATAGGTCTCTTCTTTCCCTCCTTGCAGGAGAAGAGAGCACAGAACACCAGGGAGAGGCAGAGAACCAAAGGAGTCCCTCCACAGATTTCACCACAATCAGCTGCAGAGGAGGAGGCGCTGGAGATCTTCGGGGTCTCGGCGTTCCTGGCCGTCAGAGATGGGAAGATGGGGGCGTCCCAGCTACCCGGTGTCAGAATTAAATATCAGACAGCCACATGGCATACAACACTCCGTCATGCTGACTTGATGTCAACAGCGAGTGAGATATAATCATGTGCATAATGATAACTTCAAACATTCTTACCTTGACAGCACTCATTCATGTCTTTTATCTCCCTCAGGGCCACCATGCATCCAGCAGGAGGTGGTTGAGGTCACCACCGCTGCCGCCGCCGATTCCTCAGAAGACCTCGATCATTCTGAGGGTGCACCATCACAGGAGTTATGCAGACCATGAACCAACTCAGATACTCGCACTTCTGTAACACCAGTTACAGAGATAGTTGGGTTTTCACATGGTGACTCGCACTTCACAAGTGAGCAAAGGCAAATGGTGGAGTCAGGCACAGCAGTGGAGAGTCCACGGCAGAGGACGCAGGCCTCTCCAAGCTCTGCTCAGCTGGACGCAGATGCTGTACCCTGGGGGCCGTAGATGAAAAGGATATTTATTGAGCAGCAGCAGAGAATATGCGATGTATTGACAAACCTTCCAAGTACACTGTCCATGATTGCAGAGAGATTGGAGGAGTCTGCCACAAACATGAGTCCGCCTCAAGCTGTCGCAGGCCATTGCGATGATGCCTTCTTCCATGGATAGAGTGGCCAATTGCATGGAGCATCAAACGTGGCAATTGAATGAGTGCATGTAAGCCTTCAACAATGGCTTGCAGACTCTGGATGCAGCCTTAAATAGGATGAACGATACCCTAGCTTTGGCCTTGCAGCGCCCCACTGATCTTCAGCAAAGTGTTCTCCGGCACAGTGGTAGCAGTGAACTGCAGCTGGGCCATGAGAGGGATGATGGCGAAAGGGGACATGGAAGTGGGGTCTCCACTCAAAGCACTTCCACTTCTCACCCATTGCCGCCCCCCCTCCAAGTCAGTACCCGATATGCTGCCTTATATCCCAGTGGCTGAGTCTGCCCCTGCTCAGGTGGAGCAGTCTTTGGCGGGGCCCTCACGGACTCCAAAACGCAGAAGACATTGGCCAAGAGCATCTCAACAGTCAGCGCAGGGATCTGAGCCGCCTGCGGCTACCTCTGCTGAAGCCACAGGGGTGGCACCACATAGGAGCAGTAGGAAAAGGAAGAGTAAAGATTTGTAGTTGCACAGAAGTATGCACATGGGTATGTTACACATTTTGTAATGTTAAGTCTAGTTTGTTCATTTGATGCACATAAATATTATAATTTTGAACCACTTTCCCCGTGTTGCCCACTCTTGGATGCTGGTTGGCAAGTGGCCTTTTCAGCTGTATGATGGTGAATGGGAAGACCTGAATTGACGGCGACCAATGGGAGTATGTGAAAGGGATGCTTGGTTGTTTGTAGGACTGCTTTGTGTTAGTGGCATTGTGGTGGGGGGAGGGGGTGCAAAAGTGGCTTTTGCATGAGGTTGGGATGGGTGGAACCTAAATGAACCTCACAATGATCATGGCATCCCAGGCATCCCAGCCAGCAATGTGCGTCACTGGTGATGCATTGCCCTCATCACCTTCCGCCTCCCCGTCTTCATCCTCTGAATCGTCCAAATCCTCTGAAGAGGCTCTGTGCTCTGCGCCTTGGTCCTCCTGCAGGTCTAAACCTCGCTGCTGGGCAATGTTCTGCAGAATGTAGCACATCACAACCATTCTGGAGACCCTGACTGGTGAGTACTGAAGGGCACCTCCAGATCTGTCCAGGCACCTGAAGCGTATCTTCAGCATGCTGATGGCTTGTTTGATGACTCATCTTGTAGCCATATGGCATGCACTGTAGCACTCCTAGGCCTCATTCCTTGCATTTCTGAGCGGTGTCATCAGCCACGTTTTAATTGGGTTTCCCTTGTCTCTGAGCAGCTAGCTAGTAACTCTTCTTCCAGGTGCGAAGCCTTCTGGGAGGGTGGACTGCCGCAGGACGAAAGCCATCAGTCACCTGTCTTATGCATTTGTGCGCTGCTGACTGCGGATCCTGCAAATGTCTCCAGCAGAGGCTTGGCAGGATCCAGAGGCAAAAAAGCTGCGAGCAGTGGTGACTTTGACTGGTGAAGCGTGGCCACAAGGTTCAGCTGGCAGCAGGTTTTGTTCCAGTGGGTGGCAAATGTCTGCCACCACTTGACATGATACCCTGAGCCTCCTGAGACACTGGTGTTCAGACAAGGAGGGCAAGGTCACATCAAGGGAGGCCTAAGATTTCATTGTGGGGCCTGGAGGGGCACTGCTGCTCCTTCTGAGCCCACAAGGGAATTAAAAGTTACCTTTTCAGGCTTCTCCTGGCCCTGGACCACTTTTGTGCTGGGTTAGCCTGGTGGAAAACTCACTGCCGTTTCCTGCTCAGGCCTCCAAGTAAAAATTGCCGTCAGGTCCCGATTATGTCATATGTTAAAGAGGACCCCGCCAGCTTTGGGTGGGTGTTGGTTACAATAGTGACAGGTCAGCTCCTGGCAGCTCCAGGGCAGCTAAAGTGACCTGGGGAATTTTATCTGCCCACCCCCCTGGTTTCTGTGCAAAGTTACAATCGCTCCCAGTATATTTGTGCATTGAAACCTTTTTAAAGTAATTAAGACTGATTTGAAAGTATACATGGGACAATTGTTAGGGATTCTTCCTCTTCGACTATTACCCTCAATGTTGTGACCAAAACTCAAGAGTGACACCAACTGAGGCAAGGCGATGCACTATCTTAGGGGACATTTACTGGAGCGGATGAAGAGGAGATTTACCCTCCTAAAATAAAAGAGTGATGAAGTTGTCATATGGATATAAGCCACACCACGGTAGATCTCAGGAACTGTTACCTGCAGCAGAGTACTGGTGGACAACTTGCCAAAGATTCACTGCTGTACTCTGTAGACTCGTGTATGAAAAGTGTGTGAAGAATATGATCAATGAACCAACAAAGGCAGTGAAGGCAGCATGGGAGACATTACAGAGGGGAGTGTTGGCTGTGGATCTATGGGCAATGAACCAGCTCCTTTCTTTTGTGTGAAGAAATGTAATAAAACCGTTAAGGGAGCTGGTGCAGATAGACAGGATCATAATCACTCGGAATGAAGTAGATAGGACGGACATCAAAACTAGATTTGTGAAGTTGAGTGGAAAGTAATTAATGTCATTGTTAAAGACAGGCTCTTTTCTCAGTTCACTGGTGGAGGGAGGAGCAAGAGAAGAACTAAGGGTTGATCAGAATTATTACTTGTCAGAGGACATCCTTCACATTTCAGCAAGTGCCATTTGGTTAAGCTGCGATTTAAATGTTTTAACATTTCGGCCTGTCTTCTTGTAAATTGTAATTGGTGTACGGGAACTAAAGGGGGGCACTCGCGATCTGTGATGATGCAGGAAACACACTGCTAAAAGGTATCTTTGTAGTGGCACTACCGAATGTCTCTTACCTGTTGTACATAATTCTCTTCAACGTTGTGTATATACTGTTTGCATGCATGGGGCGTTGCCCCTTTAAGGATGCGGGTAAACGTGACGGCCGCCGGCCCAGCTCGGCCTTCCGCTCCCGCGACAGCCGCCGGCCCAGCTCGGCCTTCCGCTCCCGCGACAGCCGCCGGCCCAGCTCGGCCTTCTGCTCCCGCGACGGCCGCTGGCCCAGTTCGGCCTCCCGCACCCGCGCCGGCCGCCGGCCCGGCTCGGCCTCCCGCTCCCGCGACTTCGGCCGCAATGGCCAGCTGCAGTGCCGGGTGCCGGGATGACGCGGACAAACGCGGTGACGTCACGATGCATAGCACGTGACCGCCCCAAGCGCGGGAGAACGTGATGATGTCACGACGCATGTCACGTGACGCCCCAAGCGTGGGAAAATGCGAGCAACGCGATGACGTCATGACGCAAACGCGATGACATCATCGCGCAAACCTCCTGACTGCCTAGTCAGTCCTTGTGGCGCCCCCACTGGGGAAAGACCTGTTCCACGACTCTCCTGCATCGTTCTATGTTGTTTGCTGTACTTCATCTAATTCAACATTAAAATCCTGTTTGTTGTTCTTCCGAGTCAAGCTCCGTTATTTGTTAGGAATACACCTATTCCTACATCTTTACAATTTGTTACATGTAGAAACGGGAAAAATTGTCTCCTCCCATCTCCCTCCCCCTATCACCAATGGCAAATGAGCTGCACATTTTCAATTTCTGATTCTAATCAATACTGAAGTGATCCTTAGCTAATATTTCAATGCCAGGTGAATTATACCTGACCTTGGAGTACTTTCTGGCACTAGATCCAAAAAGTGGCAAATTAAGCCATTTTAGAGCACTGATATCCTTCCCTATGTTGAGCAGAAATCAAACAGTTAACAATAGCGAAGAAATAACTCACGGGCAGTAAAAGCCCATACTCCATGGTGTCCATATATAAAGCAAATTCCTGGCTCTAGTGTTTAGTCCCACTCCAGAGACTTGAGCGCATAATCTAGATTGACACTCCCGTGTAGTACTGAGGGAGTGCGGCACTGTCGGCGGTGCCGTTTTTCAGATGAGGCATTAAACCGAGGTCCTGTCTGCTCTCTCAGGTTGACGTAAAAGATCCCACGGCACAATTTCGAAGATGAGCAAGGGTTTTCTCCCTGGTGTCCTGGCCAACATTTATCCCTCAACCAACATCACTAAAACAGATAATCTGGTCATTATCACATTGTTGTTTGTGGGAGCTTGCTGTGTGCAAATTAGTTGCTGCGTTTCCTACATTACAACAGTACTTCATTGGCTGTAAAGTGCTTTAGGAAGTCCCGAGGGCATGAAAAGCCCTATTTAAATGCAAGTCTTTCTTTTTAGTGCGCACGCCTGTCATAATTAAGATGTCACACTTCACACCATCAGAAATCTATAAAAAAAGAGAAAGGAAGCCAATCATTTCATGCTGATTTCTGCTGACTTGAAGGCCTGAATTTACAAGCCATTGCCAATCTGGGAATGTCCCTCACTGACAGTGAAAAAACTCTAATTGTTATCAGTATGTGCCTATTAACAGCAACGGGACTTTTTTGCCATCAGAGACCAGACAGTCTCCACACAGCTCCGTCTTACCAGCAGTTTGTTACTCAACAATAGCCTAAAACTTCCTCAAAGTAAGTTACACTTCTGTTGCACCAGTAAAAAAATATGGCGCCTGCTGGCGGCCTGCAGAGGGAAGTACACATGAGTTCCCTGTGTCAGCTCAGTTGCATTCCCATTGATGCAGTCATTAGCATAAAACCCACGTAAAATGGGTGTAAGCAGCTGAACTACATGGAAACTCCTGTGCAGCCTTTAAAGAGAGAGTCAAGCTGCACTCTTCAGCAACAGATTGAGGGATGAACAGGTAAGAGAGGAACGGGGTCTGACTTCAATCTGAAATATTGTCTTCGCACAATTTTTATTATACTTCTACAGAGTAATGACCACTTAAGCACCATCTGTGCCCAGAGGGCATCAAGGCAGGGCCCTATCCAGGAGAAGAATGCAAAACTTTACTGAGGCAGAACTCCAAAGTCTTCTGGAGGAGACTGAAGGGAGGAGGTACACATTCCTAGGTAGGGGTGCCACAAAAGCCTGCCATCAATGTAACTTGTGCTGGCTGGAGGGAGGTGGCACTGGCACTGGCACTGAATGCCAACTCCCTCACCCAGGACTGCAGACCAGTACCACAAAAAAGTTTAATGACCTCACCAGGGGTGGAAAGGTGACACACAACGTATTCTCTCTTTTTCCTCTCTTGCCCACCCTGGACCCGAGTACATTCCACACCCTCTTAAAGCAACACTTGCATAACTAATCCTTCACAATGTGCTCTGGTTACGGGCAACTCTAACTCTATATCCTGCACTGTGCTTACACAACTGCCCTAACATCAATAACTGGCATCCACGATCTAAAAACCCCTTCCTCTACCTTAACAGCCTCATATCACCACATCTCTCACTTCACCTCTCCCATGCCACTGACAGGTGTGACTCTTGAGTCTACAGCTGTCCTTTGCTTTCTCTTCCTGGCAGGCACCAATGGAACAAGTGGCACTTTCATTGCAAGTTGCAGTGGGGACCAATCGGTGCAACCACCTCCATGGAAGCACAGACTGCAGTTCTGGAGGCAATAGGGGACAGATTGGAGTCAGCATGTGTCTCAGGGCTTTAAGGATCTGTTAGCTGCTGTTAGACTAGCTATGCCGCTGATCAGTGAGGCCACGGATCCAAGGCCCAGTGGAATGGTGATGTGTGGAGGCCACCTGCACATGCCAGATCTCCGGCCCTCTCCCCCCAACCCCCTCGCCAGTGGAACGTGGGAGGTAACGCCAGACTGCCAGGTGCTAAGAAACGAGGAACATGTCAAACCCATGAACCCTTCTGCACAGCGTGGGGGGGCCCAACCTCCTCCCACAATCCAGGCCCTCAGCTAATACTTAGAAGGAGCACTAGAATAAGTGATTGAAAGGTACAAGTAGGCAACCAGGGGAAGCACAGAGTTAGGAAAGAGTCGGGTGCGATTATTATTGTTATAAAATAGACTGTGTACTGACATGGTGCTTTGTTATTCATGGAGAGTAAATCCATACAGGAAAGGATGCACTC
Organism: Somniosus microcephalus; assembly: GCF_052327205.1. Taxonomy (NCBI): domain Eukaryota; kingdom Metazoa; phylum Chordata; class Chondrichthyes; order Squaliformes; family Somniosidae; genus Somniosus; species Somniosus microcephalus. Next base: position 53,409,962 of record NC_140999.1, on the reverse strand, counting down.
AATTGGTGCTGATTTATTCATTCAGATGAAGATTACTAGCACGAACATGCTGGCGCAAAGAGGGCTGATGTACTGTCATTTGGTAGGATGGCTAGTGGATTAAGGTAATGTCTCTCTTTACAAATGGGGTGAAGGAGATCATGCTGTGGTGTCGATGCTAGACTGAGAAGACTTTCAAGGAGATCTGTCCCCTGATGCCATTTGCAGCCATTAGCTAGTACTCCTCTGAGTGCTGGTCATACCAGTGAGTTTCTCCATGTAGTTCCGGAGCCACTGGAGCCAGGGCCTCCTGCTCCTCCTCAGCTGTGTCAAAGTGCAGTCTTTCCTGAATGGCAATATTGTGAAAGGTGCAGAAGGCTATCACTATTCTGGAGACCCATTCTAGAGAATTCTCTCTCAATTTATCCAGGCAGCGAAAATACTCTTTCAACAGCTTGATGGTCCTCTTGATCACTGCTCTGGTAGCTGCTTGTGCCTCATTTTAACGCTCTCCTGCTGCTGTTTGGGGCACTCTGATTGGGGTTATTGGCCATGGGAGCTCTATTGCCCAGAAGCCATTCATGGATCAGATTCTCTTTCCTGAACAGGTCAGAGAGGGGCCGAGTGACAAAAGATTACAGCATTATGGCAACTTCCTCTATATCGGGCATTGATGTGGAGAATCCTCTGATTGCTATCATACGCTATACGGACATTGTGGGAGTGGAATCCCTTCCCGTTGAGGTGGCTGAGCATGTGTTCTGTGGCCACCCTCAATGGATACCATTGATTACATCATGTCACTTGGGGAAACCAGAAACCCTGTAAGACTGTATGGTTCTATCTCTCTAATGCCTTATGCCAAAGCTTATGGATTGGGCTGCTTTGATGTAAACAGCATCAGTGACCTGACATGCATGCCCATAATGCTCCCCTGTGGCTGCCTGGAATGACCTTGTGCTGTAGACGGTGAGGGTGGTGGAGACTTTGATAGCCACCGAGAACAGTGTAGGTAGATGAGCCTGGCTTCAAGTCTTCTTTCAGCTGGTCACAGAGATGCCCTGTTGCCTCTTTGGTTATGTCCACTCTTCTCACTCAGATCTCCTCAAAGAGGTCCTGATTTGAGCTGTGCTGTCTGTATGTTCTTTGCGGGGGGAGCGGGGGCTAATACCTGGTGGGCTGCAGCCTCCTTGAATAATGCCCGACTCTCCTTAGCTCCATCCTGTGCCACTCCTCCTCCACCTCCATTATCATGGCAAAGAGTGGAATGTCTGCAGGATAAACCAGACCCACTCCTGACTGTGGGTGTTGTGAGGGGGAGGGGTGGTTCTGGTGATCTGATTCTGTGAGAGACAGTCAAGTGCACGTCTTTGTGGAGGAAAGCACAAAAATATGAAGGGCTCAAAAAGTGTTTCCAAGCTGCAGAAATCACTGTATGAGGTTTCTAGCCTTGGTCAGGTAATCCTGTGCCTCATAATGTTCAGTCTATGTTGCCCAGGGTGCAACAGCCAGTGGCTGTCACCCTGAGAACATCATGTGACTTACTATGAACAGTGCCACGAGAGATCTGCTAACAGTGTGAACAAATTGAGTGGCTTGGCAAATATATACTTGACTGAATCCTTTGTTCTGTAACTAAATTCAATTATGTCATAAAATTTCCCTGTTATAACATATGCATCAAAATGAACCAGCAGGTGAAAAATTAGATTCCCAACAGTGGCTGCTGAGCTTTTGTGAGATTAAGATCGACCATATTCAGTGGGCTGAAAATACAAATTGGGGAGAATGTTATGCTTGGATCAAGGTCTGGCATAGGAGTGTTATGACTAGAGTAGGAATCCTGTGTAATGAGAGTTAATGTGCATTGATTTGGTCCATTAGAATTTTCTGCTTGAGCAAGAATGATGCCTACATCAGCGGTGCTGTATTTATTCAGATTACACGCGAGGTATGAAGCAAGGGTCTGGGGGTGGGGAGAGCAGTGTGGAACCAAGTTCAAAATGGAAGTGACTCAGCTAAAATGACTCTGCCAGAAACAGACAGGGGAATGAAAGCTCAAGTATTGAGGCTCTGGGCAGTATAAAATATTGATACCTGGGCAGTATAAAGTATTGATACAGTGCCTGGTTCCTGGAATCCGTGTCCTTGATGGACTAAAAGGTCTTTCCTCATGTCATACTTTATGCTCTTATGATGTGCCTTAGAAAGACTTATATTTATATAGTGCCGTTCACAACCTCAGGAAATCCCAAGGTGTTTTACAGCCAATGAAGTACTTCTGAAGTGTAGGAAACACGGCAGCCAATTTGTGCACAGCAAGTTCCCACAGACAACAACGTTTTAGTGATGTTGGTTGAGGGATAAATACAGGCCAGAACATCAGGGAGAACTCCCCTGCTCTTGTCTGAAGTAGCACCATGGGATCTTTTACTTCAACCTGAGAGGGCAGACGGGGCCTCCATTAACCATCTCATCCAAAAGACGGCACCTACAACAGTGCAGCACTCACTTAGTACTGCACTGGAGTGTCATCCTAGTGTTTGTGCTCAACTCTCTGGAGTGGGACCGTCTGACTCAGAGGCGAGCGTGCTACCACTGAGCCACGGCTAACAACTTAAATGACTCAGGCAACCCTATATACACATGGACATACTGAAAAGCACCAAATCTGCCAGGGGGTGAATTGCTCGGTGCGTTAGAGTTGGCACATGGACTAAATGTGTATTAAAGCACAGTTATATATTAGTGTTAATGCATTGGTTGTAAATTTATGTCCCTGTTTGGGAAGAACTGTGGAATGCATAGAATCTGTGGGTGTATTTTCTCACCAGTGCTGTCCCTGTGCTCATGGTTAATGCCTTTGAGCACAGATGATAAAAAAAAATCCTGGTTGCCTAATAACAGAACATATTCCTCCACAGTATTGCTGTCAGTAGCTGTGTATTTAATTTCAGACAATGGCACTTTGTTGATGTGGTGCTTTTGAAGTTCTCGACATCAGTGAGGACAATGCCTGAGTAATTGGCCTACTCTTCAAACGTGTTGAACTCTATGAAGAACAAAGGGCTGTAGACGAGAGATTGATAAAGTCTGGGCACATGGTTACATTATTTGTGGCCTCAGGTGTTGATTACGTTGGAATCCTGGCTTCTTTTTTATATTGGATGTTGTGCTATTCTTAAATTAGGTGGCATTGCAAGATTACTGATTAGTGTGTGCTTAAAAATCTGGCTGTTGCTGGCATCAACAACAACAACTTGTATTTATATAGCACCTTTAACGTAGTAAAACGTCCCAAGGCGCTGCACAGGAGTATTTTAAGACAAAACATTTTGACACCGATCCACATAAGGATAAATTAGGGCAGGTGACCAAAAGCTTGGTCGAAGAGGTTTCAAGGAGCATCTTAAAGGAGGAGAGAGAGGTAGCAAAGTGGACAGGTTTAGGCAGGGAATTCCAAAGCTTAGGGCCTAGGCAGCAGAAGGCACAGCCACCAATGGTTGAGCGATTAAAATCAGGGATGCTCAAGAGGGCAGAATTAGAGGAGCGCAGATATCTCGGCGGGGCGGGGGTGGGGCGCTTGTGGGGCTCAAGGAGATTACAGAGATAGGGAGGGGTGAGGCCATGGAGGGATTTGAAAACAAGGATGAGAATTTTGAAATCGAGGTGCTGCTTAACCGGGAGCCAATGTAGGTCAGCGAGCACAGGGGTGATGGGAGAACAGGACTTGGTGTGAGTTAGGACAGGGGAAGCTGAGCTTTGGATGACCTCAAGTTTATGTAGGGTAGAATATGGGAGGCCAGCCAGGAGTGCATTGGAATAGCCAAGTCTAGAGGTAACAAAGGCATGGATGAGGGTTTCAGCAGTGGATGAGCTGAGGCAAGGGCGGAGACGGGCAATGTTACAGAGGTGGAAATAGGCGGTCTTAGTTATGCTGCGGATATGTGCTCGGAAGCTCATTTCAGGGTCAAATATAACACCAAGGTTGCGAACAGTGTGGTTCAGCCTCAGACAGATGTTAGGGAGAGGGATGGAGTCAGTGGCTAGGGAACGGAGTTTGTGGTGGGGACCAAAAACAATGGCTTCGGTCTTCCCAATATTTAATTGGAGAAAATTTCTGCTCATCCAGAACTGGATGTCGGATAAGCAGTCTGACAATGTTCGCTGATGACTGCACAGTGTTCAGTGTCATTCACAACTCCTCAGATAATGAAGCAGTCCATGCCCACATGCAACAAGACCTGGATGATGTTCAGGCTTGGGCTGATAGGTGGCAGGTAACATCCGCGCCACAGAAGTGCCAGGCAATGACTATCTCCAACAAGCGAGAGTCTAACCACCGCACCTTGACATTCAATGGCATTACCATCGCCGAATCCCCCACCATCAACATCCTGGGGGTCACCATTGACCAGAAACTTGACTGTACCAGCCACATAAATACTGTGGCAACAAGAGCAGGTCAGAGGTTAGGTATTCTGTGGTGAGTGTCTCACCTCCTGACTCCCCAAAGCCTTTCTACCATCTACAAGGCACAAGTAAGAAGTATGATGGAATACTCTCCATTTGCCTGGATGAGTGCAGCTCCAACAACACTCAAGAAGTTCGACACTATCCAGGACAAAGCAGCACCTTAAACATTCACTCCCTCCACCACCAATGTACCGTGGCTGCAGTGTGTACCATCTACAAGATGCACTGCAGCAACTCGCCAAGGCTTGTTCGGTAGCACCTCCCAAACCCTTGACCTCTTCCACCTAGAAGGACAAGGGCAGCAGGCGCATGGGAACACCACCACCTCCAAGTTCCCCTCCAAGTCACACACCATCCTGACTTAGAAATATATCGCCGATCCTTCATCGTCGCTGGGTCATAATCCTGGAACTCCCTACATAACAGCACTGTGGGAGTACCTTCACCACATGGACTGCAGTGGTTCAAGAAGGCGGCTCACCACCACCTTCTCAAGGGCAATTAGGGATGGGCAATAAATGCTGGTGTTGCCAGCGACGCCCACATCCCATAAAAAAACGAATAAATAAAAAAGAGAGCGTGGAGGTGTTGAGAGAAGTGGTGGTGAGGTAGATCTGGGTGTCGTCAGTGTACATGTGGAAACTGACGCTGCGTTTTTGGATGATGTCACCAAGGGGCAACATGTAGATGAGAAATAGGAGGGGACCAAGGATAGATCCTTGGGGGACACCAGAGGTAATGAATTGGGAGTGGGAAGAGAAGCCATTGCCGGTGGTTCTCTGGCTACGATTAGAGAGATAAGAATGAAACCATGCGAGTGCAGTTCCACCCAGCTGGACGACGGTGGAGGGGCGTTTGAGAAGGATGGTGTGGTCAACCGTGTCAAAGGCTGCAGACAAGTCAAGAAGGATGAGGAGGGATAGCTTACCTTTGTCACAGTGACAAAGGATGTCATTTGTGACTTTGATGAGTCGTTTCGGTACTATGGCAAGGGCAGAAACCTGATTGCAGGGATTCAAACATGGAGTTGCGGGAAAGATGGGCACAAATTTGGGAGGTGACAACACGTTCAAGGAATTTGGAGAGGAAAGGGAGGTTGGAGATGGGGCGGTAGTTTGCAAGGATGGAGGGGGGTCAAGGTTTTTTTTTGAGGAGAGCGGTGATGACGGCAGATTTGAGGGAGAGGGGGACAGTACCTGAGGAGAGAGAACTGTTAACAATGTCAGCTAACATGGGAGGCAGAAAAGGAAGTTGGGTGGTCAGCAGTTTGGTGGGAATAGGGTCGAGGGAGAAGGAAGTGGGTCCTATGGATAAGATGAGCATGGAGAAGTCATGAGGGGAGATCGGAGAGAAACTGGAGAAAGATGTGAGTTCAGGGCTGGGACAGGGGGGAACCTTAGAGGAAGTTTGGCCTGGTGGGCTAGGGAAAGGAAGGAAAGTGGCAGAGGCAGCTGATCGGATGGTCTTAATCTTACAGACAAAGAAATCCATGAGCTCCTCGCACTTGTTGTCGGAGGTGAGGGTGGAGGAGACAGGGGAGCGGGGTTTAAGTAGACCGTTTGCAGTAGAGAATGATTCTGGAATAGTGAGCAATTTTGGCAGACGAGAGCAGGGCCCGATAATGCTTTATGTGGTCCAGCCAGATCAGGCAGTGAATGGCTAGACCAGTTGTCTGCCATATCCGTTCAAGTCTGCGTCCTTTGGACTTAAGGGAGCGACGATGAGGGCTGTACCAGGGGGAACGGCCAGGGTGAGAGAGAGTAATTGTTTTAGTAGGGACTAGGGCAGCAAAGGTGGTGGTGAGGGTGTGGTTGAGCAGATCGGTAGCTGCAGAAATGTCATGGTGAATGGAGAGCCAAAGGCTGGACAGTTGGGATTTCATAAGTGCAGTTGTCAGAGAGTTGGGAGAGAGTTCTTTCCAGGGGCGGAGACAGAAGGAAGTAGGTTTGGGGGGGTGGGGCGTGGTCAAAGGGGGATGTGGGTGGAGAGCGATACAAGGAAATGGTCAGAGATGGCCTTATCTGCGATGGGAGTAGCGAGGCCACAAGAGATGGCAAGGTCGAGGGGGTGGCCATGAATATGATTTGGGGACTTTACATGGAGGGAGAGGTTAAGGGAGGATAGGAGGCTGGTGAACTCAGAGGAGGGAGAGCATGATGTATTGAGACAAGGAGACAAACTAAGCATCATTCTGGCTGACGTGGGGAATTTCTGATAAAGCTGTAATCGGACCCTTAATTTAACAATGATGGGGGAGCATCAGCCTGGAAGTGAATGTTACTTTCAGCAATGGAACTACCACATCACATTCGCCGATGATATAATTACAAAATAGCCAGTTAGTGAATGACTCAGTGAGTAACTGCACTGCTCAGTGTGCTGCTGAGACACCCAGACAATGACATTATGAAGCATGTATTGAGCTGGGTGTCTGCCCAGGTCAGAGTTTGCTCATGTCCCTGAACTAGGGAGATGGTCAAGGTTCCTGCTGCTCCTCACTAGCTGGTGGTGGCACCTGCCGGAAAGTGCAATGTGTGTGGACGTTGGGCTACGAGGAGCATGAACCTGGCTACGACATCCCTCCATGGTTGAACAGCCTACCAACACTTAGGCCACGAAATTCGGTAGGTTAGCTCCTCCCGCTAGCACCTGGCGGGTGCGCTAACGGGGAAGCTAAGGGGTTAACGCCCGGCCGCGGCCAATCCAACAGCGCACGCGACCTTCTGTGATGAATTAGCGCTGGTGCTAACTGTTAGCACCTAGGCCTCTAGCGCCTCTCACTTGTGTCACATGTCAATGTGTGTGCAGCGCCCAGTTAACGGCCCCGACACTGACAACACCAGTAAGAGGCGGTGTTGTGCACTCGGAACCTCGCTGCAGGAGTGGTAATTAAAGGGAATGCTTCCATGTCGCTTGAACATCATGAAAAAGGCGCTTTCAGTGATCGCACCGTTTATTACTTGCACCAGTCTGCTGCCTGCACAAAATTTATTTAACACCTTTTCCTGAAACATCTTCAAATGCTTCACTTTCTGAAAGTGATGGGCGCTGCAATGGCAGTCACCCAGGTAGCATTGAAAAACACCACTGATGACTATGTGGTTATACAGCGTGATTGACCCTTCCCTTTAAGAGATGGAAGCAGCCTATGTGATTAAAGAGCGCCGTTTGGACTGCACATGACGTTCTTTATCGCTCTGCCAGTAGCGCCCCACTCTCAGAGGTTAGCGCCCTAAGTTAGGAGTGTAGTACTTGATTTAGCGTGCCACTCCCCTCTTGGAGCGCTAACAATGAATATTGCGGGAGTCGACAGTGATTAGCGCCTGGCGCTAATTCTTCAACTTTTAGGGGGAGAAATTCGGTATCGCCCCGTTTGAGGCGCTAAAACTTTGAAAGTTGAAAACTAAGCGGCAGCCGCTACTCATTCTCGCCTCCCGCGAAATTCACTTTTTAGCTCCAAGAGGGAAGTGGAGCGCTAAATCCAGCACTAAACACTTCTCTTAGGGCGTTAAAGGCCGAGAGCGGGGTGGTAGCGGCAGAGCGCTGAACAATTTTGAGCGCATTGTGAACGGCACTCTTTCATCTGTTTAGAGTCGCATGCAAACAGCAGCTGCTTAGGTGAGGCTCCAGAGGGCTATTATCACTGCAGGAAACTTTCTGTTATCCAGCACGGGCGGGACCAACATGGTGCCGGTTCATCAACTATTCCGGATAACCGAACGCTATAGTAAAAGATACGGAGCTCAGAGCTCCGTATAAAGCAACAAACCCTGTGCTTCAGAACAATCGGCACAAGTTGCAAGCGTCTCTATAGCTTAGCAACAGCTGCAGCTACACCCTTGCATGGCAACAAATGGAGTAAAAAAAGTAATAAAAGTTACCTGAACCTACTCCTGAATTTTGCCGGTTAACCGACATTTCCGGTTATTTAGGGGCCAGTTCACAGAATCACAGAATCACAGAAACCCCACAGTGCAGATAGAGGCCATTTCGGCCCATCGAGCCTGCACCGACACATATCCCACCCGATCCCCGTAACCCCTACACCAACACATATCCCACCCTATCCCCGTAACCCCACGTATTTAATCCCCCTAACACTAAGGGTTAATTTATCATAGCCAATCAACCTAACCCGCACATCTTTGGACTGTGGGAGGAAACCGGAGCACCCGGAGGAAACCCACGCAAACACGGGGAGAATGTGCAAACTCCACACAGACAGTCACCCGAGGCCGGATTCGAACCCGGGTCCCTGGCGCTGTGAGGCAACAGTGCTAACCACTAATCGAAAGTTTCCTGTAGTTGGAACTGTACCCGGCCTGAGAGTCAGCACTTTGAAGAGAGATGGGGAGTCGGAAGGAGAAATACAGGTGTAAAGAAAAACAATTGCAGTGGATTATTGGAGCGAGACTAAAACATAATTAAATCAATTTTTGCAGTGGGGGCATGGTTCTCATCAATATTAATCAGTCTGCCATTTTCCATTTCTTGAAGCCATGTGCTTCATAACTCCAATTCCAACAAGTTAATTGCAGCTCTGAGGAATCGATAATGTTGCTTGCCATTTCCTCACTATCGTTGCTGTAGCAGCAGTCACACGGTCACAGAATGAACAGCACGTTCTCTTTCTTACCCTTCTGTCCTCATGAATCGCATGCGTTAAAGCAATCATACAGAACCAATAAATTGTTAATGAAATGGCCAGTATTGTAAATGGGAGATGCAAGAAAGGAGGAGGAAGGGTCACTCGTGGAAAATCCTATTTAGCTCAAAGAGGGTAAAAGGCAAATAACAAACTAGCTCTCCTTATTTGAGGTTCAGAATGACCAGGTATGGTAATCAGTAAGGTTTGATGGGTGAGTCTGTTTGTGATCACTCTGGTGGCACTACAGCTATTCATTGAATATTACAGCACAGAGACAGGTCACAAACCATCTAGTCTAATTCCACTTTCTTGCTCAGATCCCATACCCTTTAAAACTCCTAGAGAGTGCATTTCTGCGAGCGTTCTTCCGATGTGCAAATTCACTTTGCTGGAAGTGCCGTGGAAATTCCGATAATTGGCACAGACGCTGCTTTTCTGGGGTATTGTGATGAAATAACTGTGTTCTGATATTTGTACTTGTACTTGTAATGTCTGGAATGTTCCACCGGGGGGAACCACTAATGCTCCTCCCTGACCCCGCCCCTCTTCTGGTATGTTCGACCAAGGGCTCGGTCGATGATGAACTCTGTTAACTCTGCCAGGATTCTTACTTAATAAAAGCCTTCAGTCTTAAACTTTAACTCCACGGATTCGGGCAGTTATTTGGCACATCAATTTTATTAAGTAACAACTTTTGGAAGATGGATTGATTTTTGAAACCAGAGCGTCTGGATATCGATCCGCATCCGGCAGACGCGTCGAAGAAATTTACGCATTGGCTGCGATGTTTTGAACACTTCGATTCGCCGGTTAACAAGTTGGGTCTTCTAACCAACTTGGTAAGTAATCAAACTTACTCTATAATTGAAGATATTACTACATATGAAGAGGCCCTCGCAGCTCTTAAAGCCCAGTACCTTAAGTCGGTTAACGAAGTATACGCCAGGTATCTCCTGTCTACTCGCAGGCAATTACCCGAGGAATCTCTGGACGATTTCCTGCAGGACCTTAAGGCTTTGGCTAAGGGTTGCAACTACAAGGCTGTCTCTGCCTTAGTGTATCAGGAAGAAGCCATCTGCGATTCTTTCATATCTGGCCTCCGATCTAATTATATTAGACAGAGACTCCTCGAGAACGACTCGTTAGTTTTAAAAACGGTCGTCGCTGCTGCTCAATCGTTAGATGCAGCCCAGAAGAATTCAGAAGTGTATGCATCAGCCCATGCATCTCTCTCAGCCTCGTGCGTTCCGAGTATGGAGGCATCCATAACACCAATGGAGCCCCCACTTAATCCTATTGTTGCGGCTGTGCCCCATGGGTCTAAGTGTTATTTTTGTGGCCAATCTAAACACCCCAGGCAAAGTTGCCCAGCCAGAGAGGCTACCTGTTTTAAATGTAAGAAACGGGGACATTTTAGTAAAGTGTGTAAGGGTAATCCTTTACCCGAGGTCTTCTCTGCTGCCGCCTATCGTTTTACTCTAGCCTCGGCTACAGTTGACCAGACCATACTGTGTTCCTTGTCAAAATCTATGATGGACATCAAGATTAATGGTCATCCTACTGGGTGTTTGATAGACTGTGGCAGTACTGAAAGTTTTATACACCCTAACCTTGTTAACTCCTGTTCATTGAAGGTGTATCCTACTCGAAGTGAAATTGTGATGGCGTCCAAATCCCTTACTTCGGAGGTAACTGGATATTGTAAAGTCACATTGACCATTAAGGATACGGAGTATAAGGACTTTAAACTCCTCATATTACCTCAGTTGTGTGTGAACTTAATATTAGGCTTGGACTTCCAGTGTCAGCATGAGAGCGTTACCCTTAAGTATGGTGGATCTCAGCCTCCACTCACAGTCTGCGGCCTTTCTACTTTAAACGTAAGTCCGCCTTCTTTGTTTGCGAACCTTGCTCCTAATTGTAGACCTATAGCGACTAAGAGTCGACGGTATAGTTCAGAAGATAAAACATTTATAAAAGAGGAAGTGGAAAGGCTTCAACGGGAGGGAATCATCGAACACAGTGTTAGCCTGTGGCGTGCCCAGGTGGTGGTGGTTAAAACTAATGAGAAGAAAAGACTTGTGGTCGATTATAGCCAGACTATAAACTTGTATACCCAATTAGACGCCTATCCTTTGCCTCGTATTTCTGAGATGGTGAACCAGATAGCTCAGTACCGCGTGTTCTCCACCATTGATTTAAAGTCTGCCTACCATCAACTCCCCATCAAAATAGAAGACCGACCTTATACGGCCTTCGAAGCTAATGGGCGCCTGTACCAATTCCTTCGGGTGCCCTTTGGAGTGACGAATGGGGTATCCGTCTTCCAACGGGAGATGGATCGTATGGTGGATGAATACGTGTTGGAAGCAACATTCCCGTACCTGGACAATGTTACCATCTGTGGGCGTGACCAACGGGAGCATGATCAAAATCTTGCGAAGTTCCTAGAGACTGCAAAGAGGTTAAACCTGACCTACAACGAAAACAAGTGTACCTTCAATACTACATGTTTGTGTATTCTTGGTTGCGTTGTGGAGAATGGGGTAATCGGGCCAGACCCTGAAAGATTACGCCCACTTAAGGAATTACCTTTACCTCACACTGTAAAAGCTTTAAGCAGGTGTCTGGGATTCTTCTCGTACTATGCCCAGTGGGTGGCTAGCTACTCAGATAAAGTCCGACCTCTTATTAAGTTGACGTCTTTTCCGCTATCGGCGGAAGCTCAGGAGGCTTTCCTTAATATCAAATGGGACATTGAGAAGGCAGTGGTATGTGCCGTGGATGAGAAGGTCCCTTTTCAAGTGGAAAGTGATGCATCTGATTTTGCGTTGGCAGCAACTCTTAACCAGACTGGTAGACCAGTAGCTTCCTTCTCTCGTACATTGCAAGGACCAGAAGTTCGACATTCTTCAGTGGAAAAGGAGGCACAGGCAATTATTGAAGCAGTCAGGTATTGGAGACATTATCTCGCTGGCCAACGTTTTATGCTCATTACTGACCAGCGATCCGTGGCCTTTATGTTCAACACTAAGCAGAGAGGCAAGATCAAAAATGATAAGATTTTAAGATGGCAAATAGAACTGTCAACATATGACTATGATATTCAGTACAGGCCTGGAGTATTTAATGAGCCATTGGATGCTTTGTCACGAGGAGTATGTGCTAGTCTAGGTACAGATAAGCTTCAAAGTCTCCACGACGCACTCTGCCACCCTGGGGTTACCAGAATGAACCACTTCATTAAGTCCCACAGTCTACCCTACTCTATTGAGGAGGTCCGGACAATGACCAGAACCTGTCATGTTTGTGCTGAATGCAAACCCCGCTTCTATAAGCCGTCCGAGCCAGCTCATCTTATTAAAGCAACTCGACCATTTGAGCGTTTGAGTCTCGATTTTAAAGGTCCCCTTCCATTGAGCGACTGTAATGTCTATTTTCTTAATATTATAGACGAGTACTCTCGGTTCCCTTTTGTTATCCCCTGTCCGGATGTGACTAGTGCTATTGTAATTAAATGCCTCTGCCAACTGTTTTCCTTGTTCGGCATGCCTAACTATATACATAGTGATAGGGGTTCTTCCTTTATGAGCGAAGAATTACGACAGTTTTTGCTATCGAAGGGGATTGCAACGAGTAGAACTACCAGCCATAACCCTCGTGGTAATGGGCAGGTCGAGAAAGAAAATGCGACAGTGTGGAAGGCTATCGTACTGTCTCTGAAGTCACGAAGCCTGCCGACCTCTCGCTGGCAGGATGTCCTGCCAGACGTGCTGCATTCCATAAGGTCTCTTTTATGTACAGCGACGAATGCCACCCCTCATGAAAGGATGTTTAGTTTTCCTAGAAAAGCTACTAATGGAGTATCGTTACCCACATGGTTGACGACCACGGGCCCTGTGTTGTTGCACAGACATGTGAGAGGCCACAAGACTGATCCACTGGTGGAGGAAGTACAACTCCTCCATGCTAATCCCCAGTATGCGTATATTCAATATTCGGATGGGCGAGAGGATACGGTCTCTATTAAAGATCTTGCACCTGCTGGAGCACGAAAAGAGTTCGACTCTGAGAGTAGAGTTTTCAATCGTGGTATTGGACCTTCAGAGACACAATCCCTCAGTGTGGAAAATACTGATGATTCTGGGAATTCAAATGAACCGGAGTTAGTACTCCGGGAGGAGCCTCAGCAAGAGTTACGTCATTCCCAGAGGATTATCAGACCTCCTGACAGACTGAATCTATAGCAGGGGGTGAATGTGATGAAATAACTGTGTTCTGATATTTGTACTTGTACTTGTAATGTCTGGAATGTTCCACCGGGGGGAACCACTAATGCTCCTCCCTGGCCCCGCCCCTCTTCTGGTATGTTCTACCAAGGGCTCGGTCGATGATGAACTCTGTTAACTCTGCCAGGATTCTTACTTAATAAAAGCCTTCATTCTTAAACTTTAACTTCACGGATTCGGGCAGTTATTTGGCACATCAGGTATCCAGGGGGACTTCCATGGCTCTGGCAGGAGAGCACCACACCCCCGCAGAAATTCAACCCCCTCTATTCTTTTCTTTTTGCTTCCCAGTCTTCTCAGACATCCAGATGAGATTACCATGGCATTGCTGAAGGTGCATTTAGGTTGTGGGCAATGTTCTGAAGGTCTGGCACTTAGCCACAGTGCAAGGATCTTATGTCACTGCAGCATTTCCCGGAGAGATGGGCCTGATGGACTGTACATTGAGAGAGATACAGGTGCTACCAATATGAAGGTGTACATCAACTGCAAGGTGCCCCTATCCCTCAATATGCAGACAGTGTGTGATACCCAGAATGTTATTATCCAACTGACCATGTAATTCCTGTAGAACATCCCTTTAAGTTATTAAGCAATGAATATCATATGTATTATGTGCTGTGCTACTTCAAAAGCAGACAACAATATGTTACATTAAAATACAGACATACTGGCCCCGAAATTCCCAGGGCTGGGCAGGGTGGCGGCCTGATTTCTGCCCAGGGAGGTCCAGGTTATGTGGTGGAAACCAGTTCTGCTGGGATTCTGCCTTATTCAGACGGGCCCTTTAATTTCTGGATGGCTCCTCCACTCATCTCTTTACATCCAGTGGGCATTTTGGTGGCAGTTCCCGGGCTACCTTAGGACATCAATGGAAATAAAAATCGGGAGAGATATAAAACAGGCTGCCGATTCCCTATCACCGGTTTTACACTATCGCACATAGTCAACATTACCACCCCCCCCCCCGCAACACTCCGGTCTTAAAAGAAGTTATAGGAACCGGAAAAAGCCCTTAGATTCAATAAAGGAGCCCTATATGTGTTTATGGTGAGAGACACTGCGTAATCTCCGAGCAACCTGTCGAAACTTGGGTCGTCAACTCTGGATTAGAAGCCAGCTCACCATTAGTTAACTACCAACAGGTTTAAAGTTCAGTAGATAAACTAACCAATACAAGGAAATAGGCTGCTCAAGTAAAATTTCCACCTATTACTGCAGCATGTCAGTCAATAGATTAAAGAAAGAAAGACTTGCATTTATATCGCGCCTTTGATGGCCTCAGGGCATTCTAAAGTGCTTTACAGCCAATGAAGTACTTTTGAAGTTTGAAGTGTAGTCACTGTTGTAATGCAGGAAACGCAGCAGCCAATTTGCGCACAGCAAGGTCCCACAAACAGAAATGTGATAATGACCAGATATTCTGTTTTAGTGATGTTGACTGAGGGATAAATATTGACCAGGACACCAGGGATCTTTTACATCCACCTGAGAGAACAGACAGGGCCTCGGTTTAACGTCTCGTCCGAAAGACGGCACCTCCGACAGTGCAGCACTCCCTCAGCACTGCACTGGAATGTCAGCCTAGATTTTTGTGCTCAAGTCTTATGGAGTGGGACTTGAACCCACAACCATCTGATTCAGAGGTAAGAGTACTACCCACTTTTTTTTATATTATACTTTATTGAACTTTAAGAACATTTACAATATTGTGATCATTACATTGTATGATACAAATCAATTCCACCGCTCTGCACAGCCATTCCGCCACCACATTTTAACATCAAAACCTGAAGTTTAATTTGTCTCCTGTAACATATATTGATCGATTGTGCTTTAAAAATTGGTTGTAAAATACTGTCCTTAAATTCCTTTCTGAATAAAACATCCACAGTGCCTTATAATGATCTTTTAGCTTATATTTAAAATACTCTTTTAGATTGATTCTCCTCCCCTTAAAAAACAGAGCATTCCTTCTTTGCACAATCACGAATCTAGCCAAACTGAACATTAAATTAATTGCCGCTCCGCTAGACTCTGGCAGACTCTCCTGCAATTCCCATCTCAAAATTGAGTCCCACGGGATTCCCATTCTTGCTCTTCAGTCCCCACCCAGCAAAAAAGCTTCACACAACTGTCGAACATAGTACTTAAGTCAATTAACTGTGGACATAACACCAGTAAATGTCAGTCAATAGGAATCATGTATGAGAAGATTGTGAGGGCAATGCCACAGGATTGGATGGAAGAAATAAATGCGGAAATCTCCAAAGGAAGTAAAATGCGTCCTGCTATTCCAAGCTTTGTACTGGAGAAAGGGGGACAACATAAGAACATAAGAACATAAGAAATAGGAGCAAGAGTAGGCCAATCGGCCCCTCGAGCCTGCTCCGCCATTCAATAAGATCATGGCTGATCTGATCCTAACCGCCAATCTACTATCACAGAACCATCTCCTGAATCTAACAGAATTAGACACACGAAATAGGAGCAGGATCAGGCTACGCGGCCCCTGGGCCCGCTCCGCTACCCACAGGGCCATGACCGATCCGAACCTAGACTCATGTCCAAATTCCTGCCCGCTCCCCATAACCCTTTATTCCCTTTACTTCTAGGAAACTGTCTATTTCTGTTTTAAATTTATGTAATGATGTAGCTTCTACAGCTTTTTGGGGCAGCATATTCCATGGACCTACCACCCTCTGAGTGAAGTAGTTCCTCCTCATCTCAGTTTTGAAAGAGCAGCCCCTTATTCTAAGACTATGCCCCCTAGTTCTAGTTTCACCCATCATCGGGAACATCCTCCCCGCATCCACCCGATCCAACCCCTTCACAATCTTATATGTTTCAATAAGATCGCCTCTCATTCTTCTGAACTCCAATGAGTAGAGTCCCAATCTACTCAACCTCTCCTCATATGTTCATCCCCTCATCCCCGGGATTAACCGAGTGAACCTTCTTTGTACTGACTCGAGAACAAGTATGTCTTTTCTTAAGTATGGACACCAAAACTGTATGCAGTATTCCAGGTGCGGTCTCACCAATACCTTGTACAACTGAAGCAATACCTCCCTATTTTTATATTCTATCCCCCTAGCAATGAAAGCCAACATTCCATTGGCCTTCTTAATCACTTGCTGCACCTGCATACTAACCTTTTGTGTTTTGTGCACCAGGACCCCCAGATACCTTTGTACTTCAGTACTTTCCAGTTTCTTGCCATTAAGATAATAACGTGCTCTACGATTTTTCCTGCCAAAGTGCATAACTTCACACTTTCCAGTATTGTATTCCATCTGCCAAATCTCTGCCCACTTACTTAGCCTGTCTATGTTCCCTTGCAGGTTTTTTATGTCCTCCTCACTCACTACTTTCCCTCCCATCTTAGTATCATCTGCAAACTTTGATATGTTACACTCGGTCCCCTCCTCCAAATCGTTAATATAGATTGTAAAGAGTTGGGGACCCAGCACTGACCCCTGTGGAACACCACTAGTTACTGATTGCCAGTCCGAGAATGAACCATTTATCCCAAATCTCTGCCTTCTGTTAGATAGCCAATCCTCTATCCATGCCAGAATATTACCCCCAATCCCGTGATTTTTTACCTTAAGCAATAATCTTTTGTGTGGCACCTTGTCAAATGCCTTTTGGAAGTCTAAATACACTACGTCCACTGGTTCCCCTTTATCCACCCTATATGTTACTTCCTCAAAGAACTCCAGCAAATTTGTCAAACATGACTTCCCCTTCATAAAACCATGCTGACTTTGTCCTATTTAATTATGATTATCCAAATGTCCTGTTACTGTCTCCTTAATAATGGACTCCAATATTTTACCTACCACAGATGTTAGGCTAACCGGTCTATAGTTTCCAGCCTTCTGTCTACTGCCCTTTTTAAATAAGGGTGTTACATTAGCAGTTTTCCAGTCTGCCGGGACCTTTGCTGAGTCCAGGGAGTTTTGGAAAATTATTACCAATGCATCCACAATCCCTACCGCCACTTCCCTCAAGACCCTAGGATGTAAGCCATCAGGTCCAGGTGATTTATTCGCCTAGAGTCCCATTATTTTACCGAGTACCACTTCCTTAGTGATTTTGATCGTGTTTAGCTCCTCCCCCCCTATAGCCCCCTGTTTGTCCAGTGTTGGGATATTCTTAGTGTCTTCTACTGTAAAGACTGATACAAAATATTCATTCAGTGTTTTTGCCATCTCCATATTTCCCACCATTAATTTCCCGGTCTCATCCTCTAAGGGACCAACATTTACTTTAGCCACCCTTTTTCTTTTTATATAACTATAAAAATTCTTACTATCTGTTTTTATATTTTTTGCTAATTTACTTTCATAATCTATCTTCCCTTTCTTAATCAATCTTTTTGTTATTTTTTGCTGTCTTTTAAAGTTTTCCCAATCCTCTATCCTCCCACTAGATTTGGCTACCTTATATGCCCTTGTTTTTAGTTGAATACTATCCTTAATTTCTTTACTTAGCCACGGATGGCTGTCTTTGCTTTTACACCCTTTTCTTCTCAGTGGAATATATATTTTTTGGAAGTTGTAAAATAACTCCTTAAATGTACACCACTGATCATGTATCGTCTTACCCTTTAATCTATTTTCCCAATCCACTCTACTCAATTCCGCTCTCATACCTTCATAGTCTCCTTTATTCAAGCTTAGCACGCTTGTTTGAGGTCCAACCTTCTCACCCTCTAATTGAATATGGAATTCAACCATGTTATGGTCACTCATTCCAAGGGGATCCTTTACTAGGACATTTTTAATTAATCCTGTCTCGTTACACAGGACCAGATCTAAGGTTGCTTGCCCCCTGGTCGGTTCAGTTACATACTGCTCAAGAAACCCATCCCTAATACACTCAATGAACTCATCCTCAAGGCAGCCCTGCCCAATTTGATTTGTCCAATTAATATGATAGTTAAAATCCCCCATAATTATAGATGCTCCCTTATTACAAGCCTCAACTATTTCCTGATTGATACTCCGTCCAACAGAGTTGCAACTGTTCGGAGGCCTATAGATTATGCCCACTAGTGTTTTTTTTCCCCTTATTATTCCTTACCTCCACCCAAACTTTTTCATTATCCTGATCTTTTGACCCAATATCATTTCTCTGTATTACAGTGATTCCTTCCTTTATTAACATAGCCACCCCACCTCCCCTTCCTTCCTGCCTGTCCTTCCTGATCATTAAATAACCTGGTATGTTTGATTCCCAGGCATTGTCACCCTGCAGCCATGTTTCTGTAATGGCCACAAGATCATACCCATATGTAATTATTTGTGCCATTAACTCATCTATTTTGTTACGAATGCTACGTGCATTCAGATAGAGAACTTTCAAAGATGTTTTGTGACACTTAGTTCCTGCTTTTGCCCTTTTTATTACTTTACCTTTTACTCCATACCTTCTGCCCCTTCCTGACATGCTTTGGTTTTTAATTTCCCCACTGCTACCTAAGTCTATGACCTTCTCTGTTGTCATTTTTATTATTTGCTCTCTAGGAACCTCCCCCCCACTAGTTAGTTTAACGCCCTCTTTGGTCCAATTGGAGTTGGTCCAATTTGACAACTGTAATACTCGAGATTTCTATGAGGTATTCAGAGAATGGAGATTCAAGACACCTGCTGGTCAGGAGTTTTGGCAGAGTATATACCCACAGCTGGACTTCAACAGGATTTGGAAGGGAGTGTGGGTGAATTTTAAATGCCCAGAATGGATTGAACTGGATTTCAAATTGGCTCATAACCGGATTTTTACCATGACGGTCTTGTGCAAGCTTTTCCTTCTACCTCCTGATCCTCCTCCCACACCATGTCCCTCACTATCGCTTCCGGCCACCAACCTGGAATTACATCGTATAATACATCTTTCACAGATATAATCCCAGCTTTTATAAAAACTTGATTAAATAAAACCTCTCCTTCGATGTTGACCCACCTGTTCAAAAATAAGGGCTGTTCTAAAAATTCCTCAGCCCCCTTGGGCATAAACTGCACACTCTTTAAAAATTGGGCCCAAGTCTCTACAACCCCCTTATAAAACCTAGGGAGAAGTTTAATCAATTTCAAAAACATATTATTGTATTCCATATACAATATCCCCTGCCCTCCTATCCCACTTCGTTTAAAAAAATGCTAAAAACAACTCTTCCAAAAACTTGTATTTGACTTCTGAAGAAATCTCTTCACCCATTTGATTCTAAAGGATTTCTTCTTCAAATCACTATCTGGAAAATTGAGTCCTCCCTGATTTCTCCATCAAATGATGGTATTGTATGCCACCAAGGCTGGTTTCCCTTCCCATAAAAACCTCACACAAGCCTCTCGGATGGACTTTTCCGTCCACTCAGGAATATCCTCCACCGTCAATAAGTACCATAGCTTAGAAAGCAGGAGAGCAGACACCACTGTCGCTCTTCCTTACACTTTCAACCACCTTCTTTCCCATCTTCCCAAAATCTTTTTAATTTTCATAACCTTCGGTTCCCAATTTAATCAATCCACTTCATCCCTGTCTTTCTTGAACCCCATATGCACCCCCAGAACTTCCAAAACCTCCACCACCTTAAAGGGACTTTCCCCCAACCCTTCCTCCCTACCCCTCCCTGCAACCAGGCATTGGGACTTACTATAATTCACTCTGGCTCCTGAAGCTCCACAATATTCCTCCACTACATAGCTTTCCTCACTGACTCCCCATTTCTCAATGTTAAGGTTGTGTCATCTGCATATTGGTGTATCACCGACACCAACCCAGAACTGGGGACCACAATCCCAACTACACCTTGTTTCTTTCGCATCATGTAACCTAATGGTTCTGCTACCAATGTGTACAACAATGGGGACAGGGGACAACCCTGTCTCGCTGATCTCTGTATCAGAAAATACTTGAATAAAAAACCATTACATTTAACGCAGCTAAATATGTTTGAATAAAAAATCTTTCTCCATTGAATGAAATTTTCCTTGAAACCAAATGATTCCAAAACCTTCAATAAAAACTCATGAGAGGCCCTAGCAAAGGCTTTCTCTTGATCTATCTTTAATAGATAAGCCTCCCTCCCACTCTCTTCCATGAGCTCTATTGCATCTCGGATTGAGACCACAGAGTCTGCGATGTCCCGGCCTATGACTCCATAGGACTGAGAGGGCCAAACTATCTCCGGTAACACCTCCTTCAAATGATTTGCCATAACCCTCGCCAAGATCTTATAATCCACATTTAATAATGTGATGGGCCTCCAATTCTTCAGATCCCGTCTATCCCCTTTATTTTTATATAAGCTAAGCTTATGATACCTCTCCTCATAGATGGGGCCAGGCTTCCCTCAATTTTAATTTCCTTAAAAACTTCTAAGAGCAATGGACTTAAAATCTCGAAAAATTCTTCATAAAATTCTGCACTTAGTCCATCGGACCCTGGGCTTTCCCCCCGCTTCATTCCACTTATTGCTACTTTTATTTCCGCTAATCCTACTTCTTTGTCACACATGCTTCTCTCATCCTCCTTTAAACCCTCTTCAATAAAAGCAGTAATGTTCTCCATCGCCAAATTGGAAATATCTTCTTTTGTATATAACTCTTGATAAAAGCTGCTAGCCGCCTCTAAAATCTCCCCACTTTCATGAATGATCTTCTCCCCAACCTTCAACTCTTCAATTAACGATAATCTCTGTCGCAGCTTCTCTTGCTCTAGAAAATATCTAGTGCATCTTTCGCCCTCCAATGCCTCTCTAGCCTTTGCATGGAGAATGGCCCCCTTGCATTTTTCAGCTTGCAATAATTCCCACTCTTCCTTTAGCACCCGGAACTTAGTCTCAGCTCCCTTATCCCCTCCGTCAACTGCTTTACAGACATCCGTAAACCTTTTGTTTATATTCTCTTCTCGATGCCGGTTAGCTCCCGCCCTCTTTTTCCCATAACGTACTGAAAAAACTTTTACCTCATATTTGAAATTGTCCCACCAAACTCTTCTTTCTTTCAAGAACAAAGGTTCCTTCTGAGCCTTCTTTATTATATTTATAATCCCTTCTGTATAAGCAATTTCTTTCAGGTATTGATTGTTTAAAATCCACAGCCCTGAACCGATCTTAACTCTGCTGTTCCTAATTCTAAGAACCAAAGCCGAGTGATCACTAAAAAATACTTTTTTATAATAAATCTCCATCACCTCCGAACTTAACCCTTCCCGCATTAACACAAAATCTATTCGGCTCTGCTTTAAAACATCACCCACCCAACCTGCTCTGGAGAACTCCCTTTTTATGGGGTTCCGGTCCCTCCATAAGTCTCTCAAATTAAAATTTGCCATCATTTTTACAATCATCCCTCTGGAGTTATCATCCTTAAAGGTCATCTGGGCTGAAATGTCCATCCGAGATAAAAATACATTAAAATCCCCCACTATACAAGGATTTTCCACCTCTGCCGCTTCAGTGAATAACCCCCGAAAAAACTCGCGACGCTTGCAATGGTCGTTCGGTGCATAGATATTAAAGAGATCGCAATTAAATCCCTCCATTTTTACCCTTAGCCATAAAAATCTCCCCTCAGTGTTCTTGTCCACCAAGGCAACGTTCTCTTTTATGGACGGACTCACCAAAACAGCCACCCCTCTACGGTTATTGTTTGCACAACTTGCAAACACCTCTCCGTTCCAAACCTTCTGAACTCTTTCTAGAATATCCTCATCACAGAAGGTTTCTTGCAGACACAACAAGTCCGAACCTTTAAAACCCTGCAACAACTGCTGCAATTTCTTTTCACCCCTCAGTTCGTTCACATTAATCGAGACCAATGTAATCATGGCTCCAAAGAAGGGAAGTATGCCCGATAATCTCCCCATCATTTAATCTCTGGCGCTTCCCTCCTCTCATGCTCCTTCTCAACTTTTCGGGCAGCTGTTGCTTTTTCCTGCAGCCTCCGGCTCTTTTTCACCTCCTGTTTGACCCCTCCCTGCTGTTTCAGCCTCTTCCTTGCATTAAGTTTGGGCCCAGGAGCTGCCCTTTCTCCCTCCTTCTGCCCCTGACTAACCTTTCCCTTTCCACATGATGCCACCCCACCCCCGACTTCCATGTCTCTGTCCCCATCTAATTACTCACACTCAATCTCTTCTGCAACCCCCTGTGCCTGCTCCCCGTCAGATACATAATCCTGCTCCCCATCAGATACTTCATCTCCCATAGAGAGTCTTCCTGCTATCGCAGTTTCTCCCACTGTGCTGCTCCCTTCGACCACATCTCCACCTCTGACCCTTGCACCTTGTTCCCTCACTCCATGGGACAATGGCGCACCTAAATTGTTCCCTTCTGACGTCTCTATCTCGCCGATCCCATCCTGCTGTCCCTTTAAGGCTCCTGCCTCTTGCACCCTCTCCCCGTCCTGCCCCCTCCCACTCACCAAGATATCCGACTCCCCGCCTCTCCCCGGAGCACCCACATCCACCACACACCCCGCTCCTGCCTCCTCTCCCCCCGCAGACACCAGACTCCCCAGGGGGAGCCGAACTGCACTAAGGCTCGAGTCTGCACTCGACCCTCGCTGTCTGCTGCTGTCTTTGTTCCCCTCCACAGCACTCGGCGTGTTTTCCACCATCTCCATCCCGTTCTCCACTCCGCCATCCTCTGCCTCTTCCTATGCTCCTTCATTTTACTGGCAGTGTCCTCCGACTGCACCGCTCCTCCGGCTGTTCCACACTCATCTCCTGCTTCTTCTCCCATCTCCTCATCACTCATATCGCTCCCTTCTGCCACACACTCACAGCGGGTGGGGCCTTTACAACACACCCCACAGCTCTCCGCCTTGCAGCTCCGAACAATGTGTCCCGACTCACCGCAATTGTAACAATACTGGTCTGGACAGTTTCTTACGAGATGGTCATGTCCAAGACAATAATAGCACACCCTTACTTGGTTATCATGCAGCACACGAAAGTACTGCACTCCTTCCAGTGTCTCGAACTTCATACTGTACGGCAATGACCTCACCCCCTCTGGGAACCGTACCTTTACATACCGCATTCCGTCTGCTACCTGTGTTCCCGGATAATACCTCCTCTTTATTGCAGAACAGATTTTTATGTCCCACGACTCCAACTCCTTGCTTAGCACTTCGTCCTCAATGTAAACTGGCAAGTTTAAAAATGAAACCACCACCTCCTCTGAATATAGCAGAGTCACCTCCAAGAATTTCTCACCAACTTTCAGACTGAGTAACAGTCTTTCCACCTCCGCACGACCACTGACCGTCACCTCGAATCCCACATTTGGCTTTGGTTGGCAGGCAAAGCAGCTTCCCTCGCCACAGTCCTCATGAACTGCCTGGATAATATCCCAAGCTTGAATCTTCTTATCCTCACACTGCACCACCACCGTGTTTTCTTTACCAAACCTCCTGGGGTCCCGGCCCAAATCTTTGGGCCTTTTCTTTCCCTTTCCCATCACAGTTTCTTCCCTAATTAAATTCCTCTCGGGAACATTGTCCTCTGAGGGGCCCGGCACTCCGGACCCCTCAGCAGCCATCTGGCTGTTTTTGTGGGCCAAAAAGGCCCTAAAACCTGAAAACAAAACCCCAAAACCCACCACCAACTTTTTACCAAACTCCCTCCAACTCCCAGCTGCAATCAGGCAACCAGCACCACCTGCTCACTCCTAGCCCCTCCCACCTAGAGAGTGCTACCCACTGAGCCACAGCTGACACTACAATTGCCCTTCATTCTAGATGCATCAAACAGTGGTAACAGTCTGTTTCTATCTACTCTGTCCCATCCCTTCACAATTTAAACACTTCTATCAAATCACTCACTAATTTCCTCTAGTCCAGCAAAAAAAGCCCCAGTTTTTCTAGTCTTTCATCGTATTTGGATTTCCTCATCCCAGTAGCACCCTAGTGAATGTGCACTATATCCTCCCTATTGCCTCTCTAAGATCTCATTATGCCAGTTCAGTTGTCTGTTTACTAATGTGTGAGTTAAGAATGAAATGAGATGATGTTTAAGAGAACAGCTGAATATTCTCTCCAATTTAAATAGCATTCTTGATATGTTTGCTTTGAAACATTTTCTTTCAGCTGAGAGATTAGATTCCTCGCGGGTATTGGGACAATTTCCACAAGATTCTCCCACCTCATTCTTAAACCCTGAGGAAATCCTGATAACTTAGAATCATA
This sequence comes from Somniosus microcephalus, assembly GCF_052327205.1. NCBI lineage: Eukaryota > Metazoa > Chordata > Chondrichthyes > Squaliformes > Somniosidae > Somniosus > Somniosus microcephalus. The sequence goes on along the minus strand of NC_140999.1, from coordinate 53,385,372 downwards.
GAATCATAGAATGATTACAGCACAGAAGGAGGCCATTTGGCCCATCGAGCCCATGCTGACTCTCTGCAAGAGCACTTCAGCTAGTCCCACTCCCTCGTCCTTTGCCCGTAGCCCTGCAATTTTTTTCCCTTCAGGTACTTATCCAATTCCCTTTTGAAAGCCACGATTGAGTCTGTCTCCACCACCCTTTCAGGCAGTGCATTCCAGATCCTAACCACTCACTGCGTAAATTTTTTTTCCCCCATATTGCCTTTGGTTCTTTTGCCAATCACCTTAAATCTGTGTCCTCTGGTTCTCGACCCTTCCACCAATGCAAACAGTTTCTCTCTATCTGCTCTGTCTAGACCCCTCATGATTGTGAATACTTCTATCAAATCTCCTCTCAACCTTCTCTGCTCTAAGGAGAACAACCCCAGCTTCTCCAGTCTATCCACGTAACTGAAGTCTCTCATCCCTGGAATCATTCTCGTAAAGCTTTTCTGCACCGTCTCTAAGGCCTTCACATCCTTCCTAAAGTACAGTGCCCAGAATTGGACACAATACTCCAGTTGAGGCTGAACCAGTGTTTTGTAAAGGTTCATCATAACTTCCTTGCTTTTGTACTCTGTGGCCTCGATTTAATTGAGCCGTGGAGGCGGGCTTGGAGGCGTGCGGGGGGTTAAAATCGCAAAAACTGGCGGGCGGGACCCCCCCGCCTGGTTCCCGACTCCGAGCCATTTTAACTCAGGCGTGTCTGATGGTCCTGAATCCGTCCCGCATCCAACAGGTGGGACTGGTCTTTAAGGCCCTTAATCACCTCTAAGTGGCTTCTATAATGTCATTTTAACAGTCCCTTGCACCTTTAACCCTTTTCCCATGTAAAACACGCCTGGTGGGAATCACAACTGGGAAACCTGGCGGAAGCACTATTGGCTTGCTGACTATCAGCTGCAGGTCATCCATTAAATGGGAGATTTGATCAGCCATCATTTGCAGGTGGCAGGATTTTTTGTCTCAGGCCTGGGGCAACTTTTACCAGGCTTAACCACACCTGTGGAAGGTTGGAGCCTCACACCCATCTCCAGTGTGAACTCCTGGGAAACCCCTCTCGCCACCTTCACTCAGCGCTTCCTCAACGGAGGCATATGCCAGAAGCATGGGAGCCATTTATTTCCTTCCCTTCTGGGCATTAGAGGAGCTGGAGCACCAGGCGCGGCAGCAGCAGAACCAGGAACAACAGCAGCACCAGCAACAGCAGCAGCAGCAGGAGCGACAGGCTGCTGCTCACCCACCTGAGGCAGCACAGGCCAGAAGGGGCCAGCGCCTGGAAGCCCGTCGGTGCAGGAGATACCCCCCAAACAGGGTCTACAGACACAGGGTCAGCTACCTCAACATGACTGAGCAGCAGTGCCAATGGCGGCTCTGACTTTCGCAAGAGGTAGTGACTGACATCTGCGCAATGCTACAGCAAGACCTGCTGCCCAGAGGACCAGGTGGACACTCCTTACCAGTGGCCATCAAAGTCACCACTGCACTCAACTTTTTTGCCTCAGGCTCATTCCAGGGACCATCAGCAGACATCAGCGGCATTTCCCAGGCGGCCGCACACACTTGCATCACGCAGGTAACCCATGCCCTCTTTGCCCTCGCACACAATCACATCCATTTCACCAAGGATCGCTGCGAGCGGTTGAATTAGCTTATCTGGCAGACTTTGCAAGGGTGCAGGGCGTCGTTGACTGCACACATGTGGCCCTTAGGGCACCCCATCGCAATCCAGGTATTTTTGTCAACCGCAAGGGCTTCCACTCCCTTAATGTTCAGCTGGTGTGTGACCACAAGAAGGAGATTTTGCATGTTTGTGCCATGTACCCTGGCAGTTGCCATGACTCCTTCATACTGCACCAGTCTAGTGTGCCTCCGCTATTCAGGCCACCAGACCAACTTCACGGATGGCTACTTGGAGACAAGGGCTATCCCCTGAGAACTTGGCTAATGACGCCATTGAGGAGGCCAGCCAACGAAGCTGAGGAGCGCTACAACTCCAGCCACATTTCCACCAGATCCATTATCGAGCAAACCATCGGTTTGCTAAAGATGCGCTTCAGATTCCTGGATAGATCAGGTGGAGCCCTACAGTACTCAGTAGCCAGGGTCTCCAGAATCGGCGTGGTTTGCTGTGCACTTCACAACATGGCACAGCGTCATGGCTTGCAGATTCCTGAGGACCAAGTGGCTCCTCACATACCCTCCTCAGATGATGACGATGATGATGATGATGATGAGGAGGAAACCGACCATCCTGCAGAGGACCAACAACCAGCGGCAGCATTACGCCAGAGCATTGCTGTCCGGGATGCAAGGAACGCACTCATCCTGGCGAGATTTGCTTAGCCGAGCCAATCAAGCACTTTTGCCTCGCAGCTTCTTACCTGAGCATCGACAATGGCCAAGACCCTGTGGATTCCTAGCTATTTGTCCAGCATACTGACAATTGCAAGTAATCCTAAGCCCTCAATGTGGAAGTCCCATTTGCGAAATGATACACGCCACAAATACAGCAGTAGCCATCAGACTTTTTATTGACAGAATTCATCTGATGGCTTTTTTAAACAATACATAAAATTTCACCCAAGTGACTACCCTTGTGACTACTTGTGCTTTATTTTCCTCTTACACGTGCTCCTACGTCGTGGTTCCCCTGTGGCTTCAGCAGATGTGGAGGCCCCTTGCTCACTTTCCTGCTGCTCCTGTCTCGACACCTTTGGTGGGCGTCCTCTGGGGTGGCGAGCCTGTGAGGGCTCGTCAACAGTCTGCTGCTCCTGCAGCTGTGCAGGGGTTGAGACGTCTATCTCACTTGGGTGTGGACTCCGGTGGGGCTCTGACCGAGGGCTCTGTAGTGGCATGGAAGTGTGAGTGCCTGGAGAGGAACCCCCACTTCCTTGAGGTCTGCCACCAACCTCCCTCTCATGGGTCAGCTCCCCCTCCGCGCCTGCAAGTGGCTGGAGAGCACCTTGCTGCACATCAGGGGGGCCATGGGGACCTGTATATGCAATGGCAGTCCTACTCAGAAGGACTTCCATGAAGGTCTGGTTTCTATGTTCAATAGATGCCCATCGCTCCTCAAGAGATGTCATTCTATTCTGAACACTCACCATGTTTTCCATACCCTGGCGACTAACCTCTTCCATGGCCGTAGCCCTCCTCTCCTCTACCGTAGCCAGCCTTACCACGGAGGCAGCAATCATTTCCACATAGTTAGCCATCCTTTCCGTGTTGATGCGTTCATGCGCCAATGACTCCACAAAGGCTCTGCTCTTGTTCGCTATGGACTCCTCCATTCGCTCCACACTCGCAGCGACCCCAGAGACAAAACCTGCCAGAGACTCCTGCATCTGTGCATGGAGTTCCATCACCTCTGATCTTATGGATGGACCCAGAGGCAGAGGGTCGACATGCAGCTGAGCCGAGCTGGCAGAGTCCTGCGCCCTCCGACTAGGACTCTCCACTGCTGTCCCTGTCTCCACAATCTGCTGATGCTCACTTGTGAGCTGTGATACACCAGGTTACAACACTACTCTATGTCCCGAAGGTCCCACTGAGGTGTGAGTGTCTGCGCTGGTGCTGGGTGTGCTTATTTCTGCTGACGCTGTGCCTTCGGAGGTTGCAGCTTCCTCTGAGGAGTCTGGAAGCTCAGGCTCTTCCTCCTGGACAGTGGGGACGGGGGCTCTCGATGGTCCTGTGGGGGAGTAAAGGAAAGAGTTTGAGATGTGCGGTCAAGGTTACAAGCACATTGCATATTGCAGATGATCATAAGTCCACCTGTTATAGCTTCAGAATCATTATCAGCGACTCATGCAATGTCAATGAGAGAGATGGAAACCTATTCTGTCACCAGCTTGCTGTGATGCACCCATCTGTCCGTCCCCAACGTGTGTATCTTTTTCAACCCCGACAATTTCCAGGACGGCTTCCTCCCAGGGGGTGAGCTCGGCTAATGATGGTGGGCCTCCTCCTGTCCTGGCTTTTTCCCTTTTATTGTGAGCTCTCTTTTCCTGCAATGAGGGAGATAAGTGGAGGTTGAGTGAGAATGAAGGAGTGTGTGTAGAGATTGCATAGCATAGATACTTAGAAGGAGACAAAGATGGAGTGAGGTTGCAAGACCAAGGGCCCTCCCTGTGTGTTGTCAGTTGTGTTCAAAGCATCAGAGTGATAGGGAGTGTGAGGGCTGCATGGTGGAATAGTTATGTGATTGTGAGCATAGAGAGAGAGGGAATGGGTAAGGGTGCATGGATGTGAGTGTCAAGTGGGATGTGGAGGAAGAGATTGCTACAGCTGAATGCTGGTGAGGAAAGGCAATGGGGATCAGATTGAGGGTGATGGGAACTTCATACTTACTTTTCCAGTGCGTTGAAGGTCATGGAATCTTTTCCTGCACTGCATCCAGGTGTGCCATGTGACCCCCAAGGAGTTGACCTCCCCAGCCACCTGTATCCACACAGCCTTGGTCTGACTGGGAGGCCTCTTCCTCCCTGATGAAGGGAACAGGACCTCCCTGTGGGCCCTAGCCCCATCCACCAATGCCTGTAGTGCTGCTTCGTCAAACTTAGGAGCTGCTCTTGGCCTCCCGCTGGCCATTGTTCCTGCAGGTTCCTGTGCTATCAAATGGAGAAAGCTTGGCAGTCTGTAGAAGAAGCAAAGCTTGCTGTGGACCTTAAATGCAGCAGCAATGATGACGTCATCGGGGGGGACTTTCAGTCATGAAAAACCCATTTGAAACACGTTGGAAATCAATTGGCCAATTGAGTTAAACTTGCATCAATCTCCCACATCCATTTAGATTCGTGTGGGAAACACGAAATTCGGGGAACATGCCAATAGCCTGCGGCTGAGTTAAAATCGAGGCCTATGCCTCTATTTATGAAGCCCAGGATCCCGTATGCTTTTTTAACCGCTTTCTCAACCTGCCCTGCCACCTTCAACGATTTGTGCACATATACCCCCAGGTCTCTCTGTTCATACACCCCCTTTAGGATTGTACCCTTTAGTTTATATTACCTCTCCTCGTTCTTCCTACCAAAATGTATCACTTTGCACTTTTCTGCGTTAAATTTCATCTGCCACATGTCCGCCCATTCCACCAGCCTGTCTATGTCTTCTTGAAGTCTATCATTATCCTCCTCACCGTTCACTATATTTCCAAGTTTTGTGTCATCTGCATTCTAAATTGTGCCCTGTACACCCAAGTCTAAGTCACTAATATATATCAAGAAAAGCAGTGGTCCTAGTACCGACCCCTGGGGAACACCACTGTTTACCTTCCTCCAGTTCAAAAAACAACTGTTCACCACTGCTCTCTGTTTCTTGTCACTCAGCCAATTTCAAATCCATTTTATTCCACGAGCTTCAACTTTGCTGGCAAGCCTATTATGTGGCACTTTATCAAACCCCTTTTGGAAGTCCATATACCCCACGTCAACTGCATTGCTCTCGTCAATCCTCTCTGTTACCTCATCCAAAAACTCGATTAAGTTAGTTAAACATGATTTTAACAAATCCGTAATAACAACAGAAAATGCTGGAAAACCTCAGCAGGCCAGGCAACATCCGTGGAGAGAAAATAGAGTCAACGTTTTGGGTGAAAACCCTTTGTCAAGACTAAGAAAGCACAAGAAATGAAATAGATTAAGGGGCCAGGCTGGGAGAGAACGAAAGAGAAGAAGAGACATTAAGAGGTATTCAAAACGAGACGAGATGGTGATAGGGCTAGTGGAGACAAAAGACCGCTCTAGATTAGGTGCGAAATGCGCTGGCAGAATGGGAGACAGCTGCCATGTGGGAGAGAGAAAAAAAAAGAAAGTGGGGGGGGGGGGGGAAGGGCCAAAACAAAGGTGTGGATAAAAAATATAAGAAAAAATGTAATAGGGGCCGAGTTTATGATCTGAAATTGTTGAACTCGATATTGAGTCCGGAAGGCTGTAAAGTGCCTAATCGGAAGATGAGGTGCTGTTCCTCGAGTTTACGGTGAGCTTCCATGGAACAATGCAAGAGGCCAAGGATGGTGAGGTCTGAGTGGGAATGGGGCAGTGAATTAAAATGACAGGCAACCGGAAGCACGGGGTCACCCTTACGGACTGAATGGAGGTGTTTCGCAAAGCGGATCATAACCTCGGCCCCTATTACATTTTTTCTTATATTTTTTATCCACACCTTTGTTTTGGCCCTTCCCTCCCCCTTTCTTTTTTTTTCTCTCTCCCACATGGCAGCTGTCTCCCATTCTGCCAGCGCATTTCACACCTAATCTAGAGCCGTCTTTTGTCTCCACTAGTCTCTTTTTTGGTCTCTAATCGGCCCCACCCCTCCTCTTACTACCCATTTATTATTTACATGCCTATAGAAGACTTCTGAATTCCCTTTTATGTTAGCTGCCAATCTACTCTCATACTCCCTCTTTGCCCCTCTTATTTTCTTTTTCACTTATCCTCTGAACTTTCTATATTCAGCCTAAGTCTCAGATATATTCTCAACCTGACATCTGTCATACGTGCTTTTTTCCTGCTTCATCTTACTCTCTATCTCCTTTGTCATCAAGGGAGCTCTGGCTTTCGTTGCCCTACCTTCAGGTGAATTCCGAATAGGTCCCACAAATATAGACTTGTGCCTGCCTGAACATCCAAACTTGAACTGCCTTACTGAATCTTTAGACGTGTGTGCTCTGCTGTGCAGCCAGAAGTTTAGAGTGTCTTTGAATAAAGACCTATATACTCATTTAATGATTACACTCCATGGCCTTGGGTGATGCGCTAGCCAATCTGGCCACTTTGGATGGTTTGTGGTTTACATTTCTTTGGGATGTCAGCTGTGGTTCAGTGGGTAGTACTCTAACCTTGTGGGTTCAAGTCCTACTCCAGAGACTTGGGCACAAAATGTAGGCTGACACTCCAGTGCAATACCAAGGGGGTGCCGCACTGTCAGAGGTGTTGTCTTTCAAATGAAGGCATTAAACTGAGGCCCTATCTGCTCTCTCAGGTGGACATAAATGACCCCATGGCACTATGCAAAGAAGAGCAGTGGATTTCTCCCCAGTGTCCTGACCAATATTTATCCCTCAACCAACATCACTAAAACAGATTATCTGGTCATGATCACATTGCTGTTTGTGGGAGTTTGCTGTGAGCTAATTGGCTGCTGCATTTCTTACATTAAAACAGTGACTACACTTCAAAAGTACTTCATTGGCTGTAAAGCGGTTTGGGATGTCTTGAGGTCATGAGAGGTGCAAGTCTTTCTTTTCTTTCTTTCATTGCTTCAAGAAAGCTTGGCATGTCAACTGTAAACAGGAACCATGTCAGCTGCAATCTCTGCATGTTGGTATCCAACAGTGAACTGAACCTGGTGGCAACAACCTTTGCGGTGCTTGTAGCCTCGCAGCTCCTCATCTGACCCGACAGTCATGGTAATCCTGTGCTGCAGAGTTGGCAGGAATTTAGATCTTTAGAACTCAGCTTTTCAAAACTGCCATTGGGGTTTTGCGATACTTCAAAATTGCTCCAATGCCAGTCCATGGAGAAGCTCATTGCTGAGCTGGTGATGCACTGGAGGTTATTGAAGGTACCATTAACATTTTTGAATTTGCTTAGCTGTTGTTATCTCTGTATCTCAGAAAACCAACACAGAACAGTATAGGCCCAGTCTTTATTGTTTTTTACTTGAAGCACAGAAGATACAAGGCTTTACGGAGAGAATAGATTAGTGGGATTGGAATGCTCTAGCAAAGAGATAGCACAGAAATGATGGGCCAAAAAGCCTCCTTCTATTCTGTAAACTTCTGTGGTTCTAATGTTGCTTTTCCTTATTTTACGTGCTAAATCTGTGGTAGGCACAGAATTTATTGTGACTGGAAGGTGAGGGCAGGCTTGTGTCTTCTTCCCTAAAGCCTCAACAGTCCATTACTAATTTATTTTTCCTATTCACTCTTCTGCCATTCACCAAATAAAAACTACTTACTTCTTTGTCATAGTACACATAATTAAATATATAGGATAGTTTTAAAGATAGTATTATATGGAAACAAGGGGTTATTTAAAATAATGTGTTAACTGGTATATTAAGGAGCAAGGAGCTGAATTATGCACTCATGTCTTGTCAATAGGTGGAGAATCTAGCCCAAGATATCTTAAGTTGTACAGAATTAGGTTAGTAAGCAGCAGTGAGAGGCCAGCTTTAGCATAGGATAGATTATAGCATTGACATTGGAGGTGAGGTGGAGCAGAATTTCTGTCTGCTTCTTCGTCGCCACCATGACCCTGTCCCAGATCCTGGGAATGGGGTCAGCCACATATGAGAACTGGAGCCTCTGCCAGTGGCGGCAATGCAGGGGGCGCCCACGCCACGAACTCGGTGGGATTTCGGAGTTGCTGATTTGAAAGGCTAGAGTGCAGCAAGAGCTGTGTTGGTCTCACTTTCCCCGCTGCTGCTCCGAGGGAGGGAAGCCCCAGGCTCAAATGATGAGTTCCGCTGCATTCCTCTTAGCGGGGCTCACATACGTTCCTCTGGCCGGCTTGCTTAATAACGAAGGCAGCTACTCTCACCTCTCTTCTGGTGTTCGGCTCTTGCATTCATCTTTGGATTAAGGTTGTGATGAGGTCAGTAGCTGAGTGGTTGTGGTCGAACCTGAACTAAGCATGATTGAGCAAGTTATTGGTGAGTAGGTGTTGCTTGATGTCACAATTGATTCCTTCTTCCAACATTTTGCTGATGCTTGGGAAGAGGCTGATAAGGATTAAACTTGTCCCACTTTATGTAGAAAATGCATACCTGGGCAATTTTACACATTGTGAAGTAAGTGCCAGCATCATAGCTGTACTGGAACAGCTTGGCTGTTGTCTTGGGTGATGTCTAGTTCCAGTGGACATCTCTTCAGCATCACAACCAGGATGTTGTCAGGTCCCATAATTTTGCTGTGCCCAATGAAGTCAGCTGCTTCTTAATGCCATGTGGAGTGAAGTGAGTTGGCTGGACATTGGCATCTATGATGGTGTCAGGAGAAGGCGGAGGAGGATTCTCCACTTGGCACTTTTGGCCGAAGATGTTTGAAAACATTATGAACACTTCAGCTTTGTCTCTTGCGCACATGTGCTGGGCTCCACCATGGTTGAGAATGGGAATGTTCATGGAGTCTTCTCCTCCTGTTAGTTTCCTGGCTGCCCACTGCCATTCGTGAACACATGTTGTGGGGCTGCAGATCTTTGCTCTGATTTGTAGGCTGTGGGACAGCTTCGCTCTCACTGTGATCTACTGCTTTAGGTGTTTAGCATGCAGGTTGTCATGTATTGTAGCTTCATTAGGTTGGTGCTCATTGTAAGTTATGCCTGGTGCTGCTCCTGGTACACCATTCTGCACTCACCATTGAGCCAGGGTTGATTTCCCAGCTCAATAGAGATGGAGGAGTGACAGATGGATGTGCCAGGCTTGATGGTTACTGATTGAGTTGGCATACAATTATGCTGCTGCTGATGGCCCAAAGCACCACATGGATTCCCACTTTTGGGCTACCAGATCTGTCTTTAGTCTGTTCTACTTAGCACACTGGTAGTGCCATACTACATGATGGAGGGTGTCTTTGCAAGACCTGTATGGTGGTCACGCTTACTAATAATGTTATGCACAAATGTTTCTGTTACAGGTAGGTTGGTGAGGACAAAGTTGAACAGGTTATTCCATTGTGTTGATCCCCTCACAAGCTGACACAGGCCCAGTCTACCAGCTATATCCCATAGGACTCAGCCATCTTGATGAATGGCGGTACTACCAAGCCACTCTTGGTGATGGTCATTTTGGTCCTCCTTATAGAGTACATTTTGTGCCCTTGCTTCCCTCAATGCTTACTCCAAGTGGTGTTCAATATGGAGGCATGCTGGTTTTACAATTGAGGGAGGGATGTTGTGTGATGATCAGCAGCAGGTTTGCTTGACCTCGTTTGACCTGAAGCCATGAACCTTCATAGTGCCGGAGTCGATGTTGAGATCTCTCGGGACTGTGGACCACTCTGCCTCCACCTCTGGTGGGTCTATCCTGCCGCTGGGACAGGACAAACCCAGGGATGGCGATGGAGGAGTTAGGAATGTTGGCTGAAAAACATTACTCCGTGAGTATGATTATGTGAGGCTGTTATTTGGGACAGCTCTGCCAACTTGGGCACCAGTTTCCAGATATTGGTAAGAGGATTTTCAGGGTCAACTAAGCTTGATTTGCCCGAGTTTTGTGCTAATACAATGTTGAGTCACTACCGATAGGTCCATCCCATATTTTTTGTATTGCTTTGTTTCATAGTGGTTGATTTACAACTGAATGGTTTGTCAGACCACTTTCCATTACAGAGAACAATTAATAGAGGTTTATAGTCTGTGGACATTCTGTGCAAGGAAGGATGTGAGGCTGAAATGGCGAACGATGTATAAAAAAGAAATAGTAAAAGGAAACAGAAAAAGAGTAATGGTGGATAAAGAGGAAAATGAAGGAGGTTGAAGAAAAACCACAATTACTGGAAGTCTGATACAGTTTGACAAAGGTCCATGCCAAAAATGTTATCTTGTCTTTTCACTTTTCAGCTGCTGACTAACTTTACCTGCACCTCTTGCGCCTCTTGTGCCCCCGCCCCCCACCCACCCACCCATCCATGTCCAGCATTATTCAAGCTAATGAGATGTTTTGTGAACACACAATAGGGGCAAGAGAGTGAACAATTGGGATTCGCAGAGAAAGGTGTTACTGTTCAGTGACCCGAGTCCAACTTTTTAATTTATTTTTCCGATAGGTTATGTTTTATGGAACATTCATTTATTGCAGCATAGACTGGTCACAATAGTCATTGCATAAGATGATCGTCAAAGGACTGACTCATCTTCAGTAGAATTAATAGCACATTGCAGATTTGAGTACTTTTGTAGCAGTTAAACACTTGCATTGATTTACTGTGATTGTGCTGGGCTCCCTACAATGCTTTGAAAGCTGACTGATCTCAGCCTAGTAGCATCTTGAACAAGCTATAAGGGGCTCAACAAGCCTGCCCCTGGGGTGTCTGCTACTGTCCAAAGTTATGTGTATTGATGAAAGTAAAGATGCTTCCCCAGTCACCTGAGAAGCAACTCCTACCAAAAAGTGCCCATCTGGCCTGACGCTGTGTAGGAATTAACGAATTCCTACGAATAACTGAGATCAACACCAGAGAACGATTAAACAGGTCTTTACTCAATGGAGATGCCACGAGGACTGACTGGGCAGTCCTGTGGTTTGCGACATGACGTCATCACATTTGCCCGCGTTTTCCCGCGCTCTTAAAGGGGCCACGCCCCGTACATGCAAACTCTATATACAAAACACAGTAATGCCTAACACAATGGTACAGGTTTAGGCTGGTGTTAGAACATCGTTAAAGAGAATTATATACAGTTAGCCAGAGTCATTCAGTGGTTCTGCCACAAACGTACATTTAACCATGGATTCTTACAGCACAGAAACAGACCATTTGACCATCAAGTCTGCGCCAGTGTTTTTATCTCAAAGGTGTCAGCCTTGGCTCAGTGGGTGGCACTCTCACCTCTGAGTCAGAATGTTGTGGGTTTAAGTCCCACTCCAGGGACCTGAGCACAAAATCTAGGCTGACATTCCAGTGCAGTACTGAGGGAGTGCTGCACTGTCAGAGGTGCTGTCTTTCAGTTGAAATGTTAAACCGAGGTCCCGTCTGCCCTCTATTCATGAGCCATCTAGTCTAATCCCGCTCTCCTGCTTGTTCACCATGGCCCAGAAATTCCAGAACGGGGCTTGCAGCGCGTGCAAGCCCCGTATTTACACTTACCCCGCGCTACTGACGATCAGCTCCAGGGACGCCTGGACTTGGTGAATGAAAAAGAAGAATCCCGGGCAGCGTATGACGTCACGCCGCCCAGGAGTGCAGCCAGCGCGAAGCCAGGAGCGTGCAGTGTAAGTGAGACACGCCCCTTGAGGTCTCAGTTTCACTGGACACGCCCCCAATGTTTCTGTCAAGCTGCTAAGGATTTTTACATGCAAAGCAGCAGTTTAAATAGGTTTTTGGAAGTTTTTTTGAAGATTTTGGTAACTTTTATAAACTTTTTAAAATGTTTACATTATTTTGAGTAATCTGAAGTAGTTTTAAAGAGAATTAAAGCAATTTAAAGACTTTTAAAAGCCCTAAAAGAATTTTTTAAATTCCATTTATTTATTTAGCAATGTCGTCGTCATACGTGTCTTCACACTGTTCCCTTTGGGGAACTGTATGAAGTGGTGGAAGGATTTATGGCCGTGATTAACGCTCATTCTGTGACCGTAACCATCTTTGAACCAGCCATTAGGGCGGTTAGTCCTATGGCGGGAGTGTTAAGTATGTGTATTGTATTGAACAATTAACACAAAGACTTAAACGTATAACTCAAACAGGTCTTTACTGGTTGGAGGTAGGGACTATACGTAGGTCTTTACTTCATGCCCACAGGCGGGAACTGAGGGGAGATCAGTACCCACAGTACTATTTATACCCCTATGGCCAGGAGTGGTACTGCGTATCACTACGCCCTACAAGTAGTGCAGTCCTGTCCATAGGTTCAAAGCAGCACACATATTACATACACAACATTCCTCCCTTCCTAGCTTTACAGTCATCTCCCCATTTAACATAACGTAATAACATATATACATATATAACTTCAGGTTTACATAACAGAATAACATAGATACATAGATAACTTCATGTCAAAACAGATCACAGATTCAGTCTCTGCGGAAAACAGTTCACAGATTCAATCTCTGTGGTGGAGTCGGTTCACGTTGCTGGAGTGACTCATTCAATAGTCCTTCCATGGATTTAACAGTTTGAACTTCCGAACTGAATTGGCTCCGTTCGGAGGGACCACGTGTGTGATCTGGTAGAGGTAATAATGGTTCAGATGGGTCATCTTCTGTTTCGACTTTTCCTTTTCTGCTTCTTGGAGACTCTCTGGGCTCCACTGTCAGCTGCCAGCTGCATGCGCAGTTCCTCCTTCTCTTCCTCCTTTTTCCGTAGACTTTCGGTGCTCCTCCATGATTTCTGTATGGTGGGAGTCGAAGTTACAAGTTGGGCAGGACAGGACATAGTAATATTCGGTGTCGTCCTGATCTAGGCCAGCGAGAGGGTCTTCTATTTCCTCCATACCCAGCTGGGCGTTAGCCAGCTTTTGTTCCAAGTCCAGACATCTTTCCTGAAGAGACTTCTTCATGCGTACCTCTTCATCCAGCTTTTTCTGGGCTTTCAGCAAGTCGTTTACTAATGACCTCATTTGAGATTTTACTACTTCAACTTCTTTTGGAGATTGATTGATCGGACTATTCAATCCCTCTACCGGAGCAGCTGTTTCAGCGGTCTGTTGTTCTACGTTGATGTGAGTCAGCGTACTTTTGGCATCCAAGGGCTGCTCTGTTGCAGTCATCTCAGTCTGTGTTGCCACCTCAGCTCTTCCAATAACCTTTGAGAGCTCCGAACCCCTTTCGTTTGAATATTGAAGTTCGTGTTCAAGTTTTTCCCATTTCAGAGTCCTGTCCTTCAGCATATGCAGGAGTTGGCTGACCGTTAACTCCTCTGACATCAGACGTTTTGTGTGCTCCTGCTCCATTTTCTCCATCAGCTGCTTCTGTTGTCTTTCCAGATTCTCCAACTCTATATCAAAGAACTCTTTCGTTGCATTCAACTATTGCTCAAAACGGCAAAGCATTTGTTCTAATTGCTGTTGTAGTTTGAAATGGAGTTGAGTTCGAGCCCGGTGTCCCTCAGAAATGGGCACATCAGTAGACTTGCCAGACTCAGAATCCACAGTTAAACTATGTTGTTGTTGCTCAGTGGAATTCTGTGCTGAAACTTTGTCTTTTGCACCTGAGTTGGGCTTACCATCATCCGTTCCAGAGTCTGGGCCGACTATCTTCACCGAGTTCTCACTCGTTATTGTTTGTAGGAAATGCCAGTCCATATTCATTTTCCTAATCCACTCCCGTCCTAGTAGTGGAGAACCTCCTTCAGATATCACATATAAGTCCATTATTTGACTGTCTTCGCCCTTGTGGACCACTGCAACCTCTATTTTCCCGATGGGGTACACTCTTTGCCCCGTGTATGTTTTCAATATAATCCCCATATCCTGTAGGGGAATATGTTGGAATAACTTTCCGTAATCTTTCTTATTTATGACCGTCAATGCCGATCCAGTGTCCAATTCCAGTTTTGCTTGGACTCCTTCTATCTGAAGAGTGACCCAAATTGTCTGGAGGTCTGCACCCTTACCAGCGTTGAGTACTCTTAAGCTAGCCAGTTCATTACAGCTTAAGCTAGCCAGTTCATTACTGCTAGCGTCTGAATTGGACTCCTGTTCGGTCACCTTGTGTACCTTTGCGTATTTTCCTTGCGGTGACTTCTTGTTGCTGGTCTTCTTCCCTGACCTGCATACTCTAGCTATATGTCCAAGCCTACCACAAGTTCTACATTCTTGGTTTTTAAACCAACACTGGTTCTGATCATGCGTTGTCTTTCCACAACGATAGCATTTGCCAGAACTCACACCCAATTTGTGTGCACTGAGCTCCGGTGACCGTAGCTGCATTACTGCCTTGCCTCTCGCTGCGGCTTCGTGTGCTGCTGCCATAGTGACCGCCTTCTCAAGCGTCAGCTCATTCTCCTCGAGCAGTCGCTTTTGTGTATCCTGTTTAAATAAACCACACACAAATTTGTCTCGTAGTGCATCTGTCAGTCCCGTTCCAAACTGGCAATATTTCGCTAATTTACGCAATTCCAGCAAATATTCAGCATTGCTTTCATGCTGTAGCTGCCTTCTGTCATAAAATTTAAATCGTTCCGCTAGCATCAGCGGCGTGGGGTTTAGATGATCTTTCAGGACAGTAACAATCTCATCGAACGTCTTATCCGCCAGTTCATCTGGTGATAACAGGTGTTTCAATTGCCCGTATGTCTTCGCACCCATTAAATTTAATAATGTTAGAGCTTTATCTTGGTCACGAATTTTATTGGCCTTACAATAATTTTTTACTCTCAACATATATGGCCCAATCTTCGAGGTCACTATCAAAGGTGCTAATATTCCCGTGTTTAGGCATTGTAGATTTGCAATTTCTCAGATTTTATTTTCTTTACTTGTTATCAAAGATGGCGGCTTCCCGCTCTTGCCGTCGTCCTCCGCCCACAAAATGGCGGTTTTCCCGCGCTTGGCGGTCTTCACCCGTCCCCCGACGCCGTCTCCCTTCAGCCCCCGAGTGCGGCCCTTATCTTCGCCGCGATCGCCCGAGTGCGGCCCTTATCAGCGGATGCGATCGCTGGATCGCGAAGTGGCTCCCGACCGAAGCGGCTCTTGCTCGCTCCCTCCCGGGCTCTGGCTTACCCGCTCGCGCGTTTCACCGCGGCTCTTATCAGGGATTGCGATCGCCCTTATCTTCTCCAACTTCCCCAGCCCTGTCTTTGCAGCCAACGCTGCACGGCTTACCCCACCACCTAGGTTGAACAAGGAAACTGCAGAAAGACTTCTGTCAGTCGCTGGAAGCTGTCAGGATGGCTGCTGCACTCCAGTGCTCAGTCGCTGATGGAGGCTTCAGAGTCCTAAAGCCTGTCGCTTCTAGTGGGGTGGTGATGTTTGAAACCTCTCTTCAACTGCCGCAGGGTAAGAACCTGACTCGTCGCCAGTGTTAAGTATGTGTATTGTATTGAACAATTAACACAAAGACTTAAACGTATAACTCAAACAGGTCTTTACTGGTTGGAGGTAGGGACTATACGTAGGTCTTTACTTCATGTCCACAGGTGGGAACTGAGGGGAGATCAGTACCCACAGTACTATTTATACCCCTATGGCCAGGAGTGGTACTGCGTATCACTACGCCCTACAAGTAGTGCAGTCCTGTCCATAGGTTCAAAGTAGCACACATATTACATACACAACAGGGAGGGTTTTACGGGCTCCCACAAGCTATACAAGGAGGGGGGGCCACCCACACCCACGGACGCAAATATCCCACTGGATGTCAACCCAGAATTTAGAGCCGGAGCTCTGACTCCACTTGCAGGTGACTGTATGGAGCGGGGTTCGAAACCCTACCCTGATCTGGCCCAGCGGCGAGGATCCTACCGCTATGACAAAGGCCCAATCCGATTAGCAACGTGAAATGGCAGCATAGGGCTCCAGTCACGGGGAGGGAAAAGGCGCAGGAAACGTATGGGTGTCACCTTTTGTGCGGAGTGGGCCTTTTGCGTAGCAGTAAGCATCCCCGCCGCTGGGCCAGAAGGAGTAGGGTTTTGAACCCCACTCCAGACAGTCCCGGCAAGTGGAGTCGGAGTTCCAACTTTAAATTCTGGGTGGACATCCAGCGGGATACTTGCGTCCGTGGGTGTTGGTGGCACCCCCCCCTCAGATGGGTTGTGGGAGCCCGTAAAACCCTCCCGCCATAGGACTAACCACCCTAATGGCTGGTTCAAAGATGGTTACGGTCACGGAATGAGCGTTAATCACGGCCATAAATCCTTCCACCACTTCATACAGTTCCCCAAAGGGAACAGTGTGAGGATACGTACGATGATGACCTCTTGCGCAATGCACCTCCTTGGACCCTCAGTCGCAGATGCGAGGGGACAAGTCGTGCAATTGTTAAATTTTTCATTTTATTGACATGTAAAATGTTGGCCCAGTAATTCCCTTCCAACTGCGCGAGTACGGTCGGGGTACTTACGCATCTGGCCGGATGAAATGCCGGTTTTCAGCATGCACAGTGCTTTTGGGGAAAACCGGCATTTCCTGTCCTCTGAACGAAGGGGTTCAGAGGCAGAACGCGTGCGACTGCACAGGCAGCGCGTGCGCAGTATAATTCGCCGCTTTCATTACTGCTTTCAGTGAGGTCAAGTCCTTACAACTTACACATGAAAAAAGCATGGGTACAGTTGCTCCAGAGGCTGCAGAGGAAGATATTTCTTATCGTGGAGCTTCTGAAAGTATGTATGTCTGTATATATTCCTTTGCGTGTTATGTATATATTCCTTTATTTATGTGTATGAATGTATTATTTAATTATGACTTTCAGAGAAAGTAACTTATTTGAAAATCATAATTAAAAACATACATTCATACACATTAGTAAAGGAATATAAAACATACATACATATACGTAAAGGAATATATGTGGACATACATACATAACTCATTCTCACATTCCATTCACACAACCACAATTGCTCCTTCTACCTACCGTTCTGAAAACCCTTTTAAAAAAAAAAAAAAAAAAAATTTTAACTTTAAAACTTACTTAAAATTTCTTAAAATAACTTCCCTCCCTTTCCCAAACAAAAATATTGCATTTCAGAAGCTCCACGATAAAATGTTTCTTCCTCCGCAGCCAATGAACCACTTTACACTTGCTTTTTTCAAGTGTAACTTCTGAGGACTTACCCTCACGGATTTCATGAATGAAATCTACGAAGTTCACTGCGCAAGCGCTGCCTGTGCAGTCGCACGCGCTCGAGGTCTGGAAATGCCGGCGTTCCCCGCATGCGCTGTTCATGCTGAACGCCGGCATTTCCAACGGCCAGATGCGTGAGTACCCCGAGCGCACTTACGCCTTTGGGCGCGAATTTCTGGCCCCATATCTTAATATCCCTCTTTTTCTTATATTTCATTGAAATATTCATCTGGATGAGCCACAATTTCCTCCAATTAAACACTGGAAAGATTGAAACCATAGTCTTTGACCATCGCCACAAACGATAGAGTTTTGGCTACTTTTCA
Organism: Somniosus microcephalus; assembly: GCF_052327205.1. Taxonomy (NCBI): domain Eukaryota; kingdom Metazoa; phylum Chordata; class Chondrichthyes; order Squaliformes; family Somniosidae; genus Somniosus; species Somniosus microcephalus. The sequence goes on along the minus strand of NC_140999.1, from coordinate 53,367,571 downwards.
GGCTGCTTCATACATTGATTCAAAATGTGGAGAGGCAAAATAATGGGCTTTTCCTGCCTAGGCTACATTGAGGTAAAAGTACATGACGTATATGGAGTGACTGACATGTAAAAATACCAAGCAACAACATCTAGAATGCATCAGTTTAATTACCAAATGACTACTCTTAAAGGGAACATGTTTAGTTCTGTGAATAGCAATGTAGTAACCTTATAATTACAGCATTAATGCATAGTAGTACCTTAAGTATGATATCGTATTTCATTGAGGTTCTGTGGCTAACAGTGCAATTATAGCCGGATAACTTGTAATTAACCAGAATTACAATGAAGTTCTATGTAATAACAAAGGCACTACTAGCAGTTCATATTGTAATTAAAATACATTGTTATTTATGGCACTTAAACTAGAAGATTACCATTTAAATTTATAATGGAACAGAAGTATTACTTAAAGATGACTGATTTTTAAAAAAAAATACAGCCCTGTAAATTATGTTTTGTGAGCTTGTAGTATAAAAGTTTAATGGGTTTGTATCAAATTGCTGTCTTATTTTTCAACTTTAATTTTTATGGTGATCAAGGTTAGTGCTGGAGAGTGGAACTCTTCCCATTTCAGGCAACCAGTGTCAGCATCTAGCACTCCTCTGGTCCAGTATAGCACAGACCCAGATGCAGTGTATCTGTATGGGCCCCAGATTAGCTCTCAGGCCATTCTGAAGTGTTTGTTCCTGTTAAATGAATGAAGCCACCTTGGGTTGCCTCTTCCTGTAATTCACATCAATAGAGTAACTCTGAAAAGAAAAGACCTAAAATGGTATCCACATGGCCAGAAGGTAAACAATATATTATAATAGGCAAAGTATGTTCATTATATTTTCTGAAATTCCCACCCTTTCTTGAAGGCCTTTGACAGAAGGATAAATCACTGGTTTATCCATTGTCATGGGAATTATAGGAGGAAATTTTGCCAGCCCTGGGGAGACAGGTGTGGAGGCAGGACTGCCGGGAAAATGGTAGAAACTGGGAGTGCGTACCGAACCCGCTTCCAACCTGCCTCCATGCCATCTTCCCGGAAGGCAGGTCCCCGAGTAGCGCAGGGACCCATCTTCTCGAGGCAGGAAGGGGATTACAGCCAGTTAAGAGGATTATCCCCATTTTACCCCTGCAAGTGCGGGCTTCCTGACGGCTGCGAACCTCAGGGTCAGCGAGGTGAGCAGTGGGTCTGCAGGGGTAAGAGGGATCGAAAAGTCCGCTGTGGAGGTGAGTGATGGGTGCAAGTGTGAAAAGGTAAGTATGAGAGGTGAGTGGAAAGTATTAGAAAAAGTTTACTTACCTTTGTTTCTTCCTGCAGACTTCAACCCTTGGGGATCCGGAGGTGCCTCATCTCAACGGCAGAGATGACAGAATGGCTGCTGTATTCTCAGATGCAGCAGCCATCTGATTTCTGCTGAGGAAAGAGGTTTGGTGAGTCTTCAGTACAAGGACTCACCTTAGAACAGAGATTGTCAGTGTTTGGCAGCTCCATATCCCTTCATACACTTACCCAACAAAAATCTATCAATCCATCTCGAAAATGTCAATTGCCCTAGCATCCACAGCCTTTTGGGGGAGAGAGTTCCAGATTCCCACTACCGCTTGCGTGAATAAATGCTTTCTGATTTCATTCCTAACTGGCCGAGCTCTAATTTTAAGATTATATCCCCTTGTTCTAGATTCCTCCACCAGAGGAAATAGTTTCTCTCCATCTAACATAGTCACTTCATCATTTTAAACATCTCGATTAGATCACATTTCAACCTTCTAAATTCAAGGGAATACAAGCCAGGTTTATGCAATCTGGCCTCATAAATTCCTCCCCTTTGTATTCCTACCAACATTAAATTAGGCTTTTAGGTTACTTTTTGTACCTGTTCACTAGCTTTTAGTGATGTATGTACCTGGACACCCGAACCTCTGTGTGCCTTTGCAGCTTCTAGTCTCTCACCATTTAGAAAATATTTCAATTCGTCTTTCTCAGATACCTCATGCTTCACCACATTGAACTCCGACTGCCATAGTTTTGCCCACTACCTTAGTCTGTCTATGTACCTTTGCAACTTTCTGCTCTTGTCTACACAACTTACTGTGACACATAACTTAATGTCATCTGCAAATATTACAAAACTTGGATATTCAACAATCTATTCTTTCATCCAAGTCATTAATATATATGGTGAAATGCTGAAGCCCCAGAACAGACCCCTGGGAAATGCCATTTGTCACATCCTGCCAATCAGAACATGTTCCTTTATCCTGCTGCCTGTATCCTGACTTACACCAAATCCTGTTCATCCATTACCCCTGTGCTTGCTTATCTACATTGGCTCCTGGTCCAGCAATGCCTCAATTTTAAATTCTCATCCTTTGTAGGGGGTGGCGTGTGCCCAGTCAGCTTCACCTCTGACTGTCTTTGAGCGGTTTGAATTGCTCCCACACCCCTGGGTTCTAGACACCGGACTTAGGTACAGGCGGCGATACAGAAAATCAAGTAGACAAGTGGTTTGGTGCAAGAAAACCAAAATTTTATTAAAAGCAGAATAAAACACAATCTTATGAGAATTACTGATATGAATACAGGCATAAACAATTACACTTATATGGGAATGGGGAACACACGGCACATCGAGGGAAACAAATATGTTAAAAATCCCCTTATCCTTATCCCACCCCTATACCTAACTAGATTAAGCTATGAGGGGCCAGGAATTCATGCTCACCAATCCGAAACCTGTTGCTTTAACTGGTGGGGTTTTGAGGTCCGCTCTTTCTATCCTTTGGGGTATCTCGTCGCCATGTGATCACAGGGTGCGGCGCTGAAGTTGTTTGTGTGAAGCACTCTCCTTTTCCTCAGCTAACATCGTCGTCGAGGCACGATGGGTCTTCTTCTTCTTCTTCCTCGGGCGGTCGTCGACGGTATTGCCGCGGTTGGGGGTCGGTTGGCGGTCTTTACCGTCTAATGATTTTGCTACCCAAGCTTCGAACGCCAGTTTATTCTCAGACTGGGCTATGATTCTGGGGTTTTACTGTCCATACATGCAACGCCAGCTTATAACTAGGCGTTTGTCCCCCAACGCGTCTTTCCGCTGCCCTTCTCTGCTCTTATCGGTTTACCGTATTCTTCGTCTCGTCTCGTCTCATCTACCCGTTTGTGGCCTGTGTGTCCTGTGTGCTTTCGAATCGGGTCCGTTCTCCTCCCGCGTTTGGCCCTGGGCGTCCTTGGTGTTGAGCGGCGCGGGGAGCGAGAAGAGAGCCCGCCACGAGGCCAGGGCACGAGAACGAGAGGCAGCAGGCCAAGGCCACAAGCAAGAGATAAGAGAGCGATCACCACTGATGGGCCTACAATTATACCCGTTCTTCATTCCTTATCTGCGCGTCAAATCAGGTCAGTCCTTTGTCTAACTTTTGGCGGGCTCATTTAAAATGATTGCAGCCATTTACTTTAACGACTTCTGGAGTGGTTGTCTCCGTGTTTAATGACCTCGATGTCCTGGTTGTTTGTCATTTATAAAACGTAATTGTCCCTATCCTGACTTGATGGCTACTGTGAGCTGTTACCGATTAAATATGCAGAAACCTAATGGCCTCGATTTAGGCCCATTCTAACTTGATCTGTTTCAAGGCGAATGAATGCATATTCTGTGTTTGCTTTAGCTGTCTGGCTCCACAAAGTCTCTTCACAGATTCTTGCATTTTAAGTTTCGTTTCAGGGCCTGCCTGTTTGCAGGGCCTTGCTTTTAAAAATCCTGTTGGTTTTGGTCACGAGGTTACAGAAGCCATTTTGGGTACCCTGTTTTTAATAACTTGTCCATACAGGGCCCCTTTATCCATGACTTTGGGGAATGCGGGAATTTTGAGAACCCTACACCTTCTAGTCAAATCCCTCCATGGTCTCGCCCCATCCTATCTCTGTAACCTCCTCCAGCCCTACAACCTCTGAGAACTCTGCATTCCTCCAATTCTGGTCTCTTGTACATCCCTGATTTCCTTCGCCCTTCCATTGGCAGCCATGCCTTCAGCTGCCTAGGCTGTAAGCTCTGGAATTCCCTCCCTAAATTTCTCCACTTCTCTACCTCTCTTTCCTCCTTTAAGACGCTCCTTAAAACCTACCTCTTTGTCTAGTATCTCCTTACGTAGCTCAGTGTCAAATTTTGTCTGATAACGCTCCTATGAAGCACCTTGGGACATTTTACTACTTTAACGGTGCTATATAAATGCAGATCTTCTAACCAATTACCAACCCATATCACAATATTATGTCCAATTCCTCGCAGGCATTCCAACTGAAATGACAATTAGTTTGAAGATGTGGTAACCAATGTTCCCGCTAAGGTGCGCAGGGAACCTAGTGTGATGAAAATAGAGTTTCAATCCTGAGTGAAAGTGTTTTTTATATATACACATATTGAGTCGATGTCCCATGGAATTCCATGTGGGAAGTCAAGACCAAGTATACTATTCAGGTGAAGCAGGGCTAAAAGGTGGTTGATAATAGGATGCACAAACATAATTCAGTCCTCATTTTAAAGCCATACATTTCTCTGCCTATTTTTATGGAATACTTTGATTTTATATTACTATTTATAGTTAAATAGCAAAGCTTATGAAATTTTGGGAAGCAGAGAAATGGAATTAATTGGAGTTTAGGAGTTTCTTGAAGTACAAGCTGAGGAGCTGGGAAATGCAAAACTGAGGCACAACAGTGCTGCCACTGATTGGAGGGTGTAATTACAGCCTGACAAATTTACATAGGCAACACCCATTATAATATGTGGATACAGAAATATAGAATAGGAAAAGTTAACACAAAAGCGTGACACAGGAATTAAGGTTCTCTATATAGGAACTGCACATAGACATAAGATTTTGTATATATTTATATATCTGGAGTGTGATGTATACTATATATATATATATACACAGCTTCATAAAAGTTCAAGCAGGGAGTCATTTCTGTTCCAGAGTAGATGCCTTGAGCATGATGCTAGTTAAAAAAGAATTGCATGTAAAGATCAACAACTACCCATTCTTGTCCACAGAGAGATGACTGTCTTATGTGTTCCAAAAATAAATCTGCATTGTTTTCTATTTTTCTTCACTTCCTTCCCCTGTTCTGAGCCAACCTGAGCTGCCTATGGGCAAGCTGGCATGTGGCCAATCGGCTCTTCAGTTTCTATCAACCCTGGTCAACAGCTAGCCACCAGCAGGTGTGCGAAACTGGCCCGGGGGTTTACTGGCCCTCCGGGCTTTACTTCCCTCCCTACTTGTGGGCAGGCAGCTGAGATCAGTAGTTTGAACTGTGGGCATTGGCCTGTGCTGCTAGTTTGTGGCAGCACAACATTGCAGCTTCAGCATGTGACTGTAATGATCAGTAACATGTCATCCTAGAATGGTACACTAGGTGGAGCTGTATGTTTAGTAAGGGGCTACCCACAAGGCAGTAGTCAAGATGGATGCCTGTACACTAGTCCACATGGCTGAATAAATGACTAGCTCAAGCTAGCTGTTCATAATGAAAACGTCTATATATTTATGAACATAACATGGTAACAGGATTGGTAATATCTGCTGAATATTGTGAAATGCGACATGGAAAATTTGAAGTCACCGGAGGGTTTGAAACTCACGGGGAATGTCGACTGCAATTGGCGGACTTTCAAACAACAATTCGAACTCTACATTGCTGCCATCGAGTTCGGTACAATGCCAGACGCAAGGAAAATAGCGTGACTGCTCACGGTTGCAGGCCCGCAGGTGATAGAGGTATTAATATGTTTGTATTTGATCAAGAGGAGGACAGAGCAAAAATGGACGATGTGCTAAAGAAGTTTGATACACATTGTTCTCCCAAAAAGAACGAGACCTATGAGTGGTTCGTGTTCCGTTCACGGACACAGCAGCAAAATGAGACTTTTGATAGTTTTGTGACCGATCTGAAACTGAAAGCACAGACATGTAATTTCTCTGAACTGAAATCATCCATGATTCGTGACCAGATTGTGTTTGGTATTCATGATAAAAAGGTCAGGGAACATCTGTTGAGAGAAACTGAACTAACATTGGAGGACGCTGTGAAAATATGCCATGCCAGTGAGCTAGCTCAACAGCACACAAAGACTTTCAGTGAAATTAATAATAATGCGACTGTAGTGAATGACTGTGCTGCTGTCGGTGCTGTGTCCTACAAGGGGAAGAAACATGGGCAGAACAGAAATGCAAAGCAATCGGAGGATGGAATTTTTAATTGTAAACGCTGTGGTTACCAGCACCAGTCAAGACAATGCCCAGCATTTGGAAAAATGTGCACAAAATGTAATGAAAAGAATCACTTTGCCAAACAATGCTTTTCAAAAGTAAAAACAAAGAAAGGGCAACAAGTCAATGTGATTGAGGACACTGATTTAAGTGAGACATTTTTTGTAGGAATGGTGTCATGTAACAATATCAAAAAGGATACAGAAAATGTGCAGCCCTCAGGAATGGACAATGCTGAACATAAAGTTAATGCAGTAAAAGAGGACAAATGGATGATGCCACTGCAGGTAAATGGAGCATTAGTTACATTGAAACTAGACACTGGGGCAAAAGCAAACTTAATCAGTATTAGTGACATTAAAAATATGAAAGAAAAGCCCAAAATACAGAAAAAGTCAGTACTACTGAAGGACTATAATGGAGCTTAGGTGTATGCAGACTTAAAGTGACAGTCAAAGATAAAGTGCATCATCTCATGTTTTCTGATGTGGATGAAGGACTTGATTCACTACTAGGTGACAAAGCTTGTGAGGACTTAGAACTGGTCAAGAGAGTCTACCGTATAAACTGTGCCATAAGTAGACCAGATGACTCAGTGGATTCTGTAGTGAGTAATTTCCAGGATGTGTTCAAAGGATTTGGAGTTCTACCATTCACTTACAAGATCCAGCTAAAGGAGGATGCTCAGCCAGTGGTACATGCTCCACGGAGAGTTCCAGCACCCCTGCGTGACCGGCTCAAGAAAGAACTGGACAGAATGACCACACTAGGAGTCATCAGGAAAGTCGAAGAGCCAACAGACTGGGTTAACTCCATGGTATGTGTAAAGAAAAAGAACAATGATCTAAGAATATGCATGGATCCAAAGGACTTAAATGCAAACATAAAACGTGAACACTACCAGATTCCCAAGCGAGAAGAAATCACCAGTGCAATGTCAGGTGCCAGATACTTCACAAAGCTCGATGCCTCACAAGGATTTTGGCAACTAAAACTGGATGAAGAGAGCACCAAATACTGTACCTTCAACATACCATTTGGCAGGTATTGTTTCCTCAGAATGCCTTTCGGGATAATATCTGCATCTGAAATCTTTCATAGAGCGATGGAACACATAATTGAAGGTCTGGAAGGAGTTTGGGTCTATGTTGATGATATCATCATCTGGGGCTCCACACTGAAAGAACACAATGAGAGACTGACTAAAGTGCTACAGAGCATACGCCGGAATGGACTGAAGCTCAACAAAGCCAAGTGTCAGTTTGGCATCCAGGAAGTCACTTTCCTAGGAGATAATCTATCTGGTAAAGGAATAGAGCCAGACATGGAAAAAGTAAACGCCTTACTCAAAATGCCCCGACCCACTGACAAAAAAGGAGTGCTACGCATCATGGGGGTGATAAACTTCATTGGAAAGTTCATTCCTAACTTGTCAGCCAAGACAGCCTGTCTGCAAGACCTGCTACATAAAACAAATGAGTTTGCATGGACAGAAAGACATGAACAAGAGTGGATGAACCTCAAAACAGTGCTGACAACCACACCTGTACTCACCTTCTTTGACCCAACAAAGAGAATCAAAGTGTCAACGGATGCATCAAAAGATGGCCTAGGCATGGTCTTGCTACACGCAGAGGGTGAAGATTGGAAGCCTGTTGCTTATGCCTCCAGGTCTATGACTGGCTCTGAGTGTCGATACGCCCAGATTGAAAAGGAATGTCTAGGCTTGGTAGTTGGACTAGAAACGTTCCATGGCTACATATATGGACTTCCCACCTTCATAGTTGAGACAGACCACTGCCCACTGGTTGCCATCATAAAAAAAAACCTGAATGAGATGTCTCCAAGGATTCAATGACTCATGATGAAGCTGCAAAGATATGACTTTGAACTGATCTACACACCAGGCAAACACATAGTGCTAGCAGATGCATTATCCCGAGCACCCACAATGAGTCATGTGAGCTCTACTGAGGAAGACGTGGATGTTCATGTGAGTATGGTCACTGCTGCGCTGCCCGTGTCAGACACAAAATCAAAGCAAATAGCAGAAGAAACAGTAAAAGATACAGTGTTACAAACAGTAATAGAGAACATTCATCATGGTTGGCCAAAAGGTTCCTGTCCAAAGTACTATCACATCAGGTCAGAGTTGAGTGTCGCAAGTGGACTATTACTAAAACAGAACAGAATAGTCATTCCACAGGCTTTACGTTGAGACATGCTCAAAAGGATTCATGAGGGACACCTCGGAATTGAAAAATGCAAAAGGAGAGCAAGAGACACTGTTTATTGGCCTGGCATAAGTAAGGACATTGAGAACATGATAGGCATATGTGAGACATGTCAGAAACACCAAAACAAACAAGCAAAGGAACCAATGCTAGTAGCTGACTTACCAACAGCACCATGGCAAAAGGTTGGTATGGACCTTTTTCATTTGAATGGTAAAGACTATCTAATAGTGGTTGACTACTATTCTAACTATCCTGAGATGGCGCTGCTCTCAAGCACATCAGCAAGCAGTGTCATAATGCATGTTAAATCCATCTTTGCCAGACATGGAATGCCCAGGATTGCCGTTAGCGACAATGGTTCGTGCTTCAACTGTAAGGAGTGGGAACAGTTTGCAGCACATTATGACTTTCAACACATCACATCCAGTCCTCTGTATGCTCAGTCGAATGGCAAGGCAGAGAAAGGTGTTCAAGTTCTCAAGCAGCTACTGAAGAAAGCAACAGAAAGCAAGTCTGGTCCTTATCTCGCCCTGCTGAGCTACCGAGCCTCCCCTTTAGACTGTGGTTCTTCACCTGCTGAACTCCTAATGGGTCGCAAGTTGCGCACCACGCTACCCTGCTGTGCAAAAGAAAAGCAGAGTAAGGAACTGAGACAGAGACTTCAACTGTTAAAGCTGAAACAGAAATCACACTATGACAAGTCATCCAAAACTCTGAAACCATTGACAAGGGATGATGTTGTCAGGATTGAGGATCCAGATGCATGGAACAGGAAAGCTACAGTTCTTGAGGAAGTAGGACCAAGGTCATACACTGTTAGAACTGAGGAAGGACAGATTCTCAGGAGGAACCGCCGTTCCCTCCTGAAAACACAAGAAACTATCCAAGAGCAAATCGATGACAATGCCGCAACTGAATCTTGTCACTCCCCACCAGAACAATCTAACACAAACACACATACAGGCTCTCATGCAAACACATCAGACTTACCTGTGCTGAGAAGATCCACACGTGAAGTAAAAAAGCCTGATAGACTTAATCTTTGAGTACAAAGAAAAAACTATAATAAAAGAATGAAAAGCTTAGAGTTCATAAAGTAAAGCTTTGACAATGTGTTGACTGTTGTGACGATGTTAATGTCGTTATGATTGATTGATATTGATTGATATTGATTTTGTTTAACCTCAAAGGAAGGAGGATGTAATGATCAGTAACATGTCATTCTAGAATGGTACACTAGGTGGAGCTGTATGTTTAGTAAGGGGCTACCCACAAGGCAGTAGTCAAGATGGATGCCTGTACACTAGTCCACATGGCTGAATAAGTGACTAGCTCAAGCTAGCTGTTCATAATGAAAACGTCTATATATTTATGAACATAACAGTGACCTCTTCATATTAGTAAACTGAACACTTATTCTAAAGCCTCTTTTACCTTCTGAAGACAGTCTGCGGTGCTATCTTCGGTGTGTATTGATGGGAAGCTACCCTACCTGACATTGATCCTGTTCAGGTGAGCAGTAAAGGTCTCGTGCCACCACTCAAAGAGGAGCAGGGAACCCTCCAGGAGTCCTACCCAGCATTTCTTCCTCAACCAACTCATTAAAAAAAAACAGGTCAACTGGCAATTCACCTCATTGCTGTTGCTGGGATATTGCTAGCACAGAATGCCTGCTGTGTGTGCCTACATAACAACAGTCAATGCACTTCAAAGTAGTTCATTGCGTGGAGTACTTTGAAGCTTACTATTGCTCCATATCATATCCTCAAAGGGATTGCCCTATGAGGAGAGATTGAGTGGACTAGCCCTGTATTCCCTAGAGTTTAGAAGAATGAGAGGTGATCTAATTGAAACGTATAAAATTCTTAAGGGGCTTGACAGGGTTAATGCTGAGAAAATGTTTCTCCTGGCTGGGGAATCTAGAACATGGGGTCACAGTCACAGAATAAAGGGTCGGCCATTTAGGACTGAGATGAGGAGAAATTTCTTCACTCAGAGGGTTGTGAATCTTTTAAATTCTCTACCCTAGAGAGCTGTGGATGCTCAGTCATTGAGTATATTCAAGACAGAGGTCGATAAATTTTTGGGAATGAAGGGAATTAAGGGATATGGGGATAGTGCGGGAAAGTGGAGTTGAGGTAGAAGATCAGCCATGATCTTGTTGAATGGCGGATCAGACTCGAAGGGCCAAATGGCCTACTCCTGCTCCTATTTCTTATTTTCTTATGTATGTGTCTGCAGTGTATTGAATGGAGAGTGTTGAGGGGACCTGCTGGCCCACTTTATCATCACTGCCAAATTTGAGCAGCATGTCAGCTTCTGCCAGCCCACTACTGTGCTAAAGTTCATTATTAACTAAAACAAATCATTAATATTCATTTTCATTGAATTTATTAATTATAGTTTAATTAAAATGAGGCCTCAGTGGATCGAGCTATTTGTTGGCCTGCAAAATTATTTGGAGAGGCAGGAGAATGGGGAGAGAATGATTTACCAGTTAAACAGTAAAGTCAGCTAAGAATTAGACACAGGCGACAAGGAGGATACACCATGGGAATAAACGTAATAATGTGTAGCGCAGCTAGCACTTAATGCAACTCCCCAATGGTAGGCAGTGTGTTTCTGAGCTATATTGAATAAGAAAGTGCCCAGTTCGATTCCCCCCCTCCCCCCGAGTCTGTGATGAGTTAGATCATTTTACTGCAACGTTACAAATGTCATCTGTACCCCAGGGCTAAATCGGCCAGCATTCACATTCCTGATCACTATCCAATGGCCCCTGTTGAAACGTATGCATGCATAAACATGGGGTAAGGATAGAATTGGGATTAGCCAAAATGATACATAGCCTGCCAATACTTTTCAACTATGCTCATGCATGAATAATGACCACTTGAGTGAGGTAACAGAGGGCAATCAACACTTTCTCCCCTCTGGTGGCCAGACCAAGGTTTATTTAGGCAGATGATTACATGGTTAACATTCAGAAAATGGTTCTTGCAACTTTTGCTATGTCATTATCTTAATGATATTTCCATTCGGACATGTAGGCTGGTTACCACTTCTTTCAGATTCCATAACGACCATGTTTTTCTGGAATGATATTGTTAGCCTCAGGTCCATTCCCAAACCAGAGAAAAAGGGAATTGCTTTTTGTCGGGTGTTTACCCTTTGATCTTGAGTAGCCCTATCAGAATCCATTGGCATAGCTCATGGAAATCACAGAAGCTCGCAATATTAAGGTGGCAGTCCTTTGAAGAGAGGGGAGGTAGGAGAAAGGAGAAAAATTAGCATCAAGAGATTTGACAAAATTGATCAAGTCATATGGAGTAGAGAAGTCCCCAGTTCAGTCCTTCCTCAAGGTCTGTGCTGAGTTAGCTGAACTCAGTATAAGCAGTGAAGTTAAGCATAACCTTTAGAAGGTTATAAAATTAGGAATTAAAGGCCTGCCGTGGTCACCGCGGCCTCGAGTTTACAGCCGCAGAAAATGGCCGCAGATTTGTAGCGCAGCACCAACTTACCATGTACCGCCCTCCTGGTGGCGTTAGTGGAGGCATCTGACCCAAAGTTCCCATCCAGGTGCAGGGTTACAGCCTCTGCGAGTGAGGCTGTGGAGTTCTCAAGGAATTAAGGGCTATGAATTAAAGGGGCCATGCACTCAGAACTGAAACAAATTCAAATGCAGTGAAAATGCAGTTTTCAGCCCTTACTGCCTTTCAAAAAAAAATTAACATTAAAAAGAAGTCCCAAATGGGAGTCTTCAGTACTTAAAGCTAAATACCTTTCCAAACCTCAAAAAATAGGAACAGTGCTTCAGCACTTTCACAAATGGCTCAGCAAGCCAGGGAAGGGGCACCCAGGGTCTCGCACGCAGCTTTGTTGCAGGGGTTCAACACTGCAAGAGAGGTCCTCTACCCACAGGGGCCAGGAGGCCCTCCAGAAAGAAGAATGTAGGACTACATCACCAAGGCCGTCATTGCCAACAATGTCACTCCACCACCTGGCTCCAGTGCCCAAAGAAGCTTTATCACCTCTGGTCAAAAGCCGTCTCCTACCAACTGCATCACTAGCCTCACATAGTGCGCAATGCACGACTCCCACCCCCAATCACGCACCTACCAACAATCTGTACCAACCACGAGGTGCATCTTCCATTCCTAGCCTCACTTCACCCCCTTGGAGGAGATGGTGCAGGCCATTCTTGGCAGGGTCATGGTTATGCCCTTGGCCAGTGGCGGGGCTGAAAGGATATAAGATGCTGGTATGCTCATATGTTATCCTCCTTCTCGCATGCACCTCTTGCTTTCCCGCCCTCCCCTCACCACAACTCCACCCTTGTGCCTTCCTCATTTCACACACCCAAGAAATGTAGCCTGCCCAATCAATGGTTGGCCAAGAAGAGGGGGAGGAGAGTGAAGAGGAAGAAGAAGAAGATTGATTTGACACTCCCAGTCAACAGATCCTCAAGGTTGACCATCAAAGCCACTTGATAGGCAAAGGCACACACAAGACAGTCACTAAGAGAATGTATAAGGGCGATGAGTTGATTTCTTGATGTCAAATTGGATGGATAGATGCATAAAACTGGATTGGAAAGTTTGCTTTGTGGTGGCTTTTATTTCAGCACTGTGGCCAAAAGGCTCATTAACAGAGGAAAGGTAAGGTGTGGGACGAATTGGGGTTGTGTTCACTGGGCCCACAGGAGGTTGATTCCATCCCGGATATCTAGGCCAGAAAGGCTGTCTGGGTTGCATCCTCCCTTCTGCTTCCTTCTCTTCTGTTTCCTCCTCTTCTGTTTGATAGTGTCACATAACAGATTTGCTAGCAAAGTTGAAGCTCATGGAATAAAAGGAACAGTGGCAGCAGAGATATGAAATTGGCTAAGTGACAGGAAACAGAGAGTAGTGGTGAATGGTTGTTTATTGGACTGGACGAAGGTACACAGTGGTGTTCCCCAGGGGCCGGTTCAAGGTGATTGGCAGAAGAACCAAAGACAACATGAGGAAAAACTTTTTTACGCAGCAAGTGGTTCAGATCTGGAATGCACTACCTGAGAGGGTGGCGGAGGCAGATTCAATCATGGCTTTCAAAAGGGAATTGGATAAGTACCTGAAGGAAAAAAAATTGCAGGGCTACGGGGAAAGGGCAGGGGAGTGGGCCTAGCTGAAGTGCTCTTGCAGAGAGCTGGCACAGGCTTGAGAGGCTGAACGACCTCCTTCTGTGCTGTAACCATTCTATGATTCTGCTTCCTCCTCCTTGGCTTCTTCTTCTTCTGTTTCTTCCTCTTCTGCGTCTTCCTCTTCCCTCTGCGAGCGAAGGCTGTAAATCTGAAATGAAAGCATAAAATGCTGGAAATACTCAGCAGGTCAGGCAGTATCTCGACCCGAAAAGTGAACTCTGTTTCTCTCTCCACGGATGTTGCCTGACCTGCTAAGTATTTGCAGCATTCTCTGTCTTCTCAGAGGCCTTCTTTTACCATCCAAGGTCTTGTAAGTGTCCAGCAGCACTCCCTACTTACTTAAAAAAAACTTTTAACATCTATTTCAGCAAGCCACTAATCCAAGGGAGAGAAATTGGATACCTTTGTGGCTCTCGTTATCGCCTCCGGGTGGGTGCTAACCACGTACCGCCCAGGTGCGGCGAGAATATTGCCTCCTGCTAAATTTGGCAGGAGGTTTGTGGTGGCAGTAAGGCGTTGCCCCCCCCCCCAAATCTCCTTCGCCTGGAGATTGTGATGTGGTCACTGTGCGCATCGCCCCGGTAACGCCACGGACCCGAACTTCCATTCCGTCCCCTGCAGCATCGCCGGGCGATGACACCGACAGCTGCAGGAGGCTTTGATCGGGAGGCCGGGTTCTTTGGGTGCAAAAGTTAAAGGGGAGGTTGCCGAGGTAAGTCCCTAACTTTTTGAAATGGTTTTGGTCAATTTTTTTTTCCTTCTCCGAGGCCACGATTGATCATCCAGGCACTCTGCTGGAGTGCATGGGGCTGATCGAGCCGAATCACGGCCTCCGTTGGGGATCCGTTAACTGGTCCAAAAGTGATGGCCCTTCCCTTTAATCGAGGGAACGAGCCTCGGAACGCGACAGCGCTGCATGAGACATTGTGCAGCACTGCACAACCTGCGTCCTTTAGCGCTCCAGGAAGGAAGTGGAGCACTTGATTTAGTGTTCCACGTCCTTCCTGGAGCGCTAAACCCAATTCGTGAAAGCTGGGAATCATTAGCGCTTGCCGATAAGTTTCCCAGCTTTCAAATGTTACTGCCCCCAAACGGGGCAATAATGAATTTCTCCCCCCAAAAGTTTAAATGCAAACTTACCTGAAAGATGTGTGTGTCCCTTTAAGAGCTGCTGACAGCACTCAGCGCTAGGGTCGAAGTTCGCTGTAGAGATGTTAAGTTGGCATTGCACGTCGACTGACATCACCACTCTGCCATTTTGTTTGCAGGGTGCTACTTCAGAATGGCAGTGCTACCAGGACTTCGAAAATGAAGGACACTGTGGGACCCGTCATAAGCTGGTGTTAGAGCAGTGGCCGCCGCTTTCGTGACATTACGCTAACGGGTAGCGCTAAGCTAGGGAATTTTCTCCCAATTTACTAGGATATTGAAACAGACAGTAGAAATAGATTCAAAAGATAATTAGGTACATTTCTGGAGAGAACCGTTTGAAGGATCTGGTGAGAAGACAGATAGTTAGAGCTGATCTGCCAAAAAGGGACAGGCTTGTTGGATGTAATGACCTTTACCTGTTCCCAAAACTTGTCATATTTCTACTCCTCTTTCAGCACTGATGCACCACAAACAAACCTTCACTATTCAGTGTGATGCAAGTACTAATGCATCAACGTTGTGAAACATTTTATGCAGGGTTTATGTTATGGGCCTTGCATCAGAGGCAGTATGAGCAAGATGTTTCCAAAGGCAGTGAAACCCACTTTACAAACTGATATCCAAGGGGCATCTGGGGCCAACATATCACAAATGACAAATTGCAAATTTGTTGTAGTTCCAGGTGGACGGAGCTGTCAGTCAATCTGTGCATTATTGGCCTGTGTAGGCCTTCCTCCAATGTCTGGGAAGTCCTATGGTCAGAAAGGCAACAGTTTCCAACACAAACTATGAGCAATTGCATGTGCGCAGTTATTCGTTGTCACTGCCGGTGCTTTGAATTCATCCTATGTTGTAAATGGGTTCCACTGGACCTGGTTCTGTAATGTCACTGTGACATTAATGGAAATGATTCTAAATAGATGTGTAGACATCTCAGTGATTAAGCTCAAATTATTGATACAGATGACTCAAATCTCCTGGTTTGGAGATAAACCTTTCAGCATTTTCCAAAGCTCCTGGGAATATAGATGTAAGTCTGAAGAATAAGCAATGAATTTTGGAATAAAAGTATACTTCAAACAAAGCATGGTGATAATCTAGACATTAGCCAATCAAAATGATGCATACTCTGATTGGTCTCTGATACAAACCTGCTCTGACACATTGATTAATGTAGCCCAATGAAGTAACCTGTTCTTGACTCTTGAAAATTCATGGGCCAGACTCAGGCTGTTTATTGAATGGTGTGTGTGGAAAGTCTTTCGCTATAGCGGTGAGTAGATTGAATAAAAGACATTAACGTCGACTTTTTGTTCATCGTAATCTCTCAATGTCAGTTGGAAAAATGCACAAAATTATTCCTTCAAAGTTTTCAAATAGTGAAACTTTAAATCTAAATGTTGGTCTCCATGGTGATGTCACTGATGAAGAGGAGCCCCATGCTATCCCATTGGTTGTTATGGGTGTTGTGACTGAACTGGCCTGGGAGCTGATGTGAAACTATAATACTGGCTGGCCTCAGTTGCATGTTGCAGACTGGCATTTCCTGGAAGGCAACAAGACCCAACGTGGCAGCTTTTTGTTTGGGTACGAAGCTTAGCCTTTTAAAAAAATGTCAATGATTATTTTTATGCCCATGTATACACTTATCAATGGAAAGTGAGGAGTACTTTAAACATTAAAATATTCTCCTGCGCTCTCCTTCCATTTTGAGGACATTTTGTGTATCACTGTGATCCACTTCACATAAAATGAAGGAAGTCAGGGTGAGGAAGGAAGTTCTCTTTCTAGCCATGTGGGAGTAGGACCCCAAAACATCAAATCCACCAGGCATGGAGAGACATTGCTGAGATTGTTAACTATAGGAGCATCACCCCCAGGACCTGGATGGAGTGCATTGGTTTGCTCTGGCAAGGAGGACATTGGTGACCTGCTTGATGCATCTGTGCACTACAGACTGGGAGATACCGCTGATATCTCCTGTAGCAGCCTGGACGGAGCCTGCAGTGAAAAAGTTAAGAGCGATGGTGACTTTGACAGCCATTGGCAAAGTAAGGCCATCTCGTTCAGCAGACAGCATAGGCGTGCAACAGGCTGCCTGATGAAGCACTGCCTCCTCATGCAGTGCCCCATAAAAATAATTCAAGAAACTAACTCTTGGCTTACAGGCCCTGTGGGCTGGTTAAGGCCTTCTACAGGTAGCTCCACTCACCTGTGGTCTTCTATAAGGCCCACCTACTGCTTGTCCTGGTTGTTCAGGCTACTGTTGCTGCTTTTTCTCTAACTGTTTGTCCATCCAAAAGATTGAAGCAAAAACAGCCCTCATGATGAGCAGTGAGTACTTAATGAGGGTAGGTAAGGGGGAGAACGAAGCAAACTAGGAGCTCAGGACTGCCTTGGAAATGCTCTGCTCACAATCTTAATGGCCTAAATGCCTGCAGGTGAGTGCCCCTTTGTTGTGTATGTACCTTTAAGGGAAGAACTGGTTTTAGGCTGCAGTACCGGCAGTGACCACCCCTGTATAAAAGGCCCTAGCAGGCTTCTGTATTTCAGTCTGACGTTGCCCTCCTGTTCAGTAAAGTACCTGTTAAACTGTTCTCCCGAAGTCCGTGTATTATTGAGGCGCGGACTTTACAGTGGCGACGAGTAAGTTCGAACTCACCTACAGTGTGGCATCATCTCACGGGGATCTCGCCCTGAGAGGAGGTTTCTTGGAGGTCGTAGTCTGAGCAACGGGCGTCGACCGCAGGCAACCGCCCAAAGAATTCATCGGTGTTCGGAGAATTGCGGGAGAGACTGTGGAGAGCTGTGCTTGGCTCCCCAGTTAAGGTGGTCCAGCAAATCGTGCTGGTAGCAGGTAGTGCGCTGACCCTTCCGGACTGCGGCGGGCTCAAGCTCGATCGAGCGACTCTACAAAACGGGCCGCGCAGCGTCGCCGGGAAAAGAAAACAAGAGAGAGAGAGGGTGGAGCGCACAGGGCGTGGTCGGTGCTCAAGAACCGGGCAGCGGAGAGAAAATAAATGGGGGGGAAGGAAAGCGAGACGCGCCGAAGCCGCGGGTCGCCGCCATTACCCCGTAGAACGCTAGGAGCAGCGCGGCAGCAAGGGGAAGAAGGAAAAGCGCGGGAGGCGCCATTTTATCCCGTTGGGGAAAAAGGAAAAACGCGGGAGGCGCCATTTTATTCCATTGGGGAAGAAGAAAAAGCGCGGGAGGCGCCATTTTAAATCACCCAAGATGCCGAAAAGTGGCAGTATCACTGCTTTCGACAATGAGGTAGAAGACTGGACCACGTATGTGGAAAGAATTGAAGTGTACTGCAAGGCAAATGAGGTGGCCGGTGGAAAGAGGGCGTCGGTATTATTGAATTTGATGGGCGCGAGTACGTACGGCCTGTTGCGGAATTTAATTACCCCAGCTAAACCAATGGAGAAAAGTTTTGAGGAGATTGTTAATACCTTACAGGAACACCTAAACCCTACACCGCTGCTGATAGCAGAAAGATTCAAGTTCCATAAAAGAAACCAGCACAAAGATGAGAGCAATGCTGACTATCTTACGGAACTACGCAAGTTATCGAAGCACTGCCAGTTCGGAGCAGGACTGGCAGACACCTTGCGGGATAAGTTTGTCTGCGGGCTCCAGAGTGAAGGAACCCAGAAACGACTACATTCAAAAAAGGACCTGAAGCTAGAACAGGCTTTCAGCGTGGCAGTATCCTACGAAGCAGCAGCATGGGGAGCTGCGGAAATACAACAGAAACCACAAGAATACAGCGCTAACGAAATGGCATATGGAGCAGAAAAGTGCTATCGCTGCGGCAGAACAACCCATGAGCAGAAGGACTGCTGGTTTAAGGACAAAGTATGCAGGCAATGCGGAAAAATGGGACATATAGCAAGAGTCTGCAGGTCGGGAAAGAAAACCAACGTGACAAGAACTACTAAGGAACAGTATAGGAAAGTAAAGAAACTGACAGACAGTAGTTCGGAAGATCAGGAGAGTGACAAGGACTCCGGGAGCAGGAGACTAAGTTGTCTAAAGTTACACAACGTGATCGCAAAGGAAGATCACCGAACCATTTGGGTCACCCTCATGATAGCAGGGTCCCCAGTAAAGATGGAATTGGACACAGGATCAGCCCTAACTGTCATGAATCGACGAGACTATGAGTGGCTATTCTCACACATACCCTTGAAGGACACGTCCATTGTATTGAAGACATACACGGGGCAAAAGGTCTACCCCAGAGGGAAAATAAGGGTGCCAGTTAAATATAACGGCAAGGAAACACAGAAACTATGTATGTATATACTACGAGATGGAGGACCACCATTATTGGGACGTGAATGGATCCAAAAAATACAATTGGATTGGCATTCCATTCTGGCACTAACTGTGCCTGACAAAAAGGATGATGATGTCGCACCTGGACGTCTGTCACAAATTCTATCTGACGCAGAAGAGGTGTTCCAACAAGGACTTGGGACTCTAAAAGGAGTAAAGGCAACCATAAAGATTGAGGATAACGCAAACCCAAAATTTTTCAAGGCCAGACCGGTGCCATACGCGATCCGCCCAGCCGTTGAAGCTGAACTGGAGAGTCTGGAGCGTTCGGGTGTGCTGTCCAAGGTGGACTGGAGCGAGTGGGCCACACCCATCGTTCCTGTAATGAAGAAAGCATTGAGCAGTACGCCTGGGGAGCCAAAGAAGGTTTGCATCTGTGGGGACTTCAAGGTGACTGTGAACCCAGTCCTGCACACAGTACAGTATCCACTTCCGCGGATAGAAGATATTTTCGCCTCACTATCTGGAGGGAAATGCTTTACAAGATTGATCTGGCCCAAGCGTTTCTACAAATGGAGGTGGAAGAAGCATCTAGAAACTACCTCACGATAAACACTCACAAAGGCCTTTACCAGTACAATCGACTGGTATTTGGGGTAGCATCGGCCCCGGCTATTTGGCAGAGGGCGATGGAACAAGTCCTGCAAGGGATCCCGGGGACCCAGTGCTATTTGGACGACATCCTGGTTACGGACGAAAATGACAAGTAACACCTTGCCAACCTGGAGCAGGTGCTCACGAGATTACAGGAATATGGGCTCCGAGCTAGCCGTCCCAAATGCGAGTTCTTCAGGAGAAAATCTCGTATTGTGGCCACATGATTGATGAGGAAGGGTTGCATAAGTCGCCGGACAAGATTGAAGCTGTAGTCAAGGCTCCAGCACCGGAAAATGTGTCGCAACTGAGGTCGTTCCTCGGGTTGGTGAACTACTACCATAAGTTCTTGCAGAATTTATCTACAATTCTGCACCCACTGAACGCCCTGCTGCAAACTGGAGTGACATGGAAATGGAGTGATGAGTGTAAGCGTGCCTTTCAGCTTCCATTCATGTCAGTCGATTTGTGAAGCCAATCCCGCTAGCTTTTACTCAGCGGGTTAGCCACTGGGCTAAACTTCTGAGTCACAGTTAAAAGCGGATCGAGGTCCAAATGATGTAATTGAACCCCGATGTGAATTTATTCATGAGGCACCGTCTCTTTCCTCCAGGTGTGTTTGCTTTCGCCAGCTCCACATTTTTACTGGTTGGAGGGTTTCCAATGGGAACGAGGTGGTAAGTCAAATTTTGCGATTTTTAACCCGCTCACCTGCCGGGCGGGGTTGGGTTAAAATCAGGGCCGAAGCCTTAGAAGTGCACTCCCTCCCTGCCTCTCACCCCCAGTCACTGACATCAGAGCAGCTGAAAAATGGGCTTTTTTTTTGTTGGAAGAAAAATGAAACGTGAAGTTCTAGTCTACTCTTCCATGATGGCTCAATTCCAGTTGTTCATCATCAATGACTTCTGGCCATGTATACATTACCATTTGCTATATCTGCATCCCGTCTGGAGCCAATGGCATCCTAAGGGAGCAGCCATGCCTGAATGCTATCACAATCATCACTTCAAAGCCATGGCTAGGATCTGCCTTCATTCCCTTGTTTCACCGGCTCAAAACTAGGGATTCCAGAAATGGCAGCTCCTGGTTCAACATTTCATTCCTCTCATGCCTGTTTGGTAAGATGAGTTCTTTTTAATCTATATTTTTCTTGGCAATCTTACAATAGCACAATATGTGTCAGTTTGGTCACCGCAGGTTGACCTCCCGTAATATTAGAAATGATACTTGCATTTGTATTTTGACAACTCCATTAAGCATCTTACAATAAGCCAGCAGCAACGTACTGGGATGAATCTTAGCTGGGCTCTCGTATTCCTGGCGATAGAGATGGCCTGTTGCACCTGATACTTTCCTCTTTATCTTAATTGTGTTATGGCTTTTTTTTCTCGGCCGTTTTCTTTGCCAATTAACTTAAAAGCTTCTTGTGTTATTGGAAGAGTTGGTGAAAATAGAGTGCTGCATTCTCTCAGAAACATCCCTGTTATTATTATAGGTGATCGCCGCTATTTTGCTCACAGCAAGAGGCCACAAACAGCAATGAGATGAATGATCAATTAATCTGGTTCTGGTAGTATTGGTTGAGGGAGGAATACTGGCCAGGTTTAACTCCTTGCAGAGCATGTGGGCTGGTGATAGTACAGCCGTGTTGCTTTAAGTAGCACTGCTGCTGCGTACAGTTTGGTGCTAGCCTGGGATAGTGTTTTAATGGTTGGAATCATGCTGTGCGATGCTAGTAATGAACTCATTAGCATGCCCAAATGAAATCCCTTCCTGCACTATGTGAATGAAGATGTTGGCCTATTTAGTTTTAATGCATTAAACCTCCTTGTTAAAATAGAAGCTGAGAGTTATGTTTGAGCACATTAACATATTCATTTCAAATATTACATGGTGTTATTTCAACTCATTCAAGGTCTGAATTGTGTAATATTAATCAGTAGTTTTAAAAGATATGCACTGTCAGCCATAGATTAGTTATAACAGAGTTTCCAGTCTTTTTGGGGACAGACTTTTTAATAATCTGTTGAAGGTAGATATCGCTGAGGTAAGGATGACAAAAAGCAATCCCATAGTTCTCTGGCTGTTTGCCGCTATGTCCTTGGTGTCCAGAATTATTTGCCTCAATTGCGCAGCCTGCAACTGTGCATGGCGTGAACTCCTGCCAAGGTGTTTAGAAGGAGGGAGTGTTATTAATTGTGCTTAATGCCTTTTGTTTGCCTGTTAAAAGAAATCCGCTTAACGTTTAGGCTCACAGCAGGGTGGGGTTGTCTCATCCAGCGATGATCCCAAATCGGGAGGGGCAGCGGAACTGGAGGGAGAAGCTCAGAAAAT
Source organism: Somniosus microcephalus (assembly GCF_052327205.1). NCBI lineage: Eukaryota > Metazoa > Chordata > Chondrichthyes > Squaliformes > Somniosidae > Somniosus > Somniosus microcephalus. The sequence goes on along the minus strand of NC_140999.1, from coordinate 53,345,438 downwards.
GACAGAATGAGCTGCAGAAAATCAGTGGGCAGATCAAGGCCAGATGAAATTTAATGCGGACAAGTGCAAAGCTCAGCACATAGGAAAGGAAAATAAGCAGCATGTATGAGCATTCCATGAGTGGTGTTGCAATAGCAGCGGATGACGCTGAAAGAGACCTAGGAGTCTTAGTAGACTTGACACTCAATTTGGGAGGGATTTTAACCCCTTCTTTTATTTTTAACTTCTGCAGACCCGGTTTCCTGGGACTCTGGAGATGAAAGGAGGCGGGAAGGGTCGGATTCATGAGGTAAGTGCCTTTATTGCACTGCGTGTGGGCCAGGAGGAGCAAGAGTGCTTCCCCCCCAGGCCCACCAAGCTCACCTATAAACACCCCACAATCAGACAGTCCACCCCTCTCTCACAATGTTCAATTGCCCCCTGCGATCTTCGATACTCCCAGCCCCGATATTCGAAACCCTCCGCTATCTTCGATCTCCCCCCCGCCCCCCACGCCCACGTGATATCCGATATCACCCGCCCATCCCCGCGATGCCGGACTTGCCTGCCATCTGCTCCCTGGCTGCTTTCCAGCCCAGCAGATAGCCATCCTATCAATGTGGCCGTCTATCTAGCGGGAAATTGTTGAGATCATTTAAAACGGGTCCTGCCGTTAAATTCATCGGGATTTGTGGGAAACTCTTATTTCCGGGATTCCCGTTGGCAAATCCTCCCCCTGCCCCCCCATCTCCCTCCCCCCACCCCCCCCCCCCTACTCTCTTCCCGGCTCTGAGTTATTATCGGGCCCAATGTGTCCAACCAATGCAGTGCAACAATCGTCAAAGCTACTAGCATGTTGAACTATGCAGAGAGTTGAATGGAAGCCAGAAGAAATTGTGATCAAACTGTTCAATAATCTGCTCAGTCCACATCGTGAGTACTGCGTTAGCTGTGCCTCAGTGGATAGCACTCTCGCCTTTAAGTCAGAAGGCTGTGGATTCAAGTCCCACTCCAGAGACTTGAGCACAAAAATCTAGGCTCACACTCCAGTGCGGTACTGAGGGAGTGCTGCACTGTCTGAGGTGCCGTCTTTCGGATGAGACATTAAACCAAAGCCCCGTCTGCTCTCTCAGATGGACGTAAACGCTGGCCAATATTTATCCCTCAACCAACACCTAAAACAGATGATCTAGTCATTATCTCATTAGCTGTTCGTGGGACCTTGCTGTGCGCAAATGGGCTTCAAAACAACATGCTTAAACTACACTTCAAAAAATACTTCATTAGCTGTAAAGTGATTTGGGATGTCCTCAGGTCATGAAAGTTGGTATATAAATGCAAATCTTTCTTTCTCTTTTTGTTGTGTCCAGTTCTGGTTACTGAGAAACAGGGAGACATTCAAATGTTGATGGCAGTGCTGAAAAGAGCCATAATATCAGGGGTCTTAAATATGAGGAACGACTGGAGATATTTCAGTTTGCGAAGGAGGCATCTGATGTTATTGAGGTATACAAGACAGTTAAGGTTATGGAAAAGCAGTCCAGAGGGTTACTTCAAAATACATTGCAAGGTTAGGACAAGGCAACACAAGTTCAAACTAGTAAAAGGCAAATTTAGAACAGATGTCAAGTAGTTGTTCTTCACACAGAGTGATCAAGGCATGGAATTTGAAAGGTTAAGAGAAGATCTTAATGGGGTAGTGAATATTCTGTGGAAGATAAATTGAATCCTAATAATATATTTGATCTATTTACAAACTCTGAATGGATTCAAGATTAGAAAAGGAAAGCTGAACAGTTTAGATTGAACTACTTTACACAGAAGGTGCAGATTATATGGAAGACTGTCCTGGAAGGAGTTAGACAGCGTTTGAAAATTCAAGAAGGAACTGGATAGATATTTGGCAGATAAAGCATTTGAGGGATATGAGGGATGTAATAGTGTATAGGATTTATCAAGCTTTGGGACTAGCCAAATAGATGCAATGGTCTCCGATAATTGAGCAAAAATATGCATGATATAAATTGGAGATTATTTCATTTTGACCTGTTCAGTTCTCTAGATGACAATCCTTTGGTCAAAACAAGGCTGGAGCAACATTGAGTGTTTAATTAATATTTCCTCCACTTATCCTTGTGATCTTCCATCCCTTTCACAATCATCACAATCAGACACCCACCAATACAAACTTTATCCCATGCATCCCCTGAGTTGGAGGCAAAACAAATCTTCTAATCTTTAATTTTGATTGAGGCTCGACAATTTTGTACTCGTGTCCTTCGGTTTTACAAATATAGTTTGTTAAACAACCTGTTTATATGCATTTAATCCATGGTCATCAGCATTTTAATTACCTGAATCATGTTCGCTCCTAATCTAATTTTCTCCTGAATTCTTCAACTCCTTCAATATATTGAACAGGGAGATGACCAGCATAAAGATGTAAAAGAGAGCAGTACTGAGGCAAAGGGTTTTATTTCAGTTCTTAACTGACTCTTTCCACCTCAGCTGTGTTTTAGATCTCTGCTTTGACGGACCTAACCAATGGGGGCAGCAGAGGGTACTTCTGCATTGTACCTATGCAGAGCTGAAATAACACAGACACAATGCTAGTTTTTAACCACTGCTTTTGGCTTGCACTGTAAGTTGGCTTTAAGCAAAGGAACAAAATCCTACAACCCATACCTCTGAGTGTGCCCAGCATGAAATGCTGAGTGCCGCGTTCAAAGACTTTTTCAGGACTGAAGGAAACAATAAGGTCCGCTCATTAACAGGGTGGAGTAATTTTTCACATTCCTCCGCCTCTTCATGTTATCCACTTCTAATCTTACCTGGATCAGGGTAACTGTGCTGAACAATTATCATATGCCTGAAGCCCTACTTCCTCTGCCCAAATGAATCACAGAATCACAGAATCTACAGTGCAGGTAGAGGCCATTTCGGCCCATCGAGCCTGCACCGACACATATCACACCCTATCCCTGTAACCCCATGTATTTAATCCCCTAACACTAAGGGTCAATTTATCATAGCCAAATCAACCTAACCTGCACATCTTTGGACTGTGGGAGGAAACCGGAGCACCCGGAGGAAACCCACGCAGACACAGGGAGAATGTGCAAACTCCACACAGACAGTCGCCCGAGGCCGGATTTGAACCCGGGTCCCTGGCGCTGTGAGGCAACCAGTCAATAATATGATCCGTTTGCCAATGAATTAACCCTTGCTACTTCCATTACATCTCATGATACACATCTCACAGTCTCTGAAAATTATTAGTACCCAGAAACAGGACATTTGGCCCAACTAGTCTAACCTGGTGTTTATGCGCCACATGAGCCTCCTCCCAATCTACTTCATCTCACCCTATTAGCATATCGTTCTATTCCTTTCTCCCTCATTTGTTTATCTAGCTCCCCCTTAAATGCATCTATGCTATTCGCCTCAACTACTCCTAGTACAAATGTTGCAGTGATTTTGTTTCAACCTTTGTATTTACAGATTTGAATTTAACTGAACATACTTTGTTGGCTGGTTGTGTACATACAGTCAGACTGCAGTGTACATAGTCAGAATGCGGTGTACATAGAGTCAGACTGCGGCGTACATACAGTCAGACTGCGGCGCACATACAGTCAGACTGCGGCGCACATACAGTCAGACTGCGGCGCACATACAGTCAGACTGCGGCGCACATACAGTCAGACTGCGGCGCACATACAGTCAGACTGCGGCGCACATACAGTCAGACTGCGGCGCACATACAGTCAGACTGCGGCGCACATACAGTCAGACTGCGGCGCACATACAGTCAGACTGCAGTGCACATACAGTCAGACGGCGGTGCACATACAGGAAGACGGCTGTGTACATACAGTAAACATAGAAACATAGAAGATAGGGGCAGGAGTAGGCCATTCAGGCCCTCAAGCCTGCTCCGCCATTTAATGAGATCATGGCTGATCATCCAAATTCAGTACCCTGTCCCTGCTTTCTCCCCATATCCCTTGATCCCTTTAGCCTTAAGAAATATATCTAACTCCTTCTTGAATATATTTAATAAGTTGGCCTCAACTGCCTTCTGTGGTAGAGAATTCCACAGGTTCACCACTCGCTGGGTGAAGAAATTCCTCCTCATCTCTGTCCTAAATGGCTTACCCCTTATCCTTAGACTGTGACCCCTGGTTCTGGACTCCCCGACCATCGAGAACATCCTTCCTGCATCTAGTCTGTCTAGTCCTGTTAGAATTTTATAAGTTTCAATGAGAATTCCCCTCTCATTCTTCTAAACTCTAGCGAATATAAGCCTAATCGACTCAATCTCTCTTCATATGTCATTCCTGCCATCCCAGGTATCAGTCTGGTGAATCTTCGCTGCACTCCCTCCATGGCAAGAACATCCTTCCTCAGATAAGGCGACCAAAACTGCACACAATACTCAAGGTGTGGTCTCACCAAAGCCCTGTACAACTGCAGCAAGACATCCTTGCTCCTGTACTCGAATCCTCTCGCTATGAAGGCCAACATACCATTTGCCTTCTTAACCGCCTGCTGCACCTACATGCTTACCTTCAGCGACTGGTGCACAAGGACACCCAGGTCTCGTTGCGCTTCCCCTTTTCCCAATCTATTGCCGTTCAGATGATAATCTGTCTTCCTGTTTTTGCCACTAAAGTGATAACCTCGCATTTATTCACATTATACTGCATCTGCCATGCATCTGCCCAGTCACCCAACGTGTCCAAATCTTACTGGAGGTTCTCTGCATCCTCCTCACAGCACACACACCCACCCAGCTTTGTGTCGTCTGCAAACGTGGAGATATTACATCTAGTTCCCTCGTCTAGATCATTAATATATATTGTGAATAGCTGGGGTCCTAGCACCGTTCCCTGCGGTACCCCATTAGTCACTGCCTGCCACTCTGAAAAAGACCCGTTTATTCCAACTCTTTGCTTCCTGTCTGCCAACCAGATCTCTATCCAAGTCAGCACCTTACCCCCAATCCCATGTGCTTTAACTTTGCACACCAATCTCTTATGTGGGACCTTATCGAAAGCCTTCTGAAAGTCCAAATACTGGTTCTCCCTGTAGTGTATGTACTTTGCAGAAGGAACTATATTCTGCAGCCCCTGTATACTGCAGTACCAGTAGTGATCACCCCTGTATATAAGCCTGTGTAGTAACTTTGCATAGTTAGTTCCAGTTTGCCTCCACTCAGTAAAGACCTGTTATAACCGACTCCTGCAGTCCGTGTCTCAATTACACACGGACATAATACTGGCGACGAGCAGATCCGAACTTACCTACAGTCTGCACCACCTCATGGGGATCCATCCCTGAAGCGAAGTTGTCAGAGGTCGAGGCCAGAAGGAAGAAAAAAAATAAATAAATAAAACAATCAGAAGAAACGGGCGTCGACCGTGGGCAACCGCCTCTGATTCATCGGAGTGAAAGATTTGCAGGAGAGGCTGTCGAGAGCGGGGCTTGGCTATCCTGTCGATGGTGTTCCAGCTAATCGGGCTGGTGGCAGGTACACTGATCCTTCCTGGGCTGCGGCGGGCTAGAGCTCGATCGGGTGGCTTTTCAACGGGGCCGAGCAGCGTTGTCGGGAAGAGGAGAGAGAGAGAGAGAGAGTGGAGCACACAGGGCGCGGCCGGTGCTATGAAGCCGGGCAGCGAACAGACCCGAGAAGAGGGAGGAAAGTGTCCCACAGGGTTGCTCCGATGACGGGGAAATAAAAGAAATTAGAAGCGCAGAAAGCCGCGAGGAGCTGCAGTTTGCCATGGGAACCGCGGAGAGCGGCGTTAGCAGCAGCACAGGGGGAAGTGCGCGAAGACCATAGGGCGTCGCCATCAAGGCATAAAACACCAGCAACAGCGCTAGCAGCAGCGGAGAAGACGGAAAGCGTGGAGGCGCCATTTTGTTAAATCGGGGAAGAAGGCAAAGCGCGGGAGGCGCCATCTTAGATTTCCAAGATGCCGAAGACTGGCAACATCACTGCCTTCGATAATGCAATAGAAGACTGGACCACGTATGTGGAAAGAGTCGAAGTATATTGCGAGGCAAACGAAGTAGCTGATGAGAAAAAGGCATCGGTACTACTAAACTTAATGGGCGCAAGAACGTACGGCCTATTGCGGAACCTGATTACTCCAGCCAAACCGATGGCGAAGAGTTTTAACGAAATTGTTGATATCCTACAGGAACACCTAAATCCTACACCGCTGCTGATAGCAGAAAGATTTAAATACCACAGGAGAAATCAGCATAAAGCTAAGAGCAATGCTGATTACCTTACGGAACTACGCAAGCTATCAAAGCACTGCCAGTTCGGAGCAGGACTGGCAGATACCCTACGGGACAAATTTGTCTGTGGACTCCTGAGTGAAGGAACCTAGAAGAGGTTACTCTCAGAGAAAGAGCTTACGCTAGATAAGGCTTTCAGCGTGGCAGTATCGTACGAAGCAGCAGCAAGGGGAGCTGCGGAAATACAGCAAAAGCCACAGGAATACAGCACCCATGAAATGACACGGGAATTTGAAAAATGTTATCGCTGCGGCAGAACAACCCATGACCAGAAGGACTGCTGGTCCAAGGACAAAATATGCAGGCAATGCGGAAAAATGGGACACATTGCACGAGTTTGCAGGTCCGGGAAGAAGACTAACGACAACAAAAAGGCTACTAAGGAACAGTACAGGAAAGTACAAAAGATGACGGACAGTAGTTCCGAAGACCAGATGAGCAATAGTGAATCCGGGAACAAGAGACTAAGCTGTCTCAAACTTCACAACGTAATCACAAAAGAGGATCACCGAACCATTTGGGTCACCCTCACGACAGCAGGGTCCCAAGTCAAAATGGAATTGGATACAGGATCAGCCCTGACCGTCATGAATCGACGAGACTACGAGCGGCTATTCTCACACATACCCTTGAAAGAGACATCCATTGTCTTGAAGACGTATACGGGGCAAAAAGTATACCCCAGAGGGAAAATAAGGGTGCCTGTCGAATACAACGGCAAGGAAATACAGAAATTGTACCTGTACATACTGCAAGATGGTGGACCACCATTATTGGGACGTGAATGGATCAGAAAGATAAGTTTAGACTGGCACTCCATTCAGGCACTGACGGAGGCTGGTAAAATGGATGACGATGTCACACCTGGCCGATTGTCAAAAATCTTAGCTAACGCCAAAGAGGTATTTCAACAAGAACTGGGAACTCTTAAAGGCGCAACCGCCTCGATAAAAATAGAAGAGAATGCAATTCCCAAGTTTTTCAAAGCAAGACCGGAACCATATGCAATTCGCCCAGCCATCGAGGCAGAGCTGGAGAATCTGGACAAGGCAGGCTTGTTAACTAAGGTAGACTGGAGTGAGTGGGCAACACCCATCGTTCCTGTCATGAAGTAAACGTTAAACAATAAGTCTGAGGAGCCAAGGAAGGTTCGCATCTGTGGGGACTTCAAGGTGACGGTGAACCCAGTCCTTCACACAGTACAATATCCTCTCCCGAGGATAGAAGATATTTTCGCCTCACTATCTGGAGGGAAGCGTTTTACAAAGATTGACCTAGTACAAGCATATTTGCAGATGGAGGTTGAAGAATCCTCCAGGAAGTATCTCACGATAAACACTCAGAAAGGTCTTTACCAGTATAATCGACTGGTATTCGGAGTAGCATCAGCTCCGGCGATATGGCAAAGAGCGATGGAACAAGTCCTGCAAGGGATTCCGGGGACTCAGTGTTATTTGGACGACATCCTAGTGACAGGTGAAGATGACAGTGAACACCTTGCCAACCTAGAGCAGGTGCTCACTAGACTAAGAGAACATGGGCTACGAGCCAATCGCCCCAAGTGCGAGTTTTTTAAGAAACAGATATCGTATTGTGGCCACGTGATTGATGAAGAGCGGTTACATAAGTCCCCTGACAAAATTGAAGCGGTAGTTAAGGCTCCAGCGCCTGAAAATGTGTCGCAACTGAGGTCATTCCTCGGATTGGTGAATTACTAGCATAAGTTTTTGCCGAATTTTTCCACAATTCTGCACCCACTGAACACCCTACTACAAACTGGAGTAGCATGGAAATGGAGCGATGAATGTAAGCGGGCCTTTCAGAAGAGTGAAGACCTAATCACTTCAAGAGAAGTATTGGCTCACTACAACCCATCACTACCGATAAGACTGGTGTGTGATGCGTCTCCCTACGGCATTGGAGCGGTACTGTCACATAAATTCCTTGATGGTTCAGAGAGGCCGATAGCTTTTGCGTCACGCTCGTTAACTTCAGCCGAGCGTAACTACACCCAGATTGACAGAGAGGCCCTCAGCCTGCTGTGGGGGGTGAAGAAGTTCAATCACTACCTCCACGGTCAGAAATTTACTCTACTAACTGATCATCAACCTCTTGTCTCCATTTTCAACCCTCAGAAGGGCGTCCTGATAATGACAGCACAACGGCTACAGAGATGGTCCCTTTTCCTAGGGGCACACCAATATGACATCGAGTACAAAGGAACTAAACAGCATGGGAATGCTGATGGATTGTCGCGCCTACCGTTGCCGACGGTGGAAGAAGCACCTGCAGTGGATCCAGTGGAGATATTCCACTCGACCATAGTCGAATGTCTACCTGTGACGAATGCAAACATAGAAAAGGAAACACGAAATGACCCGACACTCTCCTGGGTCTATGATTTAACGGTGAAGGGATGGCCAGCACATGGCGAACCACTGTTGCCAGCATTCTCGCCGAGAAGAGAACAGCTGTCAGTGTGCAGAGGAACCTTGATGTGTGGATCTAGAATAGTAATTCCACCCAAATTGAAGGATAGAGTGCTCAATGAGCTTCATGAGGGTCATCTGGGAGGGGTAAAAATGAAGAACTTAGCCAGAGCGTTTGTGTGGTGGACGGGAATCGATAGAGAAATCGAAGAGATGACCAAGAGCTGTACAGGATGCCAGAAGGTCCAAAACGCCCCACCACAAGCCCCTCTACATCCATGGGAGTGGCCCTCATCTCCATGGGAAAGGGTGCACATTGATTTTGCTGGTCCATTTATGGACTCATGTTTTTAATTGCGGTGGATGCTCATTCAAAGTGGCCAGAGGTAATAAAAATGTCCTCAACCACCACAGAAAAAACTATCACAGTCTTACGAACCATGTTCGCCAGAAATGGGCTGCCTGAACAGATTTGCTCCGACAATGGACCACAGTTTGTGTCTGAAGAGTTCCGGAGGTTCTTAAAGAACAATGGTGTTAAGCATTACACATCCGCCCCATATCATCCAGCCACCAATGGATTGGCTGAGAGGTTCGTTCAAACATTCAAGAAGGCTATCAAGGCAATGTGTAATGAAGACATACCCCTACAACACAAGGTGGATAACTTCTTGTTTGCCTACCGGAATGCAACACATGTGGTTACCAACCAAACTCCAGCCATGATGTTCTTCAATTGAAGACTACGATGCCGCTTGGATTTGGTTAAGCCAAACATCAGAAGAGATGTGGAGAACAGGCAGTTTCAGAATGTGAATGAAAGGCCGACCAGGAGTTTTAAGATAGGTCAACCAGTTTTGGCCCGGGACCACCGCACAGAGTAATGGCAGCCAGGAACGATCTGTACACGGCAAGGACCTCTAATGTATACCGTGGATGTTGGAGAGAGCATTGTAAGACACCATGCTGACCAGATTCTAGAGTCACTGGAAAATGTCAATTCCACACCACGATCCGATACACCTGGTGATGAAACCGAAGTACCAATTGCATCTACCTCAGAATCGGGAATATTGGAAGCAGACGAACCCCACAACGACGTTGATTCCGAATCAACTCTGCCAGAAGAACCTGATACCCCAAAGAGGCGTTATCCAGACAGAATCAGGAAGCCTCCTCAAAGACTGAACTTATAATTGCTTAACTTCAGCTAATGTATATGACAACTGTAACTGTAAATATGTTATTTAATTATTAATCGAATGTTATGTACTGTTTAGCTAAAAGGGGAGGAATTGTAGTGTATGTACTTTGCAGAAGGAACTATATTCTGCAGCCCCTGTATACTGCAGTACCAGTAGTGACCACCCCTGTATATAAGCCTGTGTAGTAACTTTGCATAGTTAGTTCCAGTTTGTCTCCACTCAGTAAAGACCTGTTATAACCAACTCCTGCAGTCCATGTCTCAATTACGCACGGACATAATACTCCCTTATCTAATCTACCAGTTACATCCTCAAAAAATTCCAGTAGATTAGTCAAGCATGATTTACATTTTGTAAATCCATGTTGACTTTGCCCGATCCTGTCGCTGTTTTCCAAGTGCTCTGCTATTACATCTTTTATGATGGACTCTAGCATTTTCCCCACTACCGATGTCAGGCTTACCGGTCTATAATTCCCCATTTTCTCTCTACCACCTTTTTTAAATAGTGGGGTTACATTAGCTACCTTCCAATCCATGGGAACTATTCCAGAGTCTATAGAATTTTGGAAGATGACCATCAATGCATCTACTATTTCTAGGGCCACTTCCTTAAGTACCCTAGGATGTAGATTATCACGCCCTGGGGATTTATCGGCCTTCAATCCCGTCAATTTCCCTAACACCATTTCCCTATAAATACTGATTTCATTCAATTCCTCCCTCTCATTAGACCCTAAGTTCCCCAAAATCTCTGGAAGGTTATTTGTGTCCTCCTTTGTGAAGACAGAACCAAAGTATGTATTTAATTGGTCTGCCATTTCTTTGTTCCCCATTATAAATTCCCCTGATACTGACCGCAAGGGACCTACGCTTGACTTCATTCATCTTTTCCTCTTCACATATCTATAGAAGCTTTTACAGTCAGTTTTTATGTTCCCTGCAAGCTTACACTCATATTCTATTTCCCCCCTCTTAATTAATCCCTTTGTCCTCCTTTGCTGAATCCTAAACTGCTCCCAATCCTCAGTTTTGCTGCTTTTTCTGGCCAATTTATATGTCCTCTCCTTGGATCTTCTGCTATCCCTAATTTCCCTTGTTAGCCATGGTTGAGTCACCATTTTTGTTTTATTTTTATGCCAAACAGGGATGAACAAATTCTGTAGTTCATCCATGTGATCTTTAAATGTTTGCCATTGCCTATCCACCATCAACCCTTTAAGTAACATTCCCCAATCCATCATACCATCATAGTTTCCTTTATTTAAATTCAGGACCCTAGTGTCTGAGTCAACTACTTCACACTCCATCTTAACGAAGAATTCTATCATATTATGATCGCTCCTCCCCAAGGGGTCTCGCACAACAACATTGCTAATTATTCCTTTCTCATTACATAATACCCAGTCTAAGATGGCCTGATCTCCAGTTGGTTCCTTGACATATTTGTCCAGGAAACCATCCCGTATACACTCTAGGAATTCCTCCTCCACAGCATTGTTACTAATTTGGTTAGCCCAATCTATATATAGATTAGTCACCCATGATAACTGCTGTGCCCTTATTGCACGCATCTCTAATTTCCTGGTTAATGCCATCCCCAACCTCAGCATTACTGTTTGGGGGTCTGTATACAACTCCCACTAACGTTTTCTACCCCTTGGTATTTCTCAGCTCTACCCATACAGATTCCACATCATCAGAGCTAATATCCTTCCTTACTACTGTGTTAATCTCCTCTTTAACCAGCAATGCTACCCCACCTTCTTTTCCTTTTTGCCTGACCTTCCTGAATATTGAATACCCCTGGATGTTGAATTCCCAGCCTTGGTCACCCTGAAGCCATGTCCCCGTAATTCCAATTAGGGCAGCACGGTGGCATAGTGGTTAGCACTGTTGCCTCACAGCGCCAGGGACCCGGGTTCAAATCCGGCCTCGGGCGACTGTCTGTGTGGAGTTTGCACATTCTCCCCGTGTTTGCGTGGGTTTCCTCCGGGTGCTCCGGTTTCCTCCCACAGTCCAAAGATGTGCGGGTTAGGTTGATTGGCTATGATAAATTGACCCTTAGTGTTAGGGGGATTAAATACGTGGGGTTACGGGGATAGGGTGGGATATGTGTCGGTGCAGGCTCGATGGGCCGAAATGGCCTCTATCTGCACTGTGGGGTTTCTGTGATTTCTGTGATCATATCCGTTTACATCTATTTGCGCAGCTAATTCATCCACCTTATTATGAATTCTCCTCACATTAAGACACAAAGCCTTCAGGCTTGTTTTTTTAACACTCTTAGAATTATTATTTACTGCAGCCCTGTTTGATTTACACCCTTGATTTCTCTGCCTTCCACTTTTGCTTTTCTCCTTCCTGTCTTTTGTTTCTATCCTTGCTTCCCTTTCTTCTGTCTCCCTGCACAGGTTCCCAACCTCCTGCCATTTTAGTTTAAACTGTAAGATGGTGGTGTACATACAGTCAGACTGCGGCGCACATACAGTCAGAATGCGGGGTGCATACAGTCAGACTGTGGGGTACATACAGTCAGACTGCGGGGTACATACAGTAAGATGGCAAGGTACATACAGTCAGAATGTGGGGTACATACAGTCGAACTGTGGGGTACATACAGTCAGACTGCGGGGTACATACAGTCAGACTGCGGGGTACATACAGTCAGACTGCGGGGTACATACAGTAAGATGGCAGGGCACAGATTGGGGGCATCCGTGCTGAGGAGTGGACCACCTTCTAGCAGCGAGCACTCCTGATGAAAGTGCATCATGGGGTAGGATCAGGGAAAAGCTTCCTCATGAACTGCGTCTTCCTCCATTGGAGTAGAGCAACCCCATTACATTTCCACTTCCCACTTTCATGGACACTTTTATGAAAATTAATTAATTAACACTGAATTATTGGCAGCTTTGTGGTATGGATTTGTGTTCATGAAATGGCTGATACCTTAGGCAGTATTGACTGTCGTCTGAGACCAGCACTGTCACATCAGGCAGGATCATGCTCACAATGCCTGATTAGAGAATGGATGTTCTTATAAATTTATGAGATATTCCACAATGGGGTTCAAAGGCATTTATTGGCTTTCATTGGAAATAAGTATACAATGATAATATTATTACCAATAATTACACATATACAATGATAACTATTATTATTAATAACTACACATATACTCAGGGTCACACTTATGGTGCAAGGTATGGAGAATTCACCGTGTCACAGGTTTCAAGCTCGAGGGTAAGGGCTGTCCAGGCCTTGTTGAATTCTGAAGTATCGATTCCAACACCCCCTCTTTATAACTTTCTTTCACTCTGGCTATGTGAAAATCCACATGTTTCAAGGTATTACCTCCTCCAGTTAGCTGGACTTCAGTTTTAACAAGAATAACTCCCCATAAGTTGACGCACTCTAAATTTTCCAGATCTGTTGCAGATGCCTTTTCAAGGCTGGAGGTAAGTGAGACAGCTTTGTAGCCTCTCCTTATCAGCTAAAACATTGCCTGACTGGAATCCCTTTTACTACTTGAACATTACTAACGGAAAGTCACTTAAAAGCTAAGGTTAATATAAAGAATCTAACCAGTTTCCTTATAGCCTGGTTTGCAGCCTAGCTGGTGCTGTATCAGTCTTGTCCAGGCGAGAGCTGTTTATTTCCTGGGTGCTGGCTTAGATGGAGCTCTTTCAGCAGCTCTTTGGGGACTGGGGAGCGGAGAATCCCCAATCTTCCACCTTCTAAATTAAGGTGAGGCGGGTTTAAAAACATCCCGATGGGGTTACCCCTGAGAACGTTGTAAACCAGGTTTGGCACTGCACTGGATTTATACTGCATGCAGGGTCAAAATGAAGTAATGCCAGACTAGCCCCTCTGTGGAGTCTCGCTCCACTTCACTTTGGAGTCGGTTTGGATCCTAAATTATACTCCCACATTAATGTCGGTATGAAGCTATAATTGCTTCACTCTGACCATAAATGCACTCTAAGGGAGATGCAGGAGACTTATCCCATCTCTCTGGTTTGAAGTTAGACTTGGGTCCCTGAAGTAAAGATAATGGTGTCACAAATCTGACACACTGGACCAATAAAGCCCCCTGTTGTTAATGACTTTTATTTAGGATGAAGTAGGTGATTAGTGTTCCCAACCCTCCTGCTTTGGGTGGGAATCTCCGGGAATGGGTGATTGGTATCCCCGGCGCTGCTGCTGGCCACTCGGGTGAAATGGTCCCTGTAGGCACGGTTCCCACATGCCCAGAACCCCGGCTGTCATGGCTTGCAACCAAACCCCGTTGTCTGAGCCCTGCTGGTTCCCCAATGTTCAGAAACACTGCTTCATTGTCAGTTGTGAGGAAAACGACATCGGGACCAATGAAAATCATCTGGAATCTCCGTGAATCCTGAGAGAGCAATTGGGTGAGGGAGGGAGAGAGATAGAAAACAAACTGGGGAGGGAGGGAACGAGAAACACAAACTGGGAGAGAGAGAGAGAGAGAGAGAGGGAGAAGAACACAAAAGGGGGAGAGAGAGGGAGCAACACAAACTGGGGAGGGAGAGAGAGAAACACAAACTGGGAGGGAGGGAGTGAGAAACACACTGGGGGAGGGAGAGTTCATGTCAGCCTGTGATGTGTGCTGTTGTATAATGGCCCTGAAATTAGGATCGGGAGCTTGCCGCGCGTGCAAGCCCCCGATCTGCACTCACCCTGCGCGCTGACATCTGAAGCCCGGGCCTGCTTGCATTTCCTGTCACTGGCCCGGTTCAGATGTCGGCGCGATGTGCTTACCTGATCCAGCGGCGTAGTTAGTGCGATGTGCCGGCTGGGATCAGGTGAGCACTCTGCAGCCAATCAGGGGAGGGGAAACTCATTCATGAGTTTGATAGTAAAGACTGTCAAACTCATGAAAAGTACGGGCGCCCAAAAGACTAGTTTAACTTTAATTAAAATTTAAAAAAAATCCCAATAATTAAATAAACTATAAATAACTTTAAAAAAACTATTTAAAACAATTAATAAAATTTTGGAATTTTTTTTTATGAATTTGGGTCTAAAAATAAACTTACCTTACTGTACAGTCCTTAAAAACAATGAAGCTGTGGAAAAAATGTAATAATTTTAAATAATAGACCACTTACCTTCAAGAATCCACTGCTTACGCCTCCTTTTTTCATTTCCAAAAAGTCCAGGCCCTTGCACACGCGCAAACCTGTCAAAACGAAGGAAGTTCAACGCGTGCGCACAGAGTCCTGCGCGCACGCGTTGGACCTCTTAACCCCTTAGTTCGATGGAGAGGAAATGCCGGTTTCCCGCGCATGCGCTGTGCATGCTGGAATCCGGCAATTCCTCCGGCCACACGCGTGAGTACACCGTCCGTACTCGCGCGTTGGGAACGGAATTACTGGCCCATTGTGTTTTATTTCGGGAGTTGGGCAGCTTTGGTGCTTTTCCCTGTGGACTGAGCCTCACCTCCCTGAAGCTGAGCTTCAGTGGTGGGGTGTGGGTGTCAGTGAATTGAATTAGGATTGGTTTAGGTTTTATTAATTATTTTTATAACTTGCTGTGTATTGTCATAAAATTGTACGAAAACATTAGTTAGAAGTTCCTGATACCGATGTTTTTTGTTGAATCAGTGGTATTTACTTGATGTTTCTCATTGCGGTCGATACTGTAGAAACATCACAGGTGTAGTTTTTATTTAAACATCACCTATCCTTAAATCTTTCTATTCATTTATATTCTTTCTTTGATTTATAAATTATGTTAATCATCTCACTATAAAATAAAAAGTCAGATATTTTATTCGAGGCTGGGTGATACTGAGACCCTTAACTGCGTTAAATGCAATAACATTTGCAAACAGTGGGCAGGTGATCAAATGTCATGTGATTAAGCATCGCATGAGTGGTGTCACATGATCGAATTCCACGCGATCAAATGTCACATGATCAAATCTCCAGGAATACGTCAAACCAGAGTTGGCAACCCTATGAGCGATGTTGACAGCTAGGCGATAATTCGGTGTAATGAATTATCATCTTTCATTGCACCTGCAGCTATTTTTTTTTAGTATTTCACTGGCCGGTGAGAGTATCAGCAGTGACAGATGAATAAAAGCTTTGAGCTGTTGGTACAGGAAGAAAACTGGCAGCTTCTAATGATTCATTTGCAACAAAGTATGTTTTGAAATTATGTAATTTCCTTGAGATGAGAAACCCTCTGACTTTGGTAAAATGTTTTTGCTCCACAAAAATATTCATTTACAAATTATGTTTAGAATAACAGATTGCATGAAGTGTGTTGAAAGCTTTAAGTGTGGCTTGTAATGTGTTCAACCTCAGGATGTTCATTTCAGTTTGCTGAAGGGCTTGATAATGTGACAAGTTCTATTTAGGTAGTGAGACCAGCATTCTGTGACTTACCTGCTGATTGTTCACTGGCTCCATGTGGGACACTACACGTTTCCCACTTGCCTCTGTCCTGGCTGGCAAGGACCTCTGTAGATAGGATCTCATCTGGATAAATGAACCTACTTACTGCTGCCCATCATGAAGACATTCATGTTTTCTCAGGGCCAGAGTGATGATCTGAACTAGTTTCGATCGCCTACCTGGGTCAGAGAGGAATTTCCCATATTTTTTCCCTCCCAAATTGGCCTGGGTTTTTATCTGATGTTTTGCCTCTCCCAGGAGATCACACGGTTTTGGGTGGGGTGGGAAGGGTATGTATTGTGTTGCACAAGGTATCTCAATTGTGTGGGACAGGCTGAATGGATCAGGGGGTCTTTACCTGTCTGTCATTGTTCGTATGAGCCAGGGCTGGGTAATGGGTGAAGACTTGGGACTCATCTAGTCGCATTCTCACCTCTGACCTCTGATGATCAGCCTGTGTAATTGTCAGGCGCAAAACATGGAGTGGATCGATATCCTACATTAGGGGCTGGATTTTGCCAATGGGGGAACGTTGGGGGCAGGACTGCTGATTTTCGGGTTTTAGTCCTACCCCAATGATGTCTGGCCAACCCACGCTATTTTCCCTTGATTGACCTTGTTAAGCCCGCCCTGTGGGCTTAGCCAGCCAATTAAGGGAAAGCCGGTAACAGCGGACGTCAGCGTATGACGTTTCATCTGTCAAAAATTTTTGACAGATGAATTGTCAGCGTTTGACAGCTTAGAGAAGCTGTCAAATACTGACAATCTCTGTTTTATGGTGAGCCCTTGTACTGAAAGCTCACCAAAACCTCTTTCCTCAGCAGAAATCAGATGGCTGCTGCATCTGAGAATACAGCAGCCATTCTGTCATCTCTGCCGTTGAGATGAGGCACCTCTGGATCCCCAAGGGTTGAAGCCTGCAGGAAGAAACAAAGGTAAGTAAACTTTTTCTAACACTTTCCACTCACCTCTCATACTTACCTCTCCACACCTGCACCCATCACTCACCTCCACAGCGCACGTTTTGATCCCTGTCACCCTCGCAGGCCCAATACTCGCCTCGCTGACACTGGCGAGGTTCGCAGCCATCGGGAAGCCCACGCTTGTAGGGGTAACATGGGGATAATCCTGTTAACTGCCTGTTAACTACCTGTAATCCCTTTCCTGCCTCAAGGAGATGGGTCTCTGCGTGACTCGGGGACCCGCCTCATGGGAAGATAGTACGGAGGCGGGTTGGGAGTGGTTTCGGTACCCGCTCCCAGTTTCTGCCATTTTCCCGGCAGTCCTGCCTCCATACCCGCCTCCCCAGGGCTGGCAAAATTCCCCCCCAAATGTCAAAACATGAAAAAGATCAATACACTCCCATCAACTGTCTGATATAAAACATGGAATGGAACTTCACATTCCATCAAGCTTAAATTGATAGGATAGAAGACTCCTCTCTCTGGCAGATTTCAGGATCCTCAAAAAGTTAGTTTGGGCAGCTCCAAATGATTAATAATTTGGAAATCTCACCGTCACAAGCCACAAGGAGGCTGGTGTGGGGAATAAGGATGTCACATTGTAGCAAGAGCATGATTTACAAGAAATACATAATTCATATTATAACCATTCCTAGAAGCAAGAAGCAATAAAAAGAAGAAAAACATGGGGAGGCAATTTTGACTGTTGGTGATACTGTAAAACAGGCAATATTGAATTGGCCACCAGTTAGACACATTGGGCTCGATTTTGTCAATGAGGAGCTTTTGGAGACGGGACTCCCACTTTTTGGGTTGTAGTCCATCAACTTGTGGCCAATGCATGGTATTTTCCCTTGATTGACCTTGTTAAGCCCACCCAGCGGGCTCAGCAGGCCAATTAAGGGACACCTGGTTACTGGTGACATCACCAGGAAGGAAGCCTGCGGGAGAAAGTAAAGGTAAGTAAAACTTATTAAAACACATTACACTTATCTCACACACTTACCTCTGCACACATGCACCCATCACTCACCTGCACAACGGACATCTCGACCCCTCCAACCCCTGCAGACCGACAGTCTGCCTCACTAACTTGGTGTGGTTCGGAGCCGTCGGACAGCCTACACTTCATGGCTAAAAATAGGGATTAGGCAAAAAACTGCCTGTTAACTACCTGTTAACAGGCAGTTAATTGGCACTAATCCCCTTCCCGCCTCGGGGAGGTGGCTCCCAGCACAGGTCGGGTACCCGCCTCCTGGGACATTGGCACGGAGACGGGTTGGGGGCGGGATGGGTTCCTGCCCCCCGATTCTGCAATTTTCCCACCACTTCCACCTCCAAACCCGCCTCCTCGGGGCTTGGAAAATCGAGCCCATTCTTTTTACTTCCATTGAAACATACAATGGGTGGCTGATCCAACATCGTCCGTTTTACACTATCGCCAAATTTAATATTAGCCCCAGAAATTCTGGTTGGAAGCCCAGTCGTGAAGGTTGGAAGGATTGAAAAGTATTTTAGTGGTGAGCATTTCACAAAGGAAAAGACTCCAACATGAGGCTATATCAATACCTTCCCTCCTCCAGGACCAGGCTTTTTGCCTCTATGGACCGTAGAAGAGGGTAATGTCTGAAGTTTAAATCCCTGTTGATGTGTGTACACCTCAAGTTGCCGGTACTAATAGATCTCGGTGTTCTGATTTAGAATTTACCCATCAATGAGGCAACAGCACTAAAAACAACCCCTTCCAGACCTCCAGGCCCAGAAAATTCAAACAAGGCAAACTCGCAAATAAGAAGTATGAATGCAAATAGGCCCGACTTGCCTGTGCTTTGAGGGGCAGGTTGCCAGAGCTGAGGGATTGTCTGTAGCCCCAAGGCTGCAAAGTGGACACCTCCACTGAAGGACAAGGGCAGCAAGTGCATGGGAACACCACCACCTCCAAGTTCCCCTCCAAGTCACACACCATCCTGACTTGGAAATATATCGCCGATCCTTCATCGTCGCTCGGTCAAAATCCTGGAACTCCCTCCCTAATAGCACTGCGGGAGTACCTTCACCACACGGACTGCAGCGTTTCAAGAAGGCGGCTCACCACCACCTTCTCAAGGGCAACTAGGGATGAGCAATAAATGCTGGCCTTGCCAGTGACGCCCAGATCCCATAAACAGATTTTTTAAAAACTCTATGATAAAGCTGGTAACGAGTCTCATTGTGGAATTTTCCATTAAAGATTGGTTTGCAGCCACGTGGCAGAATAAGTCCCCAGTGAAGCAATCAGGTGGGTTGTTCTTGCTACGTGGGAAGAATTCTAAGCTTCAACCTCATTAAGCATTCCCAACCACCCGCTCCATTGGGCTGCTGCTATCATCCTTGTCATCGCCAGAGATACCCAAATGAAACACACAGCAACTCTCACGAGGAAATCCTGTCTCTGCCATAACAAATAGTGCTGGTACCAGCACACAGTAAATCAATATCCTTTTTATATTTATTGTTCTTCAAGACAGAGAAGATAATTAGAGTAAGAACGGAAGAGCTCGGTTCCTGATTTTGTCTGGTTTCTGACCAGCCTCACCCTTTAGTGAAATGATCGACTTTTTGCCATTTCTGTTAGTTGGTTGTCACTCTGCAGCCTTTGTCTGCCCTTGATGTGTTTTGTACTTGTAAAAAGGACAGTTTATACAAAATCATGATCGATAAAGTGTTTCTTTGCTGTGGATTTTTTCAATAGGTCTGTATTGACATAAGTTGCTCTTTGCTGATGTTCCACCAACGTTTGAGTTAGTGTCCATTCCTAAATTAGCTTAAACCTACATTCAAATCTGATTCTAATAAAGGTTATAATGAAGATTCTCATCTTCAGTCACTGAACTAACTTCATCAGTGTGATTCTCTACAAATTGACTTTCCAAACTATTTCCTCTGGTGATATAAGCCAGAACAAGGGGACATAGTTTTAAAATTAGAGCTAGGCCGTTCAGTGGTGATGCCAGAAAACACTTCTTTACACAAAGGACAATGGAAATCTGGAACTCCCCCTGAAAGCTGTTGAGGCTAGGTCAATTGAAAATGTCAAAACTGAGATTGATAGATTTTTGTTAGGTACGGGTATTAAGGAATATGGAACCAAGATGGATAGATGGAGATGAGATACAGATCAGCCATGAGCTAATTCGATGGCGGAACAGTTTCAAAGGACTGAATGTTACTATATTCCTAACTTCTATGTCCTAGGAGAGTAAATTGATGGTTAAGGGTGATTCTGCAATCCTGCACTTCATGTGCTCGCAGGAATAGTGTGTGGAAAATTGGGGCAACAGTGTTGTAGCCGTATCTCCGACCTGCGCTCTCTGCAAGCATGGTTTCCCCTCTGGGAGTGTTGGATTATAAAATCAACCATATATTCTTCAATTGATGATCCACTAATGAAAAAATATATTCTCAGAAGCTGTACGTTTCAAAGCTGCACATTCTGTTAGTCGTTAGGAAAGGAACTTTTGGCCTATAGTCTCTGGCTATTTTATTGAGGATTCATACATTTGAATGCTACTAAACACGTAGTGCAATGGTGCAGTTAGTTGGAGTTTTGCCATCGGAAGGGAGTGAGAATCAACGGGTGAGTCACCAAGTCCACCCTTCACACAACTGCTAACGTCTTGCCACGGGGCCTAGGAGCAGGCCTCTTCACTGAGGGAGCACACATGGTGCAGTTGAAGTGAGGGAGAAGAGAGTGATTCAATCTGGCTCTTCCCTTCCACAAGTAAGACAAATCAATATAAGGCAGCAGTATAAAGGAAATTAAATGACAAATTCAAAGGATATATTTGCTCTAGCCGAATACTGCGTGCAAGCTTATCAAACTAGGGTTGTAGCCAATTTAATCACCATGGTATCATATACAAGAGAAATATCAAAGGAAATCTTTGAATTAAAAATCTGAGGAGATAACTGTACAAAGAGGGATGATGATAAGTAGCTAAGTGACATTTAGAATAGCGTACCTGATACTAATGCCAAAATTAAACAGTAACACTAATAACTCATTCTACCTTGCTTAGTGGCTTTCTTGATCATTGCGTTGTTCGTACCTCCTGAGATGCTCCCTGATTAGGGGTGTTAACGGGTCCGCAAAGAAGAAACAAAAGGATAAACCTGCTGCAACTGAACAAACAACTCAACGCATTACACTTTGGCCTTGATACCACAGGCTTAGCTTGCTCGGAATCTTCTCTGGAACATTCCACATAGATTTTCTGGTGGTAGTTTATTTCACCGGGAAGTTTTTGCTGCAAAGAATGCTAGGGGTGCAAGTCACGTGGTTTCAGTAAATTGTATCAGCTTGGCTCAATTGGTAGCACTCTTGCAGGCTTCGAAGGTTATGGGTTTGAGCCTCACACCCGGACTTGAGTATATAATCACCACAGTATGCTTCCAAAGAAAATAAATGTATAAATTATGTAAAGTTTAAATCAATGTTCGCATTAATTTGCATCTGTCTCAAGTTGCTGATACTAACAGACCTTGGTGATATGATTTAGGATTTACCTATCAATAAGGCAGCATGAAGAACAGCCCATTGCAAATCTTTAGGCTCACAAAATTCAACAGGGCAAACACGCGAATAAGAAATATAAACATAAATTGGCCCAGGTTGCCTGGTCTTGGTGGGTTGAATCACCAGGGCTCAGAGGCTGCAGTTTGGAGAGCCCAGCTTTAGGCTGACACTCCAATGCAGTATTCAGGAACTGTTACAAAGATCTTTAGGACTGTACTGAGTGCTGTACTGTTGGATGTGCCAGGCCCCCAGCTGAACCCTAAACCTACATGCCTGTTTTGGACATTAAAGATCTCGTGACACAATCTAGAGAAGAGCGGGGAGCTCTCCTGACCAACTCTCCTCTCTCAACCAGACGAGCTGCTCATTCACCCCAGTGCTGTTTATGGCATGTTGTCGATAGTCTGTATACATAATAGGTACTGCACTACAAAGAAATTCTTTGTGTGAAGCACTTTGATACATTTTGATGTCGTAAGGTGCAAGTATTATTAGATTTTGTTTCTGAGTTTCTTTTTTATTTGAAGAAAACTATTTACTTCATTGGCATCCGCTATTTACTATTAAAGGCCAGCTCTCAGCCAAGAAAGTACAATTGTCTTCAATGCCCCTGGGCTAGGCCATGGTTCCCACTCCTGGTGACCCCTATTGGAAGATGCGTGAGTATGGCCGAGCCTCACACGTGAAAGGTGGCCACTTAGGTGGGATACCGGAGGGCAACCAGCCCGGGAACAAGCATGAGACTGGGCCTTCAGGAGATGAGGGAAGAAAGTTGGAAAAATTGTGTTAAAAAGGAGGAGTAAGTGTGCTGCTGGTGTGGAGCCTCAATAGCAGTGAGTGCGGGTCAGAGAATCAGAGCCGTGCTTTCGGCCCATGCCTATATCTAGGGAGGCACAGTGATGGCTGTGCACTCATAAAATTAGTGCTTTCAGTTCTAGTGGTTGCTTTTGTTTCCATTTCAAGAGGTTTATTGGTCACCCAGACTGTTAAAAGGAAATAACTCAGGAGCTGGATGGTACACAGGGTTGGAGCAGAGCCCTTTAACCTGGTTTTAATTTCAGTCTAGACTGATGGGTTGGAAGTCTCCTCTCTCTGCTAGTTGGAAACCTCGTAAGCATCTTAAACCTGAAGAGCTCAGTCCAGTTTTTTCACATTAGCTATTTCTACACCTTTTTATTGTCTCACTGAGGTAGTTATTAGAAGCGCTGGCCTTGACTTAGTGGTAGCACTCTTGCCTTTGAGTCAGAAGGTCCTGGGTTCAAACCTCGCCCTGGAGACTTGAACACCTCATCTACTGTCAGAAGTGTCGTATTTCAGATGAGACAATAAAATGAGGCCATGCCTTCCTATTGCAATTATTAAACAACGCATGGCACTATTTGATCATCAAAACTCTTACTTTGATACAGGAATTTCTTTAAAAAATTGTTTTAAATAATGAAATTAGAGACTATGGGCTGAATTTTGCTGGCGCTCAGAGCACGGGTTTGGAGGCGGGTCCGCTGACAAAGTTTCCAAAGTGTCAGGTCTGCGATTTCAGAACAGACCCGACACCAAGCGACGGGGGAGGCATTTAAGATAGTTAAATAGAAACATAGAAACATAGAAGATAGGAGCAGGAGTAGGCCATTCGGCCCCTCGAGCCTGCTCCGCCATTCGATGAGATAAGGGTTGATCATCCAAACTCAGTACCCCGTACCTGCCTTCTCCCCATATCCCTTGATACATTTAGCTCTAAGAAATATATCTAACTCCTTCTTGAATATATTTAAAGTCTTGGCCTCAACCGCCTTCTGTGGTAGAGAATTCCACAGGTTCACCACTCTCTGGGTGAAGAAATTCTTCCTCATCTCTGTCCTAAATGGCTTACCCCTTATCCTTAGACTATGACCCCTGGTTCTGGACTCTCCGACCATTGGGAACATTCTACCTGCATTTAGTTTGTCCAGACCTGTCAGAATTTTATAAGTCTCGACGAGATCCCCTCATTCTTCTAAACTCCAGCGAGTATAAGCCCAATCGGCCCAATCTCTCCTCATACGTCATTCCTGCCAGCCCAGGGATCAGCCTTGTGAATCTTCGCTGAACTCCTTCCATGGCAAGAACATCCTTCCTCAGATAAGGTGACCAAAACTGCACACAGTACTCAAGGTGTGGTCTCACCAAGGCCCTGTACAACTGCAGCAGGACATCCTTGCTCCTATACTCAAACCCTTTTGCTATGAAAGTCAACATACCATTTGCCTTCTTCACCGCCTGCTGCACCTGCATGCTTACCTTCAGCGACTGGTGCACAAGGACACCCAGGTCTCGTTGCACTTCCCCTTCTCCCAATCTATTGCCATTCAGATAATAGTCTGCCTTTCTGTTTTTGACACCAAAGTGGATAACCTCGCATTTATCCACGTTATATTGCATCTGCCACGCTTCTGCCCAATCACCCAACCTGTCCAAATCATCCTGGAGTTTCTCGGTATCCTCCTCGCAGCACACACGCCCACCCAGCTTTGTGTCATCTGCAAACTTGGAGATATTACATCTAGTTCCCTTATCTAGATCATTAATGTATATTGTGAATAGCTGGGGTCCAAGGACTGATCCCTGCGGTACCCCACTAGTCACTGCCTGCCACTCGGAAAAAGACCCGTTAATTCCTCCTCTCTGCTTTCTGTCCGCCAACCAGTTCTCTATCCAAGTCAATACTTGTTAAACACTTGTTAACTACTATTTTGCCAGCCTATTTCTATTTTACCACTTTTTTACCGAGGTTCCCGTTACTCGGGGGTCAGGTACGTAGGTTGGGGTCTCTATGTCTCCCCATTGCTGTAAATAGGTGACAGCTGCAAAAGTGGTATAAAAACTACCATTTCACAGCTGGTCACTTTCCAATGTCAGAAGTTTGAGCTTTCAGGACTTGGAAGACACTTTTGAGCTGTATGCAGTTTGGAAGTGTTTGGAGTAAACTCTCTAACCACTGTCATTGGAGCAAGCTTTCTCACCATTGACAGATCACTTCGGTCATCTCAACTTCAGCTGCCATTTATTCCAGCAACATCTCTTGAAAAAATCTCACCTTGGTCTTCTGAATCCCTCCCCGATCAGCCCCAACACCAACATCACCAGGCACACCAACATCACCAACCTTTTCCTCAATCACCTGATGCTGCACAGGACACAGGGCATCAGCACCCGACCACATTGCTGCCCGGGAGGCCAGGAATGGCCTCACCGTGTACTTGACCAGATGTACTTCACTTGACGCTGAACACCCTGGCTGCCACATGATGCGCCAGGTTGACACCACCCCACACCAGCACCATAAAGCGTCCCTATAATGTCCAAGCCATTCCTTTCACACTCATCACAATTGGTGGGGGGGGGGGCGGGTGGCGTGGGGTGTTATGTCTCAATATTCACTGGAACTCAGTAAGACACTTCTAAAGGTGAGCACAGATCTGTCCAAAAAGGTAAAGTGTTGAAAATATAGATTTCAATGTTTGACAATACATTAACAGAAACTTCACCTGAACATTGGCTAAACAACTCAAGTGCCTACCCTTGTGTGTTGTTAGTTGGCATGCTTGCAGTAGGATGAGGGTGAGTGTGAGGGGTGGCTAGTGAGATGGGGAAGTGATAATGTAGATAGAGAGGGATGGGTGGAGGTGCAAGGTAAGTTGTTGTGAGTAAAGATGTGCAGGAGAACGGTAGGGAAGGCAGAGTGATGGGGATGTGATGAGTGGCACAGCAGGATGAGGTTGAGTGTGGCTTTGCAGTAACGTTTCGTGATTTGCTCAGATCATTGAAAGGTTTGCGCCACTGCAGCCTGGTCCTCCTGATGACATCCCTGCTTGTGTCCTCCTGTGCAATGTGCAAACAGGCTGCGTTGGTGTCATGGAAGTGTCTCTTCCGCCCATGGGAAGGGAAGAGAACCTCCCTGTGTGCTGTGACTCCCTCCATAAGCATATGGAGGGAGTCATGGGAGAGCCTGGGTGCAGCCGTGCACCTCCGTGCAGTGCTTGTCAGTGTTTGCAGCACCTCTCCCGCCGCGATCCCGCCTCCACTGGCGAAATCGTGCCTCTATTTTTAGAACAAATTCTTGCTGCCTTCCTCATCCCCTCACACATCATCACTGCATAACAGCCAGAAGTGGACTGAGCTCCACAGAGGACTCTGTTCCTGATGAGGACGTGAGCCTCAGATGAGATCATCATCGGCACTGCTAAAGTGCCCTCTGTGTTTAAGCCGACATGCAAGCGGAAGGCAAGGCTGCTGAACAGAGCTGTATTACTTTAAATATTTTCACTGTATAGATGTGTGATCTTTGTCTTCATTGTCGCTGGGTCAAAATCCTGGATCTCCCTCCCTAACAGCACTGTGAGAGTACCTTCACCCCATGGACTGCAAGGGTTTAAGAAGGCGGCTCACCATCACCTTCTCGAGGGCAATTAGGGATGGGCAATAAATGCTGGCTTTGCCAGCGATGCCCACATCCCATGAATAAATAAAAAAATATCTTCACCTTCAAATCTCCTCATCATTTTACTCCACGTACCGCCAAAATCTTCTCCAGTATCCCAAAAAGCACCCTCGGCTCTTGTCACTCTGGCATACTGTGCGTTTCCCCACTCGCCAGCATTGATGGCACATCCTTCAGCCATCAATGTCCTGCACTCTGCCATTCTCTTCCTAAGCCTCTTCACTTTGTAACCTCTCTCCTCTCCTTCAAACACCCCCCCACCTGCCCCTTCCCAAACTGTGGCTCTACCTTTCATCAACTCCTCAAAATCCTCTTTTACTTCCTGCTTGGTTCTCACGTAAAGCCCCTGAGGTGTTTTGTTACATAAAAGGGGCTATATAAATATAAATTGTTGCAGTGCAACCAAATTATCCGTAAGGAATATACGGTTTTTGTTTCACTAGTGAGGAAGATCGTCATAAAGATTAGGAAAAGGCAAGCTCTACATTCAAGCAAGCGGACAATTAAGGGTAGCCCTCACTGAGATCTATGAAATATGAAATGTTACAGAGAGATAAGCCAAGAATTACTTAAAAGTCATTTAGGCTAGTAGGATAAATTCAAATTAATGGAAAACAATTTAAAAATTGATACGAAGACTTTATTCATGCAAAGAGTGATAAATGTTTGTAATAATCATCCAGGCGTGGTAATAGAACAGGACGGTAGGAGCTTTGAAGTTACATTTGCAGATTAGGCTGGGAGCGTTATTAAGTAAATGAGCTACAGTGGTGTAACATTTTAGGATTTTACTTATTTGGCCTAGAATGGATTTTGATTTAATTTATGTTATGATAATACAATGAAGTCAAATTCATCTCACCACAGATTAACTTTCAGAAATACACCAGGTATATGGAATATTGTTTAGGTTGGATCCGGGGGGAATAGCAATGGGCCAGCCATTATAGCCATCATATACTGTTTACTTTTGCATACTGCAGCAATGGGCAGTTGTAGTACAGATCCTGGAGCAATTCTCACCCTGATGCTAGAATGGGTTCTCGTACAATATGCTTGCCAGTGGAGCTGAGCTGGACGGATGATGCAGGTTCCCTGAGCTTCCACGTTCAAGGTGGTAACTTTGATTGGCATCTCAACAGAGCAATCTTCATCACATGGAATTGGGGAAGTAGCCTTTGTCTCTCTCTCTGTCAGGAGAGAGCAGTCTGGGATAGACTGATTAATTCTGTAGTCAGAGAGAGAGGCTGAGAGACTCTAGGCTGAGCTATGAAAACAAAAAGATAGTGCCAGTTAGTCCAAGGACTGCTAACTTGTAAGTGAATTTAGCCTACAACAGGGACAGAGTTGTGCATTTTTGTTAGGTAAGGGTATCAAGGGATATGGAGCTAAGGCGGGTAAGTGGAGTTGAGCT
Organism: Somniosus microcephalus; assembly: GCF_052327205.1. Taxonomy (NCBI): domain Eukaryota; kingdom Metazoa; phylum Chordata; class Chondrichthyes; order Squaliformes; family Somniosidae; genus Somniosus; species Somniosus microcephalus. Next base: position 53,317,681 of record NC_140999.1, on the reverse strand, counting down.
ACGGATCAGCTATGATCTAATTGAATGGCGGAGCAGTCTTCAGGGACTGAATAGCTTGCTCCTGTTCCTATTTTCCTATTCGTTGTTTTTAAGGTATGAGGAATGGTAGGAAATAGACACATCTCACTGGGAAACTGTATTCTGTTGATTCATATATTTCAGGAAAGACAGTATCTTGTTTTACAATTAGCCTGTCTCACTAGAATGCTTTTCAGTCTGCCTTCCAGAAAAATGCACTTGGTGATATGTGCGAGATCATAGTATCAAGTACACACAACAAGGGCTCTATTTTTACAATCTCTGGGTCACGCAGTTGTTTAACTCTATATTGAGCAGTAAAGGTGCTTTCCAGATCATAGGGGCCATTGTTGACGTTAATATCTGCTGTAGATTCACGACATTTGTAACAGCTGGGCTGAATCTTTTATCTTCCAAACTTTTCCTATGATTTTATGAAGCTCAGTCATAGGGCTGGATTTTGCCAATGGGGAGGTTTTGGAGGCGGGACTCCCACTTGTCGGGTTCCAGCCCACCTCCATTAACTTCTGGCCAACCCACGTTATTTTACCTTGATTGACCTTGTTAAGTCCGCCCAAAGGGCTTAGCAGGCCAATTAAGGGAAAGCTGGTTACAGAGAGTGTCAACATATGATGATCATCTGTCAAAAATTTGTGAAGCTGTCAAACAGTGACATTCTCTGTAGTTTGATGAGGTCTTGAATACAAGAACTCATCAAACCTCTTTCTTTTACAGAAATTAGATGGTTGTTGCATTGGAGAATGCAGCAGCCATCTGTCATCTCTACCGCGGAGGTGCAAGACTCTCCGCATACCCACCAATTGAAGCCTGCAGGAAGAAACACAGGTATGTAATATTTTTTAAACACTTTCCACTTACCTCAGATACTCACCTCTCCACTCTTCCACCCATCACTTACCTTCACAGCGCACTTTTGCACCCCTCCGACCCCCGCAGACCAACTACTTGCCTCGGTGACAGTGGCGGGTTTCGGAGCCTTCGGGAAGCCCACACTTGTGTGGGTAAAATGGGGATAATCCTCTTATCTGCCTATTAATTACCTGTTAACAGGCAGTTAAGTGGCTGTAATCCCTTCCCGCCTCCAAGGAGATGGGACCCGGCGCGGGTCGGCTATCCGCCTCCTGGCAAGATGACACGGAGGTGGGCTGGGCACCCGCTCCCAGATTCTGCCATTTTGCCAACTGTCCCACCTCCATACCTGCCTCCCCAGGGCTGGCAAAATCCAGCCGATAACTTTCCCCCTCATGCATCACTTACTTTTTGGTCAGCTGGGTGTATGACGTACAAAGAAACTCAGGACTATGTTTAAGTGTCTTCAAACGCAAGTCATTGAGAAATCCTCACAGGGGAGCCTCTCAATCCCGGCTTCCAGCCGGGAAAAGGAGAAAAAAAATTCAAATGAGGTCCTGCCATTAAATTCGGCAGGACCTCTGCATTTCTGGCCTACCCGTAAATATCAGGGTCTAAAAACTATATACTGGGAATGGTAAAGGATAAGAATTTATAAAAACAGGAAAAGACTATGGGGGAAAAATTCAGTTGGTTTGCACCTCCTGTTAGTGCCTTAAGAGGGTGCTAAATATGTGCAAAACAACTAGCGCCTGTGTGCGGTGATGTTTGCGTCGCTCACGAAATTAACTAGACATTTTGCGGCGGCGCTAAACACCACCGCCATGATCTCCTGCGCCGGCAGATCGTGACGTCAGTCGAGCATGCAATGCCCCGGTAGTGCCCCAGACTGGATATTGAGTGGTGCCCCCTGCCTTACCACCTGCCGCTAGCAACGACAGGTTGACGGGAGCATTTTGCAGTCAGGAAGGGACTGGGGGAGCGCTATTTAAAGGCGACCGCTTCCTGCCTTTTTTTGTTGGTGACATTTTTGCACCACGCATTCTGAGAGAGAGAGAGAGAGAGAGTTCTGGAGAGACTCAACGCTGTGTGAAGGAGTTTTGGGTACTGAGCAGCACTTTGCAGGTTCATTTTGATTTGCCCTTGTATCGATTTAGAAGAGACTGTGGGGGCTGCACTCTGAGCTCTTTCCCTGGGCCTCTCCATTGTTCTTTCCAGCAGATTTGATGTACAGGTCTCTCCAGGCCGAGATTCAAGGCTGCAATGAGCAGGATGTGGATGGAGAGCAAGATCAACCCTCCCCTTTAAAAACTGGCCGGTGCCATTGTGTCTAACTTACATCACATGAGCTTCGCCAGCTCTCTGAGGTAGTGCCTCGCTCCTTGGCCTTTGCGCCTTCAGACAGGTGTGAAGCACCTGCTTTAGCGCTCCAATCACCTCCAGGGGCGATAAAAGCCAAGTTTGCAGTCGGAGGCGATAATTAGTGCCAGGCGCTAAACTTTGCGCACGGCCGATAATCGCACCCCAAACGGGGCAATACTGAATTTTTCCCCCTATGAAGCCCAACAAGACTGTTGTCTAAAAAGGGAGAAAGGGATAGACCGAGTAATTACAGGCCAGTCAGCCTAACCTCGGTGGTGGGAAAATTATTAGAAAAAATTCTGTGGGACAGGATAAGAACATAAGAACATAAGAAATAGGAGCAGGAATAGACCACTTGGCCCCTCGAGCCTGCTCCACCATTCAATAAGATCATGGCTGATCTTGGGCTCAAAGCCACTTCCCTGCCCGCTCCCCATAACCCTGCACTCCCTTATCTTGCAAAATCTGTCTATCTCCACCTTAAATGTATTTAATGACCCAGCCTCCATGGCTCTCTGGGGCAGAGAATTCCACAGATTTACGACCCTCTGAGAGAAGAAATTCCTTCTCATCTCAGTTCTAAAAGGGCGACACTTTATTCTGAAACTATGCCCCCGAGTTCTAGATTTCCCCACGAGGCGAAACATCCTCTCTACATCTACCTTGTCGAGCCCCCTCAGTATCTTATATGTTTCAATAAGATCACCTCTCATTCTTCTAAATTCCAATGAGTATAGGCCCAATCTGCTCAACCTTTCTTCATAAGTCAACCCCCTCATCTCCGGAATTAACCTCATGAACCTTCTCTGAACTGCCTCCAATGCAAGTATATCCTTCCTTAAATAAGGAGACCAAAACTGTACACAGTACTCAAGGTGTGGTCTCACCAATACCCTGTACAGTTGTAACAGGACTTCCCTGCTTTTATACTCCAACCACCTTGCAATAAAGGCCAACATTCCATTTGCCTTTTTGATTACTTGCTGTACCTGCATGCTAACTTTTTGTGATTCATGCACAAGGACCCCCAGGTCCCTCTGAACTGTAGCATTTTGTAATCTCTCTCCATTTAAATAATAATTTGCTTTTTTATTTTTCCTGCCAAAGTGGATAACCTCGCACTTCCCACATTATACTCCATCTGCCAAATGTTTGCCCACTCACTTAGCCTGTCATAAGAACATAAGAAATAGGAGCAGGAGTAGGCCATTCATCCCTTCGAGCCTGCTCCACCATTCAATGAGAACATGGCTGATCTTCTGCCTCAACTCCATTCACCGGCCCTATCGCCATGTCCCTTGATGCCCTTACTAGTCAGAAATCTATCGACTTCTGTTTGGAATATACCCAATGACTGAGCCTCCACAGCCTTCTGGGTTTAGAGAGTTCCAAAGATTCACCACCCTCTGTGTGAATAAATTTCTTCTCATCTCAGTCCTGAATGGCCTACCCTTTATCCTGAGGTTGTGGCCCCTGGTTCTAGACTCCCCAGCAAAAGGAAACATTCTCCCAGCATCCATCCTATCAAGCCCTATAATAATTTTGTATGCTTCAATGAGATCCCCTCTCATTCTTCTGAATTCAAGAGAATACAGGCCTAGTTTACTCAATCTCTTCTCATACAACAGTCCCGCCATCCCAGGAATCAATCTCGTAAACCTTTGTTGCACTCCCTCTATGGCAAGTACAGTACATCCTTCCTTAGGTAAGGTGACCAAAACTGTACACAGTAATCCAGGTGTGGTCTCACCAAGGCCCTAGATAATTGGAGTAAGACTTTTTTACTCCTGTACTCAAATCCTCTTGTAATGAAGGCCAGCATACCATTTGCATTCTAATGGCTTGCTGCACCTGCACATTCACTTTCAGTGACTTATGTACAAGGACATCCAGGTCCCTTTGAGCATCTGCATTCCCCAATCTTTCACCATTTAGGAAATACTCTGCCTTTCTGTTTTTTCTACCAAAGTGGATAACTTAACATTTATCCACATTATATTCCATCTGCCATGTTCTTGCCCACTCACTGAGCCTGTCGAGATCCCCTTGAAGCCTCTTCACAACTGACACTGCCACCTAGCTTTGTATCATCAGCAAATTTGGAAATGTTACATTTAGTCCCCTCATCCATATCATTGATATAGATTATGAATAGCTGGGGCCCAAGCAGCGATCCTTGTGGTACCCCACTAGTCACAGCCTGCCATCCTGAAAAAGACCCGTTTATCCCTACTCTTTGTTTTCTGTCTGTTAACCAATTCTCAATCCATGCTAGTGTATTACCCCCAATTCCATGTGCCCTAATTTTGTTCACCAACCTCTTATGTGGGACCTTATTGAAGGCCTTCTGAAAATCCAAATACACCACATCTACCGGTTCCCTTTTGTCTACTCCACTAGTTACATCCTCAAAGAACTCCAATAGGTTTGTTAAACAGGATTTCCCTTTCATAAATCCATGTTGACTCTGCCCAATCTTACTATTAGTTTCTAAGTGCCCATTTATTGCATCCTTTATAATAGATTCCAGCATTTTCCCAACTACTGATGTGAGGCTAACAGGTCTGTAGTTCCTCATTTTCTCTCTTCCTCCTTTCTTAAATAACGGGTTTACATTTGCTATCCTACAATCTGCAGGAACCGTTCCAGAATCTATAGAATTTTGGAAGATGACAACCAATGCATCCACTATCCCAATGGCTACCTCTTTCAAAACCCTAGGATGTAGGTCACCCGGTCCTTGGGATTTATCGACTTTTAGTCCCATTAATTTTGCTAGTATTGTTTTTTTACTGATAATTTCTTTAAGTTCCTCATTCTCACCACACCCTTGGTTTTCTTGTATTTCTGGGCGGTTTTTTGTGTCTTCCTCCTTGAAGACAGAAACAAAGTATTTATTTAATTCTCTGCCATTTCCTCATTCCCCATTATAAATTCTCCCGTCTCTGACTGTAAAGGACCTACATTTACCTTTGCCAGCCTTTTCCTTTTCACATACCTATAGAAGCTTTTACAATCCGTTTTTATATTTTTTGTTAGTTTGTGCTCATATTCCATTTTCCCTTTCTTTATCAATTTCTTGGTCCCCTTTTGCTGATTTCTAAAAAGATCCCTATCCTCAGGCTGACTGCTTTTTCTGGCAACTTTATAAGCTTCCTCCTTTGACTTAATACTAGCTTTAATTTCTTTTGTTAGCCATGGTTGGAAAACTTTCCTTTTGGGTTTTTATGCCCTAGAGGAATATATGTTTGTTGCAAATTATGTATTATTTCCTTGAATGTTAGCCATTGTATGTCCACCTTCATACCTTTTAGTGTAGTCTCCTTATCTACCATGGCCAACTTGTCACTCATACTCTTGTAGTTTCCTCTGTTTAGATTGAAGACCTTAGTTTCATATTGGACTACATCACTCTCAAACTTAATGTAAAATTCAAACATATTATGGTCACTTGTCCCTAAAGGCCCCTTTACCACAAGATTATTGATTAGCCTTTTCTCATTACACTGTACCAGATCCAGAATAGCCTGTTCCCTGGTTGGTTCCTCCACATACTGATCCAGGAAACCAATCTCACATGCATTCCAAGAATTCGTCCTCCACACCATTAGTGGTAATTTGATTTGCCCAGTCAATATGTGGATTAAAGTCCCCCATGATTACCGTATTGCTCTTGTTACATGCACTTCTAATTTCTTGATTGATACTGTGCCCTACATTACCACTACTGTTTGGTGGCCTATACACAACTCCCACCAATGTTTTCTGCCCTTTGCTGTTTCTTAGCTCCACCTAAACTGATTCCAGTTCTACATCACGATCTGCCGAACCAAGATCTTTTATCTCTACCGTACCGATCTCATCCCTTATTAACAGCGCTATGCCACCTCCTTTTCCTTTTAGTCTGTCCTTCCTAAATGTTGAGTACCTTGGAACATTCAGTTCCCAGCTTTGGTTACCCTGCAACCATGTCTCTGTAATGGCAATTACATCATACCCATTTACTTCTATTAGTGCCATTAATTCATCCACCTTGTTGTGAATGCTACTTGCATTTAGATAAAGTGCCTTCAACTTTGCCTGTTCAATATTTTTCTGCACTTTGACCCTCTTTACTGTTGACCTTTGTTTCTGCTCCCTACTAGTTTTGCTGACTACTTTTCTAACGTGCACTTCCAGCTTTGTTTCTCTCTGTTCTGGGCCCACACTTAGGTTCCCAGCTCCCTGACAAACTAGTTTAAATCCTTCCCAACAGCACTAGCAAAACCCCTGCGAGGATATTGGTCCCGGTTCTGCCGAGGTGTAATCCGTCCAGCATGTATCTCTTTATATCCCTTTGTAGATTCTTTGAGTCGTCTGCACAACTTGCTTTCCCACCCATCTTTGTATCATCTGCAAACTTGGCTACATTACACTCGGTCCCTTCAGCCAAGTCATTAATGTAGATTGTAAATAGTTGAGGACCCAGCACCAATCCCTGTGGCACCCCACTAGTTACCGTTTGCCAACCGGAAAATGACCCATTTATCCCGACTCTCTGCTTTCTGTTAGTTAGCCAATTCTCTATCCATGCTAATATATTACCCCCAACTCCGTGAGCTCTTATCATATGCAGTAACCTTTTATGTGGCACCATATCGAATGCCTTCTGGAAATCCAAATACACCACATCCACTGGCTCACCTTTGCCCACCCTGCTTGTTACATCCTCAAAGAACTCCAGCAAAGTTGTTAAACATGATTTCCCTTTCATAAAACCATGCTGACTCTGCTTGACTGCATTATGAGTTTCCAAATGCCCTGCTACTGCTTCCTTAATTAAGGACTCCAGCATTTTCCCAACGACAGATGTTAGGCTAACTGGTCTCTAGTTTCCTGCTTTCTGTCTCCCTCCTTTCTTAAATAGGGGTCTTACATTTGCAGTTTTCCAATCCGCTGGGATCTCTCTAGAGTCCAGGGAATTTTGGTATATTGCAATCAATGCATCTACTATTTCTGCAGCCACTTCTTTTAAGACCCTGGGATGCAGGCCATCTGGTTCAGGAGACTTGTCGCCTTTTAGTCCCATTATTTTACCAAGTACTATTTCCTTAGTGATAGTGATTGTCTTTAGTTCCCCCCCTCCCTGTGGCCCCTTGATTATCCATTATTGGGATGTTGTTAGTGTCTTCTACCGTGAAGACAGATACAAAATATTTGTTCAGAGCCTCTGCCATTTCACTGTTTCCCATTATTAATTCCCCAGTCTCATCCTCTAAGGGACCAATGTTTACTTTAGCTAATCTCTTCCTTTTTATATACCTGTAGAAGCTCTTACTATCTGTTTTAATATTTCGTGCCAGTTTACTCTCATAATTCATCTTCTCTTTATTTTTTTTAAAGTCATTCTTTGCTGGTTTTTAAAAATTTCCCAATCCTCTGGCCTCTCACCAATCTTAGCAACATTGTATGCTTTGTTTTCAATTTGATACCATCCTTTACTTCCTTAGTTAGCCACGGATGATGCTCCCTTCTCTTAAAATCTTTCTTTCTCACTGGAATATATAAATCTTCATTTAGAAAGACATGGATTAATCAGGGACAGTCAGCATGGATTTGTCACTGGAAGGTCGTGTCTGACTAACGATTACATTTTTTGAGGCGGCTACAAGGAGGGTCAATGTGGGTAGTGCATTTGATGTAGTCTGTATGGATTTTAGCAAAGCTTTTGATAAGGTCCCGTATGGCAGACTGGTCACGAAAGTAAAAGCCCATGGGATCCAAGGCAAAGTGGCAAGTTGGATCCAAAATTGGCTCAGAGGCAGGTAACAAAGGTTAATGGTCGAAGGGTGTTTTTGTGACTGGAAGGCTATTTCCAGTGGGGTTCCGCAGGGCTCAGTACTGGGTCCCCTGCTTTTTGTGGTATATATCAATGATTTGGACTTGACTGTAAGAAGTATGATTAAGAAGATGATACAAAGATTGGCCGCGTGGTTGATAATGAAGAAGAAGGCTGCAGACTGCAGGAAGATATCAATGGGCAGAACAGTGGCAAATGGAATTCAATCTGGAGAAATGTGATGTTGTAGAGGTACCACAGGGTGTCCCTTACTTATAATACATAATTCCTTTAACTTAACTATGTATGTATATAACTTACCTGTTCGGGCCGTTGCCCCTTTAAGAACGCAACCTAACGTGGTGACGTCACGTCGCGTATCACGTGACTCACCGAGACGCGAGCCGGCCCAGCTCGGCCTCCTGCTCCCGCGGCGGCCGCCGGCCCGGTTCGACCTTCCGCTTCCGCGGCGGCCGCCCGCCCGGTTCAGCCTTCCGCTCCCGCAGCGGCCGCCGGCCCGGTTCGGCCTCTCGCTCCCGCAGCGGCCGCCGGCCCGGTTCGGCCTCCTGCTCCCGGCTTCGGCCGCAAGTGCCGGGCTAACGCACTGACATCATCACGCACATCACGTGACTGCCCTAAGCACGGGCAAACTTGGTGACGTCACGACACGCATCACGTGACCGCCCCAAGCGCGGGAAAACACGGACAACGTGATGACGTCACGACACAAACGTGATGACGTCATCACGCAATCCACAGGACTGCGAACTCAGTCCTCGTGGCATCCCCGCTGGGGAAAGACCTACTCCAAGGCTCTCCTGCATCCATCTCTCTTACCTGCTGTATTTCATCTGTTTCCTGTACCTACCTGTTGGAATTCGGTTATTCTTGAATTAAAGAACTTCTTGATTGTTCTCCTGAAGTCGAACTCGATTATTTAGTAGGAATTCGTCCAATACCTACTTAGGTGAACCCGAATACCTACAATTGGTGACCCAACGACGTGAGGACGGGAGCTCACCTATACCTACATTGGTGACCCCGTTTTCCGAGAACGTTTTTCATGGAAGCAGCGCACAGCCTGAACCCCATCTCTGTGACCATTTCACAGAGGAAGAGCACGGCGAACAACATCCGACTAGCAACAACCGACGAACACCGATTCCGACATTGGGGACCCCGCCTTTGCGAACGTATTCACAAAGGAAGCACAGCCTGGAGGTGAGCCCGTTTTTCATGAACGAAACGCAGCCAGACCCCAATTTTTGTGAACGATTTTCACAAAAGAAACACACCATGGAAGCATCAGCCATTTCGCTGTCGCTACCGCAATACAGGGAGAAGCAACCGCCCTCGTGCTTTATAAAGGTAGAAACCCCGTTCGCCGAGAACATCGATGCGGCACAGACCATGCACCTGATTACGGTCTCCGTATTCGACATTTCTACCGCCACACGGATCGTCCGCCTCCACGACATCTCCCAACGCAACAGCAAGTATACATCCCTCCAGGCGCGGGTTCCGCAGGTTTTCGGGCCCTCAAGATCGGAGCGCGCCCCCGCCGCGGAGATGCCACGAGGACTCGCTCCTCACGAACCACGAGGACTCGCTTCTCACGACCCACGAGGACCCATCCCTCACGACGCACGAGGACCCATCCCTGGCGAACCACGAGGACCCAGCCCTCGTGAAACACGAAGACTCATTCCCCGCCGATGACGCACCAGCCTGTCAGCCTGCTGGTTGTGTTACCTACCACGCTTTTCGGCGAGACAGAGAAGCGTCGCCGCCCTCCCGGCAGTTTTCTACTGAAATCAACAACAACTCGAAGCATTGCCGCCCTCCCAGCAATTTTCCCCCTAAAGCAACAACAACTCGAAGCGTTACCGCCCTCGCTACAGTGTTCCCCTCAACAAACGCTAACATCTACTGACGCTGCAAACATCGACGACGGGTCCAACGGGCATTCCGCGGCCGCAATCGGCTACGCGAAAGTTGCTGTCATCACCGATCACTGATCAACGCAGCAACGGTTCACTCACTTCAGTGTTACCGTCTTCGCACTACGGCATGCACCGTTCTGTGTGTTCCAGGAAGCCGAAGAGTTCGCGCACCTGTCGGCGAGTTCACCGACCTCGCCCGCCAAGTCCTCCTGGATCGCCCGTTCGGCGTTCCTGCAGATTTCGTTAGACTGGGGACTTTTTCCAACATCAACAGAGCCATGGTCTGCGAATGCCCAAACTGCCAGTCTGCTATTTTGCCCCGGCGCCCACTTCGAACCACGGGCTGTAGCGGTCACATGTCGCTATGGTCTTTCACATGGCTGAATGCGTTTTGTTCGTCATGACACCACGATCCTTCGCATGGCTGGATACGTATTATTCGCCACGACGCACACAAGGATCCGCTCACGACCAGCACCTTTCGACCTCGCCCGCCAGGTCCAGACAGCATGACCGCCGAGACCACCGACCACCCATCGTCGTTGCAGCACATCAGTTACGATTGTCCGCCTGACCACCAGCCACCCAACAGTCTCCGTCGCGAGACTGCAGGAGTCGTTCGGACTGGCTCGTCGGACTACCTCACCTTTGTCGTTCATTAAAGTGAATTCTGGGGGGGCGTAAGTAGTGGTACCACCGGGTGTCCCTTACTTATAATACATAATTCCCTTTAACTTAACCATGTTTGTATATAACTTACCTGTTCGGGCCGTTGCCCCTTTAGGAACGCGACATAATGTGGTGACGTCACGTCGCGGATCACATGACTCACCGAGACGCGAGCTGGCCCAGCTCGGCCTCCCGCTCCCATGGCGGCCGCCGGCCCGGTTCGGCCTTCTGCTCCCGCGGCGGCCGCCGGTGCGGTTCGGCCTCTCGCTCCTGCGGTGGCCGCCGGCCCGGTTCGGCCTCCTGCTCCCGACTTCGGCTGCAACGGCCAGCTGCAATGCTGGGCTAACGCGCTGATGTCATCACGCACATCACGTGACTGCCCTAAGCGCGGGCAAATGTGGTGACGTCACGACGCGCATCACGTGACCGCCCCAAGCGTGGGAAAACGCGGACAACATGATGACGTCACGATGCAAACGTGATGATGTCATCACGCAATCCACAGGACTGCGAACTCAGTCCTCGTGGCGTCCCCGCTGGGGAAAGACCTACTCCAAGGCTCTCCTGCATCCATCTCTCTTACCTGCTGTATTTCATCTGTTTCCTGTACCTACCTGTTGGAATTCGGTTATTCTTGAATTAAAGAACTTCTTGATTGTTCTCCTGAAGTCGAACTCGACTATTTAGTAGGAATTCGTCCAATACCTACGTAGGTGAACCCTGTAGTGTATGTACCTTTAAGGGGAGAGCAACTTTTTACAGCTCCTGTATACTGTAGTACCGGCAGTGACCACACCTGTATATAACCCTGAGTAGGGATCTGTACTGTTAGTTTTAGAGCAAACCTCACCCAGTAAACACCTGTTGATTGTTTCTCTGCAGTCTCTGTCTATTTGTTGAAGGACACCATATGTAGTGCCCGCGTATCAATAACACACGGACTGCAGGAGAACGGTAATAACAGGTGTTTGCTGAACAGAGGGTATGCTGGAACTAACTGTACAAATTACTACACGGTGTTATATACAGGTGTGGTCACTACTGGTACTGCAGTATACAGGGGCTGTAAAAGATAGTTCCTTTCTTAAAGGTACATACATTACAATTCCTCCCCTTTTAGATAAACAGTACATAACATTCATTTAACAATTAAATAATAACTAATTACAATTACAATTTTCTTTGTACTATATACATCAGCTGAACGTAATCATTTATAAATTCAGTCTTTGAGGAGGCTTCCTGATCCTGTCTGGATAGCGCCTTTCTCGAGTATCCTGTTCTTGCGGCGGAGTCGATTCTGGCTCATTGTCATTGGTTGGTTCGTCAGCTTCCAATACCACTGATTCTGAGGTAGACGCAATCTGTACTTCGGGTTCATCACCAGGTGCGTATGATCGTGGTATGTTCCTGTGACTCTAGAATCTGGTCAGCATGGCATCTCACAATGCTCTCTCCAACATCCACTGTGTACATTAGTGGTCCCTGCCGTGTGCATATCGTTCCTGGCTGCCATTTTTCTGTTCGGTAGTCGCGGGCCAAGACTGGTTGCCCTATCTTGAAGCTCCTGGTTGGCTTCTCATTGATGTGCTGGAATTGCTTATTCTCAACATCTCGTCTTATGTTTGGTTTGAGCAAATCCAGGCGACATCTTAACCTTCGGTTAAAGAACAACATGGCTGGAGCTTGGTTGGTGACTGCATGTGTCGCATTCTGGTAAGCAAACAAGAAATTACCCACCTTGTGTTGCAGTGGTATGTTGTTGTTATACATCGCCTTTATTGCTTTTTTAAAAGTTTGAACAAACCTCTCAGCCAATCCATTTGTGGCTGGATGATATGGGGCGGATGTGTAGTGCTTTACCCCATTATTCCTCAAAAACCTCCGGAAATCCTCGGACACAAACTGTGGTCCATTGTCGGAGCAAATCTGTTCTGGCAAGCCATTCCTGGTGAAGATGGTTCGTAGGACTGCAATAGTTTTCTCCGTGGTGGTGGAGGACATTTTGATGACCTCTGGCCATTTCGAATGTGCATCCACGGCGATTAAAAACATTGAGTCAATAAATGGACCAGCAAAATCAATGTGTACCCGTTGCCATGGAGATGAGGGCCACTCCCATGGGTGTAGCGGGGCCTGTGGTAGAGCGTTTTGGGCTTTCTGGCATCCTATGCATCTCTTGGTCATTTCCTCAATTTCTTTATCGATTCCCGGCCACCACACAAACGCCCTGGCTAGGCTCTTCATTTTTACCCCTCCCAGATGACCCTCATGAAGCTCATTGAGCACTCTATCTCTCAACTTGGGTGGAATTACCACTCGGGATCCACACATCAAGGTCCCCCGGCACACTGACAGCTGTTCTCTCCTTGGCGAGAATGCTGGCAACAGTGAGTCGCCATGTGCTGGCCATCCCTTCACCGTCAAATCATAGACCCGAGAGAGTGTCGGGTCATTTCGGGTTTCCTTCTCTATACTTGAGTTTGTAACAGGTAGACATTCGACTATGGTCGCATGGAATATCTCAACAGGGTCCACTGCAGGTGCTTCCTCCACCATAGGCAGCGGCAGGCGCGACAGCCCATCAGCGTTTCCATGCTGTTTCGTGCCCTTATACTCTATGTCGTATTGATGTGCCCCTAGAAAAAGGGACCATCTTTGCAGCCATTGCGCCGTCATCACCGGAACGCCCTTCTTTGGGTTAAAAATGGAGACAAGAGGCTGGTGATCAGTCAGTAAGGTGAATTTCTGCCCGTGCAGATAGTGATTGAACTTCTTCACCCCCCACACCAGGCTGAGGGCCTCCCTGTCAATCTGGGCGTAGTTACGCTCAGCTGAGGTTAACGAGCGTGACGCAAAGGCTATTGGCCTCTCTGAACCATCAAGGAATTTGTGCGACAGCACCGCTCCAATGCCGTAGGGAGACGCATCACATGCCAACCGAATCGGTAGTGTTGGATTGTAGTGGGCCAATACTTCTTTTGAAGTGATTAGGCATTTACATTTCTGAAAGGCACGCTTACACTCATCACTCCATTTCCATGCTACTCCAGTTTGCAACAGGGCGTTCAGTGGGTGCAGAATTGCAGACAAATTTGGCAAGAATTCATGGTAGTAGTTCACCAACCCGAGGAACAACCTCAGTTGCGACACATTTTCCGGTGCTGGAGCCTTGACTACTGCCTCAATCTTGTCTGGGGACTTATGTAACCCCTCTTCATCAATCACGTGGCCACAATACGAGATTTGTTTCCTGAAAAACTCGCATTTGGGGCGGTTGGCTCGTAGCCCATATTCTTGTAATCTAGTGAGCACCTGCTCCAGGTTGGCAAGGTGTTCACTGTCATTTTCGTCCGTAACCAGGATGTCGTCCAAATAACACTGGGTCCCCGGGATCCCTTGCAGGTCTTGTTCCATCGCCCTCTGCCAAATAGCCGGAGCTGATGCTACCCCGAATACCAGTCGGTTGTACTGGTAAAGACCTTTGTGAGTGTTTATCGTGAGGTATTTTCTAGATGCTTCTTCTACCTCCATTTGTAGATATGCTTGGGCCAGATCAATCTTCGTAAAACGTTTCCCTCCAGATAGTGAGACGAAAATATCTTCTATCCGCGGAAGTGGATATTGTACTGTGTGAAGGACTGGGTTCACAGTTGCCTTAAAGTCCCCACAGTTGCGAACCTTCTTCGGCTCCCCAGGCGTGCTGCTCAATGATTTCTTCATTACAGAAACGATGGGTGTGGCCCACTCGCTCCAGTCCACCTTGGACAGCACACCTGAACGCTCCAGACCCTCCAGCTCTGCTTCGACGGCTGGGCGGATCGCATACGGTACCAGTCTGGCCTTAAAAAATTTTGGATTTGCGTTATCTTCAATTTTTATCGTTGCTGTTACGCCTTTTAGAGTTCCAAGTCCTTGCTGGAACACCTCTTTCGCGTCAGTTAGAATTTTTGACAGTCGTCCAGGTGTGACGTCGTCATCCTTTTTGTCAGCCACAGTTAGCGCCTGAATGGAATACCAATCCAATTGTATTTTTCGGATCCATTCACGTCCCAATAATGGTGGTCCTCCATCTTGTAGTATATATAGATACAGTTTCTGTGTTTCCTTGCCGTTGTATTTAACGGGCACCCTTATTTTTCCTCTGGGGTAGACTTTTTGCCCTGTATATGTCTTCAAGACAATGGACGTGTCCTTCAAGGGTATGTGTGAGAATAGCCGCTCGTAGTCTCGTCGATTCATGACTGTTAGGGCTGATCCTGTGTCCAATTCCATCTTTACTTGGGACCCTGCTATCATGAGGGTGACCCAAATGGTTCGGTGATCCTCCTTTGCGATCACGTTGTGTAACTTTAGACAACTTAGTCTCCTGCTCCTGGAGTCATTATCACTCTTCTGATCTTCTGAACTACTGTCCGTCATCTTTTGTACTTTCTTGTACTTTTCCTTAGTAGTTCTTTTAGTGTTGGTTTTCTTTCCCGACCTGCAGACTCGTGCTATGTGTCCCACTTTTCCACATTGCCTGCATACTTTGTCCTTAAACCAGCAATCCTTCTGGTCATGGGTTGTTCTGCCGCAGCGATAGCACTTTTCTGCTCCATATGCCATTTCATTGGTGCTATATTCCTGTGGTTTCTGTTGTATTTCCGCAGCTCCCCGTGCTGCTGCTTCGTAGGATACTGCAACGATGAAAGCCTTTTCTATCATAAGGTCCTTTTCCGAAAGTAGTCATTTCTGGGTTCCTTCACTCTGGAGCCCGCAGACAAATTTATCCCTTAAGGTATCTGCCAGTCCTGCTCTGAACTGGCAGTGTTTCGATAACTTGCGTAGTTCCGTAAGATAGTCAGCATTACTCTCGTCTTTGTGCTGGTTTCTTTTATGGAACTTGAATCTTTCTGTTATCAGCAGCGGTGTAGGGTTTAGATGTTCCTGTAAGATATTGACAATCTCTTCAAAGCTTTTCTCCATTGGTTTAGCTGGGGTAATTAAATTCCACAATAGGCCGTACGTTCTCGCGCCCATCAAATTCAATAATACCGACGCCTTCTTTTCATCGGCCACCTCATTTGCCTTGCAGTACACTTCAATTCTTTCCACATACGTGGTCCAGTCTTCTATTTCGTTGTCGAAAGCAGTGATGCTGCCACTCTTCGGCATCTTGCGTGGTTTAAAATGGCGCCTCCCACGCTTTTCCTTCTTCCCCAATGGATTAAAATGGCGCCTCCCGTGCTTTTCCTTCTTCCCCCTGCTGCCAATGCTGCTCCTAGCGTTCTAAATAGTAATGGCGGCGCCCCGCGGCTTTCTGCGCGTCTCTCTTTTGTTAATGAATTTTCTTAGTTTTATTCTTCTTCGACGCTGTCCACTGCGCGTCTCTTTTCCTTCCCCCTTTTTTATTTTCTTTAACGCTGCCCGGCTCTTGAGCACCGGCCGCGCCCTGTGCGCTCCACCCTCTCTCTCTCTTTTTCTTCCCGACGACACTGCTCGGCCCCCTTGCAGAGCCGCTCGATCGAGCTGTAGCCCGCCGCAGTCTGGGAAGGGTCAGCGCACGACCTGCTACCAGCCCGATTTGCTGGAACACCTTGACTGGAGAACCAAGCCCGGCTCTCCACAGCTTCCCCTGCGATTCTCTGAACTCTGATGGATCACTGGGCGGTTGCCCACGGTCGACGCCCGTTGCTCTGGCTTCGACCTCCAAGAAGCTTCTTTTCAGGGATGGATCCCCATGAGGTGATGCAGTACCGCAGGTGAGTTTGAACCTGCTCGTCGCCACTGTAATGTCCGCTTATCAATAACACACGGACTGCAGGAGAACGGTAACAACAGGTGTTTACTGAACAGAGGGTATGCTGGAACTAACTGTACAAATTACGACACGGTGTTATATACAGGTGTGGTCACTACTGGTACTGCAGTATACAGGGGCTGTAAAAGATAGTTCCTCTCTTAAAGGTACATACATTACACCATACATCAAGATTCACGGATTTAACATTGGCGACGAGTCGATTCGAACCGACCTGCAACTCTGCAGAAGAAGGCCGATTCCAGGGGCACGGGCGTCGACCATCCGGCAGAGACTCCAGCGAGACGGGCTGGCAGCTGGTACGGCGCAGACCCCTTCCCGGACAGCGGCAGCTGGAGCAGACCGACGGCACAGGGGAAGGCCGAGCAGCGTCGACGGGGTAAGAGAGAGGGTAAAGCGCACAGGGCGCAGCCGGGGTTGAAGACCGAGCGGCGTCAACGAGAGAGGGTAAAGCGCACAGGGCGCAGTCGGGGTTGACGACCGAGCGGCGTCAACGAGAGAGGGTAGAGCGCACGGGGCGCAGCCGGTGTTCAGGACCGAGCGGCGTCACCGAGAGAGGCGTGCAGGAAAACGCACAGAGCACGGTCGGTGTTCAAGGGCTGAGCAGCGTCCGTGGGGGAAGAAAGGAAAGCACGGGAGATGCCATTTGAGCCGCAGCGGAGAAGGGGGGAGAGCGCGGGAGACGCCATTTTTGAGCCGCAGCGGAGAAGAAGGGAGAGCGCGGGAGATGCCATTTTGAGCCAGCGGAGAAGAAGGGAGAGTGCGGGAGACACCATTTTAAGCCAGTCTAACCACACCCAGGGATGCCAAAGAGTGGCAGTGTCACAGCGTTCGACAATGAAGTCGAAGATTGGGCGACATATGTAGAATGCATAGAAGTGTACTGCAAGGCGAATGAAGTGCCAGATGCCAGGAAAGCACTGGTATTGTTGAATTCCATGGGTGCAACTCATTCTATACCCCAGCTCAATATTCCGGGGTATAGAATCTTCAGGTGAGACAGAGGGGGGTGTAAAAGGGGAGGGGGTGTTGCAATATTAATTAAGGAATCAATTCCTGCTGTAAGGAGGGATGATATATTAGCGGGTTCCTCTAATGAGGCCATATGGGTAGAACTTAAAAACAAAAAGGGGGCAAGCACTTTGCTGGGAGTGTACTATAGGCCCCCAAACAGTCAGGGGGAGATAGAGGAACAGATATGTAGGCAAATCTCAGAGAAGTGTGAAAATAATAGGGTAATAATAGTGGGGGATTTCAACTTCCCCAATATTAATTGGGATAGTCAGAGTGTGAAAGGCTTAGAGGGTGCAGAATTCTTAAAGTGCATCCAGGAGAGCTTTTTGAGCCAACATGTAGAAAGTCCTACAAGAGAGGGGGCGGTACTGGACCTATTTCTAGGGAATGTAGCCGGGCAAGTGGTGGAAGTGTCAGTAGGAGAGCATTTTGGCGACAGTGACCATAATTCGGTGAGATTTAAGGTGGTCATGGAAAAAGACAAAGACGGCCCGGAAATAAGGGTTCTAAATTGGGGAAAGGCCGATTTTAATATGATAAAGCAGGATCTGGCCAAAGTGGACTGGGAGCAGCTACTTATAGGAAAATCCACATCAAAGCAGTGGGAGACTTTCAGAAGGGAAATAGAGAGAGTACAACGCCAACATGTTCCTGTAAAGGTCAAGGGTGGGACCAACAAGCAAAGGGAACCTTGGATGACAAGGGATATACAAAAATGCATTAGGAAAAAAAGGGGGGCTTTTGGCAGTTACTAAAGACAGAGGAAGCCCTAGAGGAGTATAAAAAATGCAGGGGCAGACTTAAAAAAGAAATTAGGAGGGCGAGGAGGGGCCATGAAATAACACTGGCGAGCAAAATAAAGGAAAATCCTAAGATGTTTTATAAGTATATTAAGGGCAAGAGGATAACCAGGGAAAGGGTAGGGCCCATTAGGGACCAAAGTGGCAATCTGTATGTAGAGCCAGATGATGTAGGCGGGGTTTTAAATGAATTTTTTGCATCTGTGTTCACTATGGAGAAAGACGATGTAGACATAGAAATCGGGCAAGGGGACTGTGACATACTTGAACATATTAGCATCGAGAGGGAGGAGGTACTAGCGGTTTTAGCAGGCCAAAAAGTGGATAAATCCCCAGGCCCGGACGAGATGTATCCCAGGCTGTTGTGTGAGGCAAAGGAGGAGATTGCAGGGGCTCTGACACAAATTTTCAGAACCTCTCTGGCCACAGGGGATGTACCAGAGGACTGGAGAACAGCTAACATGGTACCATTATTCAAGAAGAGTAGCAGGGATAAACCAGGGAATTACAGGCCAGTGAGCCTAACATCTGTGGTAGGGAAATTATTGGAAAAAATTCTGAGGGACAAAATTAGTCTCCACTTGAAGAGGCAAGGATTAATCAGGGATAGTCAGCATGGCTTTGTCAAGGGTAAATCATGTCTGACCAATCTGATTGAATTTTTCGAGGGGGTGACTAGGTGTGTGGATGAGGGAAATGCTGTGGATGTGGTTTACATGGATTTCAGTAAAGCTTTTGACAAAGTCCCGCATAGGAGACTGGTCAAGAAGGTAAGAGCCCATGGGATCCAGGGTGCCTTGGCGCGTTGGATCCTAAACTGGCTGAGTGGCAGGAGGCAGAGGGTGATGGTCGAAGGTTGCTTTTGTGACTGGAAGCCTGTGTCCAGTGGGGTACCTCAGGGATCGGTGCTGGGACCCTTGCTGTTTGTGATCTACATAAATGATTTGGATGAGAATGTAAAAGGTATGATCAGTAAGTTTGCAGATGACACGAAAATTGGTGGGGTGGTAAATTGCGAGGAGGAAAGCCTCAGGCTACAGGACGATATAAACGGGTTGGTCAGATGGGCGGAAAAGTGGCAAATGGAATTTAACCCTGAAAAGTGCGAGGTGATGCATTTTGGACGGACAAATAAGGCAAGGGAATACACAATGAGTGGTAGGACCCTAGGAAGTACAGGGGGTCAGAGGGACCTTGGTGTACATGTACATAGATCCCTGAAGGCAGCGGAACAGGTAGATAAGGTGGTTAAAAAGGCATATGGGATACTTGCCTTCATTAGCCGAGGCATAGAATATAAGAGCAGGGAGGTTATGATGGAGCTGTACAAAACGCTGGTGAGGCCACAGCTGGAGTACTGTGTGCAGTTCTGGTCGCCTCACTATAGGAAGGATGTGATTGATTTGGAGAGGGTGCAGAGAAGATTCACCAGGATGTTACCTGGGATGGAGCGCCTCAGCTATGAAGAAAGACTAAACAGGCTGGGGTTGTTTTCCTTGGAGCAAAGAAGGCTGAGGGGGGACCTGATTGAGGTGTACAAAATGATGAGGGGCATAGATAGGGTAGATAAAGAGGAACTTTTCCCCTTAGTAGGGGGGTCAATAACAAGGGGGCATAGATTCAAGGTAAGGGGCAGGAGGTTTAGAGGGGATTTGAGGAGGAACTTTTTCACCCAGAGGGTGGTTGGAATCTGGAACTCACTGCCTGAAAGGGTGGTAGAGGCAGGAACCCTCATAACATTCAAGAAGCATTTGGATGAGCACTTGAAATGCCATTGCATACAAGGCTATGGACCAAATGCTGGAAAATGGGATTAGACTGGACAGGGATTGATGGTCGGCGCAGACACGATGGGCCGAAGGGCCTCTTTCTGTGCTGTATAACTCTATGACTCTATGACTCTAAAAATGTATGGCTTACTGCGAAACCTAGTAACCCCAGAGAAGCCAGTGGAAAAGGATTTTGAAAGCATAGTGGCAATCCTACAGGACCACATAAACCCCACACCGCTGCTGATAGCAGAAAGATTTAAGTTTCACAAAAGGAACCAGCATAAAGACGAAAGTAATGCTGAGTATTTAACGGAACTGCGCAAGCTATCGAAACACTGCCAGTTTGGAACGGGACTAGCAGATGCTTTAAGGGACAAGTTTGTGTGTGGGCTTCAAAGTGAAGGAACCCAGAAACGGCTTCTATCAGAAAAGGATCTTACGCTGGATAAGGCTTTCAGCATGGCAGTATCACACGAAGCAGCCGCACGGGGCGCTGCAGAGATACAATGGAGACCGCAAGAATATGGCACAAATGAAATGTCATATGGAGCAGGGAAGTGTTATCGCTGCGGCAGAACAACACACGACCATAAGGATTGTTGGTTCAAGGACCAAGTGTGCAGACAGTGTGGAGAAGTAGGACACATAGCAAGAGTCTGCAGGTCGGGAAAGAAAACCAGCAGCAAGAAATCTCCACAGGAGAAGTAGAAAAAGGTACATAAGGTGACGGAGAGTAGTTCAGACGAACAGAAAAGTGATACAGACTCCGGAAGCAAGGAGCTGGGTTGTCTGAAACTACATAATGTAATCAAAATGGAAGATCACCAAACTATCTGGGTCACGCTCAAGATAGACGGAGTCCAAGTGAAAATGGAATTGGACACAGGATCAGCCCTAACAGTCATAAACCGAAGGGACTACAAGCGGTTATTCTCACATATACCCTTGAGAGATACAGAGATTGTCTTGAAGATGTACACGGGGCAAACAATCTACCCCAAAGGACAAATAAGGGTGAACGTTATATATAACGGCAAGGAAACACCAAAAATGGACCTATATGTATTGCCAGATGGAGGACCACCACTACTAGGACGTGAATGGATCCGGAAGATACAGCTAGATTGGCATTCCATACAGGCACTGACTGTAGATGCCAAAAAGGATGACGACGTCACACCTGGACGACTGTCAAAACTGCTAACTGATGCACAAGAAATGTTCCAGGAGGGACTCGGAACACTAAAAGGCATAACAGCGACGATCAAAATAGAGGAAAGTGCAAGCCCAAAGTTTTTTAAGGCCAGACCGGTACCTTATGCGATCCGCCCAGCCGTCGAAGTAGAGCTGGAAGGTTTGGAACGTTCTGGAGTACTGTCCAAAGTGGACTGGAGCGAGTGGGCTACACCCATCGTTCCTGTAATGAAGAGGTCGTTGAATAATACGCCTGGGGAACCAAAGAAGGTTTGCATCTGTGGGGACTTTAAGGTGACAGTGAACCCAGTTCTTCACACGGTACAATATCCGCTTCCGCGGATTGAAGATATTTTCGCCTCGCTATCTGGAGGAAAACGCTTCACTAAGATTGATCTGGCCCAGGCGTACCTGCAAATGGAGGTAGAAGAAGCCTCGAAACAGTACCTCACGATCAACACTCATAAAGGTCTCTACCAATACAACTGGCTGGTGTTTGGGGTAGCATCAGCTCCGGCTATTTGGCACAGGGCAATGGATCAAGTCCTGCAAGGGATTCCAGGGACCCAGTGTTATTTGGACGACATCCTGGTCACGGGCGAAAATGACAGTGATCACCTCGCCAACCTGGAGCAGGTGCTCACTAGATTGAAGGAATATGGGCTCCGAGCTAATCGCCACAAATGCGAGTTTTTCCAGAAGCAGATCTCGTATTGTGGCCACGTTATTGATGAAGAGGGGTTACATAAGTCCCCTGAAAAGATTAAGGCAGTAGTCAAGGCTCCAGCACCGGAAAATGTGTCAAAACTGAGGTCGTTCCTCGGGCTGGTGAACTACTACCATAAGTTCTTGCCGAATTTGTCTACAGTACTACACCCACTGAACACCCTACTGCAAATGGGGGTACCATGGAAGTGGAATGATGAATGTAAACAAGCTTTCCAGAAGTGCAAAGAATTGATCACATCAAAAGAGGTGTTGGCTCATTTCAACCCAGCACTACCAATTCGGTTGGCGTGTGATGCATCACCCTATGGTATTGGAGCTGTGCTGTCGCACAAATTCCCGGACGGCTTGGAGAGGCCAGTAGCCTTTGCATCTCGGTCACTAACCTCAGCCGAGCGTAACTACGCCCAGATTGACAGGGAGGCCCTCAGCCTAGTGTGGGGAGTGAAAAAGTTCAACCACTATCTGCACGGGCAGAAGTTCACCTTGCTGACTGACCACCAACCACTTGTCTCCATCTTTAATCCAAAGAAGGGCGTTCCGTTGATGACTGCGCAATGGCTACAAAGATGGACCCTTTTTCTAGGGGTGAACCAATATGAAATCGAGTATAAGTGCACGAAACAGCACGGAAGCGCTGATGGGCTATCACACCTGCCACTGCCTACTGCGGAGGAAGCACCAGCAGTGGACCCTGTCGAAATATTTTATTCAACTGTAATTGAACGCTTGCCAGTAACTAACGTGGATATAGAGAAGGAGACCCGAAATGACCCGACACTGTCTCGGGTATATGACTTGACGGTGAAGGGATAGCCAACACATGGCGACTCACTGTTGCCAGCATTCTCATCCAGAAGAGAACAGCTGTCAGTATGCCAGGGGACCTTGATGTGTGGATCCCGAGTGGTAATTCCACCCAAGTTAAGGGAGAGAGTGCTCAATGAGCTTCACGAAGGCCATCTGGGAGGGGTGAAAATGAAAAGCCTTGCTAGGACTTATGTGTGGTGGCCGGGGATCGATCAGCAAATCGAGGACCTGACAAAGAGCTGCTCAGGATGCCAGAAGGTCCAAAATGCACCACCACATGCCCCTCTACACCCATGGGAGTGGCCCTCCTCTCCATGGCAACGGGTGCATATTGATTTTGCTGGTCCATTCATGGACTCAATGTTTTTAATAGCCGTGGATGCGCACTCGAAATGGCCTGAGGTGATCAAAATGTCCTCCACCACCACGGAGAAAACGATTGCAGTCCTACGGACCATATTTGCCAGGAACGGCTTGCCAGAGCAGATTTGCTCTGATAACGGACCACAGTTTGTGTCCGAAGAATTTCGGAAATTTATGAAAAGGAATGGGGTAAGGCATTACACATCCGCCCCGTATCATCCAGCCACAAATGGATTGGCTGAGAGGTTCGTACAAACCTTTAAAAAGGCAGTAAGGGCCATGTGCGATGACGACATTCCACTGCAGCATAAGGTGGACAATTTCCTGTTAGCCTACAGAAATGCGACACATGCAGTTACCAACCAGACCCCGGCCATGATGTTCTTTAACCGAAGGTGAGATCTCGTCTGGATTTGCTTAGACCAAATGTACGAAGAAATGTTGAGAATAAGCAATTCCAGCACATCAATGAGAAGCCGACAAGGAACTTCAATGTAGGGCAACCAGTCTTGCCCGCGACGACCGAACAGAGAAATGGCAACCAGGAACGATATGCACACGGCAGGGGCCACTAATGTACACAGTGGATGTTGTGGAGAACATTGTGAGATGCCATGTCGACCAGATCCTAGCGTCACAGGAACGAGTCAACCCCATGTCTCGCGTACCTGGTAATGTACCCGACATACAGGTAGCATCTACCCCAGAAACAGTAGCATCGGAAGCTGATGAACCAACCGATGACAGGGGGCCAGAATCGCCTTCGCACCAAGAGCAAGACACTCAGGAAAGGCGCTATCCAGAAAGGATCAGGAAGCCGCCCCAAAGACTGAATTTATAAATGGACTATTTTCAGTTAATGTTGCATGTTAAAAGTGTTAATTGTTAAATGAATGTTATGGTACTGTTAATCTAAAAGGGGAGGAATTGTAATGTATGTACCTTTAAGGGGAGAACTACTTTTTACAGCTCCTGTCTACTGTAGTACCGGCAGTGACCACACCTGTATATAACCCTGAGTAGGGATCTGTACTGTTAGTTTTAGAGCAACCCTCACCCATTAAACACCTGTTGATTGTTTCTCTGCAGTCTCTGTCTATTTGTTGCAGGACACCATACATCAAGATTCACGGATTTAACAAACCCAAATACCTACAATGTAATGCATTTGGGGAGTGCTAACAAGGCAAGGGAATACACTATAAATGGTAGGACACTGAGAAGTGCAGAAGATCAGACGAACCTTGGAGTGCATATCCACAGATCCCTGAAGGTAGCAGGACCGGTAGATAAGGTGGTTAAGAAGGCATACAGGATACTTGCCTTTATTAGTCGAGGCATAGCGTATAAGAGCAGGGAGGTTATTATGCTTGAACTGTATAAAAAAACTAGTTAGGCCACAGCTAGAATACTGCGTGCAGTTCTGGTCACCACATTACAGGAAGAATATGATTGCACTAGAGTGGGTGCAGAGGAGATTTATGAGGATGTTGCCTGGGCTGGGGATTTTTATCTATGAGGAAAGATTGGATAGGCTGGGGTTGATTTCTTTGGAATGGAGGAAGATGAGGGGAGACCTAATTGAGGTGTATAAAATTATGAGGAGCCTAGATAGAGTGGACAGGAAGGACCTATTTCCCTTAACAGAAGAGTCAATAACCAGGGGACATTGATTTAAAGTAATTGGTTAGAGGTTTAGAGGGGAGTTGAGGAGAACATTTTTCACCCAGAATGTGGTGGGTGTCTGGAGCTCACTGTCTGAAAGGGTGGTAGAGGCAGAGACCCTCATCGCATTTAAAAAGTACTTGGATATGTACTTGAAGTGCCGTAACCTACAAGGATATGGACCAAGTGCAGGAAAGTGGGATTAGGATGGATAGCTCTTTGTCAGCCGGCACGGACAAGATGGGCCGGATGGCCTCCTTCTGTGCTGTAAATTTCTATGATTCTATGAAGACTGTACCTTTTTTGGTGGATGAGCCACCCTGGCATCTCACTGTATCCCTCAAATCCTTCTCTCTTCAGAAACACAACCAATTGTCTTTTGAACCCATTATACTGCTCGCTTTAATAGCAGTCCCTGTAAATTATTCCATAACTCTATTATCCTTTGTATAAGTGTTTGTGCCAGATTTCCCTCCTTACTCTTAACTTCCTAATTTTTAACCTGTGTCCGCTCACATTCAAACCCGTCTTTACAGTGAACAGTTTGCCAACTTTGTTAATCAACTTTGTCAAGTCCCTTCATATTTTTGAAAATAGCTTATCCATTAACGACTTCTCTGCATTCATTTTACATTTAAGTTTTGGTTTCAAGTGACTTATTTATTTTGTTCCCAGTCTTTGCAAGTCAATGACTGATAGAGTCACCTCACCCTTAAGAGACAATTAAGATAGAATAGAAAGGCTAGCAGGTGAGTGGTGAAACAGAGCCAGTGCACACAGTCTCCTCCTCTCCTAAAAATAGGAAAATGTTTTGAACCAAATTAACACCACATTATTGGACGATTAATGGCAGTTGCTTTTAATGTCATAGAATTAGTACCAACTTCAAAAGAGTATGCCTGTCGTACCCAAGTCACGTTTCTCTTTCTCACATCAGCTGTTATTGTGAATTCCGTTAACAGCCTGTTAATCTTTGGTAAACTATTGGAACTAGAATCTGACCACTCAAGCTCATTTCATATAAGATCCAGCAGAAAGGGGAGCCATTCATCCCATTAGTCTGGCCTGGATTCATATCCAGGCACCAATGAGTAAACAAGAAAATGTACCAGCCCACCAACCTCTTGTATGCTCATTCTTAATTCTGCCAGTTAAGACAGGTGTTTGGGCAGGTGAAATCTGAGCACCTCTGAGGTAGGAGGGCAAGAGATTGGGATCTTGTGCGTCACTCTCCCGGCAAATGCAGGGGAGTTTAAAAAAAAAAAATCCTTGTGGGGTGACACTGAGATGCCCAAGTGTCACCAGGCCGGAACAAAAAACATTAAGGCAAGTGTTCCAAGGCACCACAAGTATAAACAAAAAATAGTAACTATGTACAATATAGTGACATTACCCAAATAATAATTAAATTATAATGCGATTCTGAATATCAATTATCGCCTCTATACCTTGTGGTCCAGGTGTGTTATAGGCCCTAGATGAATTACATGGCATTTGAAAATCTTGTAAAACCTACTCCAGCAGTGAAGGGGTTAAAGTGGAAACCCATTCACAAGGTCAGTAGCAGGTGTCAGGTAGTTCTTATCCATGTGATAAGTGAGCTTGTTAGAAGCTGTCGAGGCTGACAGATGTAGAAGAGAGACCTTTCATTTAAACACCTCGACTGGCAATTAAGCTACATCACTAACAAAAACAGCTGCTGCATTGCATTCAGCAAGTTACTGAAAACCGAGTAGCAAATTGAAAATAAAAATATATATTGAAGAGGCGTGCGTAGGATGTTTGATGGGACACTTCACAGAAGCACCTGAGATTTAATCTCTGACCTACGACGCCAGTGGCTGATTTTCCCCCCCACCCCAGAAGCAACTCAGAGGTAGGGTTTGATGAGACTTATTATCTGTCAGATTCTTCACAGGAAATAAGAGTCAGCGGTAGTTCTTCAGTACTCAGGAGGCATGCAGAGACCCTGCAAGAGTGTTGAATTGACAAACAGATATTCTGTACTGCATGCCTGTAATAATGACAACAACTGGCGGGGGTGCAACCATGAGCAAAACTGTGGCACCAGTGTAAAAGGAGGTCATGTGTATGGACAGGCGCTTTAATAGTCGCAGTTAAGAGTCCTGAATGATGTGTTGCCTCCTAAGTGCCAGGGTAAGGGATGTAATGGAGTGGGTGTAAAGGACTTTGGAGAAGGAAAGGGAACATCTGGGATTCTTGGTCCGTGTTGGACCATCAGCTGACTATAAACTGCTGTCCGAGAAAATGGGAGCAGTGGTTATATTCTAAAGCTGTTGGAACTCAATGTTGAGGCCGGAAGGCTGTAAAGTGCCCCGTTGAAAGTTGAGGAGCTATTCCTGAGCTTGTGTTAAACTTCATTGGAACAGTGTCGGAGGCCAAGGACAGAGGTCAGATTGAGGTGGAGAATTAAAGCTGTACAGATGCTGCCTGACCTGCTGAGCTTTTCCAGAATTTCCTTTTTTTAATTTCAGATTTCCAACATCTGCAGTATTTTTTTTGTTTTAGTAGCTTTGGCAGATAGAATCATAAAATGATACAGCACAGAAGGAGGCCATTTGGCCCATCACCCATGTGCCGGCTCTTTGAAAGAGCTATCCAATTAGTCTGACTCCCTGGCTCTGTCCCCATAGCCTTGTAAGATTTTTCCATTCAAGTATTTATCCAATTGTCTTTTGAAAGATACTATTGAATCTGCTTCCACCACCCTTTCAGGCCGTGCATTCCAGATCACAACAACTCGCTGCGTAAAAAAAATGTCCTCATGTTGCCTCTGGTTCTTTTGCCTATCACCTTAAATCTGTGTCCTCTGGTTATCGACCGTCCTGCCACTGGAAACTGTTTCTCCTTCTTTACTCTATCAAAACTGTTCATGATTTTGAACACTTCTATCAAATCTCCCCTTAACCTTCTCTGCTCTAAGGAGAAAAACCCCAGCTTCTCCAGTCTATCCACGTAACTGAAGTCCCTCATCCCTGGTACCATAGATATCAAATGAAATTTATTTAATAGGGAGAAATGTGAAGTGATGCATATTATATATACTAAATTATTCAATCTTTTAAAGGGGTAGAAAAGCAGAGAAACATAGGGAGAATATATAAATAAAGGTGTAGGTTTTATATACAGGGGCTTAGTGTGCAAAAATAGACAGGCAATGCAAATCATTGGTTAGACCACAGTTAGAATATTGTGCCCAGTTTTGGATGCCTATTTTGGAAAGGATGTCATGGCCACGAAGAGGGTACAGAAGAGATTTACAAAGATGATACCAGGAATCAGAGGTTATGAGGGGAGACCAGAAATTATTTTTACTAAATAAGAGGATATCTGATAGAGCTGTTCAAAATTGTATGGGGTTTGATAAAGTAAATAGCAAAAAAACGATTTGCACTGGATGGTGGGTTGGTAACTAAAGGGCATCAATTTCAGCTCAACACCAAAGCAACTAATGTGAGGGATTAAAAGAGTTTTTTTTAATGGTAACAGTTGTTGGGACATGGAATACCCTAACAGAAACATTGGAGGAAACACAATCCATAGCAGCTATTAAAAGAGAAGTGAATAAATATTTGAACAGTAAAAAATGAAAATGGTATGGGGAAAGGGCAGGGGAGTGCGACTAAATGGATAGCTCTTTGAGAGTGGCGGCACTGATGTGATGGCCTGAATAACTTCCTCCTCTGCTGTAAACTTCTAATGTTCTAGGATTCAACTAGATAGGGGGACCCAGAGGAATTAGAAGGCGTGCGAGGATTGAACGTCTGAGGAAATGGGTACTGATACTGAAAGAGCATGAACTGAGTGAAGAACAAAGGTTTTTTTCAAAAATACCATGATATTCCCCAGACGTTACATCACAGGTGAGATTTCCCTGGTTGTGTGCCCGTGTTCACTGGATGGCCAATATCCAGTGCCCAGCAAGTATCGGGAGGGTTGGAGCATGTGCCTGTGAAAGAACCCACATGATTTATTATCATTAATTGAACTGTAGGAAAATCAGGTGGGTTCCTTTAGAGGCATACGCTCTGACCTGCTTGATTTTCCGCATCTTTGGTGATCTACTGTTCCTGGGCATAGATCCAGGAAAATCTCCGTTCACATGTCAGACACCATGCGGGTGAAATTGGTCAGGGGATGCAAAACAGGCAGAATCGCTTTCTCCGCCCATTATACGACATGCTGATATTCAGTTCTACTGAAGGCGATGGAACTGAATAGCGGATGGGGCGTATAACAGACTGTGTCCATTTCCTCCCCCCCCCCCCAATATTTCACATATCACATGCCAGGGGGCTGATTTTAACCCTACTCACTCAGCACAAACCTGGCGGGTGGGCAGTTAAAATCGCCCTGGCTCTTACCTGTCTGAAAGCCGCAATGATCGCAACATCTGCAATTTTAACCTGCTCTCCTGAACAGGCAGCAAAGACACGCACCTGGAGCCAACAGGGTCCTTCTTTACATATGCATGTTGCGGCCTGATGACATCATTGAGACCCGACTGTAATGTTAACTCGGGCATGAACGGGGAATCTACCTGGAGTTAAAATCGGGGCCCAGTGTCACACTCCAGATGTCATACTCCAAAATGCAAAAGTATGTAATAAATGAGGACGAAGGCCAGTCAGTTCCTGCTATTTTTTTCCCTGACTTTGATAGCCTAGCCTCTGCCTGAGGGCATTTACAAGCAGCTGCCAGTCTACAGAAACTTCCCTCAATGATTAGTCCCTTATTGTTTTAGGGGGTGCCTATTCAGACGATTTCTGCACAGGAAATACCTGATCAGTAGTCTTAAAAGGATGGACCAGGTTAAACACAACTCCATTTTAGCAGCTAAATATTCAAACAGTACTCCAGACCCTGATGAGCAATGCCACGGGAGATCAGCTGGTCTCATTTTGGCTGTTGTACTTGATTATTTACTGGTGTAATTTGTTTCCTTCCTGGAATTACCGCTGTGTTTTTGTGGACATGACACATGGAAAATCTTTCTAAGTTGCACGGATGCTGCATTTTTCTGGATTATAATGAACGACGCAATACCATGCACTGTTGATTTTAGCTCCACAGTGACATGATCGACACTTCCAGTGAACTACTCCAAGCCTCATGAGATGAGAAGACAAAGCCACAAACAAAAAAATGGAATCTGCAGGACTGAGGGAAAAAGACGAGGAAAGAGGTAGAGGAGGAAAACATTTAATAAAAGCAAAACACAGAATTCAAAGAAGAAAGTCAAAATTTTAAGAAGTATTAAAGGGGGAACTGGCCTGGGTGATGTAGTGGGTTAGCTATTGACCTTTCACCTCTGGGACCAAGGTTCAAATCCAGCACAGACCAATATGATGAAAGTCTTCTATACTGGCTGCAAGAGGCACCAGGAGAGGTCTAAGCGTGATTGGTCTTGGATATGGAACATGCTGCATTAATGCAGTAAGGAGTGCTCTTCTGAGTTTGAGGTTGAAGCTCAGAAATGGGGCAAAAATGGAGGGAGCTTTGTGATGCATTTGGCTGTGCTATAGATACCTCACCCTGCGAGTGCTCGATTCTGGAGTTCCAGAAATGGGAAAGTGTTCCATTCTCCACTGTACTGATAGCGCTCACCTTCATAAGCATAAAAATGCGTTAAAGGAAAAAGTAATGAACAAGTGAGAGCTACAGAACTGGCAGTAGAGCGTCAGAATGAGCAATGTAGGAAACAAAGGAAGAATAACAGCAGTAAGATAAGTAGATGGTTGCAGTTATATTGCCATTTTTGGGTGATTGTTAAGCAGTCAACCTCCTTTCTCCTCTGGTTCACAACAACATGTTTTGAGTAAGCACGAGACTTCATAGTGGTGTATATGGAACAGATTTTATTGATATACAGTCAAGGTGATCAGTCTTAAATGTATACAGAGAGCAGCTTTTTCCCAGTTTCTGCATATTTCGAGCACACTCTGACAAACTGGTGAAAACCATGCTCCTTTATACACTAATATTTTGACTACATCAAAGGAAAATGTCATAGATAAGACTGTATGACGTATCTATTTCCCAAATCCGTTGAAGACAGACTATGTAAACAGTTTGTAATTGTTTACTTCAAACCACTTCCCTTAAACAAGACTTCCTTTACCTACAGTTATCTTTAACAAAAGGACTCACTACCCCTGTTTTATTACCCTAAAACTAATGTTACATTTTATTACCTGCACTTATTAAATTACACAAGCACTTTACATATCAGAAGACAAGCCATGCTTTCTCCTCACGACACTTCAAAGTCAACCTGTTTATAGCTTGGAAAGCTTGTTGCTTTAAGATACAAAGAAGTTTGTCTGTTAACCCTTAACTCCCCAAAATGTCCAACTTGCATTTCTCCAGGATGTCCAACAATTATCAATGTAAAAGTGCCAGTGTAACTCCATAGTCCAGTTCTGATCTGACTCCCAACATACTAAATCCAAACAATGTGCGATCACCACCTCATCCTCCCAGGAGTACATCTCACAACACTTGGGCATTGGACTATGACTCTGGTCTGAAAATGACATTTCTGTTGTGAATGGCCATCAATTTTCTTCTTTGAATGCCTGATGATTTTCTTAAGAAAATATGAAATAGGAGCAGGAGTAGACCATTTGGCCCTTTGAGCCTGCTCCACCATTCAATAAGATCATGGCTGATCTTCTACCTCAACTCACTTTCCTGCTCTGTCCCCATATCACTTGATTCCCTTAGTATCCAAAAATCTATTGATCTCTGTCTTGAATATACTCAATGACTGAGCCTCCAGAGCCCTATGGAGTAGAGAATTCCAAAGATTTACCACCCTCTGAGTGAAGAAATGTCTCCTCATCTCAGTCCTAAATGGTCGACCCCTTATTCTGAGACTGTGACCTCAGGTTCTAGACTCCCCAGCCAGGGGAAACATTCTCCCTGCATCTACCCTGTCAAGCCCCTTAAGAATTTTATATGTTTCAATGAGATCACTTCTCATTCTTCTAAACAGAGTTAACGTTTCAGGTCATTGACCTTTCGTTAGAACTGTTCTGATGAAGGGTCACCGACCTGAAACGTTAACTCTGTTTCTCTCTCCACAGATGCTGCCTGGCCTGCTGAGTATTTCCAGCACTTTCTGTTTTTATTTCAATGTTGCCCCTAATTTTATTTTTGGGTGCGCGGTCCTTTTAACGGGCTGCATGGGACCTCCAGACAGCTGCGCAGCTGCGCAGCTTAGCGAGCACGGGTGATGGGTGAACGGGACTTGGTGCATGTTAGGATACGTGCAGCAGAGTTTTGGATAGGCTCAATTTCATTGAGGGTGGAAAATGGGAGGCTGGACAGGAGAACATTGGAATCGTTGAATCTGACACATAGCGCAGAAATATAATGTTAAGCGTGTTGTAGGACAAGCACAGAATATGCCCTAATTTATTTTAATTCATTTATTTGTTGCCCATCCCTAGTTGCTCTTGAGAGGGTGTTAGTGAGCTGCCTTCTTGAACTGCTGCGGCCTGGGATGGTTTGGGGGGGAGCGGGCGAATGTGGTGCAGGTGAAAAGGGGGTGGGGGTGGAAGAATGTGATCCATGCCTAATGGAGGGCGGGAGAAGGTGATCTATCTTCCCAATGGATCACGTCCTTGTTCTATTCACCCATCTCCCTTTTAGACCTGGATCACGTTCTTTCCCAGTCCCCACTGTTTTCACTGTGCTCCCTCCCAACAAGTTCCTGACCTTCTCTCCCCGAGCTCCTGACTACGCCACCCCCCTCAAACTCCCGACCTTCTCCCCTACACCGAGCTCCTCCCTCTCCAAATTCCTCCCTCTCCGAGCTCCGAGCTCTCCGATTCCCCTCTCCTCTCCCCTTCAATCCCATTTCCTCTCCCTCGTCCTTTGATCCCCCTCTGATTTCCTCTTTCTCACCGCTCTGATCTCGTTGCTCTCGCCCCTCCGATCTCCTCTCTCTCCCCCATTGGATCCCCTCTCTCTCTCTCTCTCTCTCTCTCTCTCTCTCTCCCCCCTCCGATTCCCCCTCTTTCTCACCCCTCCGATCTCCTCTCTCTCCCCTGTTCGATCCCCTCTCTCTCTTCCCCATCTGATCTCGTGTCCTCCCTCCTCCGTTTTCCTATCCCCCCTCCAATCCCCTCTCTCTCTCCCCCCTCCAATCCCCTCTCTCTCTCCCCCCACCAATCCCCTCACTCTCTCCCCTCCAATCCCCTCCCTCTCTCCCCTCCAATCCCCCTCCCTCTATCTCCCCTCCAATCCCCCCTCTCTCTCCCGCTCCAATATCCCCTCCCTCTGCCCCCTCCAATATCCCCCTCCAATCCCCCTCCCTCTCCTCCCTCCAATCCACCCCTCTCTCTCTCTGCCCACTCCACTATCCCCCTCTCTCCCCTCCAATCCCCCTCCCTGTCTCTCCCCCCTCCAATCCCTCCCTCTCTCTCCCCTCTCCAATCCCTCCCTCTCTCCCCCTCCAATCCCCCCTCTCTCTCTCCCCCCTCCAATCCCCCATCTCTCTCTCCACCCTACAATCCCCCCTCTCTCTCTTCCCCCCTCTGTAGTGTATGTACTTTGAAGAAGGAACTATATTCTGCAGCCCCTGTATACTGCAGTACCAGTAGTGACCACCCCTGTATATAAGACTGTGTAGTAACTTTGTATAGTAGGTCCAGTTTTGTCTCCATTCAGTAAACACCTGTTATAACCAACTCCTGCAGTCCGTGTCTCAATTACACACGGACGTAACACTGGCGACGAACAGATCCGAACTTACCTGCAGTTCTGCACCACCTCATGGGGATCCATCCCTGAAGCGAAGTTGTTAGAGGTCGAGGCCAGAAGGAAGAAAAAAAACAAACAAACAGAAGAAACGGGCGTCGATCTTGGGCAACCGCCTCTGATTCATCGAATTCGAAGATTTGCAGGAGATGCTGTCGAGAGCGGGGCTTGGTTATCCTGTCTATGGTGTTCCAGCTAATCGGGCTGGTGGCACATAGTACACTGATCCTTTCTGGGCTGCGGCGGGCTAGAGCTCGATCGGGTGGCTTTTCAACAGGGCCGAGCAGCGTTGTCGGGAAGAGGAGAGAGAGAGAGAGGGTGGAGCACACAGGGCGCGGCCGGTGCTACGAAGCCGGGCAGCGTACAGACCCGAGAAGAGGGAGGAAAGTGTCCCATAGGGTTTGCTCTGACGACGGGAACAGTAATTAAAATAAAAGAAATTAGAAGCGCAGAAAGCCGCGAGGAGCTGCAGTTTGCCACGGGGACTGCGGAAAGCGGCGTTAGCAGCAGCGCGGGGGGGGAAGTGCGCGAAGACCATAGGGCGTCGCCATCAAGGCATAAAAACGCCAGCAACAGCGCTAGCAGCAGCGGGGAAGAAGGCAAAGCACAGGAGTCGCCATTTTGTTCAATCGGGGAAGAAGGCAAAGCGCGGGAGGCGCCATCTTAGATCTCCAAGATGCCGAAGACTGGCAATATCACTGCCTTCGATAATGCAATAGAAGACTGGACCACATATGCGGAAAGAGTCGAAGTATATTACAAGGCAAATGAAGTAGCCGATGAGAAAAAGGCATCGGTACTACTAAACTTAATGGGCGCAAGAACGTACGGCCTATTGCGGAACCTGATCACTCCAGCCAAACTGATGGTGAAGAGTTTTAACGAAATTGTTGATATCCTACAGGAACACCTAAATCCTACACCGCTGCTGATAGCAGAAACATTTAAATTCCACAAGAGAAATCAGCATAAAGATGAGAGCAATGCTGATTACCTTACGGAACTACGCAAGCTATCAAAGCACTGCCAGTTCGGAGCAGGACTGGCAGATAGCCTACGGGACAAATTTGTCTGTGGACTCCTGAGTGAAGGAACCCAGAAGAGGTCACTCTCAGAGAAAGAGCTGACGCTAGATAAGGCTTTCAGCGTGGCAGTATCGTATGAAGCAGCAGCAAGGGGAGCTGCGGAAACACAGCAAAAGCCACAGGAATACGGCACCCATGAAATGACACGGGCATCTGAAAAATGTTATCGCTGCGGCAGAACAACCCATGACCAGAAGGACAGCTGGTCCAAGGACAAAATATGCAGGCAATGCGGAAAGATGGGACACATTGCACGAGTTTGCAGGTCCGGGAAGAAGACTAATGACCACAAAAAGGCTACTAAGGAACAGTACAGGAAAGTACAAAAGATGACGGACAGTAGTTCCGAAGACCAGAAGAGCGATAGTGAATCCGGGAGCAAGAGACTAAGCTGTCTCAAACTTCACAACGTAATCGCAAAAGAGGATCACCGAACCATTTGGGTCACCCTCACGATAGCAGGGTCCCAGGTCAAAATGGAATTGGATACAGGATCAGCCCTGACCGTCATGAATCGATGAGACTACGAGCGGCTATTCTCACACATACCCTTGAAAGACACATCCATTGTCTTGAAGACGTTTACGGGGCAGAAAGTATACCCCAGAGGGAAAATAAGGGTGCCTGTCGAATACAACGGCAAGGAAATACAGAAATTGTATCTGTACATACTGCAAGATGGTGGACCACCGTTATTGGGACGTGAATGGATCAGAAAGGTAAGTTTAGACTGGCACTCCATTCAGGCACCGACTGTGGCTGGTATAAAGGATGATGACGTCACACCTGGACGATTGTCAAAAATCTTAGCTAAAGCTAAAGAGGTATTTCAACAAGAACTGGGAACTCTTAAAGGCATAACCGCCTCGATAAAAATAGAAGAGAATGCAATTCCCAAGTTTTTCAAAGCAAGACCGGTACCGTATGCAATTCGCCCAGCCATCGAGGCAGAGCTGGAGAATCTGGAGAATGCAGGTGTGTTATCTAAGGTAGACTGGAGCGAGTGGGCGAGGATAGAAGATATTTTCGCCTCACTATCTGGAGGGAAGCGTTTTACAAAAATTGACCTAGCACAAGCATATTTGCAGATGGAGGTTGAAGAATCCTCTAGGAAGTATCTCGTGATAAACACTCACAAAGGTCTTTACCAGTATAATTGACTGGTATTCGGAGTAGCATCAGCTCCGGCGATATGGCAAAGAGCGACGGAACAAGTCCTGCAAGGGATTCTGGGGACTCAGTGTTACTTGGACGACATCCTAGTGACAGGTGAAAATGACAGTGAACACCTTGCCAACCTAGAGCAGGTGCTCACTAGACTAAGAGAACATGGGCTACGAGCCAATCGCCCCAAGTGCGAGTTTTTTAAGAAACAAATATTGTATTGTGGCCACGTGATTGATGAAGAGGGATTACATAAGTCCCCTGACAAAATTGAAGCGGTAGTTAAGGCTCCAGCGCCTGAAAATGTGTCGCAACTGAGGTCATTCCTCGGATTGGTGAATTACTAGCATAAGTTTTTGCCGAATTTGTCCACAATTCTGCACCCACTGAACGCCCTACTACAAATTGGAGTAGCATGGAAATGGAGCGATGAATGTAAGCGGGCCTTTCAGAAGTGTAAAGACCTAATCACTTCAAGAGAAGTATTGGCTCACCACAACCCATCACTACCGATAAGACTGGCGTGTGATGCGTCTCCCTACGGCATTGGAGCGGTACTGTCACATAAATTCCTTGATGGTTCAGAGAGGCCGATAGCTTTTGCGTCACGCTCATTAATTTCAGCCGAGCGTAACTACGCCCAGATTGACAGAGAGGCCCTCAGCATGGTGTGGGGGGTGAAGAAGTTCAATCACTACCTGCACGGTCAGAAATTTACTCTACTAACTGATCATCAACCTCTTGTCTCCATTTTCAACCCTCAGAAGGGCGTCCCGATAATGACAGCACAACGGCTACAGAGGTGGTCCCTTTGCCTAGGAGCACACCAATATGACATCAAGTACAAAGGAACTAAACAGCATGGGAATGCTGATGGATTGTCGCGCCTACCGTTGCCGACGGTGGAAGAAGCACCTGCAGTGGATCCTGTGGAGATATTCCACTCGACCATAGTCGAATGTCTACCTGTGACGAATGCAAACATAGAAAAGGAAACACAAAATGACCCGACACTCTCCAGGGTCTATGATTTAACGGTGAAGGGATGGCCAGCACATGGTGAACCACTGTTGCCAGCATTCTCGCCGAGAAGAGAACAGCTGTCAGTGTGCTGAGGAACCTTGATGTGCAGATCCAGAGTAGTAATTCCACCCAAATTGAAGGATAGAGTGCTCAATGAGCTTCATGAGGGTAATCTGGGAGGGGTAAAAATGAAGAACTTAGCCAGAGCGTTTGTGTGGTGGCCGGGAATCGATAGAGAAATCGAAGAGATGACCAAGAGCTGTACAGGATGCCAGAAGGTCCAAAACGCCCCACCACAAGCCCCTCTACATCCATGGGAGTGGCCCTCATCTCCATGGGAAAGGGTGCACATTGATTTTGCTGGTCCATTTATGGACTCGATGTTTTTAATTACAGTGAATGCACATTCAAAGTGGCCAGAGGTAATAAAAATGTCCTCAACCACCACAGAAAAAAACTATCACAGTCTTACGAACCATATTCGCCAGAAATGGGCTGCCTGAACAGATTTGCTCCAACAATGGACCACAGTTTGTGTCTGAAGAGTTCCGGAGGTTCTTAAAGAACAATGGTGTTAAGCATTACACATCTGCCCCATATCATCCAGCCACTAATGGATTGGCCGAGAGGTTTGTTCAAACATTCAAGAAGGCTATCAAGGCAATGTGCAATGAAGACATACCCCTACAACACAAGGTGGATAACTTCTTGTTTGCCATGCGACACATGCGGTTACCAACCAAACTCCAGCCATGATGTTCTTCAATCGAAGACTAAGATGCCGCTTGGATTTGGTTAAGCCAAACATCAGAAGAGATGTGGAGAACAGGCAGTTTCAGAATATGAATGAAAGGCCGATCAGGAGTTTTAAGATAGGTCAACCAGTTTTGGCCCAGGACTACCGCACAGAGAAATGGCAGCCAGGAACGATCTGCACACAGCAAGGACCTCTAATGTATACCGTGGACGTTGGAGAGAGCATTGTAAGACGCCATGCTGACCAGATTCTAGAGTCACTGGAAAACGTCAAATCCACACCACGATGCGATACACCTGGTGATGAAACCGAAGTACCATTCGCATCTACCTCAGAATCGGTGATATTGGAAGCAGACGACCCAAACAACGACGTTGATCCCGAATCAACTTTGCCAGAAGAACCTGATACCCCAAAGAGGCGTTATCCAGACAGAATCAGGAATCCTCCTCAAAGACTGAATTTATAATTGCTTAACTTCAGCTAATGTATATAGCAACAGTAATTGTAAATATGTTATTTAATTATTAATCAAATGTTATGTACTGTTTAGCTAAAAGGGGAGGAATTGTAGTGTATGTACTTTGAAGAAGGAACTATATTCTGCAGCCCCTGTATACTGCAGTACCAATAGTGACAACCCCTGTATATAAGCCTGTGCAGTAACTTTGTATAGTAGTTCCAGTTTTGTCTCCATTCAGTAAACACCTGTTATAACCAACTCCTGCAGTCCGTGTCTCAATTACACATGGACGTAACACCCTCCAATCCCCCCTCTCTCTCTCCCCGCTTCAATCCCCCGGCTCTCTCTCCCCTCTCCAATCCCCCCTCTCTCACTCCCCCCTCCAATCCCCTCTCTCTCTCCCCCCTCCAATCCCCTCACTCTCTCCCCCTCCAATCTCTCTTCCCCCTCCAATCACCCCTCTCCCTCTCCCCGCTTCAATCCCCCGGCTCTCTCTCCCCCCTCCAATCCCCCCTCTCTCACTCCCCCCTCCAATCCCCTCTCTCTCTCCCCCCTCCAATCCCCTCTCTCTCTCCCCCTCCAATCCCCCCTCTCTCTCCCCTCCAATCCCCTCTCTCTCTCCCCCCTCCAATCCCCTCTCTCTCTCCCCCCTCCAATCCCCCCTCTCACTCCCCCTCCAATCCCCCCTCCCTCACCCCCTCCAATTCCCCCTCTCTCTCCCCCTCCAATCCCCTCTCTCTCTCCCCCCTCCAATGCCCTCTCTCTCTCCCCCCTCCAATCCCTCCTCTCTCAATCCCCCCTCCAATCCCCTCTCTCTCTCCCCCTCCAATCCCCCTCTCTCTCCCCCTTCAATCCCCTCTCTCTCCCCCCTCCAATCCTCTCTCTCTCTCCCCCCTCCAATCCTCTCTCTCTCTCCCCCCTCCAATCCTCTCTCTCTCTCCCCCCTTCAATCCCCTCTCTCTCCCCCCTCCAATCCCCTCTCTCTCTCCCCCTCCAATCCCCCCTCCCTCTCTCTCCCCTCCAATCCCCACTCTCTCTCTCCCCTCCAATCCCCACTCTCTCTCTCCCCTCCAATCCCCTCTCTCTCTCCCCTCCAACCCCACCTCTCTCTCTCCCCTCCAATCCCCCCTCTCTCTCCCCCTCCAACCCCCCTCTCTCTCCCCCTCCAATCCCCTCTCTCTCCCCCCTCCAATCCCCTCTCTCTTCCCCCCTCCAATCACCCCTCTCTCACTCACCCCTCCAATCCCCTCTCTCTCCCCCCTCCAATCCTCTCTCTCTCTCCCCCGTCCAATCCTCTCTCTCCCCCCTTCAATCCCCTCTCTCTCCCCTCCAATCCCCACTCTCTCCCTTCCAATCCCCCTCTCTCTCTCCCCTCCAACCCCACCTCTCTCTCTCCCCTCCAATCCCACCTCTCTCTCTCCCCTCCAATCCCCCTCTCTCTCTCCCCCTCCATTCCACCCTCTCTCTCTCCCCCTCCAATTCCCCCTCTCTCTCTTCCCCCTCCAAACCCCCCTCTCTCTCTCTCCCCCCTCCAATCCCCTCTCTCTCTCTCTCCCCTCTCCAATCCCCCCTCTCTCTCTCCCCTCCAATCCCCCCTCCCTCTCTCCCCCATCCAATCCCACCTCTCTTCCCCCTCCAATCCCCCCGCTCTCTCTCCCCCCTCCAATCTCCCCCCCTCTCTCTCCCCCTTCCAATCCCTCGCTCTCTCTCCCGCCTCCAATCCCTTTCTCTCTCTCCCCCCTCAATGTATGATTTGGACAGGTTGGGTGATTGGGCAGATGCATGGCAGATGCAGTATAATGTGGATAAATGCGAGGTTATCCACTTTGGTGGCAAAAACAGGAAGACAGATTAATACCTGAACAGCAATAGATTGGGAAAAGGGGAAGTGCAACGAGACCTGGGTGTCCTTGGGCACCAGTCGCTGAAGATAAGCATGCAGGTGCAGCAGGCGGTTAAGAAGGCAAATGGTATATTGGCCTTCAAAGCGAGAGGATTCGAGTACGGGAGCAAGGATGTCTTGCTGCAGTTGTACAGGGCCTTGGTGAGACCACACCTTGAGTATTGTGTGCAGTTTTGGTCGCCTTATCTGAGGAAGGATGTTCTTGCCATGGAGGGAGTGCAGCGAAGATTCACCAGACTGATACCTGGGATGGCAGGAATGACGTATGAAGAGAGGTTGGATCGATTAGGCTTATATTCGCTAGAGTTAAGAAGAATGAGAGGGGATCTCATTGAAGCTTATAAAATTCTAATAGGTCTAGACAGACTAGATGCAGGAAGGATGTTCCTGATGGCGGGGAGACCAGAACCAGGGGTTACAGACTGAGGATAAGGGGTAAGCCATTTAGGACTGAGATAAGGAGGAATTTCTTCACCCAGAGAGTGGTGAACCTGTGGAATTCTCTACCACTGAAGGCAGTTGAGGCCAACTTATTAAATATATTCAAGAAGGAGTTAGATATATTTCTTAAGGCTAAAGGGATCAAGGGATATGGGGAGAAAGCAGGGACAGGGTACTAAATTTGGATGATCAGCCATGACCTCATTAAATGGTGGAACAGGCTCGAGGGGCCAAATGGCCTAATCATGGTCCTATCTTCTATGTTTCTATCACCCTCTCTCTCTCCCCCTCCAATCCCCCCTCTCTCTCTCCCCCTCCAATCCCCCCTCTCTCTCTCTCTCCCCCTCCAATCCCCCCTCTCTCTCCCCCCTCCAATCCCCTCTCTCTCTCCCTCTCTCTCTCTCCCCCTTCTCCAATCCCCACTCTCTCTCTCCCCCCTTCAATCCCCCCTCTCTCTCTCCCCCCTCCTGTTGAGTCTGTGTTTTCAATTGCAGTTATACTGAATAACAGGACACAGACTACAGAAGTAAGTAAACAGGTCTTTAGTGATTGAGGGTCAGGGCTGAACTGAGATACACTTTGCTCCGCAGGGGTTATATACCGGTGTGGTCACCACCGGTACTACAATGTACAGGAGCCATCAAAAAGTAGTCCATCACCTTAAGGTATCCTCTTAAGGTGGTACAGGTTACATACACTACAATTCCTCCCCTTTTAGCTTAACAGTGTACACCCCAAATTAAACATTACATGGATAACATATATACAATTTACACACAACCTGTTCAAAGATTCAGTCTCTGAGGAGGCCTCCTGATCCGGTCCGGATAATGCCTTTCAGGGGTCTCTGGTTCTCGTTGCTGGGGTGACTCATCCACTTGATCTCCTATGGATTGAACATCATC
This sequence comes from Somniosus microcephalus, assembly GCF_052327205.1. Taxonomy (NCBI): domain Eukaryota; kingdom Metazoa; phylum Chordata; class Chondrichthyes; order Squaliformes; family Somniosidae; genus Somniosus; species Somniosus microcephalus. Next base: position 53,276,326 of record NC_140999.1, on the reverse strand, counting down.
ATATACGTTCGAGTCTGAGGTAGATGCTACAGGCTCAATAAGTTCTTCAACTGGTGTCTCTGCCGTAGACATGGGGTCGACCCTTGTTCTCGATTCCACAAGTTGGTCAGCATGACGTCGTATTACGTTCTCTCCAACGTCTGCCGTGTACATCAAGGGTCCTTGTCGTGCACGAATTGTTCCAGTCTGCCATTTATCATCCCTATAGTCCCTGGCCAACACTGGTTGTCCTACTGCAAAACTACGAGTGGCCTTGTTATTTACATGCTGGAATTGTTTGCTTTTGACTTCCCGTCGCACATTGGGTTTTAATAAATCCAACCGGGACCGCAACCTTCTGTTATAGAACATTATGGCAGGGCTTTGATTTGTCACTGCATGCGTGGCGTTTCGATACGCCATCAGGAAATTGTCCACCTTGTGTTGCAGTGGAATATGGTCTTCACTCATGGCCTTTATCGCCTTTTTGAACGTTTGTACAAATCTCTCGGCCAACCCATTTGTAGCCGGATGATATGGGGCAGATGTATAGTGTTTCACCCCATTCTTTTTCATGAATTTCTGGAATTCTTCTGACACGAACTGTGGTCCGTTGTCTGAACATATTTGCTCCGGCAACCCATTCCTTGCAAATAAGGTTCTTAGAACTGCAATCGTCTTCTCAGAGGTAGTGGTCGACATCTTAATCACTTCTGGCCATTTAGAATGTGCGTCTACTGCTATCAAAAACATGGAATCCATGAATGGACCTGCAAAGTCGATATGCACACGTTGCCATGGGGCTGAAGGCCATTCCCACGGATGCAGCGGTGCAATTGGAGGTGCATTTTGAACTTTTTGGCACCCTGAGCAGCTTTTAGTCAGATCCTCTATTTGTTTGTCGATACCTGGCCACCACACATAAGCCCTAGCAAGGCTTTTCATCTTGACTCCCCCCAGATGACCTTCGTGCAATTCTTTCAGAACTCTCTCTCTTAATTTAGGAGGAATAATCACCCTTGTTACATACATCAATGTTCCTTGACATACGGACAGCTGTTCTCGTCTGGCTGAGAATGCTGGTAACAGTGGTTCGCCATGCGCTGGCCATCCCTTCACTGTCAAGTCGTAGACCCGAGACAGTATCGGGTCATTTCGGGTCTCTCTCTCAATACCCGCATTGGTGACTGGTAAGCATTCGATGATGGTCGAGTGAAATATCTCGACAGGGTCAACTGCCGGTGCCTCTTCCGCTGTAGGTAGTTGCAGGCGCGACAGCCCATCAGCATTACCATGTTGCTTTGTACCTTTGAATTTAATATCATATTGATGTGCCCCTAGGAAAAGGGACCATCTCTGAAACCTCTGCGCCGTCATTACCGGAACACCCTTCTTAGGGTTGAAAATGGAAACCAACGGCTGGTGATCTGTCAGCAGCGTAAACTTTTGGCCTTGCAGGTAATGGTTAAATTTCTTAACTCCCACACGAGGCTGAGAGCCTCCCTATCTATCTGAGCATAGTTGCGCTCAGCGGAGGTCAATGATCTGGATGCGAAAGTGACTGGCCTTTCCGAGCCATCTGGAAACTTATGTGAGAGCACTGCCCCGATACCATATGGAGAAGCATCACAAGCTAAGCGAATAGGCAGCGTTGGGTTAAAGTGAGCCAACACTTCCTTAGAGGTGATCAGTGCCTTGCTCTTTTGAAAAGCCCGCTTACAATCATCGCTCCACGTCCATGGTATTCCCATTTGCAAAAGAGTGTTTAGCGGGTGTAACACCGTGGATAAATTTGGAAGAAACTTGTGGTAATAGTTAACCAACCCGAGGAACGACCTCAACTGGGATACATTTTCCGGTGCAGGAGCTTTTACAACAGCTTCGATCTTGTCAGGTGACTTATGGAGCCCCTCCCGGTCAATGACGTGGCCGCAGTACGAGATTCGCTTTTGAAAGAACTCGCATTTCTGGCGGTTAACTCTGAGCCCATATTCTTTCAATCTGATGAGCACCTGCTCCAAATTTGCGAGGTGATCCTTATCGTTATCTCCTGTAATCAGGATGTCATCCAGGTAGCATTGTGTGCCTGGAATTCCCTGCAATACCTGCTCCATGGCCCTTTGCCAAATCGCTGGATCCGATGCCACTCCAAAAACCAGTCTATTATACCGATATAAGCCCTTATGCGTGTTGATCGTGAGATACTGACGTGACGTTTCATCAACATCCATCTGTAGGTACGCCTGCGCCAGGTCTATCTTAGTGAAGTGTTTCCCGCCAGACAGCGAAGCGAAGATATCTTCAATCCGCGGAAGCGGATATTGCACCATGTGAAGAACTGGATTTGTAGTGTATGTGCCTTTAAGAGCCCCATGTGTACTGTAATGCCAGTAATGGCCACTCGGGCTATATAAGCCTGTATATTGTGTTGTATCAGTTAGTTCCCCTCCAGACTTTGTTTAGTAAACACCTGTGAAACCAACTCCTGTCTTCAGTGTCTCTATCAACACACGGACACAACAGTGGCGACGAATTGGAAACGAACTTACCTGCAATTCGGCAGCACCTCAAGGACATCGATTCCTCTGGCGTCCAAAGTTGAAAAGAAATCAAGAAAAAGAAAAAGCTGTGATTTCACCAGCTAGCCAAGCTGGTGGCAGGTACTGCAATAATCCTTCCTGGGCGTCGGGCTGGGGCTCCAGCGGCTGGCTCTGCAGCTAGGCCAAGCAGCGAAAGCAGAGGCAAGCAGTAACAGACGGGGAGGGAGCACTCGGGAGACGGCCGGTGCTGCAAGCAGGTCGGCGTTCAGACCTAGAGAGAGAGTCTGGCGGGAACGAGTCTCCAACTGTAAATAAATAAATAAAAAGAACGGAAACCGCGGGAAACAGCATTGTCATCGGCAGCAGCGGCGGGGAAGCGCGGGAAGTGCCATATCTTTTCTGCAGAAAAGAAAGAAAAGTGCGGGAAGCACCATTTTTTTTCTAGGATGCCTAAATCTGGCAATATTGATGCTTTTGATAACAAGATGGAGGATTGGACCACATATGTGGAAAGAGTGGAAGTATATTGCACTGCAAATGGAATAGAAGATGAAAAAAAAGCTTCAGTACTTCTAAATCTAATGGGCGCAAAGACATACAAGCTGTTAGGAAACGTAATCACTCCAGCCGAACCGATGGACAAGAATTTTAAGGAGATTGTTGATACCCTACACTGCCAATTCGGGGCAGGACTGGCAGATTCTCTACGAGACAAATTCGTCTGCGGTCTCCTAAGTGAAGGAACACAAAAAAGGCTACTTTCTGAGAAAGATTTGACACTGGACAAGGCTTTCAGTGCAAGAGGAGCTGCAGAGATACAGCAAAAGCCACAGGACTTCGGCACCCATGAAATGACACGGGGTTTTGAGAGATGTTATCACTGCGGCAGATCCACCCATGACCAGAGGGACTGCTGGTTCAAGGACAAAGCATGCAGGCAATGCGGAAAGATGGGACACATTACACGTGTATGCCAATCTGGAAACAAAAAATCCACTAACAGAAAAAAAATCAATAAGGAAAAGCACAGAAAGGTACAAATGATGACGGACAGTAGCTCCGAAGACCAGAAGAGCGATAGCGACTCCGGAAACAAGAGACTAAGCTCTCTCAAATTACATAATGTAATTGCCAAAGAAGATTACCAGACCATTTGGGTTACCCTCACAATAGCAGGGTCCCCAGTTAAAATGGAGCTAGATACAGGATCAGCTCTGACCGTCATAAATCGACGGGATTACGAGCGGCTATTTCCGCATATACCTTTAAAAGACACATCCATTATCTTGAAAACATATACGGGGCAGAAAGTATACCCCAAAGGAAAAATAAGGGTGCCTGTTGTATACAACGGCAAGGAAATACAGAAGTTGTATTTATACGTTCTACAAGATGGTGGTCCACCGCTGTTGGGACGTGAATGGACCAGGAAAATACGTTTAGACTGGCACTCCATTCAGGCACTGACGGTGACCAGTAAGGAAAAAAATGATGATGACGTCATACCTGAACGATTAAAAGACATCTTGGCCAACGCCAAGGAAGTGTTTCAAGAGAAACTAGGAACCTTGAAAGGCATCACCGCCTCAATAAAAGTGGAAGATGCGGCAATTCCCAAGTTTTTTAAGGCAAGACCGGTGTCATACGCAATTTGTCCAGCAGTCGAGGCAGAGCTGGAGAATTTGGAAAAGGCAGGCGTATTATCCAAAATAGATTGGAGCGAGTGGGCAACACCCATCGTCCCGGTCATGAAGAAAACATTGAATAATGATAAATCTGAAGAACAGAGAAAAATTTGCATCTGTGGAGACTTCAAGGTGACTGTAAACCCGGTCCTTCACACGGTACAGTATCCTCTTCCGAGGATAGAAGATATTTTCGCCTCACTATCCGGAGGGAAACGTTTCACCAAAATCGACTTGGCACAGGCATATCTACAGATGGAGGTTGAAGAGGCCTCTAAAAAGTATCTCACGATAAATACACACAAAGGCCTGTACCAGTACAATCGACTGGTTTTCGGAGTAGCATCCGCTCCAGCTATCTGGCAAAGAGCTATGGAGCAAGTCCTCCAAGGGATTCCGGGAACTCAATGCTACCTAGACGACATCCTTGTAACAGGAGAAAATGACAACGAGCACCTTGCCAATTTGGAGCAGGTGCTCACTAGGCTGAGAGAATGGGGCCTACGAGCAAATCGCCCCAAGTGCGAATTTTTCCAGAATCAAATATCATATTGTGGCCACATAATTAATAAAGAAGGGTTGCATAAGTCACCTGAAAAAATTGAAGCGGTCATAAAAGCCCCAGCACCTGAAAATGTTTCACAATTAAGGTCGTTCCTGGGATTAATAAATTACTATCATAAATTTTTACCGAACTTATCAACTCTTCTACACCCTCTTAATGAACTGCTACAAACAGGAGTAATTTGGAAATGGAGCGAAGACTGTAAACATGCCTTCCATAAATGCAAAGACTTAATCACGTCCAAAGAAGTTTTGGCTCATTACAACCCATCACTGCCAATCAGACTGGCGTGCGATGCATCCCCTTACGGCGTAGGAGCAGTATTATCGCATAAATTCCCTGATGGCTCGGAACAGCCGATAGCTTTTGTGTCACGCTCATTGAACTCAGCTGAGCGTAACTATGCCCAAATCGACAGGGAAGCACTCAGCCTGGTATGGGGAGTGAAGAAATTCAACCATTACCTACATGGACAAAAATTTACCTTGTTGACTGACCATCAACCCCTCATCTCCATATTCAACCCTACAAAGGGTGTTCCCATTATGACAGCGCAAAGGCTACAGAGGTGGTCCCTTTTCCTAGGGGCACACCAATACAACATAGAATACAAAGGATCAAAACAGCATGGGAATGTTGATGGGTTATCGCGCCTACCGTTGCCAACGGTAGAAGAAGCACCTACCGTAGACCCAGTGGAGATTTTCCACTCTACCATAGTCGAATGTCTACCAGTAACAAATTCTGCCATTGAAAGGGAAACTAGAAATGACCCGACTCTCTCACGAGTCTACGATTTAACAGTGAAGGGATGGCCAGCACATGGCGAACCACTGTTGCCAGCATTGTCGCAAAGAAGAGAACAGCTGTCAGTGTGCCGAGGAACCTTGATGTGTGGATCCAGAGTGGTGATTCCATCCAAACTCCAGGATAAAGTTCTAAAGGAGCTTCACGAGGGGCATCTGGGTGGAGTGAAAATGAAGAACCTAGCCAGGGCGTTTGTATGGTGGCCAGGTATCGATGGAGACATCGAAGAAATGACCAAGAGCTGCCTAGGATGCCAGAAGGTCCAAAACGCTCCACCCCAAGCCCCTCTACATCCATGGGAGTGGCCCTCATCTCCCTGGCAAAGGGTACACATCGACTTTGCTGGTCCATTTATGGACTCAATGTTCTTAATCGTGGTTGATGCACACTCCAAGTGGCTGGAGGTAATAAAGATGTCCTCCACCACCACGGAAAAAACCATCACAGAATTGATGCACTATCAATTGCTACAAAAGACTGGAGATTGAGAAAGTAATAAACAGGCTTTTATTACCAAAGAACAGAGCATGCCTCTTGTGGTTGCCTGGTATCCAAAAGGGCCGGAGGCTGCCGAGCAGCGACCTTTATACCCAGCCATGAGGGTGGAGTCAGGGGCGGAGTCAGCTGAGGCATGCACAGACAAGTACAACAATATGCAAGAGTGAACAACAGTACTAACAGTGAACAACAGTACTAACAACAGTGGTGAATAACAATACTAACAACAGTGGTTTACCACATTCACCCCTTGTTTAGAATTGAGTCCGGCGGGGTGAAGTGCACTAAAAATTCGTGTACTGAAGTCAATCAGGACCTGGACAGTTGATGTGGGAGAGATTGATCCAGCGTCACGGAAGCCAGCGTATGTTCAAGCGCGTCGATGCGGTCGTCCGATGAGGCGGTGGTGGAGTCCAGGTCCCCCGTAACCGAAGTCGGAGGCGTCCAAGATGGCGGACAAAATGGCGGCGTCCAGTGTCCCGATCCCCACGCGGCTGGGGGAGCCCAAGATGGCGGGCAAGATGGCTGCGCCCACGGTTCGCACGCGGCGCTGCTGGCGTTAGCGGTCTTCCCTTTGCAGGCGCTAACGTAGTGACCTTTCTTCCCGCAGCCGGAGCAGGTAGCATTCTTCGCGGGGCAGCATGCTCTAGGGTGTTTAGCTTGGCCACAAAAATAGCATTTTTGTGCCTTGGACATCGCTGCAGCAGTCGGAGGTGGCGGTCCCATGGCCCAAGATTGCGGCGGCCACGGCGCGGGGCGATTAGGGGAGAAAGCGTCCATATTTCTGTGGGCCGCGTCGAGCGAGAGCGCGTGGGACACTGCCTTTGTCAGGTCTATTTCACCCTTCTCCAGTAGCCTCTGCCGGGAGTAGTCGGACCTTAGACCCGCAACGAAAGCGTCTCGTATCAGTCCCTCCACATGTGCCGCGGACGATACTTCCTTGCAGTCGCAGCCGCGTCCGAGTACCCGCAGTGCCCGTAGGAAGGCCTCCACCGATTCCCCGGGCTGCTGTCTGCGAGATCTTAAAAGGTGCCTGGCATAGACCGTGTTAACCGGGCGTGCATACTGCCCTTTCAGTAGGTCGATAGCCGCCGCGTAGGTCGTCGCATCTTGGATTAAAGTATAGACTTGGTGGCTCACCTTCGAGGCCAGGATTTTCAGTTTATTTTCATCAAGAGTCACGGTCGAGGCTTCCAGATACACCTCAAAGCAACGCAGCCATTGTGCGAATTTAGTCGACGAACCCGCTTCTTGGGGGTCTAGGTCCAGGCATGTTGGTCTGAGGGCTCGCAGCAGCGCCTGCTGCTCAGCGTTTTGCGCCATCGGTTGATCAGCATCCGCAGCCAACATTTAACTTTGGTAATAAAATTGATGCACTATCAATTGCTACAAAAGACTGGAGATTGAGAAAGTAATAAACAGGTTTTTATTACCAAAGAACAGAGCATGCCTCTTGTGGTTGCCTGGTATCCAAAAGGGCCGGAGGCTGCCGAGCAGCGACCTTTATACCCAGCCATGAGGGTGGAGTCAGGGGCGGAGTCAGCTGAGGCATGCACAGACAAGTACAACAATATGCAAGAGTGAACAACAGTACTAACAGTGAACAACAGTACTAACAACAGTGGTGAACAACAATACTAACAACAGTGGTTTACCACAAGTATTAAGGACCATATTTGCCAGGAATGGGCTGCCGGAACAGATCTGTTCTGATAATGGACCGCAATTTGTGTCCGAAGAATTCAGGAAGTTCTTAAAAAACAATGGAGTTAAGCACTTCACGTCCGCCCCATACCACCCCTCCACCAATGGATTGGCTGAAAGGTTTGTCCAGACCTTCAAGAAGGCCATAAAGGCCATGGGTAATGAAGACATAAAACTTCAGCACAAGGTGGATAACTTCTTGTTCGCATACAGGAATGCAACACATATGGTTACAAACCAAACTCCCGCCATGATGGTCTTCAATAGAAGCCTAAGATGCCGGCTGGATTTGATCAAGCCCAACATCAGAAGGGACGTGGAGAACCGGCAATTTCAAGGCATGAATGAAAGGCCTACTAGAACCTTCCAGATAGGTCAACAAGTTTTGGCCCGGGACTACCGTACCGAGAAATGGCAGCCTGGAACTATCTGCACACGACTAGGACCGCTGATGTATACCGTGGACATCGGAGAAAGCATAATAAGGCACCATGCTGACCAAATCATAGAGTCATCCGAAAAAGGGACAACCTACACCACAACTCTATACGCCTAACGATGAAGTAGAGATACCCATATCTACCTCCGATCCGGTGATACTGGAACCCGATGAACCCGACACTGGCATTCAAGCCGAATCAGCCTTGCCAAAAGAACCTACTACACCACCAGAAACTACTACACCACCGAGGCGTTATCCGGACCGAGTCAGGAAGCCTCCAGAGAGATTGACTTATAATTAATTAACTGCAGCAATGTGTAGATTATTTTTCTTGTAACATGTAATTCAGAATTACTTAAAATATTATGTACTGGTTGGCTAAAAGGGGAGGAATTGTAGTGTATGTGCCTTTAAGAGCCCCATGTGTACTGTAATGCCAGTAATGGCCACTTGGGCTATATAAGCCTGTATATTGTGTTGTATCAGTTAGTTCCCCTCCAGACTTTGTTTAGTAAACACCTGTGAAACCAACTCCTGTCTTCAGTGTCTCTATCAACACACGGACACAACAGGATTAACAGTGATCTTGAAATCGCCACAGATGCGAACCTTCCCAGGCTTGTTGCTCAACGAACGCTTCATGACAGGAACAATGGGTGTAGCCCATTCGCTCCAGTCCACCTTGGACAGTACCCCTAAACGTTCTAGCCCTTCCAGCTCTGCTTCCACAGCAGGTCGTATCGCATAAGGCACCGGTCTGGCTTTGAAAAATTTTGGGTTTGCATGTTCTTCAACCTTGATGGTTGCCGTAATTCCTTTCAGTGTTCCAAGTCCCTGTTGGAACACCTCCTTAGCATCGTCTAAGATTTTGGACAGTCGTTTAGGTTTGACGTCGTCCTCTTTACAGGAATCTACAGTCAGTGCTTGTATGGAATGCCAGTCCACATTTATTCTCCGGATCCATTCCCATCCCAGTAGTGGCGGACCTCCATCAGGTAACACATACAAGTCCATTTTCTGACTTTCTTTACCATTGTAGACCATGTTTACTTTTATCTTTCCTTTGGGGTATACTATTTGCCCCGTGTATGTTTTCAATACAATCTCTGTATCCCTCAGGGGAATGTGCGAGAATAACCTTTTGTAATCTTGCTTATTCATGACCGTTAATGCCGACCCAGTGTCCAATTCCATCTTCACTTGGACTCCTGCTATCCGAAGCATGACCCAGATAGTTTGGTGGTCTGCTGTGTTACCCACATTATGTATTTTCAGACAACCCAGTTGCTTACTGCTGGAGTCTGAATCCATCTTCTGTTCATCCGAACTGTTCCCTGTCACCTTGTGTACTTTTTTGTACTTCTCCTGCGGTGACTTTTTGCTGCTGGTCTTCTTTCCGGACCGGCATACTCTCGCTATGTGACCAAGTTTGCCACATTGCCTGCATTCTTTATCTTTGAACCAGCACTGGTTCTGGTCATGCGTTGTCCTTCCACAACGATAGCACTTTACTGGGCCCAATGCCATTTCATTGGTGCTGAATTCCAATGGCCTTTGCTGTATCTCTGCAGCGCCCTGTGCTGCTGCCTCGTGGGATGCTGCAATGCTGAAAGCTTTGTCCAGCGTAAGGTCCTTTTCCTCTAGCAGTCACTTCTGGGTTCCTTCCCTTAGGAGCCCACATACAAACTTATCTCTCAGTGCGTCTGCTAGTCCTGTTCCGAACTGGCAGTACTTTGATAACTTGCGCAGTTCTGTTAGGAATTCCGCGTTGCTTTCTTCTTTAAGTTGAATTCTTTTGTAGAATTTAAATCGTTCCGCTATCAGCAGCGGCGTGGGGTTTAAATGCTCCTGCAGGATAGTAACAATATCCGCAAAATTCTTCCCTACCGGTTTGTCTGGTGTTACAAGTTTCCTTAATAACCCGTACGTCTTCGCACCCATCGAGTTTAATAGGGTTAGTGCTTTCTTATCATCCGGTATCTCATTCGTTGTACGGTAAACTTCGATGCGTTCCACATAAGTGGCCCAATCTTCCACATCGTTATCAAAAGCGGTGATGTTTCCCGTTTTTGGCATCCTTGCTGAGTTTCACCTTTCCCTTCGGATATTATTTTTTTCTTTTTTTCTATTTAAGATGGCGGCTTTTCCCGCGCTTGGCGGCTTTTCCCGCGTGTGGTAAACCACTTTATCGTTACACTATAGTTATCACTGTTGTATTGTTATCACCGTTGTATCACGATACGAGGTCGCCTCTTGTCGCGCTGTTATACCTGGGCTGACCACCTCCGACTCCGCCCATGGCTCCACCTACCTGCCCAGGTATAAAGGTAGTCGACTGGCTGGTATTCCTCCTTGTTGGACCCGATCACCCACGAGGGTGGGCTCTGTTATTTAGTCAATAAAAACCTTTAGTTACGTTCCTAACTCGTCGCCTTTTATTGGACGAATTGATAGGTATATCAATTTTATTGATAGGTATATCACCGCGCTTGTCTTCTTCCCCCGCCGACACAAAATGGCGATTCACGCGCTGTTGCCGTTCACGCCCCCCAGCGGTCCTTTATTTTTCCCTGCGCTGCTGCTCTTGTTCCCCGCCGCTCCCACGGTCCTTGTGGCCATAAACGCTTTCTGGCTGCTGCGCGTCTCTGTCCCGATTGCAGCCCGGCCTCTGACACTGGCTGCGGTCATGTTCTCCGCCCTTTTTGTCGTTTTCCCTCCCCTTCTCCCACTGACAACTCGGCCGACTTCCCCCCCCCGTGCCGCTCGATCGGGCTTACCCGCTGCTGTCGTCGAAGGGATGATCACTGATGTTTGACTTCGTGGCCAGAAATCAACCCGGATTCCCGATGGCCTCCTGTGCGATGCAGTGCTCAGCAGGATGTTGAGGGCGGATGCCCTTGTTCGACGCCCGTTTCTGAGGACGAAGCTTCCTTTGATGCAAAACTGCCGCTCGGTAAGATCAGACTTGTCGCCACTGTTGAGTCTGTGTTTTCAATTGCAGTTATACTAAATAACAGGACACAGACTACAGAAGTAAGTAAACAGGTCTTTAGTGATTGAGGGTCAGGGCTGAACTGAGATACACTTTGCTCCACAGGGGTTATATACCGGTGTGGTCACCACCGGTACTACAATGTACAGGAGCCATCAAAAAGTAGTCCATCACCTTAAGGTATCCTCTTAAGGTGGTACAGGTTACATACACTACACCTCCAATCCCACCTCTCTCGCCCCTCCAATCCCCCCTCTATCTCCCCCCTCCATTTCCCTCTCTCTATCCCCCTCCAATCCCCTCTCTCTCTCTCCCCCTTCCAATCCCCTTTCTCTCGCCCCCTCTCTCTCCCCCTCCAATCCCCCTCTCTCTCTCCCCTTCAATCCCCCCTCTCTCTCTCCCCCCTCCAATACCCTCTCTCTCTCCCTCTCTCTCTCCCCCCCTCTCCAATCCCCCCTCTCTCTCTCCCCCCTTCAATCCCCCCTCTCTCCCCTCCAGTCCCCCTCTCTCCCCTCCAGTCCCCCCTCTCTCTCACCCCCCTCCAATCCCCTCTCTCTCCCTCTCTCTCCCCCCTCCAATCCCCTCTCTCCCTCCTCCCCTCTCCCCCTTTTTCTCTCCCCCTCGTTCTCTCTCCCCCTTTCTCTCTCCCCGTCTCTCTCCCCCCTCTCCAATTCCCCCTCTCTCTCTCCCCCTCCAATTCCCTCTCTCTCCCCCCTCCAATCCCCTCTCTCTCTCCCCCCCTCTCTCCCCATTTTTCTCTCCCCCTCGTTCTCTCTCCCCCTTTCGCTCTCCCCCTCTCTCCGCCCCTCTCTCTCCCCCCTCTCCAATTCCCCCTCTCACTCTCGACCTCCTCGAATTCCCTCTCACTCTCCCCCCTCCAATCCCCCCTCCCTCTCTCCCCCCTCTAATCCCCGTGCTCTCTCCCTCCGCCAATCCCCACGCTCTCTCCCCCCTCCAATCCCCCGCTCTCTCCCCCCTCCAATCCCCGTGCTCTCTCCTCCCTCCAATCCCCGTGCTTTCTCCCCCTCCAATCCCCTCTCTCTCTCTTCCCCCTCCAATCCCCTCTCTCCCTACCCCCCTCTCTCCCCATTTTTCTCTCCCCCTCGTTCTCTCTCCCCCTTTCTCTCTCCCCCTCTCTCTCTCCGCCCCTCTCTCTCCCCCCTCTCCAATTCCCCCTCTCACTCTCCCTCCTCGAATTCCCTCTCACTCTCCCCCCTCCAATCCCCCCTCCCTCTCTCCCCCCTCTAATCCCCGTGCTCTCTCCCTCCGCCAATCCCCACGCTCTCTCCCCCCTCCAATCCCCCGCTCTCTCCCCGCTCCAATCCCCGTGCTCTCTCCTCCCTCCAATCCCCGTGCTTTCTCCCCCTTCAATCCCCTCTCTCTCCCCCCTCCAATCCCCTCTCCCTCTCCCCCTTCAATCTCCCTCTCTCCCCCTCCAATCCCCCCTCTCAATTCAATTCAACTCAATTCAAATCGCTTTATTGGTATGACAAGGTACATCTTATGTTGCCAAAGCATCGAAAAACATTTATGGTTGAACACATAAACGCAGATCTATCCATACAGTGTACAAACAGATATATCCCTGAGTGTATAAATATACATTCATATAATTTGTATATACTCTTTTTTTAGATTTAATGGTTGTCCCTCTGTTTATGGCAAGCTGTAACATAGTGTGCCGCTAAGGTTACACAATTTCTCTGTTCCCCTAGTAGGTATGGGAGTTTTTGGTCGTCATTCAAATTTCTGAATTCAGGGCATATTTTTGTGAATTTTGGGTAGAAAGTCTCCCTGATGCCCTAATATTTTCCACAAGCTGTGAGGAAGTGCATCTCTGTCTCCACCACTCACTGACTGCAGTGAGAGCATATCCTGTCCTCTCTTGGCAGCCGGGTCTGCCTGTGTCTGCCTTTTTCGATGGCCAGGCTATGTTCACTAAGTCTGTACATTGTCAAGTTTTTTCTCAGTTTGCTATCCTTTACCATGGTCAGGTATTCAGCCATGTTGTATTGTCTGTTTAGGGCCAAGTAGCAATTGAGTTTGTTTTGGGTTTTTGTGGTTTCTGCCCAGTATGACAGATATTTTTCCTTTTGCTCAGTGACAATTGTGTTGGGTTGAGTTCTCTGTGCTACGATGTCACTGTCCTGGGGCTGGGTATTGTTAGTAGTGTTAGTAGTTACTTCACTGAGTCCCAGGACTAGTTGACTGAGGGTATTCTTCTTTATGGTCCTCTCTTGGCATTTCAGGGCTTCGTAATGATAGCAGTGGGGGTTGCTCATTTTTAGGTGTTTCCAAAATTTGGTGGCTCTTTTTTGGATAGTAATTATTAATGGATATTGGCCTAGTTCTGCCCTGCATGCATTGTTTACGGTTTTCCTTTGGGTCCGGAGGATACTTTTACAGAATTCTGCATGTAGGATCTCAATGGGGTGTTTGTCCCATTTTGCGAATTCTTGTTGTGTTAGCGGTCCCCACACCTCACTGCCATAGAGTGCAATCACCCCTCTCTCTCCCCCTCCAACCACCCCCTCTCTCCCCCTCCAATCCACCCTCTCCCTCCCTCCAATTCCCTCTCTCTCTCTCCCCTCCAATTCCCTCTCTCTCTCTCTCCCACCCCTCCATTTCCCTCTCTAAGTCTCCCCCCTCCAATCTGCTCTCTCTCTCCCCCTCCAATCCCCCCTCTCTCTCTACCCCCTCCAATTACCCCTCTCTCTCTCTCCCCCCTCCAATCCCCCCTCTCTCTCTCCCCCTCCAATCCCCCTCTCCCTCTCCCCGCTCCAATCCCCCTCTCTCTCTCCCCCTCCAATCCCCCCTCTCCCTCTCCCCCCTCCAATCCCCCCTCTCTCTCCCCCTCCAATCCCCCCCTCTCTCTCCCCCTCCAATCCCCCCTCTCCCTCTCCCCGCTCCAATCCCCCCTCCCTCTCCCCCCTCCAATACCCCCTCTCTCTCTCCCCCCCTCCAATCCCCCCTCTCTCTCTCTCCCCCTCCAATCCCCCCTCTCTCTCCCCCTTCCAATCCCCCTCTCTCGCTTCTGCCTCCAATCCCCCCTCTCTCACTACCCCCTCCAATCCCCCCTCTCTCTCTCCCTTCTCCAATCCCCCCTCTCACTCTCCCCCCTCCAATCCCCTCTTTCTCCCCTCCAATCCTCTCTCTCTCCCCCTCCAATCCCCTCTCTCTCTC